>NC_138768.1:242944755-243544755 GCF_965119305.1 Pelophylax lessonae | reverse complement strand
GCAAGCATATGTAAACAGTGATCGCACCACACAAGTGGGGTAGTGTCGCGAACATCAGAGTGAGACTAATAATTCTAGCACCAGACCGCCTGTGTATCTCTAAACTAGTAACCTGTAAAGACATTTAATGGACTTATAAAGAATTTTAATTACCATAGTTTGGCTCCATTCCACGGGCGGACGCAATTTTAAAGAGTGGCATGTTTGATATCTATTTACTCATTGTAACATCATCTATAGTTTACAAAAATATTAGGTATTATATTGTGCTTGTGTGAAAAAAAAAAACCCTTCAAAGTGTATTTTTTCCAAAACAAATTGCGTTTGAAAAACCACTGCGCAAATACAGTGTGACATAAAAACTTGCAACACCCATCATTTTATTCTACATGGCCTCTGCTAAAAAAATATTTACATATACTGTATGTATAATGCTTGGGGGTTCTAAGTAATTTCTAGCAAAAAAAAAAAAAGTAGATTTATACATGTAAGTGTCAGAATTCACCTGGGTGGCAAGTGGTTAATGAATACCTGCTTGTTTAAAATAGGCAAAGCTTTGACACTTCCAGACAGGGCTTACCTGTTCCCTCCTTGTCCACCCCCACATTGGCCAGTCACAATGATAGGTTGTCTCATTGACCAATATGAATGTGTTGGAGAGTCAGGAAAGAGTCAGGAAAGTGAGTCTATCACATCAAAGAAGTGCTGCATTTTTGCTGGTTCAAGCATGCAAGAAGCAATTAAAGCTGCTGCAAGTATGTGCATACACCTCTAGGCACTTTCACTTTATACTTGCTAGCAGCTTTCTTGTTTTATTTATGTATTTAAGTGACCTAAAGTTGATGACTTTTATTTATTTTACTACATCCTGAAAAAGTCAGAAAACCCCATGTACTTGTGTCCTTTTGATGGAATTTCTAGCCATGAATGTCACTGCATCACCCATTTAATGAACTCATTCAGTAAGCAATTAGCACTCTTATATTGGAGCACCGCCTGCAGTATGTCTATCTGTACAAAGCAATTCATGGTTTGTGTTTCTAGTCATTTGAGAACACTACATTTCTCTCTTTATTAACATGCCTCTTAACTGCTTCTTTCATCTGTGACAAAGACCGTAAGCAATGACAGTTGTCACATGATTAAAACCCTGTAACATTTTAATACATGTAAGTCAGAAATAATACACGCCATGTGGATGGAATTCAGCCATCAGAAGTTTAATGCACTGTAAGAGATCAATACATATCCGTGCTGAAAAAATACTCGTACCCAGCTGTCAGGTGCCAGCTGGTAAATGTTTCCCACACTCTTCCTGTATTTGTTAACAGTTAATGGCAAAGCACAAGGACAACAACATGGCGGGTCTAATGTTTAGGGGCTGTAGCCAGGCTAATAAATTTGAATGATAAGAGGCTCTCTATTAGACAGAAAATTATTACATGGCTGCTATTTTAGATATCTCGTGGACAACATGTCAGTAGGTGTTTGGGCTCACTTGCTTAAAGCATATCTAAGCACAAAACATTGGTTTCGTTTTGGATAGAGTAGAGATGGATTAAAATCCCTCAGATTGTATAGCTGTATGTCCGCTGGGAAGATTTGCGTATCTGTCCTGGTGATCGCTGTCAAGTGAACTGAAAGTGAGGGAACATACACCATTTGTGTTGTCACTAGAACAAAATTGCAAAATCTTCCAATTGAGGTAGTTGTTTTGGGTACAGCTGTCTGAGAGATTTTTTCACTAATTTTGGAGCGATTTCCTCTAATTTCCTGTTGTGTCTACAGAAATAAAGAAAACTGGCTATTATGGGATACACATGGGGAAAGAATGACTGGAGTTTTAATCGTTTTCTACTATATGGCTTTAGATATACTATAAGTTACCCCTAGCAAAAAACAACTGATGTTGAAGTTTGGATCTGATGATGATAGTTATGCCTGTGAGTACCAATAGATGCCCTGGTCCACTGTCATTAAGACAGGTAGTCTACTCAGCAGCTTAGATATTTTTAATCCTATTAATATATGTTAACCCAAAGCTGGCCACAAAGCTACATATGGATTAAAATTCATCCAGTTGTACAGGGACCAGCCAAATTTATGAGCAGGCTGGTTATAAAGATGTCAATCAGTGCAGCTGACTAGCCAGCAACACTGATCATTGCATTCTGCCAGTGGGAAAGGCTTTGATTCAGATTTATTTATTGAACACAGAAACTATTTGCTTCAATGCTTGGATTTCTGTTTGAACAGAAATTAATTCTCGTATAATCATCAGTTTTACCACCAAACCAGGGGAGTTGCAATGGGCGCCCATTTTGCCCCCAGTGTAGCCATTTTGTTTATGGCCCACTAGGAGGAGGATACGGTATTCCATCAACACCCAGAACAGCTGAGTTGTTATCGGAGAAATATTGATTATTTGTTTATAGTGTGTGTGTGGGGGGGGGGGATATGGTGAGTCTCCAAGTTTTCATGGAGAAGCTATATTCGAACTACAAAAACATAGTCCTGACTTGGAACATGGAATCTGATAAGATGGTGTTTCTGGACCTGGAGATATTCAAAGAGGGTGACCATTTCAGAACGAAGAGTTACTTTAAACCTACCGACCAAAATGATTACATCCCCTTGGACAGCTGTCATCATTGGACATGGCTATGTAACATACCAAGGGGACAGTTTGTCCGCCTGAGAAGGAATTGTTCTTCAGAAGCGAACTACATGTTGCAGTCTCATACCTTGGCAGATAGATTCTTATAGAAGGGATATCAAAGAGAAAATCTACAGGAAGAGATTGAGAAGGTTAAACAACTTGATAGGGTGGCTCTTGTTTCTGGTTCCCAGAAAATAAGAGAGAATAAGCATGAATTTAGGATTATTCTGGATTACAATGTTCAGCACAAAAAGGTAGAAAAGATCATTGCAAAACATTGGGGAATATTACTGAGAGACAGGGTTTTAGGCTTTGTTCTGCCAGCCCATCCTTGGTTTATATATAGGAAGACCCCTACTTTAAGGAAAGGACTGCCCCAGGTGTTGCTGATTAGGGTTGAGCGGACACCTAGATGTCCGTGTTCGACGGGTTCGGCCGAACTTTAAAAAAAAGTCCGGGTCCGGGTCCGTGTCCCGGACTTTTACCGAACTTTTCCCGGACACCGAACCCCATTGAAGTCAATGGGGACCCGAACTTTAAGGCACTAAAATGGCTCTAAAACACCAATGGAAAGGGCTAGAGTGCTGCAAATGGCAGCAAAACGTAGTTAAGAGCATGGCAAGTGCTCTGCAAACAAATGTGGATAGGGAAATAACTTAAAACAACAAAAAAAAAACATAAAAATAAAACAATGTTCTTCATCTCTGAAGGACGAGGCCCATATGGAGTAGGAGGGAGGTTGAGGTGGTGGTGGATGTGGCGGTGTCATAGGCGTGCGCACAGGGTGTGCCGGGTGTACCTGGGCACACCCTAATCACCTAGGGCACATAGCATTATCGCTCTGTTTGCCAGTGAGGAGATGGGAAAGATCTCCCTCGGACCTGCTCTGCTCTATTTCTCTTTGCCAGCAGGGAGAGTAATGTATCGGGGCCATGTACATGTAGGCAAACACATGCATGTGTATTTCAACTTTGGGGTGCACACCCTAATGCAATAGGCTGCGCACACCTATGGGCGGTGTAGGTGGAAGCGGCGGTGGAGGAGGACCAGGGCCGGATTAAGAGCATCATGGTCTTGGTGCTGAGGATTTTGAAGGGACTTAAGGGCCGTGCCTTGGCATGCACCCAGAGGAGGAAGGGTGCAGCCATGCATGCCTAATTCAACAAGGGATGCTGTCTCTGAAGCCCATAAACACATCCATGCATCGGCAACTGTCCCTCCTTGTCAGGCCTTCACGCTGTGTGGGGAGGTTCTGAGGGTGCTGCCTGGGGAAGCGAGCATAGAAGCCAGACTTCTGTGTTTACAAGTGACAGAAGAGCGGTCACAGTGAATATGGCCAACCCGGGGCCTATATAAAAGGTAGGGGCCTGGAGCTGCAGCTCCAATAGCCCCTACGTTAATCTGGCCCTGAGGAGGAGGACGAGGTAGCCAACACTGCTTCTTTTCACAAATTTTAAATGAGGGTACACCCCAAAAGAGTGAGAAAGAGCAAAAATGGAACAATGGGTGGGTAAGGTCGGTATCCATTGCTATTCTGCACAAGGTACGGAAAAGTCCCGTGGGATCCATGCCTGGTTCATTTTAATGAACGTGAGCTTGTCCACATTGTCTCTGGACAGGCGGCTGCGCTTGTCTGTTATAACGCCCCCAGCCGTGCTAAATACCCGTTCAGATAATACACTGGCTGCAGGGCACGCCAGCACCTCCAAGGCGTAAAGGGCAAGCTCAGGCCATGTGCCCAATTTGGAGACCCAGAAGTTGAAGGGGGCAGACCCCTCATTCACTACATGTAGGCGTGTGCACACATACTGCTCCACCATGTTGGTAAAATGCTGCCTCCTGCTAAGACGTTCCATCTGAGCTGCTGGTGCTGCTGTTTGTTGTGGCGTGCTGACAAAGCTTTTCCACATTTCGGCCATGCTAACCCTGCCTTCTGAGGTGCTGGCGGTGCCCTGGTTGCGTTGGCGACCTCCTCCTCCTCCTCCTCCTCCTCTGCCTTGTGCTTCCACTGTGGCCCTGCTGTCAGATGGGAATGCCAGCAGCATCGCATCTACCAGCGTGCGCTTGTACTCGCGCATCTTGCGATCGCGCTCCAGTGAGTGAATTAAGGACAGTACGTTGTCCTTGTAACGGGGATCCAGCAGCGTGGCCACCCAGTAATCAGCACAAGTTAGAATGTGGGCAACTCGGCGGTCGTTGTGGAGACACTGCAGCATGTAATCGCTCATGTGTGCCAGGCTGCCCAGAGGCGACGAAAGGCTGTCCTCTGTGGGAGGTGTATCGTCCGTGTCCTCTGTATCCCCCCAGCCATGCACCAGTGATGGCCATGAGCTGGCCTGGGTGCCACCCTGCTGTGAACATGGTTCCATCTCCTCCTCCAGCTCCTCCTCCAGCTCCTCCTCCTCCTCATCCTCCAGAACTGTGCCCCTGCTGGACAATTGTGTCCCTGGCATTTGTGTGTGCAGGAACCCACCCTCGGAGCCCCTTGCGAATGACTGCCCTGAAAGCCTTAGAAACGTTACCTCTTCATCCTCCTCCTCCTCCTCCTCATCCTGTGCCACATCCTCTTCCATCATTGCCCGAATTGTTTTTTCAAGGAGGCATAGAAGTGGGATAGTTAAGCTGAGAACGGCGTCATTGCCACTGGCCATGTTGGTGGAGTACTCAAAACAGCGTAACAAGGCACACAGGTCTCGCATGGAGGCCCAGTTATTGGTGGTGAAGTGGTGCTGTTCCGCAGAGCGACTCACGCGTGCGTGCTGCAGCTGAAACTCCACTATGGCCTGCTGCTGCTCGCACAGTCTTTGCAGCATGTGCAAGGTGGAGTTCCACCTTGTGGGCACGTCACATATGAGGCGGTGAGCGGGAAGGCCGAAGTTACGCTGCAGCGCTGCCAGGCGAGCAGCAGCAGGGTGAGAACGCCGAAAGTGCGCACAGACGGCCCGCACTTTCTGCAGCAGCTCTGACATATCGGGGTAGTTTTTAAGGAACCTCTGCACCACCAAATTCAGCACATGCGCCAGGCAAGGGATGTGCGTCAAACCGGCTAGGCCCAGAGCTGCTATGAGATTTCGCCCATTATCGCAAACCACCAGGCCGGGCTTGAGGCTCGCTGGCAGCAACCACTAATTTGTCTGCTGTTCCATGCTCCTCCACAACTCCTGCGCGGTGTGTGTTTTGTCCCCCAAACAGGCAAGTTGTAAAACTGCCTGCTGTCGTTTAGCCCTGGCCGTGCTGAAGTTGGTGGTGAAGGTATTACGCTGTCCGGATGAGGAGGCGGTAGAGGATGAGGTAGCGGAGTAGGATGAGTTAGGAACAGGAGGCAAACTGAAGCGCCCTGCAATCCTCGGTGGTGGAAGGACATGAGCCAAAGTGCTATCCGCCTCAGGCCCATCCGCCACTGCATTTACCCAGTGTGCCGTTAGGGAGATATAACGCCCCTGACCGTGCTTACTGGTCCACGTATCGGTAGTTAGGTGGACCTTGGCACAGATGGCGTTGCGCAGTGCACACCTGATTTTTTCCCCCACTTGGTTGTGCAGGGAAGGGATGGCTTGCCTGGAAAAGTAGTGGCGGCTGGGCACGACGTACTGTGGGACAGCCACCGACATAAGCTTTTTAAAACTGGGCGCCTCCACCAGACGGAATGACAGCATTTCAAAGGCCAATAATTGTGAAATGCTGGCATTCAGGGCCAGGGATCGCGGGTGGGTAGGGGGGTACTTCCTCTTCCTCTCAAGTGTTTGGGAGATGGAAAGCTGAACGCTTCCACGGGACATTGTGGAGATGGTTGTTGGTGACCCAGGTGGTGGTGTTGCTGACAGATCGTCTGTTTGCGGGGTGGCAGGTGCCGGTATGACTACAGAGGTGGCTGGAGCGGCCGAGACTGCAGCAGAAGAGGAAGCAGGATGAGCCAGAGACGTTTCTTGGTTTTGAAGGTGTGTACTCCACTGCAGCTCGTGCTTTGCACTTAGATGCCTGATCATGCAGGTTGTGCTCAGGTTGAGAAGGTTTATGCTTCGCTTCAGGCTCTGATTGCACAGGGTGCAAACCACTCGTGTCCTGTCATCAGCACATTTTCTAAAGAACTTCCACGCTAGAGAACTCTTTTGAGCTGACTTTGGTGCGCTCGTTCCCTTGCTGCGTTGGGCAGTAGCAGGCGTAGTGTCTAGGGCACGGCCGCTCCGCTTCTGCACCCTGCTCCCTCTTCTGCTGTGCTGGTGGCTCTGTGCGACCACCGCCTCTTCCTCCAAAATACTCAGGTCACCTGCATGACCTTCATTCCATGTGGGGTCGAGGACCTCATCGTCCTCCACATCATCTTCCACCCAGTCTTCACCCCTGCCCTCCCTGTCGGTCTCCACAATGCTGAACACCGCAGCAGTTGGCACCTGCGTTTTGTCATCATCGGAGACGTGCTGTGATGGTCCTTCCATGTACTCATCTTGAGAAATAAGTGGTTGGGCATTGCTGCACTCAATCTCTTCCACTTCTGGGGCAGGGCTAGGTGGATGGCCCTGGGAAACCCTGCTGACAGAGTCCTCAAAAAGAATAAGAGACTGCTGTATGGCTTGGGGCTCAGACTGCTTGCCTGATTTGCAAGGGGGTGAGGTGAAAGACGGTTGGACATTACTGCAGAAAGGTCAGAGTTGGCACCTGCAGCCAGACTGGGTGGGAGACAATGTGAAGGAACTGGAGGCACTGTCAGCAGCAAACCAATCTACTATCGCCTCTCTGTGTTCTGGCCTCATCACTTCTAGAGGCGTATGATGCCCTACCAAATACTGCTGCAGGTTCTGTCGCCTACTCACACTTGAGGAAGGTGTTTCACTCGTGCGTGTAGCTGGCACAGATCGACCACGTCCTCTCCTTGCAACAGGAGCTCTAGCAGCAGCACCACGACCCCGGCCACGGCCCCTATTTGACGCTCTCCTCATATTTCTGAAATTTAAGATCTTGCCCTAGAAAGGTCTTTATTGAATAGCAGAACAAAAGAACAACAGTATCGCACGGGTGTATCTCACAGTCAAATATGCAAACTATGCCGCAATTTAATGTTTTTTACACCAAAAGGGTGTGTATTGAATAGCGGAATAGGATAAAAAACTGCGTATCTCACACGTACAAACACAGACTAGGCCCGATTAAATTTTTTCCTACCCTAAAGGGAGGATGAGGAAGAGGAGTATGGAACAGGCAGCACCCTCAAATCTTCAGAAGTATGAGATGAACCCCAAAAACTTGGAAAGGTGGATCTCACACGTACCGACACAGACTATTCCGCAATTTAATTGATCCCCAAAGGTTTTTATTGAATAGCGGAATAGGAAATATGATCAAAAAAAGTGTATGTATCTCACACGTACAGAAGCACACTAGGCCCCAATTACTATTGTTTGTACACCTAAAAGGATGGAGGAGGAGGAGGAGGAGGAGTATGGAACAGGCAGCACCCTCAAAGCTTCAGAAGTATGAGATGAACCCCAAAAACTTGGAAAGGTGGATCTCACACGTACCGACACAGACTATCCCGCAATTTAATTGATCCCCAAAGGTTTTTATTGAATAGCGGAATAGGAAATATGATCAAAAAAAAGTGTATGTTTTTCACACGTACAGAAGCACACTAGGCCCCAATTACTATTGTTTGTACCCCTAAAAGGATGGATGAGGAGGAGGAGGATGAAACAGGCAGCACCCTCAAATCTTCAGAAGTATGAGATTGTGTTCACTGTACCCCACAAAGATTGTGTTCACTGCACCCCAAAAGGATTGTCTTCACTGCACCCCACAAAGATTGTGTTCACTGTAATCCACAAAGATTGTGTTCACTGTACCCCCCAAAGATTTTGTTCACTGCACCCCACAAAGATTGTGTTCACTGTACCCCACAAAGATTTTGTTCACTGCACCCCACAAGGATTGTCTTCACTGCACCCCACAAGGATTGTCTTCACTGCACCCCACAAAGATTGTGTTCACTGTACCCCACAAAGATTGTGTTCACTGCACCCCAAAAGGATTGTCTTCACTGCACCCCACAAAGATTGTGTTCACTGTACCCCACAAAGATTGTGCTCACTGTACCCCCCAAAGATTTTGTTCACTGCACCCCACAAGGATTGTCTTCACTGCACCCCACAAGGATTGTCTTCACTGTACCCCACAAAGATTGTGTTCACTACACCCCAAAAGGATTGTCTTCACTGCACCCCACAAAGATTGTGTTCACTGTACCCCACAAGGATTGTCTTCACTGCACCCCACAAGGATTGTCTTCACTGCACCCCACAAAGATTGTGTTCACTGTACCCCACAAAGATTGTGTTCACTGCACCACAAAAGGATTGTCTTCACTGCACCCCACAAAGATTGTGTTCACTGTACCCCACAAAGATTGTGCTCACTGTACCCCACAAAGATTTTGTTCACTGCACCCCACAAAGATTGTGTTCACTGCACCCCAAAAGGATTGTCTTCACTGCACCCCACAAAGATTGTGTTCACTGTACCCCACAAGGATTGTCTTCACTGCACCCCACAAAGATTGTGTTCACTGTACCCCACAAAGATTGTTTTCACTGTACCCCACAAAGATTTTGATCACTGCACCCCACAAGGATTGTCTTCACTGCACCCCACAAGGATTGTCTTCACTGCACCCCACAAAGATTGTGTTCACTGTACCCCACAAAGATTGTGTTCACTGCACCCCAAAATGATTGTCTTCACTGCACCCCACAAAGATTGTGTTCACTGTAATCCACAAAGATTGTGTTCACTGTACCCCACAAAGATTTTGTTCACTGCACCCCACAAGGATTGTCTTCACTGCACCCCACAAGGATTGTCTTCACTGCACCCCACAAAGATTGTGTTCACTGTACCCCACAAAGATTGTGTTCACTGCACCCCAAAAGGATTTTCTTCACTGCACCCCACAAAGATTGTGTTCACTGTACCCCACAAAGATTGTGTTCACTGTACCCCCCAAAGATTTTGTTCACTGCACCCCACAAGGATTGTCTTCACTGCACCCCACAAGGATTGTCTTCACTGCACCCCACAAAGATTTTGTTCACTGTACCCCACAAAGATTGTGTTCACTGTACCCCACAAAGATTTTGTTCACTGCACCCCACAAAGATTGTGTTCACTGCACCCCAAAAGGATTGTCTTCACTGCACCCCACAAAGATTGTGTTCACTGTACCCCACAAGGATTGTCTTCACTGCACCCCACAAAGATTGTGTTCACTGTACCCCACAAAGATTGTGTTCACTGTACCCCCCAAAGATTTTGTTCACTGCACCCCACAAGGATTGTCTTCACTGCACCCCACAAGGATTGTCTTCACTGCACCCCACAAAGATTGTGTTCACTGTACCCCACAAAGATTGTGTTCATTGCACCCCACAAAGATTTTGTTCACTGCATCCCACAAAGATTGTGTTCACTGCACCCCAAAAGGATTGTCTTCACTGCACCCCACAAAGATTGTGTTCACTGTACCCCACAAGGATTGTCTGCACTGCACCCCACAAGGATTGTCTTTACTGCACCCCACAAAGATTGTGTTCACTGTACCCCACAAAGATTGTGTTCACTGTACCCCTCAAAGATTGTGTTCACTGTACCCCCCAAAGATTTTGTTCACTGCACCCCACAAAGATTGTCTTCACTGCACCCCACAAGGATTGTCTTCACTGCACCCCACAAAGATTGTGTTCACTGTACCCCACAAAGATTGTGTTCACTGTACCCCACAAAGATTTTGTTCACTGCACCCCACAAAGATTGTGTTCACTGCACCCCAAAAGGATTGTCTTCACTGCACCCACAAAGATTGTGTTCACTGTACCCCACAAGGATTGTCTTCACTGCACCCCACAAAGATTGTGTTCACTGCACCCCACAAGGATTGTCTTCACTGCACCCCAAAAAGATTGTGTTCACTGTACCCCACAAAGATTGTGTTCACTGCACCCCAAAAGGATTGTCTTCACTGCACCCCACAAAGATTGTGTTCACTGTACCCCACAAATATTGTGTTCACTGTACCCCCCAAAGATTTTGTTCACTGCACCCCACAAAGATTGTGTTCACTGTACCCCACAAAGATTGTGCTCACTGTACCCCCCAAAGATTTTGTTCACTGCACCCCACAAGGATTGTCTTCACTGCACCCCACAAGGATTGTCTTCACTGCACCCCACAAAGATTGTGTTCACTGTACCCCACAAAGATTTTGTTCACTGTACCCCACAAAGATTGTGTTCACTGTACCCCACAAAGATTTTGTTCACTGCACCCCACAAAGATTGTGTTCACTGCACCCCAAAAGGATTGTCTTCACTGCACCCCACAAAGATTGTGTTCACTGTACCCCACAAGGATTGTCTTCACTGCACCCCACAAGGATTGTCTTCACTGCACCCCACAAAGATTGTGTTCACTGTACCCCACAAAGATTTTGTTCACTGCACCCCAAAAGGATTGTGTTCACTGCACCCCAAAAAGATTGTGTTCACTGCAGCCCACACACAGAAAAATGGATGTGGATCACTGACACCTGCCTATCTCCTATCCCACACCACACAGCAATATCGATTGTAGTTTGTAGAACACACTGACCCTATAATTCAGCAGACTCTATCCCTAAAATGCCTACAACTCGCCCTGCCTAAACACTCCGACCTGACCCTAAATTCTATCCGGACACCAATTTGTTTTCCCTGCCTGTCTTTCCCTAATCAGCAGCCAGCACGTATGTGTGCTCTGTCCCTGAGCTAAGCAGCAGAATGACGCCGCTGCGGCTGCCTCGAACTTATAAAGACTTGGTCACATTCTTCAGACGGCCAATCACAGCTACTCATACATTTGCAGGCATGGCTGGGATAGCTTAAGGCACACCAGATAAACGATTGTTGATTGGCTGTTGAAAGCCCACCATGAAAAGAGCGCCAAAACATGCAAAACCCGGAAATAAAACGACCGAACACGGATTTTTTACCCGAACATACAGTAAAGTGTCCGTGTCCGTGTTCGGGTAACAAAAATCCAATTATTCGGTACGAACACGAATAATACAGTCCGTGTTCGCTCAACACTATTGCTGATCCATCTGTACAGAGGGAGAGTAAGATATTCTCCTTCTTATCAGGCTTTTGCGCATGTGGGTGATGCCCAGCCTGTAAACATTCTAAGTGCAATCTGAAAAAAACTTAAGGAATTCACTGCACTGGTTACCAGAAAAAACTATCAGATTAAAGATCTCATTACCTGTCAAACTCAGGGGGTGGTCTACATGTTGGAGTGCGATTGTGGCCTCCACTATGTGGGCAGGATATCCAGAGCACTCCATATATGTATTGGGGAGCACGTTAGCAACATTAAAAAAGGCCTAAAGTCCCACAATGTTTCAAAACATTTTAGACATCATCACAATAACGATCCTAGGGGTCTTAGGTTTTGGGGTATTGAGAAAGTCAATAGACATTGGCGACAGCTCATCCAGATACAGTCCCATTGGATTTATGAGACTAAGGTGCTTGTGCCCCTGGGATTAAATGTTGAGTTTGACCTCAATTGCTTTATATCGGATAGGTGAAGGTGTAGTTATGTCACCCTATCCTTTGTAATAGCTGTGACTAATCTTCTGGTTGGACCCCCTTGGGGGGCTGTAGTTATAGTTTATCCTTTGCAGAGGGGTTTGTTTTTTTACCCGAGGGGATTTTGGGATGTATTTTTAGAAATTGTATTATGAGATAGCAGTGGGTAAATTTTCTAGAAAAAAAAAAGGTTTTTTTAATGACTGGTCCTTTTTTGTGTAAGGAACCAGTGTAGATATTTAAGTCTTTTCAAAAAAGATTTTTGAATTACATTAATTTTTATCCTTATTATATTTTAGTTACTTCTGAGCGGTTGCTCAGGGAGTCCTTTTGATCAATAGTGATACCAAGCCTTTATTCAGGTTTATTTTGGGGATTTGGGTTATGTCATATCCCTATTCGGCCACTAGAGGTCTCCTCTATAGGCTGCAATCAGGTTCTTATCTGCTGCGAGAGCTTGTTTCTTAAGCCGGCGAGGTTTATATGGCAGCATTCAGTATATATTGGAAAGGGTTATGATTTGGCTCCACCCCCACGTTATTGACCTCACCCACTGCTTTCTCATGGAGCCGACAGAGGATCAGAGCTATATGACTGTTATCTACTGCTGGTTGCCAAGAAAACTTTCTGTAAGTGCAATTTTATATAGTTAGTTCAGTTTTATATACAGTATGCACTTAGATGCTTTTATGTTCATATACCTATATTTGATGGCTGGTTGATACACTATTCCGCTGGAAAAACGGGAGGCACAATTGGTCCTTATACTCAGGGAATTACTACGTCTAAGGCTGTGAGCTTGTGGAGTGCTGAGGATCATCTTCCACATTTACCTTCGACTTTTCCATCTGGTGGAATCAAAGTTTGTTTGACCTACTGGCAATACAGGGGTTTTACAGTGAGGTGAGCTCATTGTATTGCTTATGGGTGAAGGGTTGTCACCTGAAGTAGATCTGTTTCTCGCACCCTCTTTCTCACTTGTTACTGGACTTTTACCTGTTTACCAAGGGACTTTTGGGTCTCACTGCTATTTGTGTCTGATGTTTTATAGACACATTATTTATTGCGCTGCACTGTCTTTTGATTTTTTTTTATTTATTCTGGACTTTGTGATGTTCCTCCCTTTTATAGGAAAGGGGCGGGGACACCCGATTGCATCACCTGGTGGCACCGCCCCTTCTGACGTCACATCAGTAATGTATTCACTGCACCAGCGCAGTGCATTATGGGGCGCTTGTGACTTCCCCGCCCCTTTCCTATAAAAGAGCTGTCACAGCTCAAACAGCTCAATACGTGGGAGGCGTGTGAAGAGGCAGGAGCGTCTTTTTATTTCTTCTATTTTTCGGGTGCTGTGGACGATGTGATTGACAATGGATTTACATGAGGGAACACTATTTTATTTTTATTTTTTAATAAAGGACTTGTCAAAAACTGGCTTTTGTGTTTATTTTTTTTGTACACTTTTTTAGTGAATGGTTAGGGGTACGATGTACCCAATATCCATTCATACGGAGGGGGCCGGGTTCTGGGGGCCCCCTTATTAAAGGTGGCTTCCAGATTCCGATAAGCCCTCCACCCACAGACCCTGACAACCACAGCCCAGGGTTGCCCAGAAGAGGCTCTTGTCCCCATCAACATGGGGACAAGGGGCTTTGGGGGGGCACCCCAAAGCACCCCCCCATGTCTAGGGCAAGTGGCCCGGTATGGCTCAGGAGGGGGGGCACTCACTCGTCCCCCCCATCCTGGCCAGCCAGGCTGCTTGCTCAGATAAGGGTCTGGTATAGATTTCGTTTTCTTTTTTTTTCAATTTTGGCGTGGAGTTTCCCTTAAAATCTGTACCAGACCATGCCGTTTTTTTTTTTTTTAATTCTGTCATAAGGTTCCCCTAAAAAAGAGTAATGTATCAGTGCTGCTCAGTATCCTATATACAATATCAAATAATGAGTAGATGTCTCAATCACACTCTTATTATACTGTTCATTTGAATAAATAAATAAATAGGTGCTAGTGCCAAATTAAACTCATAAATACCTCAAAAAATACATTTCTAAATTCATAATAACAAATTGTGCATTTAAAAAGGATGGATGAGGAGGAGGAGGATGAAACAGGCAGCACCCTCAAATCTTCAGAAGTATGAGATTGTGTTCACTGTACCCCACAAAGATTGTGTTCACTGCACCCCAAAAGGATTGTCTTCACTGCACCCCACAAAGATTGTGTTCACTGTAATCCACAAAGATTGTGTTCACTGTACCCCCCAAAGATTTTGTTCACTGCACCCCACAAAGATTGTGTTCACTGTACCCCACAAAGATTTTGTTCACTGCACCCCACAAGGATTGTCTTCACTGCACCCCACAAGGATTGTCTTCACTGCACCCCACAAAGATTGTGTTCACTGTACCCCACAAAGATTGTGTTCACTGCACCCCAAAAGGATTGTCTTCACTGCACCCCACAAAGATTGTGTTCACTGTACCCCACAAAGATTGTGCTCACTGTACCCCCCAAAGATTTTGTTCACTGCACCCCACAAGGATTGTCTTCACTGCACCCCACAAGGATTGTCTTCACTGTACCCCACAAAGATTGTGTTCACTACACCCCAAAAGGATTGTCTTCACTGCACCCCACAAAGATTGTGTTCACTGTACCCCACAAGGATTGTCTTCACTGCACCCCACAAGGATTGTCTTCACTGCACCCCACAAAGATTGTGTTCACTGTACCCCACAAAGATTGTGTTCACTGCACCACAAAAGGATTGTCTTCACTGCACCCCACAAAGATTGTGTTCACTGTACCCCACAAAGATTGTGCTCACTGTACCCCACAAAGATTTTGTTCACTGCACCCCACAAAGATTGTGTTCACTGCACCCCAAAAGGATTGTCTTCACTGCACCCCACAAAGATTGTGTTCACTGTACCCCACAAGGATTGTCTTCACTGCACCCCACAAAGATTGTGTTCACTGTACCCCACAAAGATTGTTTTCACTGTACCCCACAAAGATTTTGATCACTGCACCCCACAAGGATTGTCTTCACTGCACCCCACAAGGATTGTCTTCACTGCACCCCACAAAGATTGTGTTCACTGTACCCCACAAAGATTGTGTTCACTGCACCCCAAAATGATTGTCTTCACTGCACCCCACAAAGATTGTGTTCACTGTAATCCACAAAGATTGTGTTCACTGTACCCCACAAAGATTTTGTTCACTGCACCCCACAAGGATTGTCTTCACTGCACCCCACAAGGATTGTCTTCACTGCACCCCACAAAGATTGTGTTCACTGTACCCCACAAAGATTGTGTTCACTGCACCCCAAAAGGATTTTCTTCACTCCACCCCACAAAGATTGTGTTCACTGTACCCCACAAAGATTGTGTTCACTGTACCCCCCAAAGATTTTGTTCACTGCACCCCACAAGGATTGTCTTCACTGCACCCCACAAGGATTGTCTTCACTGCACCCCACAAAGATTTTGTTCACTGTACCCCACAAAGATTGTGTTCACTGTACCCCACAAAGATTTTGTTCACTGCACCCCACAAAGATTGTGTTCACTGCACCCCAAAAGGATTGTCTTCACTGCACCCCACAAAGATTGTGTTCACTGTACCCCACAAGGATTGTCTTCACTGCACCCCACAAAGATTGTGTTCACTGTACCCCACAAAGATTGTGTTCACTGTACCCCCCAAAGATTTTGTTCACTGCACCCCACAAGGATTGTCTTCACTGCACCCCACAAGGATTGTCTTCACTGCACCCCACAAAGATTGTGTTCACTGTACCCCACAAAGATTGTGTTCATTGTACCCCACAAAGATTTTGTTCACTGCATCCCACAAAGATTGTGTTCACTGCACCCCAAAAGGATTGTCTTCACTGCACCCCACAAAGATTGTGTTCACTGTACCCCACAAGGATTGTCTGCACTGCACCCCACAAGGATTGTCTTTACTGCACCCCACAAAGATTGTGTTCACTGTACCCCACAAAGATTGTGTTCACTGTACCCCTCAAAGATTGTGTTCACTGTACCCCCCAAAGATTTTGTTCACTGCACCCCACAAAGATTGTCTTCACTGCACCCCACAAGGATTGTCTTCACTGCACCCCACAAAGATTGTGTTCACTGTACCCCACAAAGATTGTGTTCACTGTACCCCACAAAGATTTTGTTCACTGCACCCCACAAAGATTGTGTTCACTGCACCCCAAAAGGATTGTCTTCACTGCACCCACAAAGATTGTGTTCACTGTACCCCACAAGGATTGTCTTCACTGCACCCCACAAAGATTGTGTTCACTGCACCCCACAAGGATTGTCTTCACTGCACCCCAAAAAGATTGTGTTCACTGTACCCCACAAAGATTGTGTTCACTGCACCCCAAAAGGATTGTCTTCACTGCACCCCACAAAGATTGTGTTCACTGTACCCCACAAATATTGTGTTCACTGTACCCCCCAAAGATTTTGTTCACTGCACCCCACAAAGATTGTGTTCACTGTACCCCACAAAGATTGTGCTCACTGTACCCCCCAAAGATTTTGTTCACTGCACCCCACAAGGATTGTCTTCACTGCACCCCACAAGGATTGTCTTCACTGCACCCCACAAAGATTGTGTTCACTGTACCCCACAAAGATTTTGTTCACTGTACCCCACAAAGATTGTGTTCACTGTACCCCACAAAGATTTTGTTCACTGCACCCCACAAAGATTGTGTTCACTGCACCCCAAAAGGATTGTCTTCACTGCACCCCACAAAGATTGTGTTCACTGTACCCCACAAGGATTGTCTTCACTGCACCCCACAAGGATTGTCTTCACTGCACCCCACAAAGATTGTGTTCACTGTACCCCACAAAGATTTTGTTCACTGCACCCCAAAAGGATTGTGTTCACTGCACCCCAAAAAGATTGTGTTCACTGCAGCCCACACACAGAAAAATGGATGTGGATCACTGACACCTGCCTATCTCCTATCCCACACCACACAGCAATATCGATTGTAGTTTGTAGAACACACTGACCCTATAATTCAGCAGACTCTATCCCTAAAATGCCTACAACTCGCCCTGCCTAAACACTCCGACCTGACCCTAAATTCTATCCGGACACCAATTTGTTTTCCCTGCCTGTCTTTCCCTAATCAGCAGCCAGCACGTATGTGTGCTCTGTCCCTGAGCTAAGCAGCAGAATGACGCCGCTGCGGCTGCCTCGAACTTATAAAGACTTGGTCACATTCTTCAGACGGCCAATCACAGCTACTCATACATTTGCAGGCATGGCTGGGATAGCTTAAGGCACACCAGATAAACGATTGTTGATTGGCTGTTGAAAGCCCACCATGAAAAGAGCGCCAAAACATGCAAAACCCGGAAATAAAACGACCGAACACGGATTTTTTACCCGAACATACAGTAAAGTGTCCGTGTCCGTGTTCGGGTAACAAAAATCCAATTATTCGGTACGAACACGAATAATACAGTCCGTGTTCGCTCAACACTATTGCTGATCCATCTGTACAGAGGGAGAGTAAGATATTCTCCTTCTTATCAGGCTTTTGCGCATGTGGGTGATGCCCAGCCTGTAAACATTCTAAGTGCAATCTGAAAAAAACTTAAGGAATTCACTGCACTGGTTACCAGAAAAAACTATCAGATTAAAGATCTCATTACCTGTCAAACTCAGGGGGTGGTCTACATGTTGGAGTGCGATTGTGGCCTCCACTATGTGGGCAGGATATCCAGAGCACTCCATATATGTATTGGGGAGCACGTTAGCAACATTAAAAAAGGCCTAAAGTCCCACAATGTTTCAAAACATTTTAGACATCATCACAATAACGATCCTAGGGGTCTTAGGTTTTGGGGTATTGAGAAAGTCAATAGACATTGGCGACAGCTCATCCAGATACAGTCCCATTGGATTTATGAGACTAAGGTGCTTGTGCCCCTGGGATTAAATGTTGAGTTTGACCTCAATTGCTTTATATCGGATAGGTGAAGGTGTAGTTATGTCACCCTATCCTTTGTAATAGCTGTGACTAATCTTCTGGTTGGACCCCCTTGGGGGGCTGTAGTTATAGTTTATCCTTTGCAGAGGGGTTTGTTTTTTTACCCGAGGGGATTTTGGGATGTATTTTTAGAAATTGTATTATGAGATAGCAGTGGGTAAATTTTCTAGAAAAAAAAAAGGTTTTTTTAATGACTGGTCCTTTTTTGTGTAAGGAACCAGTGTAGATATTTAAGTCTTTTCAAAAAAGATTTTTGAATTACATTAATTTTTATCCTTATTATATTTTAGTTACTTCTGAGCGGTTGCTCAGGGAGTCCTTTTGATCAATAGTGATACCAAGCCTTTATTCAGGTTTATTTTGGGGATTTGGGTTATGTCATATCCCTATTCGGCCACTAGAGGTCTCCTCTATAGGCTGCAATCAGGTTCTTATCTGCTGCGAGAGCTTGTTTCTTAAGCCGGCGAGGTTTATATGGCAGCATTCAGTATATATTGGAAAGGGTTATGATTTGGCTCCACCCCCACGTTATTGACCTCACCCACTGCTTTCTCGTGGAGCCGACAGAGGATCAGAGCTATATGACTGTTATCTACTGCTGGTTGCCAAGAAAACTTTCTGTAAGTGCAATTTTATATAGCTAGTTCAGTTTTATATACAGTATGCACTTAGATGCTTTTATGTTCATATACCTATATTTGATGGCTGGTTGATACACTATTCCGCTGGAAAAACGGGAGGCACAATTGGTCCTTATACTCAGGGAATTACTACGTCTAAGGCTGTGAGCTTGTGGAGTGCTGAGGATCATCTTCCACATTTACCTTCGACTTTTCCATCTGGTGGAATCAAAGTTTGTTTGACCTACTGGCAATACAGGGGTTTTACAGTGAGGTGAGCTCATTGTATTGCTTATGGGTGAAGGGTTGTCACCTGAAGTAGATCTGTTTCTCGCACCCTCTTTCTCACTTGTTACTGGACTTTTACCTGTTTACCAAGGGACTTTTGGGTCTCACTGCTATTTGTGTCTGATGTTTTATAGACACATTATTTATTGCGCTGCACTGTCTTTTGATTTTTTTTTATTTATTCTGGACTTTGTGATGTTCCTCCCTTTTATAGGAAAGGGGCGGGGACACCCGATTGCATCACCTGGTGGCACCGCCCCTTCTGACGTCACATCAGTAATGTATTCACTGCACCAGCGCAATGCATTATGGGGCGCTTGTGACTTCCCCGCCCCTTTCCTATAAAAGAGCTGTCACAGCTCAAACAGCTCAATACGTGGGAGGCGTGTGAAGAGGCAGGAGCGTCTTTTTTTTTCTTCTATTTTTCGGGTGCTGTGGACGATGTGATTGACAATGGATTTACATGAGGGAACACTATTTTATTTTTATTTTTTAATAAAGGACTTGTCAAAAACTGGCTTTTGTGTTTATTTTTTTTGTACACTTTTTTAGTGAATGGTTAGGGGTACGATGTACCCAATATCCATTCATACGGAGGGGGCCGGGTTCTGGGGGCCCCCTTATTAAAGGTGGCTTCCAGATTCCGATAAGCCCTCCACCCACAGACCCTGACAACCACAGCCCAGGGTTGCCCAGAAGAGGCTCTTGTCCCCATCAACATGGGGACAAGGGGCTTTGGGGGGGCACCCCAAAGCACCCCCCCATGTCTAGGGCAAGTGGCCCGGTATGGCTCAGGAGGGGGGGCACTCACTCGTCCCCCCCATCCTGGCCAGCCAGGCTGCTTGCTCAGATAAGGGTCTGGTATAGATTTCGTTTTCTTTTTTTTTCAATTTTGGCGTGGAGTTTCCCTTAAAATCTGTACCAGACCATGCCGTTTTTTTTTTTTTTAATTCTGTCATAAGGTTCCCCTAAAAAAGAGTAATGTATCAGTGCTGCTCAGTATCCTATATACAATATCAAATAATGAGTAGATGTCTCAATCACACTCTTATTATACTGTTCATTTGAATAAATAAATAAATAGGTGCTAGTGCCAAATTAAACTCATAAATACCTCAAAAAATACATTTCTAAATTCATAATAACAAATTGTGCATTTAAAATACATATACGTAAAACAATCAAGTGTCATATATAAATACTCAAAGTGCTTCAGTGATTGTGGTAAAGTAAGAAGGTAAAATTTTCTCTTATCATAAAAAAGTGTTCATATAAAAGTTCATATATTATCCAAAAAGTGCTGAGTGACAGTCTTTGTGCAAACCAACAAATCCACAACAAAGTGCTCAGTGCTTGCTTCAGATACTCTATCCAAAGTGCCGGTGCTCTTAAAAGTAGGTGCTCCCCTCTTGGTCCCCTACTCACCAGATAATAATCTTATATGAGCCTTAAGGATTAATCCTTATTGATATAGGAGCAGCGGAAATCACCAGCCAGCGATATAAATTCCGGTTTATGCGGGTGGAACGCACGGCCATAGTTTGGCGTCCCACAGGAAATGTGAAGGCTGTTTTTTAACTACAACACTGTAAGTGTATTTCTGTTGAAGCATGTGAATAAAAAGTCTTGATTTACTGCACAATGATAGTTATTCTTTTTCTATAATACATGGGCATGGATAATAGATCCTGGATGGTGAGAGTTGCAGAGTGCTCTGGCATTTATATCGCTGGCTGGTGATTTCCGCTGCTCCTATATCGATAAGGATTAATCCTTAAGGCTCATATAAGATTATTATCTGGTGAGTAGGGGACCGAAAGGGGAGCACCTACTTTTAAGAACACCGGCACTTTGAATAGAGTATCTGAAGCAAGCACTGAGCACTTTGTTGTGGATTTGTTGGTTTGCACAAAGACTGTCACTCAGCACTTTTTGGATAATATATGAACTTTTATATGAACACTTTTTTATGATAAGAGAAAATTTTACCTTCTTACTTCACCACAATCACTGAAGCACTTTGAGTATTTATATATGACACTTGATTGTTTTATATGTATTTGAAATGCACAATTTGTTATTATGAATTTAGAAATGTATTTTTTGAGGTATTTATGAGTTTAATTTGGCACTAGCACCTATTTATTTATTTATTCAACTGAACAGTATAATAAGAGTGTGATTGAGACATCTACTCATTATTTGATATTGTATATAGGATACCGAGCAGCGCTGATACATTACTCTTTTTTATCATTTTAAAGGCACCCCTTTTATCAGCAGCAGCTTATATAATTGTTACCTGATTTTATAATCCTAAGCGCTGGCACTTTACATTGAATAAGGTTCCCCTAAACCACCTAAATACTGGGCACTTTCACTCCCTTCCTGCTTAGACGAATTTTCAGCTTTCAGTGCTTATTGGCGTCTATGGAAAATCTCGGACTGCTTGACATGGCACTGCTCCTTATCTTTAACATTGGCGTCTATGGGAAATCTCAGTTAGCTTGACATGGTACTGCTCCCCATCTATAACATTGGCGTCTATGGGAAATCTCGGTCAGCTTGGCATGGCACTGCTCACGAACTATAAGTGACATGGACACAAAACTTTGGGAGCACTGCGAGTGGACCCAGGACTACAACATATCTATGCATTATAAAAGTGGGGTATGCCTGTTCACTATACTGACTGACTTCACTAAACTAACTCAACCCGCTATCCACTAACTACCTGCCTAACCTTTATTATCATACACTATACACGGCTGCCGTGTAAGCAGCAGCCTTATATCGTGTGGGGTGTGGACTTAGCCCCCGAGCCATGATTGGCTAAAGGCAGCCTGCCTTTGGCCAAACATGGCTCTGACAGGACACTGCGCTGTGATTGGCCAAAGCATACAGGTCATGTGAATGCTTTGGTCAATCATTAGTAATTTATTCACTGCACCAGCGCAGCGCATTATGGGGCGCTCATCGGCGGGCGAACTTCCCGCCGAGCGGCCCATTTGTTTGTGTGTTCAGCGTACACACGAACAGCTGATGTTCGAGTCGAACATCAAACCCATCCCTACTCTTGAGGGAGCCTATTCCACATGTTCACAGCTCTTACTGTGAAGAAACCTTTCCATATTTGGAGATTAAATCTCATTTCCTCCAGTCGTAAAGAGTGCCCCCTTGTCTTCTGTGATGACTTTAAAGTAAACCAAACACTACGTTCACTATATGGACCACTTATGTATTTATACATGTTGATCATAACCCTCCTTAATCTCAAGAGAGAATATATTCAGTTCCTCTAATCTATCCTCATTGCTGAGCCTCTCCATGCCTTTTATCTGTTAAGTTACTCTTCTCTGCACTTTCTCCAGCTCCCCAATATCCTTTGTGTGAACTGGTGCCCAAAACTGAACTGCATATTTCAGATGAGGTCTTATTAATGATTTGAACAGGGACAAAATGATATCTTTCTCTCTGGAGCCTATGCCTTTCTTAATACAAGTAAAGGACGTTGCTCGCTTTGGAAACCCCAGGTTGGCACTGCATGCTAATATTAAGCTTATGATCTACCAAAACCCCCAGATCCTTTTCCACTATGGATTCCCCCAGTTATCCCAGTCATCATGCATCCCCCTAGTATGCATGATGCATGCATATTCTTAGCCCCTATGTGCATAACTTTACATTTATTATCATTAAACCTAATTTGCCACAAAGTTGCCCAATTAAATAGTGTGGCTTGTAAGTTGGAGACATCCTGTAAGGACATTATTCCATAGCTTGCATAGCTTGGTGTCATCCGCAAACACTGAAATGGTTCTTTTAGTCCCAGACTCAACACTGAACCTTGGGGTACACCACTGATAACCTTAGACTATTTAGAGTAAGGATCATTAACCACTACTCTCTGAATTTGGTCTTTTATCCAGTTTTCTATCCTTTTACAAACTGTTTTTTCTAAGCCTGTAGACTTTACCTTACGCATTAGCCGTGTATGGGGAACTGTGTAAAACGCTTTCGCAAAATCTAAGTATACCATGTCCACAGCCACCCCTCTGTCCAAGAATTTATTTACCTCCTCATAAAAAGAAATCAGATTTGTTTGACAAATTCTGTCTTTCATGAATCCATGCTGTCTGTTGCTTAGAATATTTTTTTTTTAGCAAGAATTCATCTATGTGGTCTTTTATTAAACTCTCCAGTATCTTCCTTACTATAGAAGTTAAACTAACAGGTCTCTAGTTACTTGGTAAAGACTTTAAACCTTTGCAATGATGTACTCGTATAATATGTATGTAGGGTGCATGGATTTCCAACAGGGCTTATGCCACTGTCCAGTATCATCCTATTGAATATGAGTTCTGCCTAAATTGTCTCCAAAATTTTTAATATGTATAAGGACATTATGATTGGATTTTAAATTCTTTTTTGGTATTGGTAAAGAAAGTGCAGTTGCTCTTTTCATTAAATAAATAAAATTCAGTTAGAAAACATGAAGTGATTAATGTATCTCTTTGATAATGTATTCAGTAGTTTGCATGTATTTGTTTAACCACCTCAATACTGGGCACTTAAACCCCCTTCCTTCCCAGACCAATTTTCAGCTTTCGGTGCTCTCGCACTTTGAATCACAATTACTCAGTCATGCTACACTGTACCCAAGTGAAATTTTTATCATTTTATTCACACAAATAGAGATTTCTTTTGGTGGTATTTATTTACCGCTGGATTTTTTATTTTTTTGTGATATAAGCGAAAAAATAGCGAAAAATAAAAAAAAACACTATTTTCTATTGTCTGTTTTAAAAGAAATCCAATAAAATCAAATGTTGTCATAAATTTAGGCCAGAATGTATTCTGCTAAGTGTATGAAAATTGGTTTGTGTGAAAGTTATAGAGCCCACAAGCTGGGCTACGTATCATTGAAAATTGATCAGTCCTGATGTACTACTGACTACCTATCTCATTTCTTCAGGCCTTAAAATGTCAGGAGTACAAATACCCCCTAAATTAGCCCTTTTTGTAAAGAGGAGAGTCCAAGGTATTTAGTAAGAGGCATATTGAGTTTTTAGAAGTTGCAATTTTTTGGCCACAATAGTTTTGGTAATGAAGATTTTTTATTTATTTTTTATTTTTTCACAAAATTGTTATATTAACAAGGTATTTCTCACACATGGCATACATAAACTTACAATTACACCCAAAAATATATTCTGCTACTCCTCCTGAGTATGGCGATACCACATGTGTGAGACTTTTCCACAGCCTGGCCACATACAAAGGCCCAACATCCAAGTAGCTCCGTCAGGCGTTCGAAAGCCATAAATTACACATTTCATTTCCTGAGTACCTATCACATTTGTGAAGGTCCTAGAGCACCAGGACAATGGATTTACCCACAAAATGACCCCATTTTGGAAAGAAAACTCCCCAATGTATATTCTATGAGGCATAATAAGTCTTTTGAAGATGTCATTTTTTTCCACAAGTTTTTGGAAAATGTGGAAAAAAAATAAAAACTTATTTTTTTTTACACAAAGTTGTCAATTTATAAGATATTTCTAATACATAGCATGTACATACCAAAAATTACACCCCAAAATGCATTCTGCTACTCCTCCTGAGTATGGTGATATCACATGTGTGAGACTTTTCCACAGCCTGGCCACATACAAAGGCCCAACATCCAAGTAGCTCCGTCAGGCGCTGTAAAGGCATAAATTACACATTTCATTTCCTGAGTACCTATCAAAATTTGAATGCCCTGGATCACCAGGACAATGGAATTACCCACAAAATGACCCCATTTTGAAAAGAAAACACCCCAATGTATATAATGAGTCTTTTGAGCATGTCATTTTTTTCCACAATTTTTTGGAAAATGTGGAAAGAATATGAAAACCTATTTTTTTTACACAAAGTTGTCAATTTCTAAAATACTTCTCATACATAGCCTGTACATACCAAGAAAGACACCCTAAAATACATTCTGCTACTCCTCCTGAGTATGGCAATACCACATGTGTGAGACTTTTCCACAGTCTGGCCACATACAGAGGCCCGACATCCAAGTAGCACCTTCAGGCTTCTAACACATAGCATGTACATATCAAGAATTACACCCCAAAATACATTCTGCGGAGCAAAGGGTAAAAAAAATGATTACCTGTGGTTTTAGCAGGCAGGAATACTGTCCCAGCACAGGAAAAGCATTGGTCCAGACAGCCAATGGAGATGTTCAGGAATTTTCCAGGCAGCAGGCAGGGATATGCCAAAGTATTGGTCCTGGCAGTAGTTCAGTTAGCAGGCATAGTCATGGCCAGTTCAGGTGGCAGGCATAGGCATGGCCAGTTCAGGTGGCAGGCAGAGGCATGACTAGTTTAGGTGGCAGGCAGAGGCATGGTCAGTTAAAGTGGCAGGCAGAGGCATGGCCAGTTCAGGTGGCAGCAGGCAGCACTATAAGGCTTGGGGGCCTTGGTCAGGTAAGACCAGAGGTCAGGGGTAGAGGCTTCTCCCACCCAAATCTCTTTGAAGCCTCCGAGTCTCCAGACCCTAATCCGAGAAAACAAATACCCGGAGAAAAAAAGGTTTCTCCACTCGGAAATTCTATTCTGGAGCCCCTCACCTATGTGAGACCCCTGTGTTGAATAGTACAGTGGCAGGGCAAACAATCAGTTCCAGGAGGCAGGCAAAAAGCATGGTCATTCAACAGGCCGAGATCAATTCATGTGTTAGGCACAAACATGGTTGGCAGATGCATAGTCGATAAACAATCCGGGTCATACACAGAAATAGCAGAAACTGGAAAAATATCTTCACATCATAGTCGATAAACAGTCCGGGTCATACACAGAAATAGCAGATAGTGGAAACTGGGAAAATGTCTTTACTATACTAATAGTGTATTGAAGTGTGATAAACACGATAGCACCCTACAATACAGAGGCCTGGCTGGGAGGGACATTGGGGACAGTAGTATCGGGTGTCACGGCGAATTCCTTTACTTGAACATACATGACTTTTTTTGGGGGGGGTTTGCGGCCTGTGTGGGTAGGAGGGAGGATATCCGGGAAGTGCCTTTCATGAAGTCTGGCTAATGCATCAGAGCAAATTTGTTCAGGGGGATGGCTATGGGGATAGAGAAGGGCTGTGATAACGTCCTCTTGAAATTTTATATAGGTTAGGGATCCTTGGGCACATTTGGAAAAAATAACATAAGAATTGAACAGGGCTAGCTGAATTATATAAATGGCGACTTTTTTATACCAGAACAGTGATCTCCTGGTGGCCAAGTAGGGCTGCATCAGCTGGTCGCTCATATCCAACCCCCCCCCTCATGAATAGGTTATATTCATGAATGATTTTTGGCTTCTGGATGGGATCTCGTCTTGTCTGAAGTTCCACCAGGGTGTCGTCGTGTACTGTGGAAAGGATGTCGATGTCCCTTTTATCTCTCCACTTCAGAGCTAGTACCTCTTCATTACGCATACTGGATTTTTCTCCCCAATTTAATTTTTGGGTGATCAATCTCTGTGGGAAGCCCTTGCGGTTGGACCTTGCTGTCCCACAGGCCACGGTATTTTTCAGGTAGAGATGGCGGAAAAGTTGGAGACTTGTGTAGAAATTGTCTACATATAGGTGGTAACCCTTCCCAAACAGTGGTTCTATCAGCTGCCAGATGATTTTGCCACTTGTCCCCATATAGGTAGGGCACCCAGGGGGGTTTAGCTGACTGTTCTTTCCCTCACAAATTTGGAAATCATAGATGTAGCCCGTGGCCCTGTCGCATACCTTGTAAAATTTTACCCCATATTTGGCTCGTTTACCTGGAAGGTATTATTTTATTCCAAGTCTTCCGGTGAAGTGGACTAGGGATTCATCCACACAAATATTTTTATCAGGGGTAAACATTTGCTTGAAGCTGGAGCAAAAAAAATTGATTAGGGGCCGAATTTAGAATAATTTATTGTAATTTGGATGATTTCGGGGGAGGCACTGGGCATTATTGTTGAAATGTAAAAATCGCATTATCATTTCGTAACGGATTCTGGGCATCAAAGAGGATTAGACTGGCATATGATGGATAGGTTGGGCAGAGCAGTAGGAATGGAGTTCATTTTTTTTTCTCAGACCCAAGTTGAGGGTCAGTCCACGGAAAATTTTAAATTCTTCCACGGTGAGGGGTTTTCAAACAAAAGGGCGGGCATAGGAAGAATCAGGATTGCTGGCAATATGTTGGCTGGCGTACAGATTACACTGTTCCATGATGTAGTTCAGCAGATCATCCATGAAAAAGAAATAAAATAATAAAGTGGGGGTTACATTTTCTGATTGTATTTGAGGGCCTGGCTGTGCTGTAAAAGGGGGAATTACAAGTTCTGCTGAAGTATCGGGCAGCCATGTAGGATATAATAGAACATCCTGGAGGCTAGTATGGACTCTGCCTCATTGTGGGTGGGACGCCCCGTTACCAGCAGCTGGCCTGTCATGTAGTGTTTGCGGCATTTTAAAAATCGAAATAGTGAGAGGTAGCTCGCAGGAACTCTTTTTCTTTTTGGCCTGTCATGTAGGAATGATGCCCTGCTTGTGCTTGCCACTGCACAATGACTTGCAGAACTGCTGGTGGAGGCCTGCGTATAATCGTGGATATGGAGTGCTGCGCTGCTGGTGGATGCCTCAGGAGTTGTTGTGCTGCTGGTGGATGTCTCAGGATATGTTGCCCTGTTGGTGGAAGCCTGCACCCGCTCAAATCTCCTGAGCCTCTTTGTTAGGATTCTGTCATCCTCCGTTTCCATTTCAGAGCCACTGCTTTGTACTGGCTCATACTCGCTATCTGAGTCTAACAGAGAGAGTTCCCCGCTACTCTCATGCAACATACTCTGGAGAATATGGAGAGCCTCCTCGCAGCTATATAATTTTTTAGCCATGTGGACAGATGTGCACAGATGATTTCTGGGACAGATGTGTGACAGATGTTGAACTGAGATGCGGCAGATGTTCACTGGGACAGGTGTGGCAGATCACGGACAGATGTGTCAGATCACAGACAGGTGTGGCAGATCACAGACAGGAGACGATGTTATGTGTGCCAGATGTGTGCGAACAGATGTGCGTTGGATGATCACGGACAGATGTGCACCCGATGATCACTGACAGATGTGGCAGATCACGGGCAGGTGTGGTAGTTCACAGACAGGTGATGATGTGCCCCAGATGTGTGTGGACAGATGTGAACCAGATGATCACAGACAGATTTGGATGATCATGGACAAGTGTGACAGATGATCACTGGCAGATGATTTGTGCCAGATGTATGCAGACAGATGTGGGCAAGATGTTCACAATCAGATGTGCGTCAGATCACAGTCAGATGTGCACCTGATGATCACTGACAGGTGTGGCAGATGTGCACTGGCAGATGATGTACGCCAGATGTGCGCTGGCAGATGATGTGCGTCAGATGTGCATGGACAGACGTGTGCCAGATGTGCGCGGACAGATGATGCGTCTGATGATAACACACAGATTTTCACCTGATGATCATGGACAGATGTTCGCCTGATGATCACGGACAGATGTGCGCCTAATGATCACGGACAGATGTGTGCCAGATGTACGCAGACAGATGATGGGTCTGATGATAACAGACAGATGTTCACCTGATGATCATGGACAGATGTTCGCCTGATGATCACGGACAGATGTGTGCCTAATGATCACAGACAGATGTGTGCCAGATGTGCGCAGACAGATGTGCCCCAAATGTTCAGTCAGATGATCACGGATAGATGTGCTCCTGATGATCAGGGACAGATGTGCGCCTGATGATCACGGACAGATGTGTGCCTAATGATCATGGACAGATACTCCACTACTCCATCCAGCTGGACCATCCAGGGTTGCACGGCACTCATCAGTGAACGGACTGTTTGAAAATTAGTCTTCATGTATTTTTCTGCCCAATGCAGCCATTTCTGCTTGTGAACATTGGTTAGTGGTGGCCGAATAGAAGGTTTAGGCACCAGCAGCTTCAAATATCTGTTTGCTGCTATGTAATGGTGTTTTAGCAGCTGCTCTCTTGATCCGATGCATGGATCTGGCAGAAATCTTTGTCAATGTACCTTTATCTGCACAAACCCATCTGTGCTCTGAATCAGCCACAAATTTCTTAATAGTGTGATGATCACACTTAAGTTTTCATGAAATATGTAATGTTTTCATACCTCGTCCAAGGCATTAAACTATTTCACTCTTTTCGGCAGCAGAGAGATCCATTTTCTTCCCTATATTGCATGAAAATGGTGTTCTGCTTTATAATGTGGAACACCCCCCTTTAGTAGTTTTTCCTTAAATTGGGCTCACCTGGCAATCTAATTATCACAGGTGTCCAAGATTGTTTTCAGTGTTTTTTTACACAAAGTTGTCACTTAATGATATATTGCTCCCACATGCCATGGCTATATGTGGAATGCCACCCCAAAATACATTCTGCTGCTTCTCCTGAGTACAGGGATACCACATGTGTGAGACCTTTTGGGAGCCTGTGTACGGGACCCCAAAAACCAATCATCGCCTCAAGGTTTTCTAAGGGCTTAAACTGCTTATTTTACTTCCTCACTACCTATCACAGTTTCGGAGGCCTTGAAATGTCAAGATAGCACAACCCCCCCAAATTGCCCCTTTTTGGAAAGTAGACATCCCAAGCTATTTGCTGAGAGGCACGTTGAGTCCATGGAATATTTTATATTTTGCCACAAGTTTCGGGAAAATTACAACTTTTTTTTTTTTTACACAAAGTTGTCACTCACTAAATTGTATATTGCTCACACATGCCATGGATATATGTGGAATGACACCCTAAAATACATTCTGCTGCTTCTCCTTAGTACAGGGTTACCACATGTGTGAGACTTTTTTGGAACCTAGCTGTGTACGGGACCCCGAAATCCAATTACCCCCTTCAGTATTTCTAAAGGTATAAATTGCTTATTTTACTTCCTCACTACCTATCACAGTTTCAGAGGCCCTGAAATGTTAAGATAGCACAACCCCCCCCCCCCCCCAAAATAACCCAATTTTGGAAAGTAGGCACTCCGAGCTATTTGCTGAGAGGCATGTTGAATCCATTGAATATTTTATATTTTGCCACAAGTATCGGGACAATGACAAAAATGTTTTTTTGTTTTTTTACACAAAGTTGTCACTTAAATGATATATTGCTCAAACATATAGTTACATAGTTACATAGTAGATGAGGTTGAATAAAGACAATAGTCCATCCAGTTCAACCTGTGTAGGTGTGTGTGGCTGTAATCATCTCCCATAGCCCTGAATGTTCTGATCCTTGAGATGTACGTCTAAGAGTCTTTTGAAAGCCACCATACTTCCCGCAGAAACCACCTCTTGTGGTAGAGAATTCCACAATCTTGTAGCCCTCACAGTAAAGAACCCCCCACGTTGCCTGAGGTTAAAACGCTTCTCCTCTAATCGCATTGTATGCCCTCGAGTCCTCATGCAATCCCTTCGATTGAACAGCTTTTTTTCTAAGCTGAGATCGCCATTGAGATATTTGTAAATTGCTATCATGTCCCCCCCTCAGGCGTCTCTCCTCCAGGGAGAATAAATCAAGCGATTTCAGACGCACTTCATAATTAAGGTCCTCCAATCCCCTAATCAGTTTAGTTGCCCTTCTCTGGACTCTCTCCAGCTCCAACACATCCCTCCTGAGGACTGGCGACCAGAACTGGACAGAATACTCCAGATGCGGTCGGACCAGAGTTTTATAAAGTGGAAGGATTATAGTCTTATCTCTGGAATACATCCCTTTCTTTATGCATGCTAATATTCTGCTGGCTTTGGCAGCTGCCACTTGACATTGCATGCTATTGCCTAATCTATCATCAACCAAGACTCCCAGATCTTTCTCCATTTTTGATTCCCCCAAGGGTTCCCCTCCTAATGTGTATTGTGATTTTATGTTTTTAGCCCCCAAGTGCAAAACCTTACACTTCTCAACATTAAACCTCATTTGCCATGTCGTTGCCCACTCCGTTATTTTGTCCAGGTCATTCTGTAGGATATCTGCTTCATGCTGTGAAGTTATTGCCCTGGCCAATTTTGTGTCATCTGCAAAAACTGATATCGAACTACTGACCCCGAACTCAATGCTGTTTATGAATAAATTGAACAAGGTTGGTCCCAGGACTGAGCCTTGGGGGACCCCGCTTACTACCTCAGACCAGTCTGAGTATGCGCTGTTTATTACCACCCTTTGGAAACGCCCTTTTAGCCAGTTCCGTAACCAAGAGCAAACCCTGCTGTCGATACCTGCCGACCTTAATTTATAAATTGAGCGCTTGTGGGGAACTGTATCAAATGCCTTTGCAAAATCCAAGTAAACCACATCCACTGGTCTGCCCCTATCTAGCTCACAGCTCACCTCCTCATAGAATGTTAAGAGATTGGTTTGACAAGAACGCCCATTTGTAAACCCGTGCTGATTACTGCTGATGATGTTGTTGTCTTTAGCAAACTGTACGATATAGTCCCTTATCATCCCTTCCAGAAGTTTACATACTATTGATGTCAAACTGACAGGCCTATAATTTCCCGGGATATGCCTCTGCCCCTTTTTGAATATCGGAATCAAGTTGGCTTTCCTCCAATCCCCTGTTACATCTCCTGTCCTAATACTGTCAGCAAAGATCAGGAACAGTGGTCTAGATATAACCTTACTGAGTTCCTTGAGTACCCTCGGATGTACACCATCCGGGCCTGGTGATTTGTTTGTGTTAATTTTATCCAGCCTTTCCCTGATTACACACTCTGTAAGCCATAGTGGCAAGTCCTGTGTATTACTACTAACCATACAGTCATGGTCAGTGTACCCCTCCTTTTCCTGTGTAAAGACTGACGAGAAAAAAGCATTCAGCACGGTTGCTTTTTCAGTGTCCTCTGTAACCATCCTCCCATTGTTAATTATGTGTGCAATATGCTCTGCCCTAGTTTTTTTGCTGTTGATATATTAATATGCTGTTTATAGATAATATGCCATGGCTATATGTGAAATTACACCCCAAAATACATTCTGCTGCTTCTCCTGAGTACGGGGATACCACATGTGTTAGACTTTTTGGCAGTTTAGCTGCTTACAGGAGCCCAAAAACCAATCACTGCCTTCAGGCTTTCTAAGGGCGTAAATTGTTGATTTCACTCCTCACTATCTATCACAGTTTCAGAGGCCATGAAATGCCAAGATAGCACAAACTCCCCCCCCCCCCAAATTACCCCCTTTTTGGAAAGTAGACATCCCAGGGTATTTGCTAAGAGGCATGATGAGTATTTAACAGCTCTCATTTGTTTTGGAAAATGATGAAAGAAAAGCAAAATGTATTTTTTATTCTTTTTTCAATTTTCAAAACTTTGTGACAAAAAGCGAGATCTGCAAAATACTCAAAATGCCTCTCAGCAAATAGCTTAGGGTGTCTACTTTCTGAAAAGGGGTAATTTAGGGGGGTTTTGTGCTATCTTGGCATTTCATGGCCTCCGAAACTGTGATAGGTAGTGAGGAGTGAAACCAACAATTTACGCCCTTAGAAAGTCTGCAGGCAGTGATTGGTTTTCAGGGTCCTGTACTAGACTGCCAAAAAGTCTCACACATGGGGTATCCCCATACTCAGGAGAAGTAGCAGAATGTATTTTGGAGCGTAATTCTACATATACCAATGGCATGCGTAAGCAATATATCATTTATATATATCATCCTATGATTTTTTTGTCATTTTTCAAACACCTGTGACAAAAAAATGAAATATTCAATGGGCTCATCATGCCTCTCCAATTCCTTGGGGTGTCTACTTTCCAAAAAGGGGTGTTTTGGGGGGGGGGGGGTTTGTACTGCTGTGCCATTTTAGCACTTCAGGAAATGAGATAGGCAGTCAGAAAGTAAAAGCTGCCTAAATTCCAGTATATACAGCATAGTTTGTTGACACTATAATTTTTGCCCAAACCAATAAATACATGCTTATTAAGATTTTTTTTTTTTTTTTTATCAAAGACATGTAGCTAAATACATTTTGCCCTAAATGTATGATAAACATTTATTGCAAATATCACTAAATAAAACTAAATAAATAGATAATATTGTGATCCACTGCGCTCGGGATATACAGGTAACAAGGTCACCTGAGTAAAGATGATATAAATATATATTGCTGCTATACCACCAAAAGAATGCTCTATTTGTGGTAAAAAAAAAAAGGACTTACATTTTGTTTGAGTACAGCATTGCATGACTGCGCAATTACCTGTTAAAGTCACACAGTGCCAAATTGCACAAACGGCCTGGTCATTAAGGGGGTAAAACCTTCAGGTCCAGAAGTGGTTAATACTGTGTCTTAAATGTTTGGATAGGTATTTTAGCATTTGTATGTGTGACGATCTCTTTTAAAGCCTTTTGGTGGCACTGTTGACATTTTAACATACACGTAAGGAGCAATGCCAGGAAAGTTTCAAATATAAAATATCATTTTTTGTAAGGTTTTAGATGGCAATGCATTCTTCTTAACAGCAACTATAAATGCTGCAATATTAGAGGAAAAACAAGAGAAATTATATATTAAAACTTTGAATTTCTTCAGTCAGTTCTTAGGTAAATTGCTATGCTACACCCCCCAAAAAAGAGTACTGTGATACAAAACCTGTAGTGTTGTTGATTTTTATTGCAGCCACATTGTTAGATGGTTGTCTGACCTGCTTACTAAGATGATTTATCAAGATATAAAATGAATTTCTAGCCCAGATGTTTCCACCAACTGCACAACGGAAATATGACACCGCAGATCTACTTAAATGATGATGAAGCAAAATAGAAATGATTATTATACAAAGTAGATTGCATAGTGTTCCTTTATAGACCTCTTCACAGTTTTCACTTGATTGTAGTGCATACCTTACCATAATGCATTGATGTGAAGCCAGTCTTAAACAAAAACTAAAAACATATTATCATACATACAACATATAAAAGTGTTTGCAAAGGAAAAAGATTATTAGTCATCATCATTAGTCAATAATTGCACTGCGGCAGGTTGACTACAGAATAAAATCTGCTGACATTATAAAAATATCTATATACTTTTGTGGAAGACTTCCTTTTTTATTCGGTGAACAGGGAGACACCTTCATCAAACACCCTTGCCAGACAGGATGAGTGTTGTGATATTGATGTCATTTTACCAATTTTGACCATTATAGTGCTTAGACAAAATTTTCTTGGAATAAAACTACTCTTTAACTTTAAAGCTTTTTTTTTTTTTTTTTTTTGGGAGGAAGGGGGAGGGGGGGTTGTGAAGGGGAGTATATAAGGGAAACTTTATAGAACTCATTTACTGGGGGGGTTTTTTAGGGGTTTTTCATTTTTGTGTACTTGATCATCATTTCTGTAATGCCATTTAGAATGTTTTAGTTTTCTTTGTTTCCACTTACTTAAAAAATAAAATAATAATAATGAGGCTTTTGAATGGACATTTCTTGTGAAAAAAAACAGGTCCATGATTGTTCAAATAAGCCCCTGTAATCATCAGGATCATAAAAGCCCATTGCAATCTTAGGAACCACCAAAGCCACCCTAATTTCACATTTCCCTTAAATTCCAATGCTTTACACAAAATGGTGAAATTTTGCAAAAATCAACCTTTTCTTAGCCACTTTCAAGGGATTATGAAAATCTCAATTTTGTTCATCCCTTCGGAGCAGCAAAATCTCCCAAACACTGTTGGAGATTTACTAAATCTGGTGCACTCAGAATCTGGTGCAGCTGTGCATGGTAGCCAATTAGCTTATAACTGCAGCTTGTTCAATTAAAATTTGATAAACAAAACTGGAAGTTGATTGGTTCCTATGCAGAGATGCAGCAGATTTTGTGCAACCCAGTTGTAGTAAATAGCTCCTACCGTGTTCAGTACATGAATGCTGCTGTCAGATTGATCCACCTTACAAACCGCTCAGTGCCTGCTACTCCTCTCTGCCAATCCTTCCATTGCTTCCACTCACCCAACAAATTAAATTCAAAATACTAACAATAACTTACAAAGTATAAAGTCATCCACAAGTCTGCCCTCAGCTACATCACTAACCTAGTCTCAAAATACCAACTAAATTGTCCTCTTCATTCCTCCTATGACCTCCTGCTCCTTAGCTCTCTCGTTACCTCCTCTGATACTCACCTCCAACTCATCTTCTCCAAAACCTCTCCCATCCTTTGAAATTCCCTACACCAATCTGTCTGACTATCTCTAACTCTATTCACTTTTAGGCAATCCTTGAAAACTTTCTATTCAGAGAAGCCTATCCTGCCCTCCCCAAACAACTGTACTTTTATTTTCTCCATTAGCTCATCCCCACAGTTATTACCTTTTGTACCACTTGACCCTCCTTCTTAGATTGTAAGCTCTAATGAGCAGGGCCCTCTGATTTCTTCTGTATTGAATTGTATTGTAAATGTACTGTCGGCCTTAGCGTAAAGTGCTGCGCAAACTGTTGACGCTGTATAAATCCTGTATAATAATAATAATAATACATTTTTATCAGTAGCAACTCCACAATTCAGATTTTTAGAGTAAAATGCACATGAGGAAGGAGTTTGTGCAGGCCACAATGACGTTAATTGTGGAAAGGTACCACTTTTTATGAAGTTGCTTCCATGCCACTGGGACAAGCCTTGAAGTTTGGGAGCACTTAAGTTGGGGGAAATGGAATAGTTGGGTGCCTGGTGCTAGATCCCTATTTTAAGATAGGAAGATGTGCACCTGACATGTGCCCATGCTGAAACAAAGCTTTTATTAGCACAACTAGATAATTACAGCAAGAGGATCTTACATGTTTCTGCTGAAACTTCTCTTGCTGTAACTTTACTGGTTGTGCTAAAAAAAGCTGTTTTAGCAAGGACATATGCGGAGTACACAACTTCCTATCTTGAATTAGTATAACTTGGTTAGGGTTAGGGTTAGGGCTAGGGTTAGGGTTAGGGTTAGGGTTAGGGTTAGGGTTGCCTATTGCCGGGAAAGACACAGGGGATGGTTTTGACACAGGAAATTGATCATGGACCCACCCCAGGTCATGGACCCACCCCAAAGATCAGGAGTTTTTTTGCTCAGAGGTGAAAGGTCATAGCTCCACCTAGTGTTGGACACAGGGGGTGGCTTTTTCTTTTAACCCCATATCCTGAGGATCAAGATCGGGTAAGGAGGAACCTAACCTGTATCCCACCAGGACCATCCAAAAAGGGGATCCCTAATCCGGCCTGAACTGCCTCCAAGCGCTGTAGGTCCTAGTGCTATACAGCACATAGGACCCAATAATTCTGGTAAGTCATTTATTTCTACCACAAGCCACAGGAAAAGAGGAATCCAAGTCACGAAAGTCACAAAATTTTATTTATTGAGTGCGAAGCACTTTGCACCCGATCACCACCTGAAAAGACTTTATTTATTGAATTTTACATTTATTTTATTCACATATATTGATCACCATCGGAAAAGACTTATTTATCTATTTATTAATTTCTTGGAACTTTTCATTAATCTTCATATGCTTAATTTATTTGTATTTTCACTTATACTGTAAAGATAAGTTTTCAATATTGTTCACATACATTAAGTTAATTGTTTTCTTTTGCGGCAAGCGCTGTATATAGCCTAGGCCATTTTTCTGTCATCTATTTTTAATCTACAGCTGCTGCCAGACAACATATAATTTATATTTTTATATTTATATTTATATCTCACAAACTATACACACAATTTTATATATTTTTTTATATTTTTATCTTTTATCTATTTAAAACCTTTTCCGAGGCGTGGGGAGATACACTAGCATAGTGTTATCTTTTTTCCAATGGGTAGACTGCCCTATTCTCACATTTATGACAAATTGGGTAAAACAAGAAATCTTGGTAGTATAATTGTTTGTACACTGTTTTTCATAAATTAAAATTTGATATTTTATTGCTTCCCTTCATTTACCATATTCCGAAACGAAACATGGAGCCATATACTGACTGGATATTTTTGGTGCATGTGCTGTGCAATGTGAAGGGTCTTTCTTTTTCCATCTTAGTTTTTGCATGAACTTTATTACACATTTCAAGAAATAAATATTAGAACCTTGCGGACTTTACTGGTACCAGAGAAGGACAGTGGAGCAAAATTTCATAAAAAATATATTTTTATTCCAAATAATTAAAAGATTATATTGACTTATATTAATAAAACCATGAAATAGGTGCTTATTTGGATAATACAGGTCATTTATGTAAGACTTCTTCAATATCTCTTTGCAATTCAAGAAAACATTTTTTTTTATTTTGGATAGGCTAATTTTCTTTGCAGTCACAATATTGAAGTCCAGAGGAAACAATGTTTGCGAAATGCGTCAATCTCTTGAATTACCAGTAAATAAATATTGAAGAAGTCCTACATAGGTGCTTATTTGGATAATACAGGCCATCTATGTCTTGGTTTTATGAATATAAGTCAATATAATTTCTTAACTTTTTGTAATAAAAATATATTTTTATAAAATGTTGCTCCACTGTCCTTCTCTGGTACCAGTAAAGTCTGCAAGGTTCTAATATTTATTTCTTGGGTTGTTAATTATGGATGAGGTACCAATATATAGCTTATACTCAATGTTTTATCTAACTTTATTCTACATTTGTTAACAAGAAATTCTAAACAGTCATATTTTAACTGCCTTTATATAGTATAATCAATCCTCAAAAAAGAATGCTAAACAAACTATTGTATTAATGAAAAGCCACTTTTCAAATGTCTTGAAGACTCTGTTTTAAAAAATAATTTTTCTGAAAGCATGGCAATCACACAAGCTCTATTTTAAAATGAATAAATAGCATGTCTGATGATGACTAGTTCTTTGCCAGGAAAATTGAATATGTCTACTTTAGATACTCCAACTGAAGAATATGTTGCCAGCTGAAGGATTGTAGCTTGACATCAATATTCAGATACCAGCAGAGGGTTACATGGGCTTAACAGTTCAAGTATATTATGTGTTGAATGTAATATAAATCCCATCTATCAAGTATGGAGAATAGAGAACAAAATTGCACAGGGTGCTGTAGGATTTATACTGATAAAAGACTATGAACAATAGGAGTTTGAAGGGTAATGAAGAGCAATTGACAATAAGATAGGGAACATACAAATCTTATTATCTACAACTATACTTACTTCTTGACTTACATCTTCTATTTAATAGAAAAGCCTTCTTATGGGGAGCATTCTAAATGTCATAATGGCTTGTAAAGTCTGTCAAGGGACATTTTAAAGACTGAGCCAACATAAACACAATGTAGGTTAAAGTGTATGTCAGGGCAAAAAAAAAAAAAAACATGCAATTTTCCCCATTTATTATACCCTTAACCACTTGCCGACTAGCCACCGCAGTTATACGGAGGCAGGTCGCCGGGTTCCCACAAATCGCAGTACCTGTACGCGGGAGCAATCCTGGGGTCTGCCCACTCCCCAGAAGGGATGCCGATCCATGGGGCCGTCGGCTGCAATTACCCCCAGCCACCCGCGATTACTCCCCGTCAAGAGAGAACAGTGGCCTGCTGTTGTAAACACAGCAGACCGTTGTTTTGTCTGGTATCGATCCAGAGCTCCTGTGTTCCTCCTATTTAGAGGTCTCTGTATTGACTCCATAAGCCCATCCCCTCCACAGTTAGAAGACAGTTAGAAAACACCCCCTAGGCTCACACTTAACCCTTTGATCGCCCCTGGGTTAACCCCTTCCCTGCCAGTTTCATTATTACAGTAACAGTGCTTATTTTTAGCACTGGTTACTGTAGTAATGCCATTGGTCCCCCAAAAGTGTCAAAAATGTCAGTTAGGGATCCGATCTGTCTGCCGCAATGTCGCAGACTTGCTAAAAATCACAGATCGCCGCCATTACTAGTAAAAAAATAAATAAAGAAAGACATAAATCTTTCCCCTAGTTTTTAGACGTGATTACTTTTGCACAAACCAATCAATATAAACTTATTGGGATTTTTTTTACCAAAAATATGTGGCAGAATACAAATTAGCCTAAAATGATAAAAAAAATTAGATTTTGAAATTATTATGTTTTTTTGGGGAATGTTATATAGCAGTATATAAGTGAAAAATATTGTTTTTTTTTTTTTTTTTTCAGAATTGTCGCTTTTTTTGGTTAAAGCACAAAAAATAAAAATTGCACAGGTGATCAAATACCACCAAAAGAAAGCTCTATTTGTGGGAAAAAATGGACATCAATTTTTTTAGGGGACATCATCGCACGACCGCTCAATTGTCCATTAACCACTTAAGCCATGGAAGGATTTACCCCCTTAATGACCAGGCCATTTTTTTGTGATTTGGCACTGCATTGCTTTAACTGACAATTGCGTGGTCATGTGACGCTGTACCCAAATACAATTGATGTCCTTTTTTTCCCCACAGAGCTTTATTTTGGTGGTATTTGATCAACTCTGCCGTTTTTCGTTTTTGCGCTAAAAACATAAAAAGTGCGTCAATTTTGAATAAAAACCAATATTTTGTACTTTCTGCTATAAAACATTCCCAATAAAAAAATTTTAAAAATCAAATTTTTTTTATCAGTTTAGGCCAATTTGTATACACATTTTTGATATGAAAAAAAAATCCCAAAAAGCGTATAATACTTGGTTTGTGCAAAAGTTATAACGTTTACAAACGACGTGATATATTTATGGACTTTTTATTTTTTTTATTAGTAATGGCGGCGATCAGCGATTTGTATCGGGACTGTGACATTGCGGCAGACGAATCTGATACTAAGTGACACTTTGTGGGGACCAGTGACATTAAGGCCCCTTTCACACACGTCAGACGGACTCCGTTTTTCTCAGTGGGGGATTGATCCGCCGATCCTTCGCTGAGCAGGCGAATGACAGCTGTGTCTCCGAGCTATGTGAAAGGGGCCTAATACAGTGATTAGTGCTAAATAATATGCACTGTTAATGTAGAAATGACACTAGAAGGGAAGGGGTTAATGGGGTGATCAAAGGGTTAAATGTGTTCCCTATTTGTGCTTACTGACTGTGGGGGTGATGGATTGAACAGAGGCAGAGAGAGATCTGTGATTTAGCTTAGCTAAATCACACAATCTTTCCCAGCCTCTCTGACAGCAGAGCCATCTTGCATTGTTTAAATGTTGTTTGTTTACAGATGGCTCTCCTGTCATTTTCTCTGAAGATTGCGCAAGGCCGGCGGCGATCAAGCTTGCTCCTCCTGTCGCCTGCCTCCCGCTGTGTCTAACCACAGCTGGAGCGTGGCTCTGGTGCTACACGGGCACTGCTGAAACCGCGTGCACATAATCACATAGATCTACATGATTATACGCAGCCGAGCTGCCCTGCCGCAGGAAATCTGCATGGGGCAGTCGACAAGTGGTTAAAGTAACGCAGTGCCGAATCACAAAACATAGCCTGATCATTAAGTGGGAAAATCTTCTAGTCCAGAAGTGGTTAAAACCCTGCATGTACAGACTATCTCTACAGTATAGATGCTAACTATTCTGTAGTCTGGGATAAGAACTAGTAGGGCTAATTACTCAACAACCCCCACTTCTCGATCTCTACATCTTAAAAGCTAATCATTCTGTAGTCCAAGATAGGCACTAGAAGGGCTTTTTGATATACCACAGGAGGTATCCAAAATTCAACGGACAGCTCTGAATTTCTGACAAGATCAACAGGGTGTTTTTACACGATAGCTGAAATGAGATTCCATAATCTCCAGGAGTCATTTAAAGCCTATTGCACCCTTAAAAACCACCAAAAGGCACCCAAATTTCACCAAAATTGCAACATTTCACTTAAATTTCCTGACTTTTGTGCAAATTCTAGAGAAATTAAACTGTCAGTTTCACTCATCATGAGTTTTGTGAGAAAACTGATGTGTTAAAGTCCTTTTTACCTTTGGGACTGAAGTAGTAAAATCAATCTGCTGGAACTACTGAAGTTCCTAGAGAACTGATATATTAAAGCTGTGCATGGAGAGCAACTATGGGAGTTCCCAGAGACATAAAAAAGGTAAAATAAAACAAAACTGCCTGTGACATCTAACCTATTCCTGTTAACCGGACCCTTACATTTATCTCTTCTCTAACCAAGCCTTAACAACCTCCAAATCCCTATACATAACCCTTAACCTATCCCCTAAGACTGAAAGTTAATCTTTACTGTTAGTCCTAAAATAACCCATTAAAAATAACCAATGAAGAATAGGCACTTGAAATGATTTGACAGTTGATATTAAGATTCAGTCTCACCACTCAGGAACAGCTATTTCTATATTTCTTACTTGTATTTTTAAGCTCTTGTAGCAAACTTTGTAGTTCAGTGTTGGCTGGAGGAATTTGCATAGGCTTATCTCCTATCTCATTTCTGTTTTTTTTCCCATGCTATTATAGGGTAGTTAGTAAATTTATTAAAAGAAAAAAGCATTGTGGCTATTGTCCCGTTTTATTACAACACATAGTTAATTTGCATTTTTTACTCATTTTTTTTATTTTTAGTTTATCTATTATGATTTCTTAGCATTCACTACATTTTATTCTATTTCGATATTTGAACTAGACATGTGCAGTTAGTTTTGTTCCGAATTGAAATTCGGGTGAATTTTTAGTGTTTGGAAATTTGGATGTATCCAAATTTTGGAATTACAATAGTACCGAATTTAAACTAATCTGAAAAATAACAGAAAAAAATAAGGACGAAATTCGAATTTGGATCGATTAGAATAGTTTTCAAATCAATTTCGAATTCGAATAGTTTTTGATTTGTTTTCCAATTTCCAAAGAGAATGAAATAGAATGGAGAGTAAAGGAATAGAATAAAAAAATAAAATAAAATAGAAAGAATATAACCATCTTCTGGAATTCTAATTTCAAATAGAATAAATTTGAATACATAGGAAAATAATAGAATAGGAAAAAAAGAATAGAATAGACTATAATAGGATACAAAAGAATAGAATTAAAAAAATTGAATATAATAGAAAGAATATAACCATTTCCCAAAACTCAAATAGAATCAATTTTAGATTTGAATAGAATAGAAAAGAATAGACTAGAATAGAATAGAAAATAACAGACTAGTATAGAAAAAAACACAGACTAGAATGGAATAGAATAGAGGGAATTTTCCAAATTAGAATTATAAATAGAATACGTTTGAATTTGAATAGAAAAGAATAGAATAGATAAGAACAGAAAAGGAAATTATAGAATAGAATAGAAATATTATAAAAACGTCCCAAAACTTAAATAGAATCAATTCAAATTTGAATAGAATAGAAAAGAATAGATTAGAATAGAATAGAAAATAATAGAATAGTAAAGAAAGAACCAACAGACTAGAATAGAATAGAATAGAGCGAATATAACCATCTCCCGAAATTCAAATTTTAAATAGAATAAATTTAAATTTAAATAGAAAAGAATAGAATAGAATAGAAAGGAAAAGATCAGAATTGAATAGAAAATAACAGAAAACAATAGAATATAATAAACAAATAGAAAAAGAATAGAATTAAAAAACAAATAAATAGAATAGAATATAAATATGATAAACATTTTCCAAAATTCAAATAGAATCAATTTAAATTTGAATAGAATAGAAATAAATAGATTACAATATGAAGATATATATTCTTTCTATTCTATTCTGTTGTTTTTTCTATACTATTCTGTTATTTTCTATTCTACTCTAATCTATTATTTTCCCATATATTAAAATTCAAATTGATTCTATTTAAATTTTGGGAAATGGTTCTATACTTCCTATTTTATTCTATTGACTTTTTACTTCTATTCTTTTGTATTCTATTTTTTTCTATTCAAATTTTAGAAGATAGTTATATTCTTTCTATTTTATTCTATTCTTTTTTTTACTCTATTCTGTTCTTTTATTTTCTATTCTTTTTTTGTTCTGTTTTACGCTATTATATTCTACTCTTTTATTTTCAGTTATGTTCTTTTCTGTTCTATTATATTTTTCTATTATATTCCTTCACCTTCTTATCTATTTTGTTGTATTTGGAAATTGGAAAACAATTTGAAAACTTTTCGATTTTAAAAAATATTCAAAATTAATTTGAAAACTATCCGAATTCGGAAAATTCGAATTGGTTCGAATACGAATCCATGAAACAAATTTTGAAAATGAATAAAACAGATTCAACTAATTTAACTAAACTAATTTATGCAAATAACGAATCAAAAAGAAACAAAACAAAACAATTTTTTTCGTTCTGCACATGTCTAATTTGAACTCGATTAGAACATTTTACATTGACTTATACTGTAATGTGTCTCTTTTCTATCTTTCCTCTCATGACAACATAAAATTTGCTTCATATCAATAACAAATCTCTGCTAGATTTAGCTTGTGTTTCTGACAACATGGTATATTAGAAGCTTTAGAGTCCTTTCCAGCTAGCTTGCCACTCTAAAATTGAGAGAAAATGAGTACATTATTTCCGGCCTCTCCTTTTGTCTGCCATTTTGACCAATTCATGTTGATAAACAAGCAATCACGGCAATGAAAGCAGGATTGAAATAGTGTCAGGTTTTAGCTACTAGAGGGATATTTATTGCTATACTGGTACCCAGTGGCGTAGCGTGGGGGTTGCTGGGGAGGCCAGCCGCACCGGGCGCAAAATCTGGGGGGGGGCGCATCCCGCGGCCGCGCCAGTGTCACTTAAACTTTAATATATTGCACTATCTTCCGGCGCTCTTCCGGCTCAGCGATGGCTGGCGGGCGCCCTGTGATTGGACAGACATGGCGGGGCTGGCCTGTGCCTGTCAGACTGTCCAGTGGCGTAGTGTGGGTGGCGCATGCCTAAACATGAGCCCCGCCTTGTGTCTTCTCCAACCTCAGCTCAGCACTTCCCTTCAGCAGCTCGCTCCGGACCGGATCATTGTGGCAGGCAGCCAGCAACGCAGCAAACTGTCAAGACAACACCGGTGAGACATGGTCGGAGGAGGGGGAGGTAGGTCAGTGTAGGGGGGTCAGTGTAGGTGTCAGTTTGGGGGGGGTCAGTGTAGGTGTCAATGTAGGTGTCATTGTAAGGGGTCAGTGTAGGTGTCAGTGTAGGGGGGTCAGTGTAGGTGTCAGTGTAGGTGTCAGTGGGGGGGGTCAGTGTAGGTGTCAGTGGGGGGGATCAGTGTAGGTGTCAGTGTAGGGGGGTCAGTGTAGGTTTCAGTGTGGGGGGGGGTCAGTGTAGGGGGTCAGTGTAGGTGTCAGTGTGGGGGGTCAGTGTAGGGGGGTCAGTGTAGGTGTCAGTGTGGGGGGGGCAGTGTATGTGTCAGTGTGGGGGGGGTCAGTGTAGGTGTCAGTGTAGGGGGGGTCTGTGTAGGGGGGTCAGTGTAGGGGGGTCAGTGTAGGTGTCAGTGTGGGGGGGTCAGTGTGGGGGGGTCAGTATAGGTGTCAGTGTAGGGGGATCAGTGTAGGTGTCAGTGTTGGGGGGTCAGTGTGGGGGGGGTCAGTGTAGGTGTCAGTGTGGGGAGGTCAGTGTAGGGGGTCCGTGTAGGGGGGTCAGCGTAGGTGTCAGTGTGGGGGGGTCAGTGTAGGGGTCAGTGTAAGGGGGGTCAGTGTAGGTGTTAGTGTAGGGGGGGTCAGTGTAGGGGGGAGGTCAGTGTAGGGGTATCAGTGTAGGGGTATCAGTGTAGGGGTCAGTGAAAGTGTCAGTGTAGAAGGAGTCAGTGTAGGGGGGCCAGTCTAGGGGGGTCAGTCTAGAGGTCAGTGAAGGTGTTGGTGTAGGGGTAAGTGTAGGTGTCAGTGAAGGGGGGTCAGTGAAGGAGGGGCAGGAAAGAAGGGTCAGTGAAGGGGGGCAAGTGTAGGTGTCAGTTTAGGTGTCCCTGTAGGGGGGTCAGTGAAGGGGTCAGTGTAGGGGGGTCAGCAAATAGGGGTCAGTGTAGGTGTCAGTGTAGGGGGTTCAATGTAGGGGGTTCAGTCTAGAGGGTTCAGTCTAGGGGGGTTAGTGTAGGTGTCAGTGAAGGGGGGTCAGTGAAACAGGGGCAGGGAAGAAGGGTCAGTGAAGGGAGGCCAGTGTAGGTGTCAGTGTAGGTGTCACTGTAGGGAGGCTCAGTGAAGAGGTCAGTGTAGGTGTCAGTGTAGGTGTCAATGAAGGGGTCAGTGTATGTGTCAGTGTAGGGGTGTAAGTGTAGGGGCCAGTGAAGGCATCAGGTAGGTCAGTGTAAGAATCAGGAATGTCAGTGTAGGGGTCAATATAGGGGTCAGTATAGTAATAAGGTAGGTCAGTGTAGTGATCAGGTTTGTTAGTGCAGGAATCAGGTAGGTCAGTGTAGTGGTCAGGTAGGTCTGTGCAGTGGTGAGGTAGGAGCCAGTATAGTAATCAGGTATGTTAGTGTAGGAATCAGGTAGGTCTCTGTAGGTGTCAGTATAGTGATCAGGTAGGTTAGTGCAGGAAACAGGTAGGTCTGTGTAGTGGTCAGTGTAATTGTCAGGTAGGTCTGTGTAGTGGTCAGTATAGTAATTGGGTAGGTCAGTGTAGTGATCAGGTTGGTTAGTGCAGGAATAAGGTAGGTCAGTGTAGGTGTCTGTGTATTGGTCAGGTAGGTTTGTGTAGTGTTCAGGTAGGTTTGTGTATTGGTCAGGTAGGTTTGTGTATTGGTCAGGTAGGTTTGTGTGGTGGTCAGGTAGGTTTGTGTGGTGGTCAGGTAGGTTTGTGTGGTGGTCAGGTAGGTCTGTGTAGTGGTCAGGTAGGTCAGTGTAGGTGTCAGTATAGAAATTAGGTAGGTCAGTGTAGTGATCAGGTTGCTTAGTGCAGGAATAAGGTAGGTCAGTGTAGGAATAAGATAGGTCAGTGTAGATGTCTGTGTAGTGGTAAGGTAAGTTTGTGTAGTGGTCAGGTAGGTTTGTGTATTGGTCAGGTAGGTTTGTGTGGTGGTCAGGTAGGTCTATGTAGTTGTCAGGTAGGTCAGTGTCGGTGTCAGTATAGAAATTAGGTAGGTCAGTGTAGTGATCAGGTTGGTTAGTGCAGGAATAAGGTAGGTCAGTGTAGAAATAAGATAGGTCAGTGTAGGTGTCTGTGTAGTGGTCAGGTAGGTTTGTGTAGTGGTCAGGTAGGTCTGTGTAGTGGTCAGGTAGGTCAGTGTAGGTGCCAGTATAGAAATTAGGTAGGTCAGTGTAGTGATCAGGTTGCTTAGTGCAGGAATAAGGTAGGTCAGTGTAGGAATAAGATAGGTCAGTGTAGGTGTCTGTGTAGTGGTCAGGTAGGTTTGTGTAGTGGTCAGGTAGGTCTGTGTAGTGGTCAGGTAGGTCAGTGTAGTGGCCAGTATAGAAATAAGGTAGGTCAGTGTAGTGATCAGGTTGGTTAGTGCAGGAATAAGGTAGGTCAGTGTAGGAATAAGATAGGTCTTAAGTGTAGGTGTCTGTGTAGTGGTCAGGTAGGTTTGTGTAGTGGTCAGGTAGGTCTGTGTAGTGGTCAGGTAGGTCAGTGTAGGTGTCAGTATAGAAATTAGGTAGGTCAGTGTAGTGATCAGGTTGCTTAGTGCAGGAATAAGGTAGGTCAGTGTAGGAATAAGATAGGTCAGTGTAGATGTCTGTGTAGTGGTCAGGTAAGTTTGTGTAGTGGTCAGGTAGGTTTGTGTATTGGTCAGGTAGGTTTGTGTGGTGGTCAGGTAGGTCTATGTAGTTGTCAGGTAGGTCAGTGTCGGTGTCAGTATAGAAATTAGGTAGGTCAGTGTAGTGATCAGGTTGGTTAGTGCAGGAATAAGGTAGGTCAGTGTAGAAATAAGATAGGTCAGTGTAGGTGTCTGTGTAGTGGTCAGGTAGGTTTGTGTAGTGGTCAGGTAGGTCTGTGTAGTGGTCAGGTAGGTCAGTGTAGGTGCCAGTATAGAAATTAGGTAGGTCAGTGTAGTGATCAGGTTGCTTAGTGCAGGAATAAGGTAGGTCAGTGTAGGAATAAGATAGGTCAGTGTAGGTGTCTGTGTAGTGGTCAGGTAGGTTTGTGTAGTGGTCAGGTAGGTCAGTGTAGTGGCCAGTATAGAAATAAGGTAGGTCAGTGTAGTGATCAGGTTGCTTAGTGCAGGAATAAGGTAGGTCAGTGTAGGAATAAGATAGGTCAGTGTAGGTGTCTGTGTAGTGGTCAGGTAAGTTTGTGTAGTGGTCAGGTAGGTTTGTGTATTGGTCAGGTAGGTTTGTGTGGTGGTCAGGTAGGTCTGTGTAGTGGTCAGGTAGGTCAGTGTAGGTGTCAGTATAGAAATTAGGTAGGTCAGTGTAGTGATCAGGTTGGTTAGTACAGGAATAAGGTAGGTCAGTGTAGAAATAAGATAGGTCAGTGTAGGTGTCTGTGTAGTGGTCAGGTAGGTTTGTGTAGTGGTCAGGTAGGTCTGTGTAGTGGTAAGGTAGGTCTGTGTAGGTGTCAGTATAGTAATCAGGTAGGTCAGTGTAGGATTAAGGTAGGTCTGTGTAGTGGTCAGCTAGGTCAGTGTAGTGGTCTGTGTAGTGGTCTAGTAGATTTGTGTAGGGGGCACAAATTACTTACCTTGCCCGGGGCGCTGACAACCCACGCTACGCCACTGCTGGTACCCACAAAAAAGCAGCACAACCTGTTGGAACAGCACAACATGTGGTAGAGACCTTCCGTTTGAAACCTGATTTATCTTTGTATGCCTAATTAGTACTTTTAGGCCTTGATACAGAAAAGTCAAAAAGGGACACCTATTGTAGCTTGTATAATTCCTGATGTTGCATACATGTTCACGAATGATGTTTATTCACTGTAAGGAAATCATTGAACAGCTGTCAGGGACATGACTGGTGGATAATAGGGATATTGCATATTTCATATTCCTTATTAAAGTTGGCCTCACAGATATCTAATAGCTTCTATAGCTAACTCGTGTCATTATAATGTGATTGTAAGCTGACTCTATGGACAAGCCAGTCCCTTTTCCTTCAGGAATTTGCCATTTTCCTTAGAAGGCCATTTTGCTCTGAAGGTTAGCTTGACCATTTCCTAAATACAAGACCTATATACCATAGCCAAAATCTATAAGGTCTTGTCTCACATCAGAGCTGCCTCTATGGGGCATGGGTCTGCGGACAACTGTGTGCCCTGCCATATAGTGGAGGGACCCCTGGCGGAACACAGCATCTTTAGTTATGTATTCTTGTCATATTTTCTAATATTATCTGCATCTGTCATTACTTTTGAATAAATGTTATGCTTTTAAGTATTTGTGTGATCTCTCTTTGCACATATCGAATAAAAACTCTAAAAGAACTGAAACTATCACGTGACCATGATAAAAGAGTGAACTAGTCTGTGGCTGCATTAACATGCCTGAAGACTGTTTAACCTTGTTGCAGATTACCTCTTTTTTCTACAGTGTGGATAGTTCAGAACTGCAGTTGCCTGCATCACAGCTGGACTGTGAACCCACCCTTGGCAACAGGGAGGGCAGGATTCCTATTGGTTGCAGCCATTTCCTGGGACTTGACCCTGGCTCTGAATAGGGAAAAAACTATGCACAAAGCACACTGGGATATCAGTTGTTTAAGGGCTATGGGAATGAACTGTTGCATTGTTGGGGGCAAGTGTTACGAGAAAGCCATAGAGAGAGGGGTTTGCTAACCATTTGTACTGCACCTGTGGGGGGGCACTTTGACCCAATTGGCCTTGAATCACTGAGGGAGCTTAGGTGCAGAAGCATTGCTGCATCAGAGAGAGAAAACTGTACTGCCCCTTCCTAAGACTGTATTGCAGTGTGTGAACGTGTGAACATGCTAAACAGTGCCCATCAGAGATTTTGTTGCTGTGAGAGGTCAGAAACGTATCCATTACAGAAGCTGTGTGGAGATTCAGTAGGGAGCTACAAGAAAGGTGCAGTGTGTGCCTGAGTACCAACCAGAGACTAAATACAGATCTCGTCATCTGCAAAATAATACACAAAAAGAGACTTACTAAAGAGGGGAATGGTTGAAAGGGAGGTTAGTTCTGATTCAAGGGAGTATGAAGAGTATAGCAATTCCTTGTAGCAGATTCCCCCAATAAGAGACAGGACTCTAGATTGAGGGTGAAGAAGAACTCAAAACAGTTTTTTCAAACACATGCACAAAGAGATATACATTGTGGGACAATCCCCCCTCCCCCTTAGCAGCCAATCCACATACACATATACATCCCATAATAAGTTTATTTTAAGGCAGACAGAAACAATGGAATACAGGCACTTTCCAATAACAAACCCCACCCCATCTCACTATCTAGCAAGGGTCTATGAGACTTTTCTGCAATATTCTAGCAATCTGAAAAGCCAAACCATTCATCTTCATACATTTCCTGAGAGATATTCCTGACAGATATTACTGTCCCATCTGAAGCCATCCAAACCATTCTCTCAGCATCCCCCAAGTATCTGTCAATCACTCCCAGTGATGGTGAACACCGTCACACTACATAAAATAAAAACAGTTGATATAGTAATCTATAGACAAAATAAAATTAGGAAAATATAACAGAGCAAGCACACATACTAGAAAATCACATAAAAATAGCTTTTAGGGAAACTGCAATAATAACTCAGAAATAGTACTCACTAAAATGCATTCTAGTTTCTTTTCATAAATGTGGATTTTGACTGACCACAGGGGACTTTAAAGCGAACCTGTCAGTCTTTTTACATTTTTAAGTGTAAGCCCTTCTAAAATTCAACACAAGGTGCCTTCTGTTAAATTTATCAGACGTAAAAGCTTTTAAACCTGGTTAATTATTAAAACCTTGATTTTCCTGACTTCTAGTATATTCTGGGTCATAAATGGATAGAATTTTGGATGAAAATTACTAGGAAAAGCCTTAGGAAAATTTGTACGGAAATTCTCTTAACATTTTCAGAACATTTGCTTGTGGTTTGAAAGATTTTGTTTGCTTTTAACATTTCATTTTGGAATGAATGGACTTTACTGAATGAAAACCAACAAAAACATTTCTCTTCGCTGCGGTCAAAAACAAATGTCAATTTGACACTCTAATGATTACAAAAACAAGCTTTCTTAGAACATTCTTTTCTTAAGAATTTTATTGAAATTTCTACCCATCTATGGTCAGTTTAAGACCTGGCCTCTTAAGCTAACACTACCTATCACACTTGTTTCCAGTAATAGTTCTCTGAGCATCTTTCTTTGGATAATAGGACAATGAATGGGCAAGACTAAACTATATCGGGTTGGGTTTAGTTACAAATAATTTAACCATAGGTTACAAAGTAAACTAGGCTCACAGAAAAGGTTTTTGTGGCTAAAAATGGTCATTACAAGCATCTTAACCACTTGCCGACCGCTCACTGAGCTGGTACTACGGCAAAGTGGCTCGTTATCGTCCAGCGACGTAGACCTATGTCGCTGGATCCCGCCCCCCCCGCGATCTGTGTCTGTTTTACACAATCCCCTCCCCCCACACACGTCAGTAAGCATGAGGCATACATTTAACCCCTTGATCACCAGTAAAGTTAACCCCTTACCTGCCAGTGTCATTATTACAGTACCCCCAAAAGTGTCAAAAATAGTCAGTTAGGGGTTCGATCTGTCCGCCGCAATGTCGCAGTCCCGCAAAAAAAATCGAAGATCGCCTCCATTACTAGTAAAAAGAAAATAAAAATGACAAATCTTTCCCGTAGTTAGTAAACGCGATATCTTTTGCGCAAACCAATCAAAATACGCCTATTGTGATTTTTTTTTTTTACCAAAAATATGTAGCAGAAAACAAATTGGCTTAAAATAATAAAAAATTTAGATTTTTACATTTTTTGGGGGAATGTTATATATCAGAATGTAAAAAATATAGTTTTTTTTTCAAAATTGTCGCTCTTTTTTTCAAAAATTAAAAATCGCACAGGTGATCAAATACCACCAAAAGAAAGCTCTATTTATGGGGAAAAAAGGACATAAATGTAATTTGGGTACATCGTCGCGCGACCGCGCAATTGTCCATTAAAGTAACGCAGTGCCGAATCGCAAAATATAGCCTGGTCAGGAATGGGGTAAAATCTTTTTTTTTTTTTTTGTCAAAGACATGTAGCTAAATACATTTTTTGCCTAAATATATGACATAAAGCAAAATCTACAATGGAATGGTTCACAAATAAACATATCCAGGTGTTAGAATGGCCAAGTCAAAGTCCAGACCTGAATCCAATCGAGAATCTGTGGAAAGAACTGAAAACTGCTGTTCACAAACGCTCTCCCTCCAACCTCACTGAGCTCGAGCTGTTTTGCAAGGAAGAATGGGCAAAAATTTCAGTCTCTCAATGTGCAAAACTGATAGAGACATACCCCAAGTGACTTACAGCTGTAATCGCAGCAAAAGGTGGCGCTACAAAGAATTAACTTAAGGGGGCTGAATCATTTTGCACGCCCAATTTGTCAGTTTTTTATTTGTTAAAAAAGTTTGAAATATCCAATAAATTTCGTTCCACTTCATGATTGTGTCCCACTTGTTGTTGATTCTTCACAAAAAATTACAGTTCTATATCTTTATGTTTGAAGCCTGAAATGTGGCAAAAGGTCGCAAAGTTCAAGGGGGCCAAATACTTTCGCAAGGCACTATATATATATATATATATATATATATATATATATATATATATATATGTATATATATTATAAACTATATAAATCATCCATCTGATTAACCTGCTTTTGTCAATTTAAAGCCTTTTTCCAATGTCACTGCTGTTTTTGTAATATGTTTTTGTCTTAATCCCTCAGGATCCACTTGTGCATCTGCTGCTACCTTTGGATTGCATACATGTGTAGCACTGCCCCCTTGGGAGCTGCGGAGAATGGATTCCCCTGGGTTACCCATAGCAACAGTCCATGAAATGTTAGTACTTTAACACTTTGCTTAGTCAATGAACAGTCCAGGGGAGTTGGTTTTTGTTGTTTTATTTGGAACTGGGATGGGAGAAGGGATGACTTAGTAACCATGCACAAACTTGAGGACATCTAACTGCGGTGTGTGCAACAAGGCCGCTGCTTCACTTTGCCACTGAGGTGACGATTTAAAGAATGGACTTTACTTCAGGTTTCTCTTCAGGGTCTAACTTGGTACCCCCATTCTTACTCGCTGCGTGGGCTGGCCCCTCTCCACTGACTCTCCCTGGAGTGGTCCCCTTCCTGGGCAGAGCAAGCTCCCTGGTACTCACAGACACTGTTTTTCCTCAGGTCGCTCTGCCACTTGCTCCACAGTCAGTATCTTGGACTTCCTGGCTCAGAACCCCAGTTCTGGTCCACTAGGCTGCCTGCCTGTGGCCACTTTCCACACTGACAGGAGGAGAGACAGCTGTCACCCTCCTCCTGGGACCTGGCTTCCCGCCCAAAGATGCCCTGTCTCATGTGATCCTGGCTTTTATGACCAATCCCAGGATGCACTGCGGTTGTACCCTCCCACTGGGACAGCCACAAAAGCCTGTGTGTCACTGGCTGGGTTTCCTCCACTGTCCAACAGGCTCCCCTATTGGATACAGCTGGGACACTCCCTCAGACCAAGTGAATCACACCTGGACACATGTGACAGGAAAAACTAGAAATCTTGCTCCTTGATAAGTAGAAGAGCAAAGAAATGCCTTTACCTAGCACCTGACTAGGAGGGTGCTACACATACACATAGGCTGTTTTCCATATCTACCCTATCTGAAAGAACTGTTTGTTTTGTTTTGATGAGCTGTTTTCTTTTCTTTCTCTACACAACACTATCATCAGTTTGCACCTGGTAACATCTAGGGAACTCGTAATTTAGAAGTTACAAAATTTGGCAGCCAGGTTCCTACAGGCCTTTTGATCACAACTTGCTCTCCCTGCTGCAAAGTAGTTAATGACCCCCAAAGTCTCATTGTGGCATTGAGTTTGTTGCTTAAACCTCCATAATATTTTTTTTTTTTCTTGAATAACGTGTAATGGTATCATCCTCTTTTGCTAATTCTGTGAAAACCTAATCAGCTTTTCATAGAATTTACAAAGGCAAACAGTTTACTAGCAGTGGTAACTATTTCAAATGAGGAATAAATAAAGCCAAAACTTTTTCTTTTTTTTTCATTTTGTAGACCTATCAGGAAGTCAGAGGACATCTATCCAAATGTGATCTCCTTTTAAGCAGTTGTCATGGGAACAAGTATACCCAATGAAACATTTTCCCACATTCTAGTTCTAGAGCAAACTTAATATTTTACCCTCACTTTTTTGCCTGTGATGTTGGTAATCAGGATAATTAGAAGAGCACATTTTCCCAAACAGGGACACAGACAACCATAAAAACCCGACAGTGGTTTTATACCCTCACCATTTAATCCAAATCTAAAAGGTTTTGCCCTTATTTATACTTACTTGCCACACCAATGAGTTCTTGCAAAATCAAATGCCCTGCATACAGTATAATCAGCCTCATGATTCATTAACTACTTCAGCTCCGGAAGATTTTACCCCCTTAATGACCAGGTCGTTTTTTTCTATTCGGCACTGCACTACTTCAAGTGGCAATTGCGTGGTCATGAAATATTTTATTCATACAAAAATTAAAAAAGAATGAAAGTTTTGCAATCCCCCCTGTGATGGTACTAACCGTCACTATGTGCGACGGATCACCCTGTTCCTGGATTGTAAACCCCTTCGTGTCATTTTCCTATGAGTTTGGGACATTGCCTTTTATTGCATTTTATGTTCCCTTTATTCATCTTCTGAACAACTGAAGATGGCATGACTCATGGCATTGAGGTAATGTAATGTAATGCTACAGCCCTTCTCCCCCCCCCTCCTGTTTCTGTGTCTAATTGTGTGGATTCATGACACATAGACAATGGTCTGGACTGGAGACATCTCTCCGCAGGGGGTGTGTATTGAGAGACTGCCTGTTTACCATAAGCTCATTAGGTTATCTGTAGCCTGTTTCAATGTACAAATGTTCAGTTCCCATTGGTTGTTCCTTGTCCCCTTCCCCCCTTTGGCAAGGCTAAGGTGAGTGTCCCTAACTGTGTGTAAAACTGTATGTCTTGGAATTTAATACACACTTCTTGCTTAGACTCACAACATAGAGTGTCATCTCATGTTTGTGGGAGAAGGCTATACCAGCTCTATCTCTCTTCTGCTTGGATCCCTCCCACTAGGGGGACGAAAACATCTCGGGCGGCGAAACCCCTCTTTCCATCGGGACGGCCGCTACACCCCCCCCCCTTTCTGATATTCAAGACTTACAGTCTTAAATTTGCGTGGTCATGAAATATTTTATTCATACAAAAATTAAAAAAGAATGAAAATTTTGAAATCCCCCCTTCTGATCTTCAAGACTTAAAAAGATATCTACAGTCTTAAATTTGCCAGTAAGTACTGCTCAATCACTTATTAGAAAGTGAAAAATTCAGGGACTTCCTGATACCAAACAAAGGTCAGCCACAACTGCCAGAGAAATCGTTCGTGATACAAAGAAAAACCCACAGATAACCTCAGGAGACATACAGACTGCTCTGGAAAAACATGGCTTGGTTGTTTTTAAGGATCACTATACAACAATAGTTGAGCAAAAATAATTTCCATGACTGAGTTGCCAGAAAGTTGCACCAATGCTACAAAAAGTCTAGTGGGGTAAGTCAAGCTGTTGTTGAGCATATTGTAACCTGGCATCTTTGTGGCAAATGGAGCAGTAAAGGCTTTTTTCTATCAACTAGACCATGCAGATCATTTTATATTAAATATTTTATTGAATTTGTCAGCAAAATATAAAAGATAAGACTGTGTTAAGGAAATAGACATTGAACACGTCAAGCTTGTGAAACAGCAACAAGCTTCAGTACCCAATATTGTCCATAAGTAAAGCTTTTAAAGGAGGTGTGAAAATAAAAAAAAAATTATTTAACCCCCATACTCACCATTGCTGCGACTTCAAGCCCAAGAACTGAGCAATCACCTGAAAGTTGATCATTTGGTTTTTGGTTTTCAGTGAGCAGAAAGACAGTGCCTGTTAGTTACCACTCTCTGCTCTGCCACTCCAGCGCTCACTGCAGCGCCAGGCAGGGGAGGGATGTAACATCTGGCTCAGGCTCTCAGCAGTGCGCTGAAGGCTGAACCAGCTGCCAGTCAGGCATCTGGGTGGATCCCAAAATTTTTGTTGGGATCCTTTAGGAGCCTGGACCGGCTCTGTGACATCAGCTGACAGCAGGCTTTGGACTACTGTCAGTTGATTCTGGGTCACAGGGGTGCAGAACTAAGTACATTCCTGTCACCTACAAGCAAAATATGGTCAACAAAAGATTTGGCCATGCTTCTCTTTTAAAGTTTTTACAATTCATCATTTAGAGTTAATCATAAATGATGGCCCAATAGATTTATAGTTAAAATGATTGCTTTCCCTCCAGTGTGCACAGCAACACCTAACATGTGTAGTACAATCAATGGTTTTGCACATAGGCATCCCCGATGTGTACATTAATGTTCATCTTTGCATGTGTGTGGGTACAGGAGGCTTTGACGTGTTTTGTTTTTATTGATTGTATGTAAGTTACATTTTGCAACTTTTCTTATTCTGCCTAATTTTGTTGCTGACAAGCCCCCTTTGTCTTTGAAAACGCCCAATAGGCGGGCGAAACGCATTGACGCACTTCCGGTACGGCTCTGACGCATCGTCACTTCCGGTTACACTTCCTAGATCGGCCGTGGAATGCATGCTAGCAGCGGCGTCCACAACAACTTGTAACCTATACACTGCTCGGTTTTATCTCTGTTTGTGAGCATGTTTTTCTCCACTTGGAGCTTATTAAAAAATTGTTTATAACATACTTCACTATATGCGGCCCTTTGTTTCTAATTTGGGGTCCATGGAGGAGACTCGGACCAGCTCTATTTAAGGAAACATCTGTTATTAGGTGGCATTCCATAGGAGAAGTCCCTGTGCAATATCCCATTGATTTCAGGCTATTTCTATCTGCTGTTTTGGTGAGTGGGGAACCGAGAGGGGTCACCGTCACCTGGAGCACCTTATATTTTATTTTTGCACTGGAGCACTTTGGAATTTGATCACTTTAATGAAAGGACTTTTTTATACTTAACTTTATATATATACTTGTATGATATATAGCACCATTTGCACAATATACATTTTAATGTTCTAATTATAATTTTAGTATCCAACTGTATTTATGCTAGCGCTGTTTTAATTTTGATTTCATAAAGCCCCCTTTGTGACAGCATTATGGACAAGCCATCTTTAAGGAGACATCAGGGGTCTACCATTGACACCTGACATGGCCATCCCAGGCTGGTAGGAGGGGCAGTGGAGCCCAGGATACATGGTGGGTGTAGTAAGGTGGGGACCGAACATTCTGGGGTCTGCAGAAGTAATCAATTTCAGCAAAAAAACCAACAGTTTGCTTAAAAAGTGTAAAACCATTGGGTTCAGTTATTAACAGTTTGGGTCAATTCGGACATGTAAAATCAGAATTTTTTTTTTCTATAAAGTTGCTCAGAACTTCCGAGCAGTTGCAGCACAGCGGTTTATCAAATGCACATTGTCAGGAAAAAACACACTTTTTTGAGTTTTACTGAACACAAACACAACATAATACCCAATTTTTCTGGTAAAATATAAAAAATAATGTTATGCTAAGTAAATGATACCTAACATGTCAAATTACACACTAGTGGAGTGTCGTCAAACTATATTTGTTTTATGAATAAAGCTGGCACACGAAAAGGCTTCTTCCAAGTAAAATTCTTTTTTCCAGCATAGATAGCAGCGACAATATGACAAATGCTGATGCGTTTCGGCTTTACGCCTTCCTCATAGCATATGAGGAAGGCGTAAAGCCGAAACACGTCAGCATTTGTCATGTTGTCACTGCTATCCATGCTGGAATAAATAATTTTACTTGGAAGAAGCCTTTTCGTGTGCCGGCTTTATTCATATAACATTTGGTTTGGACCTTCAGCCTGAGCACCGACACTTTGCTCTTTATCTTCTCACAGTACGGTGGAGCTAGGATGAGTTGTTGTCTATGTCAAACTACAGTACCTAAAAAATCTTCATAGGTGATGCTTTAAAAGCCTTTACAGGTTTCCAGTTTCACAGGAGGTCTGGCCCTAGAATTATTGCTCTTGCCCTGACTTTTGGGCATTACCTCACATGTGTGGTGCGATCTCCATATTCATTAGCATGCGAGACCTACGTGCGCGTTCATATTTGCTTTACTTTTCAGAGTGAGATAATCAGTGGCTTACAGTAGTTCAGGAGGCAATTCCGCCACCCGCTGAATGCCTGTTTTTTTTTTCGGGCATATGGCAGTTATGAATGAAACTAAAATGCTGCTTCCGCAAGCCAAGCACTTGGCGAGAAGCTGTGGTCTAGGCCTATTCACCTGAATGAGTGGGTTTGACAGGTGGTGCTGCTTGTCAGCTCAACAAGTCTTGTTAAATTTGATGCAACTGTGACTGCGATACGGAGCTTCACTGCTTCAGCATGTGTAAAGTCATGTCCTGCTGTATGCCATGTTTTAGGTGGACAATCAGGGGGCAGTAAAACTGTAGCTCAATCACTTATTTTTAATGTTCCCAGACACGCATGTTAAAGAGGACTAATGTTGGTTTTTTGTTTTAAATATGCCTAATCCCTTCAGCTCTCATATCGGTATACCTCAAATGGACCAGAGAATTTTAAAATGTTCACTGTGATCCTGCTTTTTTAAGCAAAACCTTTGTCATAATTTAAGATTTTGAAGTAATACATATATTGATTTATTTTCAGGGCAAGCAAAGCTTTTTTTTTGGCAATATTGTCTTGCAATACTATTTTATTTTCCATGTTTTGACCAATGTATGTTTGACCAACATTAAAAATACAACTAGGGTCCCTTTATATACAAAAAAAGACGCATTTTATTCTATAGCTTGTCCCATTTTTATTGCCATCAAAAATACCTTTCTGGCACAAAGCATGGCAAAGTTACTGTATATATGCGATTGAAAACAATTTATTTATTTTTTTTTTATTTTTGCTTACTTTTTTTATGTGACACAAAAAAACTTATAAACAAAATTCATGAAAAATTTAAAATAAAGAGTTACAGTAAAAAGTAGGTAGATAAAATGTTCACAGAAAAACAATAGCACAGAAGGTAAGGAAAAAGATTATTATGGGTAATTATTGGTAACTAAGTGCTTAAATAAGATTAAAAAAGAAAACATTATATTCAATATTTTTTTTACTTGTAAGGTTGCTTTAACTGTTGTCAAATGCCTTTTGTCTGCATATAAATAAAATAGTAAGTAGAATGTATTTTCTAAATGACACTTATGCAGACTATTGCAAGTGTCATTTTACACAGGTGCGACTGCATTCTGAGCGGTGCTTTTTCTATGGGATACATAGCAAGTCTTGGTTGTCATTTTGCAGCTGAAATTTGCAGGAGTTTGCAGTGTGAGAGTGGCTGCAAGGGGAGAGAATGAGAGTATAAGGGATATGCTCTAGAAGTGTGTTGCTTGTGACACAATAGTCATGCTTATGTCAAAACTGCATGGCTAGCCGACTGTTAACTAGCTTTAGCCACACCTCTTAAAGGTCTCAAAATACTGTTACCTATACCAGAGGTGCTCAACCCGTGGCCCGTGGGCAATATGTGGCCCCCAGTCCTCTGATGTGGCCATCGACCTCAACCCAGGGAAGCACATGACCGGTTGGCAACCTGTTGACCGTGATCTGGGCTTACTGACCCAAGCATCCCAGAGCATAAGAGTGCATTGAGCTGGTGCCAGTGCATTGAACTGGTGCCAGCAGCTATGAGGAAAACAGACAGCCACGGAGAGAGCAGCATAAGCCGATGTTTCCTTTGTAGCGCTGGCTCCTGTCCCAGGTGTAGAGATACCAAGTGCACTTCAGCTGGGACCTTTCTAGAAGCCTGGAGAGCAATGACACCAGAAGCTGGAAGAGAAAAAAAAAGGTCAGTGCATTAACCACATAGCCACCGCCCGCCGCAGTTTTACTGCGGCAGGCAGCCGCTCCTGGGCAAAGTGACGCAGTACTACGTCGCTCGCTCAGGAGACTTTAGGGGCCGGCCACTCGTGATCTCCAGCAGCCGTCTGTCATTCTCCCTTAGATTATCACAGAGGCTATGTGATCTGCTTTATAGGATTGCATGTCTCTGTGATGATCTCACAAGCCACGCCCCCTGATAGTTAGAATCACACCCCTAGGGTCACACTTAACCCCTCGATCACCAGTAATGTTAACCCCTTCCCTGTAATTTTTACAGTAAAAAAAAGACGATATAAAAATGACATAAATCTTTCCAGTAGTTAGTAAATGCAAAAACTTTTGCGCAAACCAATCAAAATTCGCTTATTGCGATTTTTTTTACCAAAAATATGTAGCAGAAAACAAATTAGCCTAAAATGTAAAAAAATTTAGATTTTTACATTTCTTTTTTTTTTTTTTTGAGAATTTCATATAAAGCAATGTGAAAAATATTGTTGTTTTTTTCAAAATTGTCGCTTTTTTTTATTCATAGCGCAAAAAATTAAAATCGCACAGGTGATCAAATACCACCAAAAGAATGCTCTGTTTGTGGGAAAAAAAGGACGTCAATTTCATTTGGGTATAGTGTCGCACGACCGCGCAATTGTCCGTTAATGTCACGCAGTGCCGAATCGCAAAATAGGGCCTGGTCATTGAGCAGCCAAACCCCCCGGGGCTAAAGTGGTTAAACAACACATTCACTGAGCTTTTGCAATGGGCATATTAGCACTTAAAAAAGGGTTAACAACTATTAGTCTGTTTTTACACTGATCCACAGGTGCAGTGTGGTGCACTTGCCAGTTTCTTGTGGGCTAGCTGCACTAAGCCATAGACTTCTATTATATTCTGCGAGTTTGGTGCTCTTTTAGAAAGTGCATCACACCTGCAAAATATAACAGAAGTCTATAGCAAAGCACAGCTAACCTGCAGGAAAGCCATATCCGTGTGAAGGCACCCTTATAGGGTACTCAGGACAGTAAGGGCTTGTTTACATTTGTGGTTTGGTAAAACCCCAAAGTTGTGATGTGTTTTTACCTTCCCCCCCAACCACTGGTGTAGCATCAGGGGTCGCAATGGTGACCCCACCCCAGTCTCCAGGGGGCCTGTGCAGCCTTCCTGTTACATTCTTTTATGGACAGGCAGGGGCAGCATATACCAGAACCGATCCTTCCCATTTTCCTCCAGCAACCGTTGAAAGCCGGCTTCTCCTCCTCTCCCTCCCACTGGAATTTAGCGGCTGCAGGAGGAAAATGTTCATTATGCTATTCAAATTAAAAAAAATTGAATTTTGGAACCAATTAATTTCATTGTGTCCTGCGACAGGTTACTAAATCACTTAAGTGGCCCTTGCTTTTCTAAAGGTCCTCCTGACTCCTGACTTATACCAACATATCCAATGGACATTAGCCTGTTGTGTTCAAAACAACATACTATAATCTTAGCAGAATCAGAAGCCAGCAACCTTTACACAAATGTATCCTGCATATACTTTATACATCCTTTATACAAGGAAAACAAACAGCAATAACCATAAAATATTATGAGACTGGATGTGGACAACTAGTACTTTTTCAAGGCTATATGGCAATGTACTTTGTAATTATGAAATATGAATAACATCAAATGCACCCTGCTGAAGGATTGTGGGCGACTCAGGCAAAATGAGAAAGAAATTCTGATAAAGAAAGGAATATTCAGCCTTTCTTACATTTAAATGCTATGCTTATATATCCATGTAACAGTTGAACATTGGCAGATATAAATCTGCAATAGATCATCATATTTTATTGTTCCCCATTCAATATCAAATAACACATTTTGCAAACTATATATATATATATATATATATATATATATATATATATATATATATATATATATATATACACAGTATCTCACAAAAGTGAGTACACCCCTCACACTTTTGTAAATATTTTATTCTATCTTTTCTCGTTCAATACTTTTATTGAGTTTTATAAAACAGCCATAAAGCAAGTTACAAAACAAAAAAAACAGAAGTAGAAATACTGTTATTGTTACAGAAGTATTATAAATGTTATACTGTATAGTGAAGTTTGCACAAAAGGAAGGAACAAAAGAAAAAGATAGAATTATTAATATGATATTCTGAGATATTAAGATTTTGAGAAGGTATTCAGAACATGGCTGTGGGGGAAAAAAAAAAAAAAAGGGGAAAAGGAAGAAGTCAGCAGGGTGTGGGTAGGGTAAAGTGGGTAAAGGAGAGGGCATCGAGAATAGAACTTGTACCACAAAGGTTAATACAAAGTAAATAAAATATAAGTCTTAACTACCAAGCATTCAGAACCTGTTCCTCAAAACCCGGTGATAGGCCATGTCTAATCCAAGGGTCCCAAATGCTTATAAAAGTACTAAATTTATCGCAATCCATGGCTTCCATTTTTGCATGTAATAATGCATTATTCATCCTATGTTTAACTTCTACAAGATTCAAAGTTGTAGTCTTCCAAGCTTTGGCTATGGTTTGTTGGTTTTAAATTTAAAATGGCAATCACCGGATCTGGAGTAATATCTATTTCAAACATTTTAGATGCTAGAGAGAATGTTTCTTTCCAAAAAACTGTAGCAATTGAGCAATTCCACCATATATGAACATGTGTACCTATTTACATACAACCTCTAAAACAAAAGGCCGGATAGTTTGGTGTGAACTTGGCGATTCTAGCTGGCACCAAGTACCATTGTGAAAGAACCTTGTATGATGATTCAATTGCGATAATATTTGAAGAAGAAGATTTCATTACAGACCAGATTTTAGACCATTCTGATTGGTTAAGTGTACGGCCAAGGTCTGTTTCCCATTTCCTGACATAGCTTGGTGTATCTATGTCTGGATTGTTTAGCAATTGAGAATATAGGCTAGAAATTGGACCTCTGGAGTGTGGGTTGTTGATACAGATACGCTCAAATTGAGAGAGCTGATTCAGAATGGTACCATTTGTTATAAATGGGGTATAGAAATTTTTAATTTGGAGATATCGAAAAAGTTCTGAATGTGGTAAATGATGTGATTCACAAAGTTCAGGAAAACTTAAGATAGAAGAGCTAGAGACCAGATTAAATAGCCTTGACAGGCCTGACCTAGACCATGCCCGAAATGAATTTGGGAATTCCCAAGCCAGATAAAAGGCTGGATTTCTCAGAAAAGATTGTAGTGGATTGTGTCTAGACTGTAAATTATAATTAGTCTTTAGTCTATCCCATAAAGAGAAAGAATGCTTGGTAATTGGATTAGTAATATGTTTTCGATCTGATGGTTGTAACCATAAGAGATTGGAAATTGAGATGGGGTCACATTCGATAGATTCTATCGTAACCCATAAGGGAATTTCAGTAGTGGCATGATACTTAGTTAATTGTGCCAATTGCGCAGCTTTGTAATATGTGGCAAAATTGGGGAGACCCAGTCCACCCCTTGTTTTGGGGAGAATCAATGTGGATTTGGGCAATCTAGGTTTGATTGAACCCCAGGTGGATTTAATTATTTTACATTGTAAGATTCGAAGAAAATGTGCAGGTATATGAATTGGCAGGACCCTAAATAAATATAAAAATTTGGGTAGAATAACCATTTTGATTGCATTTATCTTCCCAAACCACGACAATGGAAGTGATGCCCATTTCGTCAGTAGTTCAGTAATTTTTTTCAATAATGGAGTAAAGTTAGCTGCATAAAGATCAGAATGGTTGGGAGTAAATTTTATACACAAATATGGAATGTGCTTCAAAGACCATGAAAATGGTAACGCATTCTGCGCTAAATTTAACTCAGATTCACTCAATGAGATATTAAGGGCCGTGGATTTTTGAAAATTTATGTTTAGTCCTGAAATAGCAGCGAATTTATTAACGGTAGCAATGAGATTAGGGGCTGATATATGGGGAGATGATAGAAAAATAAGAATGTCATCTGTAAATAAACACAACTTATGATGGTGACCACCTAGTTCTATACCAGAAATTGAGGGATTACTTCCAATACTGTGTGGTAGAGGTACTATGAGAAGGGCAAATAAGAGAGGAGAGAGAGAGGGCACCCCTGACGCGTGCCTCTCTCTATGTTAAACAAGTCTGATTTATAAACAATAAGGAGTGATATATATATGAAAATTAAAATCCTATAAATACACTCACCCTGCGCTAAAATAAATAAGAAGGCACAAGAATAAAAACAATAATACTGACTTGACGTCAAAGCAGCTGCTATAAAAGAAATGATCAACTGCAAAAAGGTGTCCGATAATATTAAGAGGCAAAATAATATATTCAAACACTAGCAGCGCTAAATAAACAAACTGAAGAATAAAATCCAAAGTCCTTAAATGGGTATTTCCAGGTCATGTGGTAGGTTAGTTAGACACAATCCTTTATCCCAGGGAGGGTGTGAGGGGTCCTGGCCGTAGCACCTGATTTCCACCACCACTTTGTGCTCCCCCCCTATTCTTAAAACTCACCAGAGGATGGTGAATCAAGATCCTTCAAGGAATTCCACCACTAGATTCCAGCATTGGACACTGGACCACTTTTCCTCTATTAGCTGTACAATCTCCTCCGTTGCCAACAAACCATGTAAGTGAACAAGAGTGGGGCGACAATAGTGTAATTCCGCCAATAACGTTTATTAAACACTAAAAACAACAAAATGTAGCCCCGCTCCCCTCAGGATGTCTACTTACAGGAGGTAATAAATAGTGAAGGCATTGAGTAGAAATGTAATGTAAATTCCGCTGGATCACTCTGTACCAAACCTTGTGCAATCTGGAGAGAGCTCCGGCGTGTATGTAGATGTCCTTATGCGACCGCGCACGACGGCTCTGACGCGTTTCGTCCTCCGACTTCCACAGAGAGCCCGTGTGCGCGGCGCGGTCATAAGCTATTTATAAAAAATTTTTATAAATAGCTTATGACCGCGCCGCGCACACGGGCTCTCTGTGGAAGTCGGAGGACGAAACGCGTCAGAGCCGTCGTGCGCGGTCGCATAAGGACATCTACATACACGCCGGAGCTCTCTCCAGATTGCACAAGGTTTGGTACAGAGTGATCCAGCGGAATTTACATTACATTTCTACTCAATGCCTTCACTATTTATTACCTCCTGTAAGTAGACATCCTGAGGGGAGCGGGGCTACATTTTGTTGTTTTTAGTGTTTAATAAACGTTATTGGCGGAATTACACTATTGTCGCCCCACTCTTGTTCACTTACATGGTTTGTTGGCAACGGAGGAGATTGTACAGCTAATAGAGGAAAAGTGGTCCAGTGTCCAATGCTGGAATCTAGTGGTGGAATTCCTTGAAGGATCTTGATTCACCATCCTCTGGTGAGTTTTAAGAATAGGGGGGGAGCACAAAGTGGTGGTGGAAATCAGGTGCTACGGCCAGGACCCCTCACACCCTCCCTGGGATAAAGGATTGTGTCTAACTAACCTACCACATGACCTGGAAATACCCATTTAAGGACTTTGGATTTTATTCTTCAGTTTGTTTATTTAGCGCTGCTAGTGTTTGAATATATTATTTTGCCTCTTAATATTATCGGACACCTTTTTGAAGTCTGATTTATAGCCTGCGTATTTAATATATGCTTTAGGTTTGTTATAAAGCGAAGAGATCCATTTTAAAAAATTTGGCCCAAAACCCCATTTACTAAGAGTATATTGCATATATGGCCAGGATATGGTATCAAAGGCTTTTTTAATGTCTAGTGATAGGAAGCACGAGGGGATGCGGTGTGTTTTAGCTATATGAGATAACAGAGTTGCACGTCTGATGTTCTCAGTAGCTTGGCGAATAGGTATGAAACCTACTTGATCCCTATGAATGAGTTGTCCTATGAAGTTATTTAGTCTGGAAGCTATAATTTGGGCTAAAATTTTAATATCTAAATTTAATAAGGAAATGGGTCGATAGTTCGACCAAATCGTGTCATCAGTTTGAGGCTTCGGGAGCATACAGATGATTGCTGTTAAAGTTTCCTGTTTAAAGGATTGGCCATTAAGAAGTGTATTGAAAGCATTAGCTAGGATAGGCGAAAGGGAATCGGAAAAAACCCGGTAGTATAATGCCGAAAAACCATCAGGGCCTGGTCTTTTATTTAATTTTAGTGATTTTATTACTTGGGACACTTCATCTGGTGTTATTGATTTTTCCATGAATTCCATCTGAGACTGAGAAAGAGTCGGTAGTGATAGTTGAGCAAAAAATTCATTTGCCACAGAAAAATTCAAATTGTTTTCAGATGAATATAGAGTAGCTAGGTGTGTTTTAAATTTCTTAAGAATTTTTATAGGGTTGCTGGAAAATGTATCTTTCGAGATTTTAAGACGTATGGGCTTAACTGGTTTATGGAGTGAAGCGAGCAAGCGGGCCATGGGTGAATCTGGTTTACTTGCTTTAATGTAAAAATTGTGACGCGATCTCCGAAGTGTCTTATCTGCAGATTCTGTAAGAAACAGATCAAATTCAAGCCTAGCTTTATCAAGATTGGTTTTATTAGAAGAAGTAGGATTATTTTTATATACTGTGTAGCATGTATTAAAGTTTGTTTCTAATTTCTGGCTAAGTGTTTTACGTTCACGTCTAAAGAGTGCAGCCTGTCTCAAACAAATACCACAAATAACTGGTTTGTGTGCCTCCCATAAAGTAAGGGGAGACACATCTGGCGTTGAATTATGTAATAGATATTCAGAGAGAGCATTTTTAATATCCAGACAGTGAGATGTATTTTTTAATAAAGAGTCATTAAGGCACCACGTAGTGTCATGTGCTTTAGGAATAGTTGAAGCAATAACTGTGCATACTGCATTATGGTCAGACCATGTGATTGGTATGACCATAGATGCAATCGTTTCAGGTATGAGACCTATAGTGAGAAATATATGGTCTATGCGGGAGAAAGTTTTACGAGGGTGCGAATAATATGTTTATCTACGCTTGTTTGGATTCACCTCTCTCCAAGAATCTACCATATTATGTTTTGCCAGCAGTTGTGAGAATGAGAGTTTATTAGGGCTGCTCGAAGAAGATATAGGGGATTTATCCAGAAATGGGAAAATAACTTGATTTGAATCACCACAAATCATAACTGCACCCATTCATGAGAATCCACAACCTGAAAAAGATGCGAAAGAAATGGAATAGGATTTTTGTTGGGAGCATAATATGACACTATAGTGATAGCGGAGTCAATAAGGTATCCTGTGAGAATCAGATACCTACCCTCAGGGTCCTTGATTTCATGTACAAGAGTAAATGGAGTAGACCGATGAAAGGCCACTAGCACACCTCGTTGTTTTGTAGAGGCAGAGGCAGTGAAAATTTGAGGATATTTAGGACTAAAATATTTGGGAGTGGATTGTAAGGTGAAGTGTGTCTCTTGCAGACACACAATGTGTGCTTTTAATGATGCAAAGTTGCGAAAAGCTTTAGTACATTTGTTTGGGTTATTTAGTCCCTGAACATTCAAGGACATTATGTTTAGGGGGGCCATAAGATTGTATATAAACGATGTCTAGCATACCCTACCATTGTGGAATTTGTCGATTGTTTCATACTCGATGTGGGAAGGGGGAGGAAATGTGTAGAGAAAAGGGAAGAACTAAACAGAAGGGACAATTGTGTGCTTAGCATAGAAGGTAATATATAAAACAAATAGTTAAGGCACAACCAATAGGAACGTATGCCGTTGATGGGAGATGGAAATCCCCCAACAAAGGCTAAATAGCTACCGTCAGTAGTCTCTGAAAGGGAGAGGCCACTGAGGGTAACAAATTGAGGACGCACGGAACAACCTAGGAAGATACAGAAAACCACAAGATAATAATCACTAAAAAATATACAGTAGTATAAGCGACTTATGCTATAATAACGAGCAGAAATCACAGTACTCCTGCCAGTAGTAGCTGTGCAAAATACTGCGAATCTAAGAATTCATTTCATAGGAATAAGTATCAACTATAAAGAACTTTATAGAGCTCTAAAGGAAGTTATCCATGTCTTCTAACACATATTATAGATAGGAAAGGATGTAGCACAGTGAAATTGAATAATAACCATATTAAAAAAAAAAAAGGAAGATTGTTTTGAACCAAGCAACAGGGATTAATCTACAATAAGTAGAACTAAATGGAATTCTGTGCCACAGTGTAGTTTGCTATAACATGTATGAGCTTGAGCATTTAGCTCAAAAAACAAATTAGAAGTATGTGGCAAAAAGGGATTAGATCCATGAAATATTATACTGGCAAGATAAAAAAAAAAAAAAACTGAAGTCTTTTCTAGGAAAAAGAAATTGGATGACCAACATGGGACACATAGGCATAAGACAGAGGAGATAAAAGAATTATCTGGTCCATCAGTCCATTGAATCTTTAGCAGATGGAGAAGGAGAAATGAAGCGACCACGTTTATGTGAATCACGACGATTTTGTTTCCCAGAGGATTTTGAGAAAGTGCGTAGTGAGCCAGAGGCAGATCTGCGTCTAGCATTTTCTGAGCCTTGCAAGTTCTGGTGTTCAGTTAGGTGAAGGTCTTGAAGGGTGTTTTGAAAATCTTCAGATGAATGACATTTGTATTTAGTACCTTGAAAAATAAAACGTACCGAAAAAGGAAAGCCCCACTGGTAGGGGATATGTTTTTGCTGTAATATTTCTAATAATGGTTTAAGAGCTCTTCTTTTATTTATGGTGGTAGGAGACAGATCTGCGAAGATTTGGTATTCGTGACCCTGATAATGTAAGGATCCCTTTTCTCTAGCAGCTGATAAGAGCTGTTCCTTTGTACGGTAATAATGGAATTTAATGATGATGTCTCTGGGTGGACCCTTTGATTTTTTAGGAGATAAGGCGCGATGGACTCTGTCCATTTCCAGGCGTTCGACTGGAATAGCAGGCTGTAATTCCTGAAACAAGGCTAACATTGTCGCTTGTAAGTCAGTTATGGATTCCGGAATGCCTCTTATGCGCAAATTGGAGCGTCTTGCCCGGTTTTCAAAATCTTCTAGACGAGACTGAAGTACTAAGTTTTCCTCTTTAAGATTCTCAATTTCTGTATTTTGGTCCTGTGTAAAATTCTCAATATCCTCTATCCTTGTTTCAAGATTAGCTATGCGTGTGCCCAGCTCCCTTATCTCTTTAGTCAGGCTATTAGTAATATGGTCAGAAGTCTGTTTAAGTGCCTTTTGAAACATACGTTCAATATGTGATAATATATTAGGAGAGACTGACTCAATGTCCTTTTCATCCTGTGAAACTGAGGTACTGCGGACTGTTTCAGTTTGATATGTGAGGAGAGGAGAGAATAGTTTCACTGCTGTGTCAGCGCTGTGAGGTGATTCTGAGGTGGCTGAGGGAGAGGGAGCTGAGGCCATTTTAATTGAGCCTCTGGACAGCACTTCCTTGCCACTTTTAGACTTAAATTTAGTCCGAGACCCGCTGAAAACCATACCTTTATGTACAGCACAGTTTCCTGTACTAATGCTGTAAAAACTGGCAGCCGCTGCTGGCAGCCGCTGCTGTATGTGGTTTTCTGTCCCCTAGGAGTGGAGCATCAGCCAGACATGTCTGTGCTTGAAGACTCTGCCTACTACCTCCTTATTCTATCTTTTCATGTGGCAACAGTGAAGAAATTACACTTTGCTACAATGTAAAGTAGTGAGTGTACTGCTTGTATAACAGTGTAAATTTGCTGTCCCCTCAAAATAACTCAACACACAGCCATTAATGTCTAAGCCGCTGGCAACAAAAGTGAGAAAACCCCTAAGTAAAAATGTCCAAATTGGGCCCAATTAGCCATTTTCCCTCCCCAGTGTGATGTGACATTAGTGTAACAAGGTCTCAGGTGTGAATGGGTAGCAGGTGTGTTCAATTTGGTGTTATCGCTTTCACTCTCTCATACTGGTCACTGAAAGTTCAACATGGCCTAGGCTAGAAGAAGATCGCCAAGACCCTGAAACTGAGCTGCAGCACGGTGGTCAAGACCATAGAGCGGTTTAACAGGACAGGTTCCACTGAGAACAGGCCTCGCCATGGTCGACCAAGGAAGTTGAGTGCACGTGCTCATTGTCATATCCAGAGGTTGTCTTTGGGAAATAGACATATGAGTGCTGCCAGCAGTGGTGCAGAGGTTGGAGGGGTGGGAGGGGGGGTCAGGCTGTCAATGCTCAGACCATACGCCACACACTGCATCAAATTGGTCTGCATGGCTGTCATCCCAGAAGAAAGCCTCTTCTAAAGATAGTTACATAGTTAGTGAGGTCGAAAAAAGACATCAGTCCATCCAGTTCAACCTATGATGTGTGTGTGTTTGATGTTTACCATACATTGTATACCCCTGTATGTTGTGGTCTTTAAGGTGCCCGTCTAATAGTTTTTTTGAAACTATCGATGCTCCCCGCTGATACCACTGCTGCTTGTGGAAGAGAATTCCACATCCCCACTGCTCTGGCAGTAAAGAACCTCCTACGTGTTTTAAGGTTAAACGGTTTCTTCTCTAGTTTTAGTGAGAGGCCACGTGTCTTATTGTATTCCCTTTCTCTGAAAAGTTTGTTCCTTATGCTAGGGTCACCAGTACAGTATTTGTACATTGATATCATATCCCCTCTCAAGCGTCTTTTCTCCAGAGAGAACAAGTTCAATGCCTGCAGTCCTTCCTCATAGCTGAGATCCTCCATTCCCCTAATTATTTTTGTCGCTCTTCTCTGGACTCTCTCCAGTTCCAGCACATCCTTCCTGAGGACCGGTGCCCAGAATTGGACGGCATACTCCAGATGTAGTCGGACCAGAATCTTGTAAAGTGGGAGAATAATCTCTTTATCTCTGGAGTGAATCCCCTTTTTCATGCATGCCAGTATTCTGTTGGCTTTGCTTGCAGCGGCTTGGCACTGCATGCCACTGCCAAGCCTGTTGTCCCATGTCCTTTTCCATCTTAGATTCACCCAGAGGTCCCCCCCCCCTAGTAAGTACCTTGCGTTCGTATTTCTGATGCACAAGTGCATTACCTTACATTTTTCAACATTAAACCTCATCTGCCATGTAGTTGCCCACCCAATTATTTTGTTCAGGTCTGCTTGTAAGGTTTCCACATCCTGCATAGAAGTTATTGCCCTGCTTTGTTTAGTATCATCCGCAAATCCACAGATTGTGCTGGATATCCCCTCCTCTAGATCATTTATGAATAAATTAAACAGGATTGGTCCCAGGACAGAACCTTGGGGGACCCCACTTTTCACACCCGCCCAATCCGAGTACTCCCCATTTATCACCACCCTCTGGACTCTCCCCTGGAGCCAGTTCTCAATCCAGGTACTCACCCTATGGTCCATACCTATATATCTTAGTTTGTACAGTAAGCTTTGCGGGGAACTGTGTCAAATGCTTTTGCAAAGTCCAGATACACCACATCCACAGGCCTTCCTTTATCTAGATGGCAACTCACTTCATCATAGAAGGTTAATAGATTGGTCTGGCAAGAACGATTTTTCATGAAACCATGCTGATTACTACTAATAATACCGTTTTCATGACTAAAGTCTTGTATATAGTTCCTTAACATCCCCTCCAAAATCTTGCAGACTACAGATGTTAGGCTGACCGACCTATAGTTCCCCGGGATATATCTCGGCCCCTTTTTAAATATTAGTACCACGTTGGTTTTTTTCCAATCAGCTGGCGCCAGACTATCCGTAAAGATCAAGAATAATGGTCTAGCTATCTCCTGGCTGAGTTCCTTAAGAAAGCTCGGGTGCAAGCCATCCGGTCCCGGGGATTTATTTATGTTAAGTTTCTCTAGTTTAGTTCTAAGTCTATCTTCTGTTAACCATGGGGGGGTACTTCTTGAGGTGCATTATTTAATTTATCATTACAAGCTGGGTTAGTGTAGTCCCCCAATTTTTTTGTGAAGACTGAAGAGAAGAAATTATTTAACACTTTCGCCTTCTCTCTGTCCTCTGTGGCCAGATTCCCTTTGTCGTCTTTTATGGGGCCAATGTGTTCTGGCCTCGCTTCCTTACTGTTTATATACTTAAAGAATTTCTTGGGGGTTTTTTTACTCTCTTCCCCTATATGTCTCTCATTCTCTATTTTAGCTGCCTTGATTTCGCCTTTACATTTCTTATTGCACTCTTTGTAATGTTGGAATGCTGCCAATGACCCCTCAGCCTTGTATTTTTTGAATGCCCTTTCTTTAGTATTAACCACATAAGCCCCGGAAGATTTTACCCCCTTCCTGACCAGGGCCTATTTTGCGATTCGGCACTGCGTGATTTTAACGGACAATTGCGTGGTCGTGTCACGCTGTACCTAAACGAATTTGACGTCCTTTTTTTCCCACAAACAGAGCTTTCTTTTGGTGGTATTTGATCACCTGTGCGATTTTTTGATCATGCGCTATAAACAAAAAAAGATCGTCAATTTTGCAAAAATAACAATATTTTTCAAATTTTTTTATATGAAATTCCCCCCCCCCCCCAAAAATGTAAAAATCAAAATGTTTTAACATTTTCGACCAATTTGTTTTATGCTACATATTTTTGGTAAAAAAAATCGCAAAAAGCGTATTTTGATTGGTTTGCGCAAACGTTATCGCGTTTACTAACAAAGGGAATGATTTTTGTCATTTTTGTTGTTTTTTTTTAACGCGTAATGGCGGCGATCTGCAATTTTTTTTGCGGTACTGCAAAATTGCGGCGGACAGATCGGACCCTTGACTGACATTTTTGACACTTTTGGGGTTACCAGTGACATTACTACAGTAATCAGTGCTATACATATGCACTGTTACTGTAAAATGACACTGGCAGTGAAGGGGTTAACTTTTTTTGAGAGGGAGGGGTTATGTGTGTCCCTAAGGGCGTGATTCTAACTGTGATTGGCTGTGGCTTGAGGTGTAGGAACAGTGATCAACGGTCCTACATAGTAGAACCGTATGATCACTATTTCTACACAGGGGAGAATGACAGGCGGCTTGTTTACATTAGCCGCCTGCCTTTCTCCTGCTCTAACGGAAGATCGCGAGTGACCGGCGGACATCAGGTCCGCCGGTCACACGCGCGGGGGGGGGTCTGTGACCGCGTGGGAGCGGCAGCGCGCCTCTGGCAGCGGGCACTCGCTCCCTAGACCCTCACAGGCTAGCAACGTAGCCCTACGTCGCTTTGCCTGTGAGGGGCTGACCGCCAAAGTAAATAGTCATGCAGCGGTCGGCAAGCGGTTAATATGTCTTTTTATGTTGGAGTTTAGCCACCCAGGGTTTGCTTTTCCTCTTTTAAATTTATTCCCCTTTGGAATGCACTGGCCAATCCCTTTGTTTAGTATGCTCTTGAAGCAGTAACATTTTTCCTCCGTGTTCTTTGTTCCCAGGGTTCTATCCCATTTGATATTTTCTAGAAAAGAGCGCAGTTTTGGAAAATTGGCTCAGTGTCCTTATATTACCCCTGTATTTCATATTACTATGATTTATACTGAATCGAATTGACCTATGGTCCCTGTTTCCTAGGTTGCCCTGTATTTCTATATCCGTGATCAGGTCTGTATTGTTGGTAATCAGTAAGTCAAGTACAGCATTGTTTCTTGTCGGTGCGTTTACCATTTGACCCATGAAATTATCCTGCAAAACATTTAGGAACGATCGAGTCTTGGATGAATGTGTGTTTCCTTCTGCCCAGTCTAAATCCGGATAATTAAAGTCCCTCATTATAATTAAATTTCCCATCCTTGCTGCCATCCCAATCTGTGAAAGGAGGTCCGCCTTCCCCTCCTCCCTCTGGTTTGGGGGCCTATAGCATACGCCCAATATTACTTTCCCCATAGTGCCTTCCCTTTGAAGTTCTACCCATAGGCAGTGGCGGCTGGTGAAGTTTTAAGATGACGGTGACACAAGACCCCGCCCTTCCATTTTGAACCCTCCCATTTCTCAGAAGCGCCACCCCTTATAGACTCCACCCATTTTGTCCCCTGTATTTTGCTTGCGTGGACAAATTCTCCCAATATATCACATATTAAGGGGTCCATCAGTACTAGTATATCCCATAATAGGGAGCAGGGGCCCTAATATGGGATATACTGTGAGAGACACCCTATTATGGGATACACTGACTGAGAGTGGCACAAACCCCACAGTACAGACCCCCCCAGTACAAACCCCTCAAGCACAAACCCCACACAAACCCCTCAAGCACAAACCCCACAGTAGAGGCCCCCTAGCACTAATCCCACACTACAGACCCCCTAGCACAAACCCCACAGTACAGGCCCCCTAGCACAAACCCCACAGTACAGACCTCCTAGCACAAACCCCACAGTACAGACCCCTAGCACAAACCCCACAGTACAGGCCCCCTAGCACAAAACCCCACAGTACAGGCCCCCTAGCACAAACCCCACAGTACAGACCTCCTAGCACAAACCCCACAGTACAGGCCCCCTAGCACAAACCCCACAGTACAGACCTCCTAGCACAAACCCCACAGTACAGGCCCCCTAGCGCAAACCCCACAGTACAGACCTCCTAGCACAAACCCCACAGTACAGGCCCCCTAGCACAAACCCAACAGTACAGGCCCCCTAGCACAAACCCCACAGTACAGACCCCCTAGCACAAACCCCACAGTACAGACCCCCTAGCACAAACCCCACAGTACAGGCCCCCTAGCACAAACCCCACAGTACAGACCCCCTAGCACAAACCCCACAGTACATGCCCCCTTCAATGTAGTGACCAGTATATACGCCCCCTTTCAATGTAGTGACCAGTATACATGCCCCCTTTCAATGCAGTGACCAGCATACATGTCCCCAATGCAGTGACCAGCGTACATGTCCCCAATGCAGTGACCAGCGTACATGTCCCCAATGCAGTGACCAGTGTACATGTCCCCAATGCAGTGACCAGCGTACATGTCCCCAATGCAGTGACCAGTGTACATGTCCCCAAATCAGTGACCAGCGCACATGTCCCCAATGCAGTGACCAGCGTACATGTCCCCAATGCAGTGACCAGTGTACATGTCCCCAATGCAGTGACCAGCGTACATGTCCCCAATGCAGAGATCAATGTGCGTGCCTCCAATGCAGTGACCAGCATACATGTCCCCAGGAATTATATATATGATTAGTCCCAAAGTCAATTGCCAAAAAACGCTCTTTTGAGCTTTTTAAGCACACCTGTTACAACTCTATATTACTTCCGCCTTAGGGTTTTTGCACTACCAGCACTTTTAGAGATACAGTCAGTCCCATTGTTAAAGCATTGATACATGTACCCTCTCTCTACTCCCATCACGTCCTGCTTACAGGTTATTGGCTAAGTCTGAGGTTTTCATTTGTATAGCAAAACAGCTTCTATATTTGTGCATGAAGGAAACGGAAAAAAGAAGGGGGGGGGAGATATTTCCCCTCTCGCCGTTCAGATCTCAAGGGGCTCGTCCGTTGTCCTTTTCAGTAGATCTTTCCTACTTGCCCGAGGAGCTCTGCATCTCACGCTACAAGGGGAGCTTGTCGGCTCTGGATCTCTGCACGCCGCATGCCGGGTTCTCACACGCCCTCTCAGGATTCGTGGCTTCTCCACTCCTTGTGGGCTCCCCTGTGCATCCCCAGCAGGTTCCTTCGGCGGGATAGGACCGGATCACGGCGTGGCTCCAACCGCTTGATCGGTAAGTGCGGCACTGCGGGTGGGTGGTGCGGGGAGGATCTTCACTCTCCTCTGCATCTCAGAGAGGAATGTCTCAGCGGCGGTTCTCCTGTGTCCTCTCTTCTCCGGCGCCGGCGGGTGGGAACTGAAGGTGAACGTGACGCCGGGGCGGTGCACCGCCCCCAGGCGTCACGTCACCAGGTCTGATGTCCTCCTGTGATTGGTCCAGGCTGGACTCTGGACCAATTACAGCCCGGACATCGGCAAAAATGGGGTGTGTCGGGGCGCATTGCTCTGCCCCCCGATGACCCCCAGAAGAGCGCCAATCAGCGCCTTCCCCCTTAGCTCCATTATTAATATCGTCCCTCCTATTTACCTGTACACTGTTCTTAATATACAGACATACCCCTCCCCCTTTTTTACCTTCTCTATCTCTGCGATAAAGGGAATACCCCTGAATGGTCGCCCACCAATCATGAGAGCTGTCAAACCAGGTCTCTGATATCCCCACAAAATCTAAGTCCTCCTCATACATCAGCAGCTCCAGCTCTCCCATCTTGTTGGCCAGGCTTCTAGCATTGATATACAAATCTCGTATATTTGTCCGCTTGTTCAATGTTTTTAGGCTGCTCATGCGATTTTTCCCCATACCCACCTTGGGTTTATGAACTCTTAACAACCTACCGCTAATGTCCCCATTTGTGCCCGCTGAACCTTGCTCCCCGCTGGCTAATTCTACATCTGTGCCCACCCCCCATCACCTAGTTTAAAAGCCCCTCTAACTTGTTGGCCGTCTTCTCACCCAGTACGGTTGCACCCTCCCCATTTAGGTGCAAGCCGTCCCTACTATAGAGCCGGTAGCTGACTGAGAAGCCGGCCCAGTTCTCCAGGAACCCAAAACCCTCCTTACTACACCAGTTCCTCAGCCACTTGTTAACTTCCCTTATCTCCCGCTGCCTCTCTGGTGTGGCTCCTTGTACAGGTAGTATTTCAGAAAATACTACCTTGGAGGTCCTACTCCTTAATTTAGCTCCTAAGTCCCTGAAATCGTTTTTAAGGACTCTCCATCTCCATCTGACATTGTCATTGGTACCCACATGTACCATGACAGCTGGGTCTTCCTCAGCCCCGCCCAATAATCTGTCCACCAGATCCGTGATGTGCCGAACCCGAGCGCCTGGTAAACAACAGACAGTTCTGCACTTACGGTCTTTTTGACAGATTGCCCTCTATGTCCTTCTGATAATTGAGTCCCTTACCACCAGAACCTGTCTTTCCTTTCCCTTGCTCCCGCCCTCACTGGAGGAGTTCTTCTCCTGGCAGCTAGGGGCGTTGCTCTGCTCCAGCAATGCTGGCCCTTGACTGGTTTCCCCAACATCACGCAACAGGGCATATTTATTGGGGTGCTCCAGCCCATGATAGGCCTCCTTGCCTTGTTCTCTTCTACCCTTCCTAACTGTTACCCAACTACTCTGCTCTGATGCATGCACCCTTGTATCTCCACCCTCCTCTGTGCAGGCACCTGCCTGCACCTGACAGGTACGTTCCCAGCTCTCCTTCAGTATGGAGATTCTTCTCAGTGTTGCCAGTTGCTTCCCTAGATTCAGGACCTGAGCTTCCAGGGAAGCAAAGTGAATACATTTTGTGCAGCTGTAATCGCCCTTGATCGCATGATCGAGGAACGTATGCTTACCACAAGATGTGCACAGAGTCGCATCTCCACACCCGCCGGGCATTGTACCCACTAATCTAATCTAATGGGGATTTATACATTTAAGTCTGTCCTTTGTAGCTGTTTTCTAGCTTCCTAACTCTACTCTCACTCAAGTACTCACAGACACTCAGGTACTCACAGACACTCAGGTACTCACAGACACTTACACACTCAGGTAATCACTTCATGCCCAAGAGGGTTAAGGCAGTGCTGGAAAATAATGGTGGCCACACATAATGTTGAAACTTTGGGCACAATTAGGACATTTTCACTTAGGGGTGTACTCACTTCTGTTTTCAGTGGTTTAGACATTAATGACTGTGTGTTGAGTTGTTTTGAGGGGACAGCAAATTTACACTGTTATACAAGCTGTACACTCACTACTTTACATTGTAGCAAAGTGTAATTTCTTCAGTGTTGTCACATGAAGAGATATAATAAAATATTTACAGACAGCAATTAAAATATGTACATGAAACCATCCATTTTTTTTCCTTTTCCTACTCTCTTATTGCAGCAGAAAAAGTAACAAAAAATTGGTCTATTGTGCTACAAAACTTTGATCAGATTGTTAAAAAGTATTCACAGAACAAAGGTTGAAGGAAAAAAAAAGAACTGATTCCCCCATCCACACATTTGATGTGGATGGTGGAATCACTCCCACTGAGCTATTGTATTCTGCCGGTGGACAGCCTTCCCAGCCTGCATACCACAGTGATCAGTGTTGTTGTCTTAAGAAGGTGGCTATAGAAGAAATGGCCGCACTCTGAATGACATCAAAATTCTGATTTAATGAACGAACATCCCAGTGTAGCAAACAATGACAGGTAGAAGCGTTTCACACACTAACAGGTGCGCTTATTCATTACTGATTGTTCGGGAAAAGCTCAACATGCTGGTTGTACATAACTTGATCAATAAATTCAATTGTGTACAACCAGCTAGCCCATACATGGAATGAAATTTGGCTAGTCCCTGCGTAACTGGTCGCATTTTGATCCATGTGTTGCTGGCTTAAGTAAGGGCATCAACATAACATAAAGATGACCTAAAGCCCATCTTTTGATACAATATCTGATCGTATTCTGGCCCGTATATTTCCTGGACTCTATACATCTGATTACTGGGTCTGCCAGATTTGGCACAATTCCAAGTTAAAATAAAGCAACTTACCCATCATGAATTTTTATCTGCAGGTGTTTCTTTTTTATGTAATGCTGATTTACATTTGGCTATGGCATCATGTGATATTGTACACTCAGAACTCAGTTACACTTGTTTTGATCTCTGATACAATCCACGTTCGGATTGCTCTTTAGGGAGCATTTGACAGGCAGCGAGGAGGCTTTAACCCCTTAAACTCCACACCGCCAAGCCACAACTTTGTGCATTATGCAGTTACAGGGTGCCTACAGGGGGGTCCCATTCACTTGGTTTGGTCATGGGAAAGCAACAGTGATTATATTTCCTGCTGTGGCCAGGATGCTTTGTATGTGTACACCCTAGCGGCTGCTTCTGCAGCTAAAGGGGGAATGGTTGAGGTGGCGGTAGAAATGAAGCTCACCCATGGAATATTACTACGCCTCAACTGCTAGTGCGAACAAAATTTTCAGGGTTAACACCTTCCTGCCCGACCTATAGCAGATTGACGGCCGGGTGGGTGCTTTACCATCCTGACTGGACACCATATGATGTCATTCACATCATGCCGCTCATGCGCAACACCGGAGGTGCACAGCGCGGGGATTAGTGGTGAGCTGTGTCCCCTGGACACAGCGCATCACTGATTAGGGTAAAGAGCTGACCACTGATTAAATACCACCATAAGAAAGCTCTATTTGTCCAAAAAAAAAATGATAAAAATGTAAAATGGGTACAGTGCTGAATGACTGCGCAATTGTCATTTAAAGCGCGACAGCGCTGAAAGTTGAAAATTGGCCTGGGCAGGAGGAGGGTGAAAGTGCCCAGTATTGAAGTAGTCAACACAGATAATGTAAATATGTAACACACATTTCTAAATGATGATGAGTACATACAAAAGTACAGAAAAAAAACAGTTAGAGCTTTGACCATACAAGCTTAAATCCTACAGGAATTAAGGGTAAAAATAAGAGGTAAGAAAAAAAAACCTATTTAAAGTGTCTCTAAACTTAAGAACAAAAATGTAATGTATAACAAATAATGGATGAATTTGTTTTTTATTTTTCATGTCTTTCCCTTTATTTTTACCTGATGATCCTACTAATAACAAATGTCTTGCCCTAGTCTGATTATGTTCATTTTCTGTGGTGCACAGAACACAGGGCAGCACTGGATTTCTGTCAGGATCAACTTTTTTGCATTTAATAAACAGGTATAACTAACCCTTTCAACTGTGTATTTAAGAGATAAAAATTAAGCAAATTATAGAAGGTAATTGTTAGAGTTTACTTATACTTATGTTCTGTGTATAATTTTAGAGGAAAAAAACTGTGCTGTAATGCTGTGCTCAATAAATTAAGATAGAACCCTGGAACAGATTATACTTTTCCAATTTTAGATTGAGTAGGGAAGGGATAGAACCCATGTCCATTTTTTTATTGTTGTCTGTGTCCCTGCAAAAGAGAGGAGGAATTTCTCTTACTTTGTAGATACACTATTTCCTTTTACTTCCTATTGCATCTCTGGGGCAGGGAAGAATAACATATTCACTCTAGAATTGGTAGTTGTAGTCACAGGAGCGGTATTGTAATTTAGTTCAACTACACTTCAGTTTACTGTAGGCAGATCATTTTATTAAAAAAAAAAATCCTTTCAGGCTGGATTGGTTTGTTTTCTTTTGGATAATTATATATTTCATTGCAAATAAAATAAGTTGAACTTTACTATCGATTTCCAGAAACTGAGTCATCCTGTTTGATTCTGTCAGACAATAATATGGAACATATGGCATCTGCTATAATCATACAATTTGCACAACAATAGCAGAAAACTATAACATTAAACAACCATTACATATTGGCAATAACAAGGAAAATTGTAATAAATCCTCTGCATTAAAACAATTTCCAAAACATAGAGTTTGTGGACCTAGATAATACAAAATGCAAAGAGAAGTTTCAATGTTTATTTGAAAAACTGGGGAAGGAAAGGTTAGGTAAAAACACATTTTGCAAAAGTGTATAGAAAAATAACATTCAATTGCAAAGTCTTAGCAGTGTGTCGTAGAAAGCTGAGGTGCATTTTAAGATTTAAAAGGTACTTTAAAATAAGAAAAGATTAGCCATCTTTTTTAAAAGTACATCTAATCCAAGTAATCTTTTTTTATATAGAGTGGAGAAAGGTTAGACTCCTTTTTTGTAATCTCTGTCACATAAGGGAGATTCCCTTCACTTCCTGTCCTATAAACACAATAGGAAGTGAGAAAGAAGTTTTTCTACCGCATTTCCCCGAAAATAAGCCCGGGTCTTATATTAATTTTGGCACCAAAAGACACAGTAGGGCTTATTTTCGGAGTAGGTCTTAGCTATAATGTGCTGTCCCTCTCTTCCCTCCCTGCCTGCCAGGAATCCCGTGTGAACCTAGTTTAGTGTATATAAAATCCTAGGATGCACTTTATTAGTGTTTTAAATAATGTCCAGTGTGTGTTTTTGTAATAGAATAGTGTGAAATACCTTCATTACATCGCTGCTCTGTGCTCAGCTATTCTCCCACTCTCTCCTGTCTTTCTCCTCTCATACAGTAGCTGTCAGAGGGGGATCTCAGCCCCTCCCCTCTGCAGTGTACACAGAAGCACCGGGTAGATTAGATTAGAATAGTGTAAAATACCTTTGTTACATCGCTGCTCCGGGCTCAGCTAATCTCCTGCTCTGTGTAATGTTCTGGTACCTCTGGTACCCTTATTTCCACATTTCTCTCTTAATATTGCGTCCCATCTTGCTATCCAAATGGGACGCATACACCTTTAAGGGCAATGACATCATCGCCGAGTGCCGCTATGAGCGGCTATTTCAATCGCCGGTTTTCTCTCACTCATTGCTCGTTCAAACCGCATGTTCACCGCACCTTCTCTTGTGAAGCTGGAGCTGCTGGCTATTACCTTTGCCTGAACTGAACCGGAACCTCGCTGCCGATCCGTATCTCGCTACTGGATCACCTCTCACTACTGAACTTTGTTACTACTACCTATCTAGTGATGAAGTCCTGAGAGTTGGATATGTTTGTTCAACAGAATCTCTACACGACTACTGAGTGTGACAATTCTGCAGCTGCAAATCCATCCACTAACAAAAACGCATGAGCGTTACAGATTGAACGAGCCTTAAAAAAATTATGGATTCAGCAGAATTACCCACTCAGGTACTACAATTAAAACAGCAAGTAGATGCATTGATCCTTGCTCTTACAGAGGTAAAAAACGAAAATCAGGCTTTAAGACAGCAGGTTGGCCGTCTCACGCAGCTTTCTGCTGCTCAGCCCCGTGAGCCTAAGATAAACCCTCCTCTAGTGTTTACTGGTGATCGGAGTAAATTTCGTGAATTTAGAAACGCATGTCGATTGATTTTCTTGTTAAAACCTCTGACCTACACCACTGATCAAATTAAAGTCTGTACCATTATCTCCTATCTGACGGGTGAACCCCGGGCCTGGGCAGACGCTCTCTTTGAGAAAGATGACCCACTCCTTAACTCCTATCCTTTATTCCTAGCGCAACTCGCTAGTTTATATGAAGACCCCAATAGGCAGAGTACTGCTGATACCCAATTGAGGGCTTTAAAACAAGGAAGGAGACCTGTTGAAGATTTCGTGGCAAATTTCAAAAGATGGTCCCCTGATTCAGGGTGGAACGACACATCTTTGCGAACGCAGTTCAGACTCGGCCTATCAGAGGCCGTTAAAGACGAGCTCGCCCGAGCGGATTTACCTGGCACTTTGAATGGCCTGATGCAGACCAGTATCAATATTGACAGACGACTGCGAGAAAGAAAGGCTGAGAAGATGGGCTTACCATTTTCCAGTCCTTCTCGGATGTCGCCTGCTGACCCTACTCCTATGGAGGTAGGAATGATACGCCCACCTTTGACCCTTTCCGAACGTGCCAGGAGGAAAACCGAACATCTCTGCATGTACAGCGCATCCTCGGATCATTTGATAAGCGGCTGTCCCCTTGTCCGCAAAAAAGAGGGTGAGTGTTCAAATGTCTTGCTAGGGGGACTAACAACTTCCTTTTCTAATCCTTATCTTTTTGTTCAATTGACATTGCAGTGGGACCAAACTAGGATCACCACCAAGGCTATGATCGAAACTGGATCTTGTGGAAACTACATTGATACTTGTTTTGTCTCCTTAAATAAAATACCTATTGTTCCAAAACCCAAACCTGTCTCTGTTAGTTTTATTAACGGTACCCCTTTATCCTCCGGTCCCATCACCAATCAGACACAGGCACTCCTTGTAACTGCTGACAAGTCTCATGTGGAGACCACCACCTTTGATGTATTAACCTCACCACATTTTCCCATTATTTTGGGACTTCCCTGGTTACACATACATCAACCAGTCATCGATTGGAAAACAAGAACGCTAGCCTTCTCTTCTCACTATTGCGAAACTACGTGTAATCTCCCCCCATATGGTAGGATCCTGTCTGTGGTGTCGGATGACATTATACCAAAATGTTATCAGGATTTATCGGAGGTTTTCCTTGAGAAAAACGCTCAAGTGTTGCCTCCCCATAGGGACTATGATTGTTGTATCGATCTACTCCCTAATAGTAAGTTGCCTTTCGGTCACGTCTATCCTCTTTCACAAGATGAACTCTCTCATCTCAAGGAATATCTGGATGAAAACTTGGCAAAAGGATTCATCCGACCTTCTACTTCCTCCACTGCTGCTGGACTCTTCTTTGTCCGCAATAAGGATTCTAGTCTTAGGCCTATCATTGATTTCAGACAATTAAATACCATTACAATAAAGGATCGTTATCCTTTACCTCTTATTCCTGAACTTATCGAACAGGTGCGCGGAGCTTCCTACTTTTCAAAATTGGACTTAAAAGGGGCATACAATTTAATTCGAATCCGTGTGGGGGATGAATGGAAGACAGCATTCAGAACCAGATACGGACTGTTTGAGTACCTCGTGATGCCATTTGGGTTGTGTAATGCTCCCGCAGCCTTCCAACGTTTTATAAATGAGATATTCAGAGACTTGCTTGATGTTTGTGTTGTAGTATATTTGGACGATATACTTATTTATTCTCATTCCTTACCTGAGCACATAAAACATGTAAGACTTGTGTTGTCAAGACTACTTGCACATAACTTATATGTTAAATCAAAAAAATGTTTATTCCATAAAGAGGAAGTACTATTCTTAGGATACATTATATCTAAAAATGGAATCAAAATGGACATGAGCAAAATATCCTGCATTCTGGATTGGCCTGTGCCAACCACTCGCAAAGCATTACAAAGGTTCCTCGGATTCTCTAACTACTATAGGAAGTTCATTAAGAACTTCTCTGCGATTGTGAAACCTCTCACACAACTCACAAGCACAAAAAAATCATTCAAATGGTCAGAAGAAGCAAATGGAGCTTTCTGTCTGTTGAAATCAAGCTTTACTTCTGCTCCCATACTACGCCATCCAGACCCATCCCTTCAATACATCTTGGAGGTAGATGCGTCAAATATGGCAGTAGGAGCAGTTCTCTCACAACGACCAACAAACACCTCACCTCTTCACCCAGTTGCTTTCTTCTCAAAGTCATTAAGCAGCCCCGAGGTGAATTACCCAGTAGGTGAGAAAGAGTTGCTAGCCATAAAACTGGCACTAGAGAATTGGCGACATCTACTTGAGGGTACTCAATTGCCAATCCTTATATACACTGATCACAAAAACCTTCAATACCTTCAGACTAATAGAACTCTTTCCCACCGGCAGGTACGGTGGTCGTTATTCTTTTTGAGATTTAATTTTTTAGTAACCTACACACCTGCAGACAAAAATAAAAAAGCGGATGCGCTTTCACGATTAGCCGAGAATGATTGCACCGAGGTTCCCTCAGTTCCTATAATACCACATGAACGTATTGTCGGCGTCGTTCGTTCCCTGAAGGAGGAGATTTTGCACAGCATAGGACTGGATTCACCTCCACCACAACTAAATGCTGACGCAGAAGGCTTCCTTTACTACAACGATAAATTATACATACCCCCTACTATGCGAACCAAGATCTTGGAATTGTCGCATGATGTACCTATGGCAGGACATATGGGTATGACTAAAACTTTCAATCTACTTACTAGGCAGTTTTGGTGGCCAGACATGAAGACAACCGTAAAAAAGTTCGTTTCATCTTGCGATATCTGTGCAAGGTCTAAAATTGACAATAAGAAACCATCAGGTCTACTTTGTAGTTTACCAATACCCCAGTTTCCGTGGGAAGTGGTATCCTTAGACTTCATAGTGGAACTACCACCTTCCAAAGGATTCAACACCATCTTAGTGTCAGTGGACCATCTGACCAAGATGGCACATTTCACTCCTATCCGAAGACTACCTTCATCCAAACAAACAGCGGAATTACTTGTGAAACATGTCTTTAAGTTACATGGTATTCCAAAAACACTGCTGTCTGACCGTGGTTCACAATTCATCTCAAAGTTTTGGCTAGCTCTATGTCAGATACTACGAATAGAGCGTAAACTTACTTCTCCTTACCACCCTCAGACCAACGGACAGACAGAGAGAGTTAACCAGTGCATTGAGCAATATCTACGTTGCTATACTTCATATCTAAATATAAATCAAATGCAGGAAAAATTTCTGCGCTAATGGAGTGAAAAAAAATTGATAATAAATATCAGCAGCCAACACAAAATCAACCAACAATGACTCAAATAAATATAAAACCATAAAGTGTAGCGCTAAAGACAGTAAAAGATCACCACAAAAATGATAAATAGTGTCCAAATGAATGGAAAAAATTATTATTGATCACAATAGTGTAGATTTAAAAAGGGGGAAAAAAGTGTCCAATTATTAAAGTCCCAAAGAAAGATTGATCTGAAATCAAATCCTAGATCATGCGAGATAATCCAAAAAGGAGGGTATCTTCCCGTGACACCAAGTGTAAGTGGAGGAAAGGGCACACCTCAGTGATGAAATAAATGCAGCAGCTTACCAGATTTCCATGGCTGATCAACTTAATGACTCAGCCTCTCCCAGCTATTTGATCAGGGCCACTGAAGATCTGATGTTACGTGAATGCTTTATTCAAAGGTGGACCACTTCTCAGGAATCATGGAGGGATCAGAGCAGGGAAGGAGCACTTCTCAAAATTTCTCATCGATCATAAAAATGAAATGTGAAAAGAAAAAGAAAGCGAGGCCCATAGCGTGATCCCGTTTAAAAATAGCAATCTTGTTTAATAAAAAAGGTACTCACAATATGACGTATGTTTCCAAGCATGTATACAATAATAGTACAAGGGATGGACATGCGGCGTCCCACAGGCTGTCCCAGGTACCAAGGTAGTAAAGGCCGGCAAAAGGTTCAAGGGGCGTGTGGACGTTGCGTCTGGAGTCGCCAACGTTTCGTCTCAATAGACTTCGTCTGGGCGTGACCCCAGACGCAACTCACACGCCTAAATACCCCCATATTTTAATTTACTGGCCGTGAGGTCTGCCGCAGAACGTCCGCCATTGGTCATGGCGACGAGCATCTCCCAATCCTCAATAGGTGGAATCGATGCTCGTCAGCCAATCCGACATCGGTAAATCTCTCAATGGTTGTGGCGACGAGCGTCAACCAATCCGCGACGAGCGGATGAGACGCCCGTCTACCAATCCGGTGTCAGCGGAAGTGACGCTCGTCACCCCCGGCGGAAGTGATGCGTCACCCATCAGCCAATCAAAGATCGGCGGAAGTGACGCCTGTCTCCTCCGGCGGGGTGCCATGGTAACGGACATACAACGGAGGCCGAACGACCAGGAAGTAGAGAAAAAATACACCTTATCGCTCCTACATATAAAGAAACAGATTCCATTTAAAAGCCAAAGCATTCCCGCAGCTGTATAACTCTCTTAGCCTGGGGCCACATTAATGCGATAATGGGATTAATGCGATAATGTACAGAACGGAGGGGTCCGCACAATGGTGGTTCATGAGAGGTCACAGCGGCGGGATAGCTAAGTAATACAAAAAAAATATAAGTAACAACAATAAATTAAATTATTCTCATATTAGATCTCATATCCGATAATAATTGATTATAATGAGATAGAGGGATAATGCGTCTATTTACATCTAGCTGTAAAAGATGCCATCTAGTGGCCAAAAAAGAGTGTGACATTTAAACACCCAGACATAGACTAAATACTTGTGATCAAAATAATATAAAATTCACAAAAATATATATAAAGGAGTGAACCTTGTAAAAAATGATTTGAATTAAAAAATAGGTGATAATGAATTAACTAAAGTGAGATATAAAAAAGATCAGTGACAATCACACACAAAAAAGGCCTTATAAAGTGCTACGTGGAGAGTGGCCAGTGATGGCCTACTTATATCAAGTGCAAATGTGCCGAAAAAATAAATACAGCTAGATGTATGTCACTATATTAGTGACATATAGACGTAAGATCACAAAAATCAAATAACAAGAAACCTATTTATACATTTAAATATGAAGAAATTTACACATAAAAAATAAAAAATTAAAAAGATAAAATGTGTTAAAAGTCAGCTATTGTTGATAAAAGCATTTACATCCCATTCCACATTCAACCCATAGGGCGTATAAGTTTTGAGGATATAGATCCAGCGAGTCTCCATTTTTGATATCTCTCGCCTAGTATTGGATCCTCTCCAATGAGGTAGAAACTTGTCTATCCCTATAAATAGTGTATTTTTAGGGTTGTTGTGGTGACACTGGTCATAGTGTTTAGATACACTATGACCAGGGAAGCCCTTCCTAATATTGCCTGCATGTTCTCCCAGCCTCACTTGCAATTTCCTCGTTGTGCGGCCCACGTACTGTTGTCCGCACTTGCATTGAAGCATATATACAACATTAGTGGACGAGCAGGTAATAAGTGACTCAATCTTATATTCTCGTCCTGTTGCAGAGGATGTGAATTTCTCAATTTTCCTTCCCTTGAAGGAGTTGAGAGCACAAATTTTGCATCTATGGCACGGATAGAACCCTTTGAAGTCGCCAAAGAAAGTAGGTTGGATAGGTCTTTCGATAACATTTTGGGCTATTTTATGTCTCAAGGAAGGTACACCCCTGAAAATAATCTTGGGATGTTCGGATAGTAAAGGGCCCAGGATCCGGTCATTTTTTAAAACCGGCCAATGTTTTTTGATAATTTTCTTGATAAGAAAATGTTGGGTGGAGTAGGAAGTAACAAACGAGTTCTTGAAACTCTCGCTCTCATTTCCCTTCAATTTTGGGCGCAGTAAGGATGACCTATCAACGGCCACTACATCTTTGATGGTAGTGTCCAATTGATTAGCATCATATCCCTTTTCTATAAATTTAGCCTTAAGGGAATTGGCTTGTAATAGGAAGTCCTCCCGTCGGGTGCAGTTTCTGCGTAACCGCAGAAACTGGCCTTTCGGGACGGCGTTAAGCCATGCTTGATGATGGCAGCTGTCACGTGGAATGAAGCTGTTCCGATCTGTTTTCTTGAAATGAGTGGTAGTTGTAATTTTGTCACCCTGTGCCACTAAATTCAAGTCAAGAAAAGTGATGTTAGTAGAGCTACTGGTATGATCCAGTTTGATGCCTCTATTATTAACATTTAGACAAGAGATAAAAGAGTCAAGCGATGGGGCACTGCCATCCCATAGGAGGAGGATGTCGTCAATATACCTCCGCCACAGAATGAGCTGCGGCGGTCGGTTAGCAAAGACGACATCCTCCTCCCACTTGGCCATAAAAAGATTGGCCAAGCTGGGGGCAAATCTAGCCCCCATCGCGACTCCCCTATTCTGTAAATAAAAGGTGTTATTGAACCAAAAGAGGTTATGTGACATAGCGAATTTAATCATGTCAATCACAAAGCTCTTTTGTTCCTGAAGCAAAGGGCTCCAAAGATCCAAGTAGTATTTTACAGCTTCTAGTCCCTGTTCGTGGTCAATTATGGTGTATAGCGACGTTACGTCGGCTGTAGCCATAATATACCCTTCTTTCCAGGAGACTTCCTGCAAAATATTTAGAACGTGAGTGGTGTCCTTGAGATACGATGGAATCTGTTTAACCAAGGGCTGTAAAAACTCGTCTGCGTATTTGCCAATCCTGGAGCTCAGGGAATCGATCCCGCTGATTATGGGGCGTCCTGGAGGCTTAGTAGGGTTTTTATGTACCTTGGGTAAAAAATAAATAACGGGTAAACGAGGACCTGAAGGGATCAAAAATAATTTCTCCTTTTTAGTCAAAATCCCCTCCTCATGTGCTTTATTCACCAATGATTGTAATTCTTTTTTGTATTTTATAGTGTGATTGTCACTGATCTTTTTTATATCTCACTTTAGTTAATTCATTATCACCTATTTTTTAATTCAAATCATTTTTTACAAGGTTCACTCCTTTATATATATTTTTGTGAATTTTATATTATTTTGATCACAAGTATTTAGTCTATGTCTGGGTGTTTAAATGTCACACTCTTTTTTGGCCACTAGATGGCATCTTTTACAGCTAGATGTAAATAGACGCATTATCCCTCTATCTCATTATAATCAATTATTATCGGATATGAGATCTAATATGAGAATAATTTAATTTATTGTTGTTACTTATATTTTTTTTGTATTACTTAGCTATCCCGCCGCTGTGACCTCTCATGAACCACCATTGTGCGGACCCCTCCGTTCTGTACATTATCGCATTAATCCCATTATCGCATTAATGTGGCCCCAGGCTAAGAGAGTTATACAGCTGCGGGAATGCTTTGGCTTTTAAATGGAATCTGTTTCTTTATATGTAGGAGCGATAAGGTGTATTTTTTCTCTACTTCCTGGTCGTTCGGCCTCCGTTGTATGTCCGTTACCATGGCACCCCGCCGGAGGAGACAGGCGTCACTTCCGCCGATCTTTGATTGGCTGATGGGTGACGCATCACTTCCGCCGGGGGTGACGAGCGTCACTTCCGCTGACACCGGATTGGTAGACGGGCGTCTCATCCGCTCGTCGCGGATTGGTTGACGCTCGTCGCCACAACCATTGAGAGATTTACCGATGTCGGATTGGCTGACGAGCATCGATTCCACCTATTGAGGATTGGGAGATGCTCGTCGCCATGACCAATGGCGGACGTTCTGCGGCAGACCTCACGGCCAGTAAATTAAAATATGGGGGTATTTAGGCGTGTGAGTTGCGTCTGGGGTCACGCCCAGACGAAGTCTATTGAGACGAAACGTTGGCGACTCCAGACGCAACGTCCACACGCCCCTTGAACCTTTTGCCGGCCTTTACTACCTTGGTACCTGGGACAGCCTGTGGGACGCCGCATGTCCATCCCTTGTACTATTATTGTATACATGCTTGGAAACATACGTCATATTGTGAGTACCTTTTTTATTAAACAAGATTGCTATTTTTAAACGGGATCACGCTATGGGCCTCGCTTTCTTTTTCTTTTCACATTTCATTTTTATGATCGATGAGAAATTTTGAGAAGTGCTCCTTCCCTGCTCTGATCCCTCCATGATTCCTGAGAAGTGGTCCACCTTTGAATAAAGCATTCACGTAACATCAGATCTTCAGTGGCCCTGATCAAATAGCTGGGAGAGGCTGAGTCATTAAGTTGATCAGCCATGGAAATCTGGTAAGCTGCTGCATTTATTTCATCACTGAGGTGTGCCCTTTCCTCCACTTACACTTGGTGTCACGGGAAGATACCCTCCTTTTTGGATTATCTCGCATGATCTAGGATTTGATTTCAGATCAATCTTTCTTTGGGACTTTAATAATTGGACACTTTTTCCCCCTTTTTAAATCTACACTATTGTGATCAATAATAATTTTTTCCATTCATTTGGACACTATTTATCATTTTTGTGGTGATCTTTTACTGTCTTTAGCGCTACACTTTATGGTTTTATACTTCATATCTACAGGACGATTGGGTGGATCACCTCCCGCTGGCGGAATTCGCCTATAACAACGCCACCCACAGCACTACTAAGCAAAGTCCATTCTACTTAAATTATGGGTTTCATCCCACACTCCTTCCACCACGTATTTTGCCATCAAGTAATCCAGTGGCATCTGATTATCTTGCCCAGATAAAGGATTCCCTGGGATTACTCAACAATACCATCTCACATGCTCATAGCCAACAAAAGAGGTACTACGACCTCCGTAGGAAACCCTCTCCCCAATATGCCATTGGGGATCTTGTCTGGCTTTCTACAAAAAATCTGAGATTAAAGATCCCTAGTAAAAAACTTGGACCTCTATTCTTGGGACCTTTCCCAATAAAGAAGCTTATTGGAAAAGCTGCAGTACAACTCACATTACCAACAGACCTCAAGATACATCCCATCTTCCATGTGTCGCTACTAAAGCCCCATGTTCCTAACCAAGGAATAAGGCCTACCATATCACCTCCACCTCCTGTACAAGTTGAAGGTGGAGAAGAATTTGAGATAAAGGAGATTCTGGATTCCTGTATCCATAGAAGAAGACTCCAATATCTAGTACGATGGAAGAACTATGGGCCCCAAGATGACACCTGGCTGGATACCTCCGATATACATGCCCCTAGACTGATTCGCAATTTCCACTCGAAATACCCGGAAAAACCAGTTCTAGAGGCCTTCCGGAGCCGGCCTTAAGGGGGGGTACTGTAATGTTCTGGTACCTCTGGTACCCTTATTTCCACATTTCTCTCTTAATATTGCGTCCCATCTTGCTATCCAAATGGGACGCATACACCTTTAAGGGCAATGACATCATCGCCGAGCGCCGCTATGAGCGGCTATTTCAATCGCCGGCTTTCTCTCACTCATTGCTCGTTCATGTTCACCGCACCTTCTCTTGTGAAGCTGGAGCTGCTGGCTGTTCCCTTTGCCTGAACTGAACCGGAACCTCGCTGCCGATCCGTATCTCGCTACTAGATCACCTCTCACTACTGAACTTTGTTACTACTACCTATCTAGTGATGAAGTCCTGAGAGTTGGATATGTTTGTTCAACAGAATCTCTACACGACTACTGAGTGTGACAATTCTGCAGCTGCAAATCCATCCACTAACAAAAACGCATGAGCGTTACACTCTGATGTCCTTCTCTTCTCACCCACTGACAGCTGGGGGTCATGGAAGGGCCGAGCGATGATGTAATGAAGGTATTTCCCACAATTCTAATTGAATACCCAGCACTTCTGTGTACACTGCAGAGGGGAGGGGCTGGGATCCCCCTCTGACAGCTATGATAGGAGAAATACAGATCGGGGAATCAGCTGAGAGCAAAGCAGCAATGTAAGGAAGGTATTTAACAGTATTAGATACAAAAACACACACTGGACATTATATAAAACTCTAATAAAGTGCATCCTAGGATTTTACATACACTACACTAGGGCTTATTTTTGGGGTTAGGGCTTACTTTCGGGTAAACACGGTATTCTAGTCACAACCTACGTTTTTGGATTTTTTTTATTACTTTCAGCAATTAAAAATGTCATAGAGTTTCTAATCTAACCCCGCCTACCACTCCCATAAAAAAAAATCATCAGAGGTTGTAGATCTCAGACAAAATGTACAGAACCAATCAGATTGCCTCTGTGCCTTGTGATTGCCAATCATAGCAATCACAAGTGTAAACACTGCAACACTTAACAATAAAGGAAGAGGAGGAAGAAGTATTTATGAATTAATATAAATATTTAAATCATAGTGGGGGGACAAGGGCCTCTTCCCAACAACCCTGGGTTGTGGTGGTGGGGGTCTGCGGGTGGGAGGCTTATCGGAATCTGGAATCCCACTTTAACAAGGGGGCACCCAGATCCCAGCCACGGCACCCAGATCCCAGCCACCCTATGTGAATAGGTATTGGGTACATTGTACCCATACCTATTCACCAAAAATGTAAAAAAAGTAAAAACCACAGAACAGTTTTTGATGAGTCCTTTATTAAAAAGGAAAAAAGAGTGTCCCTCGATGTAAATCCTCGTCATTCACAACGCCTGCCGGACCCAAAAAATAGAAAAAAATTAGAAAACGCTTTGCCTTTAGAAGGAGGCGGTGCAACCGAGTGACATCAGAAGGGGCGGTGCCACTGGGACTTGCAGTCTGGCAGGTCTAGAAAAGGGGGGACGAGCGGGCGCCCCCCTCCTGAACCATTCCAGGCCACATGCCCTCAACATGAGGGGTAAGTGCTTTTGGGTGGCTCAGGGCCTCTTCCCGACAACCCTGGGGACCCCCAGATCCCGCTCCCCCCATGTGAATGGGTAACGGGTACATTGTACCCTTATCGACTTACTAAAAAAGAGTAAAAAAGTAAAAACCACAGAACACAGTTTTTGACAAGTCCTTTATTAAAAATAAAAAATATAGCGTCCCTCGATGTAAATCCATCATCAATCACGCTGCCCTCCTGACCCGAAAATAGAAAAAAAAAATTAAAAAGCTTTGCCTTTTAAGAGGCTGACCATTGTATGCCCGATCTTCAGCTTTGACACTTCTTTTATAGGCAAGGGGTGGGGTCACCAGCTACGTCACCCGGTGGCACAGCCCACCTTCTGATATCACCCGGTGGCACCGCCTCCTTCTTCTTCTGAGGCGGAGCATTTTTTTAAAAAATTATATTTTTTGGGTCTGGCGGGCGTCGCAAATGACGATGGATTTACATCAAGGGACACTATTTTTTTTTCTTTTTAATAAAGAACTTGTCAAAAACTGTGTTCTGTGATTTTTACTTTTTTCAACTTTTTTTGTGAATGGCTATGAGCACCATGTACCCGATACCCATTCACAGGGGGGGGGGCCAGGATCCAGATTCTGATAAGCCCCCCACCTGCAGACCCCCACAACCAAAGGCCAGGGTTGTTGGGAAGAGGCCCTTGCCCCCATCAACATGGGGACAAGGTGCTTTAGGGGCACCCCAAAGCACCTTCCCCATGTTAAGGGCAAGCGGCTTGGTATGGTTCAGGCCTTTCCTAGCCTGCCAGGCTGCATTCTCAGATAAGGGTCTGGTATGGATTTTGGGGGGGGGGGCAAGCCGTTTTTTTTTTGTTTTTTTTTTAATTTTAGTGTGGGATTTCCCTTAAAATCTGTACCAGAACCGAAGGGCCTGGTATGGATTTGGGGGGGGGGGGGTGCCGTTTTTTTTTTATTCTGTCATAGGGTTCACTTAACCACCTAAATAGAGGGCACTTTCACCCCCTTCCTGCCCAGACCAATTTTCAGCTTTCAGTGCTTATTGGCATATATGGGATATAATGGTCAGCTTGACTGCTCCCTGTCTTTAACATTGGTGTCTATGAGAAATTTTGGTCAGCTTGACATGGCACTGCTCATGAACCATAAGTAACAGGGACACCAAACTTGAGGAGCACCGAGAGGGGATAAAGGATTGGGTACACTACACTGAGTGCACTAAACTGGCTGAACTCACTATCCACTAACTACTTGCCTAATCTCTATTGTCACACACTATACACGGCTACCATGTAAGCAGCAGCCTTATCTAGTGTGGGGCATGGACATAGCCCCTGAGCCATGATTGGCTAAAGGCACCCTGCCTTTGGCCAATCACGGGTCTGACAGGACAGTGTGCGGTGATTGGCCAAAGCATACAGGTCAGGTGCATGCTTTGGCCAATCACAAGCACTTAATGCACTGCAATCGCACAGTGCATTATGGGGCACTCACCATTAGGTCTATGGCTCGAGTTCCCAAAGTCTTGAAGATCCTGCCTAGGTATTTGGGGTTGAGAGCCCACTCATTGTGGTTCATGAACCTTCTGCTTAGCCAGTCCACTAAGATGTCCTCTGATCCCAGAAGATATGCTGCAGTCAACAAGCTCACACTCTGCTCCGCCCATAGGAAAATTTGGTAAGCTGTTCTGAGGAGTGGGAGACTCCTGGTACCACCCTGATGAACTATGTAAGCTACTGCTGTCCAGTTGTCTGAGAGAATTTTCACCCCACAATTTCTTGACCCCACAGTAGGGGTTGAAATGCCTGAAGAGCATGTTGAATGGTCTCTAGTTCCAAAATGTTCAAACTCTATGCTGCTTTGAATCCGTTGGCCTAAGCTGTCAGACTTAAAGTACAAAATAGACATACGTTTTTCATATTACAGGTCAAGAATTGTGAACTTTGAGGCCTCAAATGACCTTGTCAATATTTTAGTCAAAATCCCTTAGGTTTCAAGGACACATCTCTTTATTTGTTGAACTTGTTTAGCCATTATTTACACGTCTTTGAGATAAAAAGCTACATCCTCTGGGCACCAAAGGAGATTGTATTTGGAAAACCTTGAATATAATACTCGGGAGGGACAACCGGCTACATTGTTTATCCCAAGTGAGACATCATGGGAGGTGGAGAGCTACAAGACAACAGTTAAATGGGTTATTCAATTACCAGACTATTGTCTCAATTGTGGGAAAGTCAAATACAGATGTAATGTTCCGGTACCTTTGGTACCCTAAATTACACTTTCCACAAGTGTATGCGCCCTACCATTTACTTTTGGAAAGGTGCGCATACACCTTTAAGACTGGAGCTGTCATCACTCAGCGCCGGACTAGATGGCTATTTAAGGCGTCGGTTCTCACTCACATGTGTTCGTTCAAACACCCTTATCTGGATGCTAACCTTGCTTGAAGCTTCCATGCTTGCAAGCTTACTTCGCTGACGGAACCTCGCTGCGCTGATCCCTGTATCCCGCTACTGGATCATCCGCCTCTCCTGAACCACCCTTCGGCTGTATCGCTAATAGTGCTAAGTACCCCGCAGGGGAATTCTCTATAAACTTATACTAAGCTTACACTATCTAGCTCTGCATAGTAGGGACTGTTTATCACATCTGCATAAACTAGATTGCTAGCTCTTGAGACTACTGCTACTTTTCTGCACTGGGTTGATCTCTTTTGTATGTCCACCTGCTATTCTATCATCTGCTATCATACAACATTGCTAAACCTTCCTGCATCCATCTGCTACTGTCTCACCTTCAAGTGTCTATCACCTACCACCTCCACTCAACCTATCCCTCAACCTTCATCATTGTGTTATCACATATATAAAGTCACTCTAGGAACCAGCTTGCTAATTGTGTGTATTTACTGGCTGAAATAAGACCTTCCACACATGATGAGTCATTGAGGTTGGGAATGGTATCTCAGCATATCTCTTACATGACTGCTGACGTGGAACTATTTCTGCAGCTGAAAATCCACACCATATAAGAAACGCAGGAGCGTTACAGATTGAACGAACCCAAAAATGGATTCAGCAGAAATAACCACTCAGGTGACACAATTAAAACAGCAAGTATCTGCGTTAATACACGCACTTGCTGAATTAAAAGAAGACAATCAGGCTCTGTCGCAGCAGGTAATTAGACTGACACAACTTACCTCTGCTCAGTCCCCTGAACCCAAGATAAATCCCCCTTTGGTATTTACAGGCGATCGCAAAAAATTTCGCGAATTTAAAAACGCATGTGAGTTACTTTTTTTGCTAAAACCTCGTACCTACCTTACTGATCACATTAAGGTTTGTACTATTATTTCTTACCTATCAAGCGATCCTCGAGCCTGGGCAGATTCTCTTTTTGAGAAAAACGACCAGCTTCTCAACTCCTATGCCTTGTTCCTGGCAGAGCTCACTAGCCTATATGATGACCCCAATAGGCAGAGTACTGCTGATCTTCAGTTAAGATCCTTGAAACAAGGAAGGAGGCCTGAGGAAGACTTTGTCGCAGAGTTCAAGAGATGGACCCTTGATTCAGAATGGAATGATGCATCTCTGAAAACCCAATTTAGGCTTGGCCTATCAGAAGCCATTAAGGACGAGCTCGCCCGAGCGGATCTGCCAAAAACCCTGGATGCATTAATACAACTCAGTATTACCATAGATAGAAGACTACGAGAAAGAAAGGCTGAAAAGATGGGAATGCCATTATCCGTTTCCTCTCGGAGTCTGGCCGTCCTATGGAGGTAGGAACCATACGCCCACCGCTATCAACTATGGAAAAAGCCAAAAGACGAAATGAAAATCTCTGCTTGTACTGTGCATCCCCGGATCACAAGATAAACGTCTGTCCCCTAGTCAACAAAAAGAAGGGTGAGTGTTCACATGTCTCTCTAGGAGGATTGACAACTACATTCACTAACCCCTACATTTCTGTTTTTTTGACATTACAGTGGGACCAGAACAGGATTACTACTAAGGCCATGATTGACACAGGATCTTGTGGAAATTATATGGATATATGTTTTGCTGCTTTAAATAAAATTCCTATTATTTCTAAACTCAAACCTGTCTCAGTAAGTCTTATTACCGGTGTTCCGTTATCCTCTGGTCCGATCACCGATCAGACACAAGCACTTCTAGTCACTATTAACGAGTCTCATAGGGAGACTTCTACCTTCGATTTAATACCATCACCCCACTTTCCCATTGTGTTGGGACTTCCCTGGTTGCACACACACCAACCAACCATAGATTGGAAGAAACGGTCCTTGACCTTCCCTTCTTGTTATTGCGAGGAAACGTGTAACCTCCCGTTTTCCGGGAAGATTCTGTCTGTGGTGACAGATGAGATTGCACCACTATGTTATCAGGATCTTTCTGAGGTTTTTCTTGAGAAAAATGCTCAAGCATTACCTCCTCATCGAGACTATGATTGTAGCATTGATCTACTCCCAAATAGCAAATTGCCGTTCGGTCATGTTTATCCTCTTTCACAGGATGAACTTGCCCATCTCAAAACCTATTTGGATGAGAACTTGGAAAAAGGTTTTATTAGACCTTCCACTTCTTCCACAGCAGCAGGACTCTTTTTTGTTCGCAATAAAGATTCAAGTCTCAGACCTATCATCGACTACAGGAAATTGAATGCTATCACAATAAAAGATCGCTATCCTCTACCGCTTATCCCTGAGCTCATTGAGCAGGTGCGTGGAGCTACCTATTTTTCAAAATTAGACCTGAAAGGAGCATACAATCTCATTCGAATCCGTGATGGACACGAGTGGAAGACTGCGTTCAGAACTAGATACGGATTGTTCGAATATCTTGTGATGCCATTCGGCCTATGCAATGCCCCTGCAGTTTTCCAACGATTTATAAACGATATTTTTAAAGACTTACTAGATGTCTGTGTTGTGGTATATCTGGACGATATACTTATATATTCACGGACCCTGTCTGAACACATAAGACATGTAAGACTTGTATTATCGAGATTGCTTGCACATAATCTTTATGTGAAGCTGAAGAAATGCTTGTTCCATAAAGATGAGGTACTCTTTCTAGGCTACATCATATCCAAAACAGGAATCGAGATGGACATGAGTAAAATATCCTGCATTCAGGATTGGCCTACACCAACTACACGCAAGGCGCTACAGCGATTCCTGGGATTTTCACATTTCTACAGGAAGTTCATAAAAAACTTTTCTGCTATTGTGAGACCCCTCACACAGCTCACTAGCATAAAAATACCATTTAAATGGTCAGAAGAAGCAAATAAGGCTTTCCACTTGTTAAAGACAAGGTTTACTTCCGCTCCCATATTACGCCATCCAGACCCATCCCTCCAATACATTCTGGAGGTAGATGCGTCAAACCTGGCAGTAGGAGCAATACTCTCCCAACGACCTACCCCCACTTCACCACTTCATCCAGTCGCCTTTTTTTCTAAATCCCTGAGCAGTCCCGAGATAAATTACCCCATGGGTGAGAAGGAACTGCTTGCTATAAAATTGGCTCTGGAGAATTGGCGACATTTACTCGAAGGCACCCAATTACCAATAATTATATACACGGACCATAAAAACCTCCAATATCTTCAGACTAGCAAAACTCTCTCGCATCGACAGGTACGATGGTCACTATTCTTTCTAAGGTTTAACTTCCTAGTGACCTACACACCTGCAGATAAGAACAAAAAGGCGGATGCACTATCACGACTAACTGAAGAAAACTACTTTGAAATTCCTTCCGTTCCTATAATACCTCACAAACGCATTATTGGAGTTGTCCGTTCCTTGAAGGAAGAGGTTCTGCATGGTATAAGGTTGGATTCACCCCCACCACAACTAAATACCGATGCAGAAGGCTTCCTCTACTACAACGACAAACTTTACATACCACCTACCCTACGCACCAAGATCTTGGAATTATCGCATGATGTGCCTATGGCAGGACATATGGGTATGACAAAGACTTTCAATTTGATTTCTCGGCAATTCTGGTGGCCTGACATGAAAACATCTATACAAAAATTCGTCTCTTCATGCAATGTCTGTGCCAGGTCCAAAATTGACACTACGAGACCATCCGGTCTACTATGCAGTCTACCAATACCCCAAACTCCATGGGAGGTTCTGTCATTGGACTTCATCGTAGAATTGCCTCCTTCCAAAGGATTTAATACCATCTTGGTGTCAGTGGACCATCTGACAAAGATGGCACATTTCATTGCTATTCGCAGACTACCTTCGTCCAAACAAACGGCAGAACTCCTGATGAAACATGTCTTCAGATTACATGGTATCCCAAAAACTCTTTTGTCTGACCGTGGATCCCAATTTATTTCTAAATTCTGGCAAGAACTATGTCACATACTACGGATTGAGCGGAAGCTCACTTCTCCTTACCATCCGCAGACCAACGGACAGACTGAAAGAGTCAACCAATGCATCGAGCAGTATTTACGTTGTTACACTTCTTACCAACAGGATGATTGGTTGGATCTTCTCCCCCTGGCAGAATTTGCCTACAACAACGCAACTCACAGTACAACCAAGCAGAGTCCGTTCTACTTGAACTATGGGTTCCATCCCTCTATTCTCCCTCCACGCATCCTTCCTTCAAATAACCCAGTAGCCTCAGACTATCTTTCCCAAATAAAGGATTCTCTGGGTTTACTAAATACTACCATTGCACACGCTCACAGTCAACAAAAGAAGTACTATGATCTTCGTAGAAGACCTTCTCCACAGTATACTATCGGGGACCTCGTTTGGCTCTCAACAAAAAACTTGAGACTGAAGATCCCTAGCAAAAAGCTTGGACCTCTGTTCTTGGGACCTTTCCCGATCAAGAAACTTATTGGAAAAGCTGCAGTGCAGCTTACATTGCCAATGGACCTAAAAATCCATCCAATTTTCCATGTGTCACTACTAAAACCCCATGTTCCGGACCAAGGAATAAGGCCTAATATTCCACCTCCCCCTCCTGTACAAGTTGAAGGTGGAGAAGAATACGAGATAAAAGAGATTCTGGATTCTCGTATCTACAGAAGAAGACTTCAGTACTTGGTTAGATGGAAGAACTATGGGCCCCAAGACGACACCTGGCTAAACACCTCTGACATACATGCCCCTAGATTAATCCGCAATTTTCATGCGAGATACCCAGACAAACCAGCTCCAGAGGCCTTCAGGAGCAGGCCTTAAGGGGGGGGTATTGTAATGTTCCGGTACCTTTGGTACCCTAAATTACACTTTCCACAAGTGTATGCGCCCTACCATTTACTTTTGGAAAGGTGCGCATACACCTTTAAGACTGGAGCTGTCATCACTCAGCGCCGGACTAGATGGCTATTTAAGGCGTCGGTTCTCACTCACATGTGTTCGTTCAAACACCCTTATCTGGATGCTAACCTTGCTTGAAGCTTCCATGCTTGCAAGCTTACTTCGCTGACGGAACCTCGCTGCGCTGATCCCTGTATCCCGCTACTGGATCATCCGCCTCTCCTGAACCACCCTTCGGCTGTATCGCTAATAGTGCTAAGTACCCCGCAGGGGAATTCTCTATAAACTTATACTAAGCTTACACTATCTAGCTCTGCATAGTAGGGACTGTTTATCACATCTGCATAAACTAGATTGCTAGCTCTTGAGACTACTGCTACTTTTCTGCACTGGGTTGATCTCTTTTGTATGTCCACCTGCTATTCTATCATCTGCTATCATACAACATTGCTAAACCTTCCTGCATCCATCTGCTACTGTCTCACCTTCAAGTGTCTATCACCTACCACCTCCACTCAACCTATCCCTCAACCTTCATCATTGTGTTATCACATATATAAAGTCACTCTAGGAACCAGCTTGCTAATTGTGTGTATTTACTGGCTGAAATAAGACCTTCCACACATGATGAGTCATTGAGGTTGGGAATGGTATCTCAGCATATCTCTTACATGACTGCTGACGTGGAACTATTTCTGCAGCTGAAAATCCACACCATATAAGAAACGCAGGAGCGTTACAACAGATAGCCCTCAACTTTTCTTCTCTTTGCTTGTCACCAATGCACATTAATCAGACAATATTTTAAAAATATTTGAGAATATGATCATAAGTACCTACAACTCCCATGGTCCATTATATACCAAGAGGGGATGTAAAGATTAAGGTTATATTGACAATCTTCTTTTTGAAAATTACAGTATATCTATTAGATAGTTGTGTATAATGGTCAAATATATATACCAAAGCATGAGTCTATTGTTTGCTAACATAAGAATCCCCTAATAGATAATATTCTGATTGAAAATAACCCAGACATAGAAAAGTTTACTTATACCAGTTGTCAAGTAGCAATATATGTATGACTATCTATGTATCCACATGGTTTTTAACGCTACTAAATGTAAAAGATCTAGTATCTGGGTAAATCAGTTATTCCTAATCAATATATACTGTATTAATAATGCATCCTTATTAAATGGTGTTACCAGACCTAATTCTTACATAGATACATGACGGAAATATTAGATGGCCATGCCTGTACCATGAGAATATGGACAAATTCTCATATTGTTTTTATGATTATAACTAAATGAAGAACTTATCACATAATATTAATATCCAATACACTGGGTGACTAGTAGAGGTGTCGCCCAATAACCCCACCAGTTAATGGTTAAGTAATCCCAACCAATAGGAAAGAAGTTCCTCCTTCTGGGTTCGGATTATTATAATTTTTACGGCCCTTTTGTTCAACACAAAATAAAAAGGAACCCAGATGTGAGATGAGACACACTACATCACTACAACACTTCAACACACACGCTACAACATCCATACTCATACTCACTCATATATATTCTATCTTGCTCCATCCCTAACTTGAAACTCTGAAGGACACCAGATGCAACTCCTCCCTAACCAGCCACTATTTTGGGCAAGGCTGCCATCTTAAGGACTCTGGTAACTACCATTTTAAGCCAGCAGCCATTTTAAGGTGGTAAATATCCATTGCTGTTTATCTGATTATTATTTACTATTGTTTATTTCCTTCCTTATATGCTTTGTATTTTATGCTAAAGGGTAACTAGATTACAGTCCCAGTCATGTCAACCATAGTAGATTTTTTTCCCAAAATCTGATTTTTGTTTTTCTACGTTTTTTATTAGTACCAATTTAGCGCATTATTAGCGATTTAGTCTCCCGTTTTGCATAGCCTATTCTCACTCCAACTGCAGCGGAGTGACTATTGGATGCGCAATTCGCAGACAATTTTGGTCTGATTATATAGAACACTTGTCTATTGTTTATATTATACCTGGGAAAAATGTAATCCTGCTTTTCTTACTTTTATTACTGAGCCACATATCGCATTTGCATTTATCTCTTAAATTTGTATTTTATGTGAAAGTTATCTTTTTGAGTCACCTCAAGTCTAACTATTTATTGTGAATACATGTCTTGTGAATAAATATACTTATATTTTCTCTAATGTAGTCTGTATTCACTATGATTGGTATATGCTGTTAAAAATAAATTAATTGATTAAAAAGAACTCGTTATATTCATTCAGAATAATATTCTCAAATGTGTAACGCACAAGAAAAAAGCAATGCGCTCCCCAGCCCAATAGGCTAGCATCTGTAGTTACCACTATAGGGTTTAGGGAGACTAGGAGAATTCCATACACTAAGTTGTGAGACAACATCCAGCAGGTCAATGAGGGGCTATCGGAGCAGGAATGTAAATGTTTTGTTTCAACGAATGCCAATCCCATTGACTTAGGAGGCTAAACTGAAACGTCCGCCTCTGCCACCTGGCCCAAGGAACCACTGAAATTGTGGAGGACAGGAGACCTAAGTACTGCATACACTGTCTTGCTGTCAGGAAGGGACTGGACATCACCAGCTTCGCTCGACTCTGGACTTCCTGGACTTTCCTTTCAGTATTCATCCCTACGGCCATTTTTCATGCTTGCATGTGCAGAGTAAGTCGAAAGTATATCCACATTATAGGAAGCACCATTAAACAGCACAAACTTCCAACAAACGCAAAGGGTGTTACTACATCCCGCTATATTCCACACTATAATACCGGTGTCCAGGCTAAGGCAGCTAATGCCTTCTCCACATCAGTATACAAAGAGTACCTGCACTATGGTATGTCCTCTGCAAGCATGGGCTTTATTCAATGAATATGCATGGTGACGGGATCCGAGGGGTCAGAGGGGTTTGCAAACAGTTCATTAAACTTAAAATCTACTTTATTTATCAGCAAACAGAAAAGGGACAGGCTTTGTATTCAGATTCAGTTTAAACACAACAGGTAAATCATCAAATCAGTATAACACAATCTTACATGAATAACTTTCAGTGCCCCAGCCACAGCATACACAGTATTTTACAGTCTCTGATAAAGGCAAGCTCACCCAACAGGTCAAAGTCAGATTATGGAGACTTCCAGGCAGCATCCAGGTCTCCTCACTACAGACAGAAAAACTGCCATCAATCAGCCTCTCTGACCAGTTGCTTAATAAATCGGTCTGAGGTGGATGTACCTGTCCTCTACAATTATCCCTCTCTTAGCCTTGTCCCAGGCTGACTCTCTACAACGGTAACAGGCACAAATGTCAACGTGTTTTAGCCAATAATGGCCTTAATCATGACTAACACATACTAGCAATTAACACCTTAAATAGTGCACAATATTTAAGTGTGTGATTAAAAAACACATGGGTTTGATTATACTGGTCTACAAATTTTGGGAAATTATTGACATCCGAGATAAAATTTGTGAATTCTTACATATTTTGATTAGATGAATTAGAAAGCAAGAGGTGCTGGTTGGCTAATGTTTTCAATATATATTTTACAATAAAGATTTATACACAGGCGAGTATATTTGCCTACAAGGGAGGTGTCTGATGATCATGATGCCTCGTAACCTCTTGACAAAGTATGGTAGAACAATGAAAATGGTACCACATGGAAGTGTATAAATGTATCTTTAATTTTAGACTAATGATTATTACCGAACTGTAATTGTTATTCTTTTATTGCAAGGTACATTTGGCTATGCATAATACAGTTACATCTGGTGGCTTTTAAAAAGTGTCATTGTCTAACATTTCCAAGGAACAGTTGTGGGATATTTTTCCTCAGAAGCCAAAATGCCTCAAAGCTGTGTAAACAATGCAAATAACTTTTGCTACATTTGTGGCAAGGTTATAATTGCTTCACAAAAATGCAGTAAAAAAGACATACCACCCATATTTTGGATGCAAAATAGGGGATCAGGACAAGAGTTGGACCCCTCATTATTGTTGCATTACATGTGCAACTCATCTGCATCAATAAATTTATGGAAAGTTATGTTATTGGTATCAATAAAAAGATACATGTTTCATGATATGTGTGGCACAATTCTCATTGCTATATCACATTTTGCACACACACCCCTGGTCATTTTGAATTACTTTGATGCAATTTTGAGTTGTATCTTGGAAACTGAAGCCAATCAATATATAGGACTTAATTCTCCTTTATTAGTGACTCAATTCTGGTAAAATTTACAGTAGCTACTTTCATTTCTGAGGCTTTCTCCTTGTAGACCAGTGTTACTTGCTCCAAATGAAAAAAAAATCATGGTAAGCACACAAGACATAAAAAGATACATACACAGACGAAAAATAAAAATAGCAGAAACATTTGTATGTGCCGATATACCGTGTAAATCCATTGAATAAAGCCCATGCTTGCAAATGTGGTCATTTTGTGGGTGTATGTTAAGCACTCTTAGCATACCCTATCATCTGTGGAAAATTTTAGAATTACTGTGTTAGTTTATTGTTCTAGAGCTCTGGCAAGTTCAGGTCATTTAAATCAAATTTGAGGATAGAAGCTGTATTTCTGACTTAGACTCAGCACATTTAAGCATAGAGATTAACATCCACCACAGGGTATCAGTTAGCTACAACTTAGTAAAGGACCAATTATGACAGGATGGGGAGAAAAACGTTTCAGTCACAACTGTAGATAACGCTTCAGGAGTTTTCATGAGTACATAACTTCCATCTTCAAACAGCTCAGGGGCAATACTGGAGTTTACTCTCAGCACTCTCTGGTAGAATTTCTAGTGGGCGCTCTTCAATGTGATACACCACTCCCCATGCCAATACCTAAGAGAGCTCTTGATGTTCAGATGGAATATCAACTTGATCAGAAAAAACAGTTTGACATTCTTCAAGAAGGCATACTATACAGTTAGTGCACAGTATTACAGGAGCTCTGCAGAAATCACCTATGTTAGAACAGACAAGATACATGATCTCTATAGCAACAACACCTTTGTTTTCTCTATCATGAACAGTCACAATTACTTGCAAACTTCCATCAACAGGATATCACTCAGTGTTTAGGTCCAACAATCCCATTCTCCAAGTAGACTGAAAAGGTATAATGTTCAAATACTTCTGGTAGAATAAACAGTAAATAAGGGTAACTTGGGAAAATGTGTCAAATAGAGCTGGGGCTGTATGCCTGTTGACAGTGACTTTGGCCTGAAATGCCACCTCCGCGTTTTCGCTTCTGTATGGGGAATGCCACACTAGGTACTGTCCCCCCTGAGTTCTCATGACACTGTTTTTCAGAATGGCCAGTGTGAACAAACCTAAAACACCTTTGAGGATCCCTCCCCCTCTGTGAAGCAACCAGTTTGGCAACCAAAGATTTGGGTCTGTAAGGCTGGCCATACATGTTCAACTTTTGTTGTACACTTTCTGTTAGATTTACCACAAACCACATAATATGAGGTCAAAGCTAAACAACACTTTCACTTGTATCTAATTAGGCAGGCCTTTGTACTACATAGTTGAAGGTAAATTTCAAGAAAATTGATCATAAAATTGTAAGAAAATTGTATCGTGTATGGCCAGTCTAAGACTCAGAGGGGTTGATTTACTAAAACTGAAACTGAAGAGTGTTAAATCTGATGCAGCTGTGCATGGTAGCCAATCAGCTTCTAACTTCAGCTTGGTAAACTAAGCTTTGACAAAAAAAAAAAACTACAAGCTCATGTGATTCTATGCAGAGCTGCACCAGATTTTGCACTCTCCATTTTTAGTAAATCAACCACGGAATGTTCTCTTTGGGGAGGGTTAGAACAGTGATCCTCTTTTGGAACACTTTTCACCATCTTAGGACTACAAAACTTCTTTCATCACTAACTTTATTACAACATTCATGACTAACTCATGGAGAGAAAGAATTCTATCAGATAACATTATTTTGAGAAGTTTTGGAATAGAATGATGAGGTAGTAAGACTCTTACTTACTGGTTTGTTCTAACGAAGTCCACTGCAGAAGAAGGTATAGCAGTTTGATACATTAAATTGGAAAAAGTAACTTTAATCAATTAATAAAAGTGGAAACATCTTCCCCTTCTTTCTGACTAGACATACAGTAGTCAGCAACCATTTGTTTGTTTTCATAGTATGGCTCAAAGTGATCAAACAGTACCTGTGTGTGGTCTGTGGTACCTACTCCCAAATTATTGTTTCATTAGAGGCAGAATTATTCCAAAGCCGGGGACTGCAAACTTTCAGTGACCTGCTGTAGCTTGCCTTCTTCTAAACAGAACCACACTTTATGACTTCTCCTTGTGGCACAGTAACATTACGAGAAACTTATTTAAGTTCCTGTAATGTGCTGCTTGTAAACCCTGTGCTAACTTTTCTGTCAGTTTCACTGAAGTATTACTTGCATTCTCACTAAGGTGTTCACCATCATTATCCATGTGAGAACAGCTAGCTGATATGGGTTCTTCTGTTACATGAAATGGTAAGAAGGTACAGGGTAAGCCTTCTATTGCATCACCCTTTAGGAGCAGGTTGAGGATGCTGCTCTGATTATATTGCTCCTCTGTTATCCTGTTGCTCCCAGCAGTGCCTCCACATATAACCCTTTTTTGGGAAGAGAATTGGCCCTCCCCAAACAGGATATTGCACTAATCCTGTAGGTGAACCAGAACCTTTGCTGAGGGAAATAGTGGATTTTATCTGGGCCTGTGTGGGAAGAGAAGATTCCCTTCCTGGAAAAATAATAAATAATGTAATCAAGTAATTAAGGGACATTAACCACAAATAGACACATGCACACCAGTATGGAAATAATCTGAACTTTATATAATAAAAGATTAACAATAGTATATACATCCAAAGTACAAACAGGTTATCAGCAAAGGGCCCAACAATAGTCCTGGTGGAATTGTGCAATTGTGTATACAGGTGCATATTAAAAAATTAAACAATCATCAAAAAGTTAATTAATTTTAGTAATTCTATTCAAAAAATGAAACTCACATATTTTATATAGAAGCATTACACACAAAGTGATATATTTCAGGCATTTCTTTCTTTTGATTTTGATTAATATGGCTTATAGCTAGTGAAAACCCCTAATTCATTATCTCAGAAAATTGGAATATTACATAAGACCAATTAAAAAAAAAAAAAAAAAAAAAAGGATTTTTAATACAGAAATGTTGGCTTACTGAAAAGTATGTCCATGTACAGTATAGCATGCACACAATATTTGGTTGGGGCTCCTTTAGCATGAATTACTGCATCAATGCTGCATGGCATAGAGGCGATTAGCCTCTGGCACTGCTGAGGTGTTATGGAAGCCCAGGTTTCTTTGATATCGGCCTTCAGCTCGTCTGCATTGTTGGGTCTGGTGTCTCTCATCTTCCTCTGGACAATACCCCACAGATTTTCTATGGGGTTTAGGTCAGGCAAGATTGCAGGAGCCAAGTTCTGCTGGAAAATGAAATTAGCATCTCCATAAAGCTGGTCAGCAGAGGGAAGCACGAAGTGCTCCAGAATTTTCTGGTAGAGGGCTGTGCTGACTTTGGACTTGATAAAGCACAGTGGGCCAACACCAGCAGATGACATGACTCTCCAAATCATCATGGACTGCACAACGGTACTCTGAAATAAGGTAATCCTATGTCCTCCTTATGTTTAATATTGATATGCTTAAACAATATCTAATCCCCAGGTGGGCAATCAGTCCCAATAGTAAAGAAAAATGACCAGCGCTATGGACTGTTAAATATAGAGAGAATGTGAAGTGAGAAAAAGGTGTAAGCTGCCACCAATCAACCCTCAGGTGCAAGGGTGAATGTGAGAAAAATGATAAGTGATGATTGGTATCGGCGCTACCTTAATGTGATTAAACATATAAAATAAATTAAATCTCAATGTGCCACAAACTGGCGTGGATAAAGACTCAGTGAGAAAATAATGAGTGGTGAATAAAGTAAGGTTGTTTATTCAAGCAATATAAAATTATCCAAACTCACAACCAAAGGAATGTGATAGTGAATAAAAACCAAAAGACATATACACTGTGAATTAATGATAAAAAATAATCTCCATTCCCACTAGCAAAGGGATATTGAAAGATGTTAACCAGGGCACAAATGCCTGATATATGTGCCAAAAGATGTGTAATTTAACAAGTAGTGAACATCATGAAGTGAAGGTGAAATTACTAATGTGTAAAATCCAAAATCGCCACTGGGTGGCGTATCAATCATACGACCTGTTCACTATCCACACTGACTGTGCGATTTAAGGGAATCTTTCCTCCGTTCCGGGGGGAGCAGCGAGCCGATATTCTTGCTCTAGATGCTCCGACAGAGAAAAAACCCCATAGTGAATGAAGAGTAAATGCAGAAAGTGGAAATACGATGTGCACTCACTCGTTAGGATGATAAGGATCAGAAAGAGCGTTCGGGCCCGGATGCTTCCGCGTTCCACGGCCCTTAACCGGAAGTGACGTTATGACGTACAAGACTCCGCCCTATGCATTTCGTCAGAGGGACATCTACTGGAGCGGCGTCAACTAGGCGTACTCCCGGTCAATTTATAGCCGCCCCTATCCAAGCAACAGAGGGGATAATTTGTCACCGCCATCTTTATACTCCCTCTCCGGAAAGCATATTGCTCCTCCATCGGCTTCAGCTATGGATGTGTAAGGGAACGGCCATCATCATCATATCCGATCACTTTATATAAACGAGTGTATATATCCATATATCCATAATCTCAGTGGACTGGTGAATTTCCCTCTCTGTAACAAAAATACCTGTGGTGCTATAGACCCCCTTAGATAACACACTGGCTGCAGAGCAAGTCAGAAGCTCCAACACATACTTTGCAAGCTCAGCTCAATGGTGCTGCCTTGACACCCAAATGTCAATTTTTTTAAACTACAACAGCCGGGCCTGGCTGCAAGCAGCAGTCAAAGACAATCCACATGATTGCTGACTACATGGGGCACAGGACTAATTTGAACATTCTCAGAAGTGAAGATCCAATGGACTTTTGGGTGTCAAGGAAGTACCATTGGGTTGAGCTTGTAAAGTATATGTATGGGTACGTTGTGATGTCACATCCAGTTTCTGGGTTTTGGAATGCACACCGGCACCAATAAATGTAAGTGTACATGGTTTTACTTTTATGTCCATGATTCTTATACAATAAATATTGCACAATGATAGTATTTCTTTTTTGGTTGTGATTTAATATTATGTGGGAGAAAATTGAGAATAATCCGTGGCGGATGAACCAGTTATATACAAGATCAGATGAAGGCTCACCCCAGACCTATTTTTAAGCGCTAAATGACCTTATGCACATTCATTGCGTTGAGTGCATTCATATGTCACAGTGATGGAGCACAGGAGTGGTTAACTAAGAAGTATAAGGAAGAGAGCACAGAGCACTTTTTCACACAGGGTGTGTGGGACTTTCATTATATGTTAAATATATAATATACTGTATATTATATACTGTGCGCACAATGATTAGGCAAATTAGTATTTTGCCCAAATCATAATTTTTATGCATATTGTCCAACTCGAGGTTGTATAAACTTGAATGCTTATAGGATTTAAGCATATCACGTGATGTTTATTTGTCAAGGTGTGCATAATTATTAGGCAGCTTCTTTTCTTCAGGTAAAATGGGCCAAAAAAAGGATTTAACTGACTCTGAAAAGTCAAAAATTGTAAATTCTTTCAGAGAGATGCAGCATTCTTGAAATTGCTAAGATATTGGACCTTGATCACAGAAACATCAAACGTTTTGTTGCAAATACTCAACAAGGTCGCAAGAAACATGTTGAGAAAATAAAAAAGAAAATTAACTGCCATAGATTTGAGATTTCCACTCAGACGCCAGAGCTAGTTGGACCATTTCGGATTAAAGATGGACTCAAAATCAACTTCAAAACCTACTACCAGTTTTTAGAAGACACTTTCTTGAAGAAGTGGTACAGTAAAAAGTCTGCATCTTTCCAGAAGACCATGATATTTATGCAGGACAGTGCTCCATCGCATGCATCGAAGTACCCCACTGTGTGGTTAGGCAGTAAAGGCCTTGAAGATGAAAGATTAAATGACGTGGCCCCCTTCCTCACCTTACCTAAACCCTATTGAGAACTTGTGGGCCCTTCTTAAATGGGAGATTTATGGTGAAATGAAACAGTACACCTCTCTGAACAGTGTCTGGGGGGCTGTGGTTGCTGCTGCACAAAAAGTTGATTGACAAGATGTAAAGAAACCAACAGACTCCATGAATAGACAGCTTATAACGGTTATTGAAAGGAAGAGTGGCTACATTGGTCAGTGATTTTTTTTTGAAATGTCAGAAATGTTTATTTGTAAATTTTGAGTTGTTTTATTATTCTCACTTTAAGAGCCGGTTAACACTGAGGCGATCCGACTTCTAGGGGCGACCACATAATGGAAGTCAATGCAAGTCGCTCCCAGGTCGTCCCAAAGTAGTACAGGACCCTTTTTCTAAGTCGGAGCTCCTATTAGAACGGGTCCTGTGCTAATCAATGGCGAGCGACCGAGCGCGACTTGTCAGGCTGACAAGTCGCCTGACAAGTCGTGCTAGTCTGAATGGGGTCTAACAGATGAAAATAAACAAGTGAGATGGGAAATTTTTTGTTTTTCATTTAGTTGCATAATAATTCTGCACACTAATAGTTGCCCAATAATTATGCACACATAGATATTCTCCTAAGAAAGCGAAAACCTCACTTCTACTTTATTTAATATTCAGGTTTAAGGTTTATTAACATTTTGGGTTGACTGGGAGCACTGTAGTTGTTCAATATTGAAAGTAATCCTCAAAAATACAACCTGCCTAATAATTGTGCACACAGTGTACAGTGCCATGAAAAATATTAATCACCTCTTGAAATCTTCTATATTTTTTCATGTTACTTACAACCTAAAACGTAAATGTATTTTATTGGGATTTTATGTGATAGACCGACACAAAGTGGCACATAATTGTGAAGTGGAAGGAAAATGATAAATGGTTTTCAATTTTTTTTACAAATAAATATGTGAAAAGTATGGCGTGAATTTGTATTCAGCCCCCCTGAGTCAATACTTTGTAGAACCACCTTTAGCAGCAATTACAGCTGCAAGTCTTTTTGGGTATGTCTACCAGCTTTGCACATCTAGAGAGTGAATTTTTTGCCCATTCTTCTTTGCAAAATAGCCCAAGCTCTGTCAGATTGGATGGAGAGCGTCTTAGAACAGGAATATCCAAGTCTTGCCACAGATTCTGAATTGGATTTAGGTCTAGACTTTGACTGGGCCATTATAACACATGAATATGCTTTGATCTAAACCATTCCTTTGTAGCTATTGTTGTATGTTTAGGGACATTGTCCTGCTAGAAGGTGAACCTCTGCCCCAGTTTCAAGTCTTTTGTAGACTCTAACAGGTTTTCTTCTAAGATTACCCTGCATTTGGCTCCATCCATCTTCCCATCAACTCTGACTAGCTTCCCTGTCCCTGCTGAAGAAAAGCATTCCCACAACATGATTCTGCCACCACCATGTTTCACAGTGGGAATGGTGTGTTCAGGGTGATGCGCAGTGTTAGTTTTCCGCCACACATAGCGTTTTACTTTTAGGCCCAAAAGGTACATTTTGGTCTCAACGGACCAGAGCACCTTCTTCCACATGTTTGCTGTGTTCCCCACATGGCTTTTTCACAAACTACAAACAGGACTATGGCTTTCTTTCAACAATGTCTTTCTTCTTGGCACTCTTCCACAAAAGCCAGATTTGCAGAGTGCATGACTAATAGTTGTCCTGTGGACAGATTCTCCCACCTGAGCTGTGGATCTCTGAAGCTCCTCCAGAGTTACCATGGGCCTCTTGGCTGCTTCTCTGATATATGTTCTCCTTGCCCGGCCTGTCAGTTTAAATGGACAGCCATGTCTTTGTAGGTTTTCAGTTGTGCCACACTCTTTCCATTTATGGATGATGGATTCAACAGTGCACTGTGAGATGTTCAAAGTTTGGGATATTTTTTTTAGAACCCAAACCTGCTTTAAAATTCTCCATAACTTTATCAATGACCTGGTGCGTTCTCTGGCCTTCATGATGCTGTTTGGTCACTAAGGTTCTCTAACATACCTCTGAGGGCTTCACAGAACATCTGTATTTATACTGAGTTTAAATTACACACAGGTGGACTCAAATTACTAATTAAGTAACTTCTGAAGGCAATTCGTTACACTAGATTTTAGTTAGGGGTATCAGAGTAAAGGGGGCTGAATACAAATGCACACCACATTTTTCAGATATTTGTAAACATTTTGGAAAACCATTTATCTTCATCTTCACATTTATGTGACACTTTGTGTTGGTCTATCACATAAAATCCCAATAAAATACATTTATGTTTTTGGTTGTAACATGACAAAATGTGGAAAATTGTAAGGGGTATGAATAATTTTTCAAGGCACAGTATATATGCAGGGGCTACAGATCTCAAAGGTGTTGTTGGCAGCAGATACTACAGAGGTGCAGAGGAGATTGCAGCTGCTAGCATATGTGGGGCAGTGCAGCCAGATGGATTAGGATGGCTGCAGCCATGATCCTGGTATATAACAAGTTGCAGCACTCACAGAGAACCCTGGCCTACAGGGCCCACTAACAGGCCAGGTTTGCAAGATAACTGAAATACATCCCAGGTGATATCATTTGCTGCTCAGTGATTGCAGTACTCTAGTCTGCATCTCCCCAAGGTAATACTTAAAATCTGGCCTGTTAGTGGGTCCTGAGGACCGGAGTTGAGGACCACTGCACTAGTGTGTTCAAAATTGTTGAAGGATATAACTTCCTCGTGTAAAAACCTGGAGAAGTGGCAACTCACCAGAAACAGGTGTTGTCTCAATCAAGAGAACAGCACACATGCATTATGCAGTTGAGTATAGCTGTAGCCATCAACAACCACTCTCTAGTGGTGTCACCTTCTCGGAGTCACATGATGTTACATCAAACGATAACAGGCGATAACCTTACAATAAAATGCTTTTGTAGTGTAGTAATTAGTGATCACTGTTTAAAATCATGAAAATGGACACCTGTGATAAAGGAAACAAACTACATTCGTGATCTGAATTGCCTTCTCCACAAGCATTGCACACTCACCAAATAGCATGTGCTGCTATACAATATGCAGCTAACACACTTTGCAGGGGTAGATGAATGCTTGAAGAAAGATCACCACTTCTTCTGGTAGGGGTTTTCTCCTCAATGTTCTTTATGGGACACTGTCCTGCTCATTCCACCAAATCATACAACTGGGACACCATACTGCCTGACATTTTGCTGGGGACAGCCTGGGACAGCAGGAGGGACATGTTACTGTGATGATCCCTTGTCCCCTGTCCTTCCTGTACATGCAGCACCATAACAATAAACGCAGCCCCTGTACCTGTGTCAATCCTGGTATAACTGCTTTCCAACCAGGACGTATATAAAGGTATTCTGGATGGGAAGTGGTAAAACTTGCAGCTCCACACCTCAACAAAACGACCCCTCACATGAGCCTGCTCCAGAAACCGTTTCTTTTGTTGATTCATACAGAGATGACCAGCAGCAAGAGTGGAAAGAAATGTCCTGACTTACATGGGACCTGGGACCAATCCTGTTTAATTTATTCATAAATGATCTAGAGGAGGGGATATCGAGTACAATCTCAGTATTTGCAGATGATACTAAACTAGGCATGCCAATATCTTCTATGCAGGATGTGGAAACCTTACAAGCGGACCTGAACAAAATAATGGGGTGGGCAACTACATAGCAGATGAGGTTTAATGTTGAAAAATGTAAAGTAATGCACTTGGGTGCCAGAAACTTGAAAGCAAGCTACTCACTAGGGGGGGGAACCTCTGGGTGAGTCTAGGATGGAAAAGGACCTAGGGGTACTGGTAGACAACAGGCTTGGCAGTGGCATGCAATGCCAAGCCGCTGCAAGCAAAGCCAACAGAATACTGGGATGCATAAAAAGGGGATTCACTCCAGAAATAAAGAGATTATTCTCCCACTCTACAAGACTCTGGTCCGGCCACATCTGGAGTATGCTGTCCAGTTCTGGGCACCGGTCCTCAGGAAGGATGTGCTGGAACTGGAGAGAGTCCAGAGAAGGGCAACAAAAATAATTAGGGGAATGGAGGACATCAGCTATGAGGAAAGACTACAAGCACTGAACTTATTCTCTCTGGAGAAGAGACGATTGAGGGGGGATATGATATCAATGTACAAATACTGTACTGGTGATGACCCTAGCATAAGGAACAAACTATTCAGAGAAAGGAAATACAATAAGACACGTGGCCACTCACTAAAACTAGAGGAAAAGCGGTTTAACCTTAAAGTACGTAAGGGGTTCTTCACTGTAAGAGCGGTAAGGATGTGGAATTCTCTTCCACAAGCAGTCGTATCAGCAGGGAGCATCGATAGTTTCAAAAAACTATTAGATGGGCACCTTAAAGACCACAACATACAGGGGTATATGTACGGTTAACAGCAAACACACACATCATAGGTTGAACTGGATGGACTGATGTCTTTTTTCAACCTCACTATGTAACCATGTAACTATGTAACAAGGGGCTAATATTTTATTATTATCCAGCTTCAACCAGCAGACACGTCACGTTAAAGGCAACTCTAACTCTAGTAGGCACAAGCCTAAATCTCAGACGTAGCTCTTGGGCTGCAGATGGTCATTCACTTCCAGTCACTCCCCCAGCAACTCAAGGAGAGCTTTCTGTGGATAGCAACAGCAAGAAAACAGTGCTGATATGCAAGGCCGAGAAGAAGGTTAAGTAAGCTTACATGCTATATGGCCAACCTGGTCACAAGAAGTCAGTGAGTATCCCTGAATGCAGGTGTTTGGTGGCTGTCATTAACGTGGAGCATAGTTATTTTTGGCTTTAAGCCAACATGGTGAGCTGCTAATGTATCTATGCTGATAGATGAATAACGAGGTGTGTTTTATTATAACATAATCATACCATTTCTGTAGTTTGTGTAAAACTGCTTCAAATGTAATTGAAAGGATGATCAAAAGCTTTCTTGTTGTGAATTGTATACATCAGCTTTCTTTAAGGATAACTTATTTTATCATCCTAAGTTTCATAAACTTGCATATTCAGATAAAAGAAGAAAAAAAAATTATAAAAACTGAAACAGCCCATCATCTGCAGAGGTAATTGTATTTTTCACTGTGATTTGCTGGCCTAAAGCATAGAATATAATGACTATAAAAACAAAACTGTATCTGAAGATAGAGCATTCAAATAGAAAATGTCAAAGAATGACAATAACATTTTCATTGGTAGCTATAACCAGGAACACAGACACGCTGATTAAAGTTTTTAATACACAATATAATAAATATGAGTCATGTAATGATAAGGATAATCTCTCTGAATTGTAATTATCAGCTATTCCTTAAGGGTTCATTCACACCTGCTGAAAATGATATGCTGTGTATGGGTGGTGAAGAAGGAAAGAGAAGAGGGTTGGGCGACTTGCATTTATCTTGTTAACTTCATTTAAAAATCACAAGGTGACATTTTATTAATGCCTATGCACCACAGCTGAGCTAGGTATATTGAATACATTTCAATCCAGTAATTAAAATAAACATTTAATGTATTTTCAAGTTGAACCAGCATTAATGCCTTTAATTGTGTGTATAGTCATTCTTCCATTATCCCATGAGCAGCATGAAGGGCAGCCCCCTGCATTCATATCTGAGCAGGGTATATTCCTAGCTACTTTGAAGTGTATTTTCAAGCATTTTAGAAGTGTTTTTGCATATGTGTCCAGCTTCAAAAGTTTTTTTTTTTCTTGGCTGGACAAGGGGAAGACAGCAGTTCTACAGGAGGAGATGAGTTCTTCTGGCATAAAAATGTGCAGGAACACACTTATCGCATGTTTACAGGCATTCCCTTGTAGTCTTTGGAAGCAAATATGAGATGTATTCTTTTGAGTGTAGGGTATTAAGCATGGGGCAATTGAATATACAACTGTGAACAGATCCTGCGTATTGAGCAAAACACTTGATTTCCCCAACACAGTCAGTGTTGATGTGAGAATCTCTTCTGTGGAGTTGTTGTGTTCTACAACGGGGTCCAGGGAAGCGGTCTCTGCCGGAAGAACACATTGATTATTGCTAGCGGCTTTAGATGCTGGCAATAATCTCATGTAAAAATCTGACATGCTGATTGTACCCAAATAGATCGATAGATCGACTTGGGTACAATCAGCCTGCCCATAGATTGTTCAAATTTCAGCCGGTTTCTGCTGGACTGTAAAATATAAAACTACCTGCGCTGCTCCCCGAACCAAATAAGTATATATAAATATATATATATATATATATATGTATAAATAAATATTGTGCTTAAGGTGCTAGTGCTTAACTCAATATGCGTAATACCTATATCAAAATTACCAGTCCATATGTATAACAAACGTGAATAAATAAATAAATATGACACAATAAATGTGAAAAATTACCAGTCCATATGTATAACAAACGTGAATAAATAAATAAATATGACACAATAAATGTGAACGGTTGTCTTCTTCTTATGCTCAGAAGATTAAAAACAGTGACAGTCTTTGTGCATAAACATAAGTCCAAAGTGCTGCGTGCTCATATATAAAAAGTGCTGGTGCTCTTTGTACACGAGTAGGTGCTCCCCTCTTGGTCCCCTACTCACCAGAAGCCAAATAATAAAGCGCTTTCAAAATATCCTTTGAAGATAAATGCCTTATTGGACCACCAATTCAACAGCTTTGAAGGTATACTGTAGATCACAACATCCAGGTGATGCTCAAAAAAGAAAGAGATGCTGGCATCGTGAAGTATGTAAAAACTTTATTCGATGCACACAATACAGGTTACACTTACAATTTAGCAGAGGTTCACACGCCTGAAAACCATCCCACGGGTCGCCACTCAGAAGGCTGTCCTCACTCCCCGTGTCTCCGTAATCCGGAAGCTGGATGCAGTCAGGCGTAGTATATATTCGGACGAATAGCTTGACGCGTTTCGCTCCTCGCACAGAGCGTTATCAAAAGCGCTTTTGATAACGCTCTGTGCGAGGAGCGAAACGCGTCAAGCTATTCGTCCGAATATATACTACGCCTGACTGCATCCAGCTTCCGGATTACGGAGACACGGGGAGTGAGGACAGCCTTCTGAGTGGCGACCCGTGGGATGGTTTTCAGGCGTGTGAACCTCTGCTAAATTGTAAGTGTAACCTGTATTGTGTGCATCGAATAAAGTTTTTACATACTTCACGATGCCAGCATCTCTTTCTTTTTTGAGCATCACCTGGATGTTGTGATCTACAGTATACCTTCAAAGCTGTTGAATTGGTGGTCCAATAAGGCATTTATCTTCAAAGGATATTTTGAAAGCGCTTTATTATTTGGCTTCTGGTGAGTAGGGGACCAAGAGGGGAGCACCTACTCGTGTACAAAGAGCACCAGCACTTTTTATATATGAGCACGCAGCACTTTGGACTTATGTTTATGCACAAAGACTGTCACTGTTTTTAATCTTCTGAGCATAAGAAGAAGACAACCGTTCACATTTATTGTGTCATATTTATTTATTTATTCACGTTTGTTATACATATGGACTGGTAATTTTTCACATTTATTGTGTCATATTTATTTATTTATTCACGTTTGTTATACATATGGACTGGTAATTTTGATATAGGTATTACGCATATTGAGTTAAGCACTAGCACCTTAAGCACAATATTTATTTATACATATATATATATATATATATATTTATATATACTTATTTGGTTCGGGGAGCAGCGCAGGTAGTTTTATATTTTACACTTTTTAAGGCACATCCCTTCCTTATACCGAGCAGCAGCTCACCCTATTTTATTCTTCTAATAATTTTAATCCTCAGCGCTAGCCTTTTACAACTTACATTTCTGCTGGACTGGCTGAGATTCGCACCATCCATGGCAGGTTTTATACATAAATGGGAAGGTTTCCCTAGGGTGGGACTTTATAGGCATTTGAAAAGGTATATCATTAAGATTTCAATATTTTATGAGACGTAGGTATACAAAAATATAATTATACAAGAGTTAAATACAATTTGCAAGCAACAAACATTCTACCATTACAGTAACAAACCACATGATACAGAAACCAACAACTCGACGCGTTTCGAAGACTTAATCTTCTTCCTCAATGGTAGCTTAGAGTGGTATTCTGTTAGTACAGAACGTAATCAGAACAAGATATATTCAGATCAAAAAATATATAGTTTTGACAGTTTAGAGTTGGATACATGTTAGTTATATAAAAAAAAAAATCACTTACATGGGTAAGTGTAAATGGAGTGAATAATGCTTGCAGAGGTATTAAAATCAACGGGTTAGCCTGGGAAAAGGACGAGAAACAGCGTAGATACTGTTCCAGTGTCTGATTGGTCCTTTCTGTTTGACCATTGGTCTGTGGGTGGTATGCTGAAGAAAAGGACAGTTCAATCTCCAATTTCTCACAAAGGGATTTCCAAAATCTAGAGGTGAACTGAACTCCATGGTCGGATACTATGTTGGCAGGAACTCCATGCAGTCTCACAATCTCTTTGATGAACAACTTAGCTGTATCCATGGCCGAGGGGGTGCCCTTCATGGGCATAAAATGCACCATCTTGGATAGCCGGTCTACCACCACGAAGATGGTAGTGTAGCCTTCAGATGGCGGGAGTTCAACGATGAAGTCCATCAAAATCATTTTCCATGCTCTGTCAGGGACTGGTAAGGGTTTGAGCAAGCCCCAAGACTTAGACCTGGGGGTCTTGTTCCGGATACATGTAACACAAGTTTCAATGTATTTTTTACAGTCCTTCTGTAGATCAGGCCACCAAAAGGTGCGTTGAAGCAACTCAGAGGTCTTATGGACTCCAAAATGACCTGCAAGGGAATGGTCATGGCAGAGACCCAGGACAGGGACCCGCAATCTTTCAGGTACGAATATTTTGTCATTATGCCATAAAAATCCGTCCTTAACTTGTAAGGACACTCCGGGAAGTGGGGAAATATCCTAAGAGGCCTGTCTGAGCTGTAGCAGTAAGTTCTCTTGCAGTAACAGGAAGTTTCCTGACAACAGAATTGTATCTGGGACTACAGATCTCTCAGCATCAGAAAACATACGGGATAATGCATCCGGTTTTCTGTTCTTTGATCCCGGCCTGTAAGTGACATGAAAGGAAAATCTAGAGAAAAAGAGAGCCCACCTGGCCTGGCGAGGTTTCAAGTGTTTAGCTGTCCAAAAAGAGTCAGCTGTGTGTTTGTCTAAAGGGGACATTGTCTGGTGTCCTGAAAAGCTCAGCCTTCTTTGTGAAAGGACTCAGCTCTTGTTCCTAAGAAGGAAGTGTGCATTTAACAGTTTCCACTACAAAGCAAGGCCACAGTTTGCTATAGGCTACAACTTCAGCTTTACAGAAAGGAGTTTTATTGTCCTCAATCTGTATTAGTTCTTTTTTGAGAATATCCCGCATAATTTCCTCCACCCTAATCCCAGTTACTCAAAAAATAAAAACAACAAAAAAGCCTAGACTGAAGAGAAGAGTGACTGGGAGCATGTGACTTGCTGCAGGGCAATCCACTGGGAAATAACTTTTTAGCATTTTTTACACGGCGCCCCTGAGGAGCCCCCTCGGCACCCCAGTTGAAAAAGGCTGGCGTAGAGGGGCAATTGCAATGGTAACTGACCCCAGTTATGAGCATTCTCTGCTGGCAGTTAGAATGTTGGCCCACAAGCTGAAACATTTCTGGGCAAGGTGAGGCTGAGAGGGCCATCGTCACACATACAGGTGCATCTTATAAAATTAGAATATCATCAAAAAGATAATTTATTTCAGTAATTCAATTTAAAAAGTAAAAATATTTTATTTACAGTGGGAGAAAATTTTTTTGGGTCCCCTGCAGATTTTTTAAGTTTGCCAAAATACAAAGAAACGAAGGGTCTATAATTTTTATCATAGGTGTATTTTATATGATTGTGACAGAATATCAACCAAAAATCCAGAAAAAACACGATACAAATATTATAAATTAAGTTGCAGTTCAGTGAGTTAAATAAGTATTTGATCCCCAAGCAAAACATGACTTAGTATTTGGTGGAGAAACTCTGATTGACTGACTAGACCACTCCATGACCTTGGCCAATGACTGACTAGGCCACTTCTTTGATGCTTTGGCGGTATGTTTTGGTTCATTGTCATTTTGGAAGATCCATCCATGACCCATCTTCAGTGTTCTGGCTGAGGGGAAGAAGGTTCTCATGATTTTACAAAACATGGTCATCCATTGGCCCCTCTGCCGCAAAGTCAGCCTTTACCTTAAACAAAGAAACAGCCCCAAACAACATGTTTCCACCTCTCTGCTTGACTGAAGGGGTGGTGTTCTTATGGTCATAGTCAGCATTTTTCTTCCTCCAAACACAGTGATTTGTGGTAATTCCAAAGAGCTACATTTTGGTCTCATCTGACCACAGCACTTTCTCCAAATCCTTCTCTGAATAATTTAGATGTTCATTGACATGACTGTACATGTGCCTTCTTGAGAAGGGGGACTCGCCGTATTTGGAGAAAGCAAAAAACTATGACCCTAAGAATACCATCCCTACAATCAAGCATGGAGGTGGAAACATTATGCTTTGGGCCTGTTTCTCTGCTAAAGATACAGACTGACTTTGCCACATTGAGGGGCCAATGGACCAGGCCATGTATTGTAAAATCTTGGATGAGAACTTTCTTCCCTCAGCCAGAACACTGAAAATGGGTTATGGATGGGTCTTTCAGCATGACAATGACCCAAAACATACCGCTAAGGCAACAAAGGAGTGGCTCAAGAAGAAGCACATTAAGGTAATGGAGTGGCTTAGCCAGTCTCCAGACCGTAATTCTATAGAAAATTTATGAAGGGGGTTGAAACCTTGAGTTGCCAAGCGACAGCTAAGAAACTTTAAGGATTTAGAGAATATCTATAGAGTGGACCAAAATCCCTCCTGAGATGTGTGCAACCTGGTAACCAACTGTAAGAAGCATCTTACCTCTGTGCTTGCTAACAAGGGTTTCTCCACCAGGTACTAAGTCATGTTTTGCTTGGGGATCAAATACTTATTTTAGTCACTAAACTGCAACTCAATTTAAACAATTTGTTTTATGTGTTTTTTTCTGGATTTTTGGTTGATATTCTTTCTCTATCATTTAAAATAAACCCATGATAAAAATTATAGACCCTTCATTTCTTTGTAAGTGGGCAAACTTACAAAATCTGCAGGGGATCAAATAATTATTTTCCCCACTGTAGATGCTTTACACTGTGGGTGTGATATAATGTATTTCAAGCATTTCTTTCTTTTAATTTTGATGACAATGGCTTACAGCTAGTGAAAATCCAAAATTCAGTATCTCAGAAAATTTGAATATTACATAAGACCAATACCAAAAAAGGATTTTTAATATAGAAATGTTGGCTTACTGAAAAGTATGTACATGTACAGTATAGTATGCACTCAATATTTGGTTGGCGCTCCTTTTGAATGAATTACTGCATCAATGTGGTGTGGCATGGAGGCGACCAGCCTTTGGCACTGCTGAGGTTTTATGGAAGAACAGGTTGTTTTGATAGCGGCCTTCAACTCTTCTGCATTGTTGGATCTGGTGTGTCTCATCTTTCTCTTGACAATACCCCATAGATTGTCTTTGGGGTTTAGGTCAGGTGAGTTTGCTGGCCAATCAAGCACAGTGATACCATAATCATTTAACCAGGTATGGGTAATTTTGGCAGAGTGGTTAGGTGCCAAATCCTGCTAAAAAATGAAATAAGCATCTCCATAAAGCTGATCAGCAGAGGAAAGCATAACGTGTCCTAGAATTTCCTGGTAGAGGACTGCGCTGACTTTGGACTTGATAACCAAACAGTGGACCGACACCAGCAGATGACATGACTTAGTAAATCATCATGTCATCATGGACATACCTTTCGGTAAGCCAATATTTCCATGTTAAAAAATCCCTTTTTTGTATTGGTCTTATGTAATTTATTCTCTGATACACTGAATTTTGGGTTTTTACTAGCTGTAATCATCAAAAATAAAATAAATAAATGCTTGAAATATATCACTTTGTGTGTAACGCATCTATATAAAATATTTAAGTTTCACTTTTTGAATTGAATTACTGAAGTAAATTAACTTTTTGATGATATTCTAATTTTATGGGATGTGCCTGTACACAGAGATAGAAATATGGCAATAGATCTCTCCCTATCTTTTTATTTTTCTATCCTATCTTTTGCTTTGTAGTCATGCCTGGTTTGGCAGAAAGAATGATGATAAGACAAATGTGTGTCAAACAAGGCTAACTGAAACATATAGCATGTGGGAGGGCATGATTCATGAGTTACATGAGACAGATATCCAGGCAGAGCAGACCCTGGAGCAACCTGCAGCAGGAGTTGTTCTGCCTGTCTTGGTTACATGTAGATCTGGTACAGCCTAGCCAGGTGAGGGTACTAGGACTGAATAAAATGTATCAATGAATGCAACCTCTGATCCACAGCATGAGTCTGTTAGCACTAGAATCCCTGTACTCAGCATCGACAGATAATGGCTATGGAACCTATGGCATACCTGTGCATCAGTCTGCAGTTAAGAGTGAGGCTCCTGGGTTGAGAAGGAAGTTGCCAGTCAGCAAGAACTGGACATATTTAAGCTCCAGCAACAATGACAGAATCAAACCCTCAGTTCACCTGGATACAGGGAAGTTCTTATTGCTATGAGCCATGCAACCAAATATTCAATTATGGAGAAAAACAGAGATATTCTAATATGTTAATTTAAAAAAATATAAGCGTCATCAGTACCGCTTGCTGCAGACACCGGGGGCCAATATTCTGCAATGAATAAGCACTTTGTGTGAAAACGCGTCTGCTGAACATTGTGGTTCTCCTGTGTGTCATGTTTTAAGCCGGTGAGTATGGAATACCAATAAACCAAAGATTTCTTTACTACTCTGGATGTGCTGCATCTCTCTCTGTGTGTTATATGCCCAATATCTGATGCCAATGCTGAGAGGCAAAGCCCTGGAGGCCTATATGGGATTGCCAACTGAGCAGAATGAGGAGTATGAGGCCATAAGAGATGGAATAATCTAAAATGATCAAGTGACACCAGAAGTATAGCGCAAGAAATGCAGGTCACTGCAGAAAAAATTCAGACTCCGACACAGAGGTGGTAAGCTGCTTACGCACCACATTCTAGCAGTGAACTAACAGATTGAGAAATAATTTATATGAACCTGACATTCCAGGATCAATTTCTACATATCTGTTCTGCTGAATACTGACAGTTGTGTTTGAGCCCAAGTCTGAACCTGCCAATGTGGCAACAGAGTTGGCAGATACCTACATTAACACATGGGTTTAAAGGGCTCCCCCTAATGGCTGGAAAGGAAGGAAATCACCAGCAGCATCTTCTGCTGCACCAGTGAGTCAAGCCTCCCTGCAACCAGCAAATAGAGCTCCTGAAAAAAAGGCGGTATCACCTGAAAACCACAGAAGCTATAATTGTAGCAAGCCTGGATACCTCAAGAGAAATGGTCATAAGCAGAAAAAGCTGATATCACCTGGCTAGCCGGCCAACTCTTATTCCTCTTTGTCGTTTGTCCATGGAAAAGCAAGGGGCAACAATACTAACCTACAGCCTTTCGCTGTGGGTAACAGAACAGTTACTGGCTTCCAACAAACCAGCGCAGTAGTTACGCTTGTTCACCCTGAGCTGGTGAAAGGAAAGGTCATAATCCTGGAAAAGATCCTTACTCTTATTATAGTCCAGGGAACCAATTCCTGTGTACCCATTAAATGGCTTTTCATCAACTGGGGACGGGAAGTGGAATTTTTTTCATCAATCCACAGCACATTGTTCCAGAAGGCCTCATCCTTACCTACTCTATGTTCAAAAGCAAACTATAGTCTTGGTCTAATGTTTTATTTGGACAGCAATTATTTATTTTCTTATTGTACCCCCCATGTTGGGCAAATTTATGTAATCTCTGATTTATAGGGGTATGCGCTTCGTTAACAACTGTTGCAAGAATTACCTGAAGATCCTGTAATGAAATTTTGGTGATCTTGGATATTTCTTCTAGCATCAAATAATCAGCTCTTGTGCTAAATTTGCTGGGCCAATTATTAGATCTTGGAAAATTAGCAGTCATTTCAATTTGATCACATGTTGATTATTAGTTTTATTACAGTGGAATTATTGATAGTAAATTAGTAGTACATTTTTCTAAATCCATTACCAGAAATCCACAATTCAGGCCTAAAATGAGCATTTTAACATGTGTGCAACACCTGAAAAAAATGGGTCTGGTACAAAAAATGGTTAAACAAAACAGGTTCCACCTTTATACACTCTAAGGAGGTCCTGACCCTTGGTACCTAACCTGGAACACCAGATTCTAATTGTGTGGATTTTAAGTGGTGGTGAATGTAGGGATTAACTTACTTTTCACATGTGGCAAACTGCATTTTCGTTACTTTGGATTGAGAATACACAATTTCAAATATATACTGTTATCAATTTTAAGTATATACACCTGTATCTGTAGGAACTGCTTGTTTGAAGATGTAATATATGAATGTTCAAATATGTTATAATAAATCAAAAATGTTCATAGGGTGTGCATTCATTTTCACATGGCTATACAGAAGTAAGGAAAGTCCTATGTAATCTTAAAAAGGAAGTAAGCTTCCTTTACTGCCTTTTACCTAGAGGTAAGCCTATAATAAGGCTTACCTATAGGTAGTGTAAACATCTCCCAAGTCAGCACAGTTTAGGAGATATTTACATTATATGCAGCCAGTGACATCAATGGCGTATGCGCTCTGAAAGAACTGAAAGAACAGCCACCCTTGCTAATCCTTCCGAGCCCTGTGCCGTGCTGCCAAGCGCATGCGGGGGAGTGACGTCATTGCGGCTCCGACCAGTCACGGAGCCGAAGCCCGTGAACACAGAAGCAAGACGAGTGAAGATGGAAGTGGCTGCAGTGCTGACATTGCGGCGCTGGAACAGCTTCGTTTTAAGGTACATTTCACATAGTGTGCTAGTATGCAATGCCTACTAGCACATTATAACTTTACCTTGCAGGGGAAAAAAAAACATCCAGTGGTATACAACCAATTTAAGAAATAGTGCAGGCATATGTTGGGATAGAAATTCTTCCCAGTACAGCCTGATATCACAGTATTAACAGCATCATTTATTTACAATATCACTCATACACAACAATAGAAAAATACATGACTTTAATCTTATTTTAAAGAAGTTAAATGTAAGAATCCATTACAATTTAAAATATAGTACAGGAAATAAAATATAGAAAAAGGAAAAACACACCAAAAGAGAAAAAAACTTCACTGTTAAGATGGAACACAATGAGGTAACCGTTTAAAGTAGTCCATTGTTCCCGAAATAAAAACATTACAGCACTCCCTTTAACATCCCACAATGAAAATAAAATAAGTTCAGGACTAATTTTTGCAATGATGTTCTTTTATATCACAGTCCAGTCAGTTTTTGGACAAGTTTTTGATATGTCTTTCTTTCAAGTTCCCAAGAATGGTTAGTGCAGACATATTGTTTGGCACTATGAATAATTTTCCTTTTTAAATCCGGTTCCTTCATCAGTCTTATGGACATCTGGACAAATTCCTAAAAGAGAGCACAGAATATCAAAGGTATAACTCAAGATAAACTGAAAGTATGAATATTCCACATTATATATTCTTGGAGGAGGGAATACAAAAAATGGATTTTGTAAGAACTTACCGTAAAATCCTTTTCTCTTAAGCTCATTGACAGACGTAGTCTTCTTGATTCTCAAGAGCTGGGTTATGTTGTCTCCGCAGGAGTAGGACTAGGCAGAATGACAAAACGTTCTGGCTCCACCCTAGGGGCAGTCCCTGAGGGTATATCCTCCCTCTCTCTGCTACAGGGAATCAGTTCTGTTTAAAAGCAGTACAGAGAATTTAACCCAACCCAACTCAATGATAGAGGGGCGGGTACTACGTCTGTCAATGAGCTTAAGAGAAAAGGATTTTACGGTAAGTTCTTACAAAAATCCATTTTTCTCTATCGCTCATTGACAGACGTAGTCTTCTTGATTCTCAAGAGCTGGGACATCCAGAAGCAGTGCCACAAATGAGGGGTGGGATTGACAAAATCAAATCCAATCTAGAAGGCCCAACCGGTGCCAAACTAGAAGTTTTAAAGGCTCATTATAAACAAAGAATGAGGCTAAAGAAAAAATTTTCCAACGGAAAAAAACCCTCGAGGTAGACCACTGGTCTCCTCAAATTGCGGCCTGCAAAACCTTGCGGCCAAATGAGGCATCAGACGATGCCATTACATCAACTTTATAATGTTTAGAGAAGGTATGCACCGACGACCAGGTAGCCGCCTTGCACACCTGGACCACTGACGCCTGATGGCGAAAGGCCCATGACGCACTAAGTGCCCGAGTGGAGTGCGCCTTAACAGGGAACGGGGGCTCCCGACCCTTAATAGAATAAGCCTGCACTACCGTCTGTCTGATCCATCTGGAAATGGTCACGGCAGATGCAGGCAACCCCTTTTTGGGTCCATCTGGGATCAAAAAAAGTGAATCCGTCTTGCGAAACGAGTCTGTCGTTTTCAAGTATACCCTGATCGCCCGGACCACATCCAAGGAGTGCAAAGCAAATTCCCGAGGATGACTGGGCTTAGGACACAGGGTAGGTAATACAATTTCTTCATTCAGATGAAATTCTGAAACCACTTTTGGTAGGAAGGATGGATTCGGACGAAGAACCACCTTATCTCTATGAACCACCAGATATGGTGAACGACAAGATAATGCGGCCAGCTCTGACACCCTGCGTGCAGAAGTAATAGCCACCAAGAAGGCCACCTTCTGGGACAACGTGGGTAGAGGAATCTCCCTAATATCTTCAAAGGGAGGTTTCTGAAGAACCGACAACACTAAATTAAGATCCCAGGGGGGTAACGGCACGTGCACTGGCGGAGCCAGATGTCGCACCCCCTGGATGAAATTCCGCACCAAGGAATGAGTAGCCAAAGGCTTCTGAAAGAAGATGGCTAATGCTGAGACCTGACCCTTGATAGTACTCAAGGCCAGTTTCTGCTCAACCCCTTGTTGCAGAAAAGCCAATATTCGACTAATCGAATAAGACCGAGGACGGAACCCCAAAGGTTCACACCATGCAATGTAGGACTACCATGTGCGATGATAAATCTTTCTGGAAGTCGCTTTCCTTGCTTCAACTAGAGTAGGAATAACTGAAGCTGACAAACCTTTGTCCTTCAGCACCTGGGTCTCAATAGCCAGGCCGTTAAAGCCAGCGATCGTAAAGCAGGATGGAAGATCGGTCCCTGAGACAGTAGATCCTCCCTGAGAGGAAGTCTCCATGGGACGTCCGCCACCAGTCTGACCATGTCGGCGTACCAAGCTCGACGAGGCCAGTCCGGAGCTACCAGGATTACTGGGATTCCTTCCTCCTCTACCCTGCGAAGAAGTCTTGGCAGTAACGCGAGAGGAGGGAAGGCATATATTAGCTGGTATTGCCCCCACGGGGCGATCAGTGCGTCTGCGGTTTCTGCTAGAGGATCGCGGGAGCGAGCCACGAATCTCTGAACTTTCCTGTTGAATCGTGATGCCAACAGATCCACATCCGGGGTGCCCCACCGTAGGCACAACTGGTGGAAAACGTCTGGATGGAGGGACCATTCCCCCTGATCCAGGGTCTGACGGCTGAGATAATCTGCCTGCCAATTCTCCACCCCCGGAATGAACACCGCAGAGATTGCTGGAACAAATCGTTCCGCCCAGCGAAGAATGCAAGCCACTTCTTTGGCCGCTCGGACACTCTTGGTGCCCCCCTGATGATTGACATAAGCCACGGCCGTGGCATTGTCCGACTGGATCCGAACCGGGCTGCCCTGGAGCTGCTCGGTCCAGTGAATCAGACAAAGTCTGATCGCTCTCAGTTCCAATACATTTATCGGTAACCTGGATTCTTCCGGGGACCAAAGTCCCTGGACAGATAACTGACCAAGAATTCCTCCCCATCCGGATAGACTGGCATCCGTGGTCACTATCGTCCAATATATTGGCAGAAATGACTTTCCCTGGCTGAGCATTGGAGACCGAAGCCACCAAACCAGAGACTCTCTGGTCTGTTTGCTCAATCGTATCTGATTGTTCAGGGATTCCGGATTCCGATTCCATCTGAGAAGAATCTCTTGCTGAAGAATTCGGGTATGGGACTGGGCAAATGGGACTGCTTCGAATGAAGCCACCATCAACCCCAGAACCCTCATGCACGTCCGAAGGGAAGACCAGCTGTTGGACAGTAACAACTGGACTGCTGATTGAATCTTTCGAAGTTTCCCTACCGGAAGGAAAACTCTCGTCCTGACTGTGTCTAGAATTAGACCCAGATATTCGAGCCTCTGGGTGGGAACCAGAAATGACTTTTGCTGGTTCACCAGCCACCCGAATTCCTGTAAAGAAATCATAGTAATTTCTATGTTTTGTAGCAAGGTCTGAGGAGACTCTGCATGAAGCAGAAGATCGTCTAGGTAACCTAGAATCGATATACCTCTTTGGCGCAGAAGTGCCAACATTGGGGCCAACACCTTTGTGAAGACCCGCGGAGCCGTGGCGAGACCGAAAGGTAACGCCACAAACTGATAGTGGTTCTCCTCTACGGAAAAGCGTAGAAAACGCTGATGTCCTGCGAAAATGGCAATGTGAAGATAGGCGTCCTTGATGTCTATGGACGCTAGGACATCCCCTGGATGCAGGAAGGCTGCTACCGTGCGAATGGACTCCATTCTGAATCTTCTTATGTTGACGAAAGAATTGAGTGCTCTTAAGTCCAGAATTGGACGCACTTTGCCCTCTTTCCTGGGTATTGTAAACAGGTTTGAATAAAACTCTTGAAACCGTTCTGTCCAAGGAACGTGGACTATCACTCCTTGTTGTAGTAAATCTGTGACTGCTCTCCGCAGATCTTCTAAACGATCTGCGGATAGACGGATATTGGAAGGGAAGAATCGCGCCGGTGGGAGAGATCGAAACTCGATCTTGTACCCTGACCTTATGACTTTGCAAACCCATTTGTCCGGGATTCTGGAAAGCCATGGATCCGGGAACCGGCGAAGACGTCCCCCCACCCCAGTTATGGGTGGGGGCGCACCTTCAGGCTTTGGATGGTTTATCTTCAGGTCTGGAGGGGGCGGGCTTTTGCTTGCCCGACCAACGACCCCTGACGCCTCCTGTAGGAGCTTTGGAGGACTTAGTTTTTTCACCCGCTGGACGAAAAAACCTCTTGTGAGCAGAAAAAGAAGGCCCTCGTCTTTGACGAGTTCCTCTACCTTTAAAATTTTGCGGTAAAAAGGTGCTTTTTCCACCGGTGAGATCCTTAATGATCTCATCTAAGTTGGCTCCAAAAAGACGCTCTCCTGAAAAGGGGATATTAGCCAATGCTTTTTTGGAACCTTGGTCGGCTAACCAACCTTTTAGCCACAGTGTACGCCTGAGAACCACTGCTGAGACTGATGCTCGCACCATTAATGGAGTGGCGTCTAACGCCGCATCACATACAAACTGTAACCCCTGTATCATTTGTTCCAACAAATCTGATACCGCCTGAGGGACTTCTTCTAAGTCCCGGCGTAACCACTTGGTCCATTCAGTTACAGCCTGCGAAACCAGACCAATAGCAATTATTGGTCTGAAAGCTGATCCAATCAAGGAAAACATGGTGCGAGACATAGCTTCTATCTTGCGATCCACTGGATCTTTAAAAGACGGAGCGTCTTCTAAAGGAATAACCGTGGCTTTATTCAATCTAGCAATAGGTGAATCCACCACAGGTGGTTCTGTCCATTTCTTAATAAGGGTTTCCTCAAACGGATAACGCCTGTCAATGCGTTTAGAAATATTAAAAGTGCGTTTTGGCAGACGCCATTCTTCTTCGATTGGATTGCCAAAACATTTGGGCAATGGAAAAACCTTCGCCACTTTGATGCGCTTTTTAGTCCCAAAAGGGATCTCAGTTTCAGCTATTTCTGATGGAATACCCTGTAACCTTAAAGTCTCTTGAACAGATACAATGAGTGCGTTTACCAACGCTTCCTCTCGGGCTATGGCGGATGCCGAAACATCCTCCTCACTGTCTGAAGAGACAGGACCCGAGACACCAATACCAGATGAAGTACCTGCAACTGCAGAAATAGGCTCAGAGTCTGAATCCGAAGTTTCAGATAATAAGGGGTTAGGCGGGGGTCGCTTTCTTGCGCCCTGTCCCTGACAAGCCACTTCCACCCGGGACACAAAAGTTTCCATAATAGCTGACAAAGATTCAATTGTCAATGGGGTGCTGGAGGATCCCGCAGACCCCTCGAGGGGATCCGGAGGAGATACATGAGTGGCAGGGTCCATGTTAATACAGGACACCTTTGCCAGCAAAAACAAAAAAACTTTTTCTTTTTTTTTTTTTTCTGTGTGTCTCCCCCTAGCGCAATAGCGCCCCTCAGAGTACCTGCTTCTCGATCCCAGAGAGAGAGAGAGGGACCCCCAAGGCTCACCAACCGATGCAGTGCAGTTTCCAACAAACTGCAGTCAGCGTCTGTCTTACACAGACTGGAAGGAGCTGTTTGCTTTTTCCCGGGCAGAAGGCGTGGCTCCGCCCCCTGTGTACGCCTTCCGGCGTTCCCAGCCCTCCACGAGGTAGCTGGGCTCACAAAACATGGCCGCCCCCATAGAAGAGACATAAGACTCCAAAAACATGGCGGCCGGCGTGACCTGAGGACATACATGCATTCGGTCTACAGCAAAATGGCGGCGGACCGCCGATATCGTCTTCCCAGCACATCCACCTGCACTCTGCTAAGAGGTGACATATGGATCTACAGAGATACACTGCACATAAGGTAGGATTATACCTCCTATGTCTGCTGTAATGTTACAGTCTGCTGGGTAGAGTGTTAGCTCTTGAACCAAGTCCACTTCCCACAAACACATGCTGTATTACAAGGGGGACTTGTAAGTATCAGATATATACTGACCATATATGGAGGGGCCCATAATATATACTGCCTCATAATGAGGAAAAAAGGGAACGTTTACTCACCATACCGAACCGACAGGCACCCTCTCTTCACAATACCCTCTCCACCGGGGTGGGGGTTTATGGACGCCTCGACTCTCTGGTACCTGGCGTCCAAGCGAGCTTTTAACTCGCAAAGTCAGTCCCTTTACTGGGACTCCGTCGCGGCCGACTCAGCGCACTGGTCTGCACGCGCTCTTAGGCAGAAACCGGGGTGACCACTGGATCTCAACATCCAGCCCGGCCCCGCATACTTACTTGAATATGTCGCGGCCGACCAAGCGCAATGCCATGGTCTGCACGCGCTCGTAGGCCGGCTGGGGTGACCACAAGTGTCGCCCAGTCCGGCATTTTTGCTTGAAGATCTCACAGGAAAAAAACACTGGAGAAAACTACCTAAAAAATGTCTTTTTCTTAAAGAAAAAAAGTCTTGCCAGGACCAAAAGATCCCAGCAAGGAACTTAGGTCCTTACTCCTGACTAGACAGAAAAAAACTGATTCCCTGTAGCAGAGAGAGGGAGGATATACCCTCAGGGACTGCCCCTAGGGTGGAGCCAGAATGTTTTGTCATTCTGCCTAGTCCTACTCCTGCGGAGACAACATAACCCAGCTCTTGAGAATCAAGAAGACTACGTCTGTCAATGAGCGATAGAGAAACTCAGATTTTCGGTATTAAGGATGACCAATCCTCAGTAATGAAGCTAAGCATTAGATAAGATATATCTCATCAGTTTCTGGGAACTTTCATTATTAGAACTAGACTCTATGGGGTTGATTTACTAAAACTTGAGAGTGCAAAATCTAGTACAGTTGTGCATGGTAGCCAATTAGCTTCTAACCTCAGCTTGTTCAATTAAGCTTTGACAAAAAACCTGCAAGCTGATTGGTTTTAATGCAGAGCTGTGCCAGGTTTTGCACTTTCCAGTTTTGATCAATCAACCCCCTATATGACATTTGGTAAAAGGCTCAGTTTAACCAAAAGTGGGCTCTTCAGGTAGTCAACTGGTTTCTAAAATCACAGACTGCATTGGCATGCTTCTCCTGCTATACTTCCTGGCTTTGTTTCCATACACCATGGAGTGTTACTTGTCCAGTTACTTTTGAAGTTTACAGTATATACTGTAAAATAATTTAAAGATCCACCAGCAGCAGTGGGTCCCCACATAATGACTGCAGCAGGAGTGCAAACCTAATCCACAAACATCTAATTCTCGTTTTTTTGGGGTTTTTTTTTACGTCCCATATATAAGTCCTAACTTACCATATACTAAACCCTTTTCCCCTGAAATTCTGCATAATAGTATGCTTTCCATTTTATGTTTTTTTTTTTCAAATGAAATTCAAACATAAGGCCCCTAAAATCTTAATTTTGTTTATCATGGATTAATTTACTGTATCCAATTCAATATGCAACGCCAACAGTTCTAAACAAGTGCGAAAGCATGTGTTTTTTCTTTTTTTTCTGCTAAAATATCTCTCCAAAAAAGTACAAGCAACTCAGAACTATAAAAAAAAAATAATTCTAAGCTGATAACTAGAGGTACAAGGTCCCAAAGACATTAGCACTGATGCATCCTTCAGCTACAGACTGCTGTTCATAGAGGCTGTGGGTCACAAGGTTACCTGCTCCATAATTGGTGATAGTATCCCATCCTTAGGCCATTCTGGAATTAAACCAGAAACCTGATCTCAGACATAACAACCATTCTAATACAAGATGATCCAGCTTTCTGTTTACATAACTCTATGCCCTTATCTCCTGAATGCTATAAAAAGTGTGTAGTTCCACATTCATTTAACGTTAAAAGTGTCTGATCCCCTTTTATTAGATACTGTAAGTTCAATGGTATCCACTGTAGGCAAACGGTTCCAAAACGTAGATCAGATTATGGCGGCAGAGCATGGATATATACCTGCAGAGACCAATATGATATTTTTTTATAAAATCCGGGCAACTTGGGTATATTATATATTTGACGAATGTCATGGTTAATCTGGTTTTATTATGATTTGCTATTGGTTGTAGTATGCTTGCTTTTTTAGTCATCCTGGTTGATATGCCAGGATATTTTACCCGTGAGTTGACAGTCTATTTACTCCTACATGGTTTAGTCTACTTATTTTTTTTTTCTTTGCTTCTTGTTATTTGTTTTTCTTTACCATTACATACTGTATGTCTGCTTTGGCCATATGTCTGTACAAGTGAACATTGTAAATACCTCCCAGAGAAATTGAACATGAGTATGTTTTAATGATGTGCTTTTTACATCACTGGTGGAAATGTCTAATTCTTAACCCTTATAAATAAAAGATATAAAAAAAAAAAGTACAAGCCATTCCTTAACCTTCCCCCGTCCGCGCTACAGCCTATATACGGCTGCAGCGCGGACTCGAATTTTCGGGAGGCCGTTTTTAAACGGCCTCCCAGTGACACGCCCCCCTCGCGCTCCCACGAGCGCGCTTCGGGGGAAATTGTGTCGGCCATGTCCCTTGGACACGGCCGATCACAGATCGTGGTGAATGGCCAATCACAGCAGCCATTCACCACGTGATCGGGCTGTCCAATGAGCGATGATCTCATATGTAAACATATGAGATCATCTCTCATCGCCGGCGCTCCTTCCTCACACAGAGCCTGCAGTGTGAGGAAGGAGGGGGAGCCTCACAGCGCCGGGGACACAGGAGAATGTAATCAGGGCACTGATCACCAGTGCCCTGATTACTAAAGGTAAAAACACACACACAGTGCCCCCCCATCAGTGCCCACAACGCCCGCCATCAGTGTCCCCCATCAATGCCCACAATCAGTGCCCATAGTGCTGCTAGTCAGTGCCCATCAGTGCCTGCTCATCTAAGCACTGATGAGCACTGACTGGCAGCACTATGGGCACTGAATGTGGGCACTGATGGTGCTGCCCATCAGTGCCGCTCATCAGTGCCACCCGTCAGTGTCCAGTGCCATCCGCCAGTGCCCATCAGTGCCGCCTATCAGTGCCCATCAGTGCCGCCCGTCAGTGCCGCCTCTCAGTGCCCAGCAGTGCCACCTCTCAGTGCCCAGCAGTGCTACCTCTCAGTGCCCAGCAGTGCCACCTCTCAGTGCTCATCAGTGCCGCCTCTCAGTGCTCATCAGTGCCGCCTCTCAGTGCCGCCTATCAGTGCGGCATATTAGTACCTCCTCATCAGTGCCCATAAGTGCCACCTCATCAGTGCCCATAAGTGCCACCTCATCAGTGCCCATCAGTGCAGCCTATCAGTGCCCATCAGTGCCGCCTCATCAGTGCACATCAGTGAAGGAGAAAAATTTATTTTCAAAATTTACTCGCAGAAAATAAGAAAAACTTTTTTTTTTCAAAATTTTCTGTCTTTTTTCTTTTTTTTTGTAAAAAATAAAAAACCCAGAGGTGATTAAATACCACCAAAAGAAAGCTCTATTTGTGTGAAAAAAATGATAAAAATTTCATATGGGTACAGTGTAGCATGACCGCGCAATTGTCATTCAAAGTGTGACAGCGCTGAAAGCTGAAAATTGGCCTGGATGGGAAGGGCGTTTAAGTGCACAGAAGGCAAGTGGTTAACAAGTGATTGGATGTCACAGCAAACAAGCGGCAAAGTCTGATTTGCATGTCAGAATAGGGCTGGACAGTGGATCACAGGTATGGAAAAAGTAAATAAGTGAAAATAGATTAGTGCGCTCAAATGAAATATGAATCAAAAGACATAATAAATGATGACAATGAGAATCATTGAAAGATTATAAACAAAATTTTATATAAAAAATATATTCATTGAAAAAGTAAAACAAGTACTAAAAAAGTGCATGGACAACCATCATTAGTGCCGTAAACCAATAACGTGCACAAATAGCTCAAGAAATCACTAATGAGCAATATAATGTTCAAAAAAGGTATCAAAGTGAAGTCATCAAGTGATCATTGACAAACTACAAGGATGAGTGTTCACGGCCCGCCTGCAGTGTGGACCGTCCGCACTGCAGGCGGCCGTGTACACTCGTCCATGTCGTTTGTCAATGCCATTTTGTATCTACTATCATGTAAAAGCAACTTTTTATTTAATTAAAGAGGTCTTAAAGATAATGCACTATTACAGTGGGGTTCGAAAGTTTAGGCACCCCAGGTAAAATTTGTATTAATGTGCATAAAGAAGCCAAGGAAAGATGGAAAAATCTCCAAAATGCATCAAATTACAGATTAGACATTCTTATAATATGTCAACAAAAGTTAGATTTTATTTCCATCACTGACACTTTCAAAATTACAGAAAACAAAAAAATGGTGTCTGCAAAAGTTTGGGCACCCTGCAGAATTTATACCATGCACTGCCCCCCTTTGCAAGGCTGAGACCTGCCAGTGTCATGGATTGTTCTCAATCATCGTCTGGGAAGACCAGGTGATGTCAATCTCAAAGGTTTTAAATGCCCAGACTCATCTGACCTTGCCCCAACAATCAGCACCATGGGATCTTCTAAGCAGTTGTCTAGAAAACTGAAACTGAAAATAGTTGACGCTCACAAAGCTGGAGAAGGCTATAAGAAGATAGCAAAGCGTTTTCAGATGTCAATATCCTCTGTTTGGAATGTAATTAAGAAATGGCAGTCATCAGGAACAGTGGAAGTTAAAGCAAGATCTGGAAGACCAAGAAAAATATCAGACAGAACAGCTCGCAGGATTGTGAGAAAAACAATTCAAAACCCACGTTTGACTGCAAGATCCCTCCAGAAAGATCTGGCAGACATTGGAGTTGTGGTACACTATTCCACTATAAAGAGATACTTGTACAAATATGGTCTTCATGGAATAGTCATCATAAGAAAACCTCTTCTACGTTCTCACCACAAAAATCAGCATTTGAACTTTGCAAATGAACATATAGACAAGCCGGATGCATTTTGGAAACAAGTTCTGTGGACCGATGAGGTTAAAATTGAACTTTTTGGCCGGAATGAGCAAAGGTACGTTTGGAGAAGAAGGGGCACAGAATTTAATGAAAAGAACCTCTGTCCAACTGTTAAGCATGGGGGTGGATCAATCATGATTTGGGGTTGTATTGCAGCCAGTGGCACAGGGAACATCTCACGAGTAGAAGGAAAAATGGATTCAATAACATTTCTGCAAATATTGGATGGTAACTTGATGCCATCTGTGAGAAAGCTGAAGTTAAAGAGAGGATGGCTTCTACAAATGGATAATGATCTTAAACACACCTCGAAATCCACGGGGGATTACATCAAGAGGCATAAACTGAAGGTTTTGCCATGGCATTCACAATCTCCTGACCTCAACATAATTGAAAATCTATGGATAGACCTTAAAACAGCAGTGCGTGACAGACAGCCCAGAAATCTCAAAGAACTAGAAAACTTTTGTAAGGAAGAATGGGCAAAGATACCTCAAACAAGAATTGAAAGACTCTTGGCTGGCTACAAAAAGCATTTACAAGCTGTGATACTTGCCAAAGGGGCAGTACAATATATTAACTCTGCAGGGTGCCCAAACTTTTGCAGACACAATTTTTTTGTTTTCTGTTATTTTGAAAGTGTAAATGATGGAAATAAAATCTAACTTTTGTTGACATATAAGAATGTCTAATCTGTAATTTGATGCCTTTTGGAGATTTTTCCATCTTTCCTTGGCTTCTTTATGCACATTAATACAAATTTTTACCTGGGGTGCCCAAACTTTCGATCCCCACTGTAGCCTTTCCATTTATTTGTATGCGAGTCCTGGAAAGTCCCGTTTTGCCCGTGGAATGTCTAGATTTATGGATCGCTGTTGCTGAAGGAGATTTTATTATCTGCTGGGGCCAATTTAATCCTAAAATACAGGATAACCACAAGCATTTTGATTACTTGTTTCTGGTAAGCAGCCACTGATTTGTTTGATCACTGAGAATGATCAGAAATATTTCTGCTCTCATAAATCGAGGTGCCCACCAATGGTAGCATCGCATCATTTCCTAAACCCAAGTTTATCCTAGATAACCCACCATGGGTAGCAGAGTAGCATGAAAACATTAGTATCTGGGTGATGCTTCCTCCACACATCTGTTAATCCGAGTTACTCAAGCAAGCGAGAAAAAGAAGTAGGCCCTTCTCCCATGAGGGAAACCTGGGAAGGGGCACACAGTTTGTCAATCCCATGTTTAAGTATTTGTTGAAGTCCCCAAATGCCAGTAGCAGAGTATCAGGGAAACGTGCCATAAAGCTCGCCAGAGTCCTGAGAACCTCAAATGAAAAAAGCGGGGGGATATAGACACCCGCTATTATGCATGTCGACCCAAATACAGTATCTCACAAAAGTGAGTACACCCCTCACATTTTGAAAATATTATATCTTTTCATGTGACAACACTGAAGAAATGACACTTTGCTACAATGTAAAGTAGTGAGTGTACAGCTGGTATAACAGTGTAAATTTGCTGTTCCCTCAAAATAACTTAACACTCAGCCATTAAAGTCTAAACCGCTGGCAACAAAAGTGAGTACCCCCTAAGTGAAAATGTCCAAATTGGGCCCAATTAGTCATTTTCCCTCCCCGGTGTCATGTAACTTGTTAGTGGTACAAGGTTTCAGGTGTAAATGGGAAGCAGGTGTGTTAAGATTTAGTGTTATAGCTCTCGCTCTCTCATACTGGTCACTGGAAGTTCAACATGACACCTCATGGCAAAGAACTCTGAGGATCTGAAAAAAAGAATTGTTACTCTACATAAAGATGGCCTAGGTCAGTGATGGCAAACCTTGGTACCCCAGATGTTTTGGAACTATATTTCCCATGATGCTCATGGACTGTGCAGTGTAGTTGAGAATCATGGGAAAAATAGTTCCGAAACATCTGGGGTGCCAAGGTTTGCCTTCATTGGCCTAGGCTATAAGAAGATAGCCAAGACCTGGAAAATGAGCTGCAGCACATTGGCCAAGACCATACAGCGGTTTAACAAGACAGGTTCCACTCAGAACAGGCCTCCCCATGGTCGATCAAAGAAGTTGAGTGCACATGCTCAGCGTCATTTCCAGAGGTTGTCTTTGGGAAGTAGACATATGAGTGCTGCCAGCATTGCTGCAGATGTTGTAGGGGAGGGGGGTCAGCCTGTCAGTGTTCAGACCATATGCTGAACACTGCATCAAACTGGCTACAGTATGTACTAACGTGGTACAGAGATTAGTCCTGTCAATTTAGGAAGGAACCCCTAACAACAACTCATTTTGTGTATGAAAGACAACTATCCACAGAATCTCTTTCTTCAGTTTAAACCCAGCATCATGGGCAAGACCAAAGAGCTGTCAAAGGACATCAGGGACAAGATTGTAGATCTGCACAAGGCTGGAATGGGCTACAAAACCATCAGCAAGAAGCTTCGTAAGAAGGAGACAACTGTTAGAGCAATTATTCGCAAATGGAAGAAATACAAAATAGCCATCAATCGCCCTCAGTCTGGAGCTCTATGCAAGATTTCACCTCATGGGGTAAGGATGCTCATGAGAAGAGTGAGGGAGAAGTCTAGAACTACACTGGAGGAGCTTGTGAATGATCTCAAGACAGTTGGGAACACAGTCACCAAACAAACCATTGGTAACACAATACGCTACCATGGATTGAAATCCTGCATTACCCGCAATGTCCCCCTTCTCAAGAAGTCACATGTATAGGCCCGCATGAAGTTTGCCAATGAACATCTAAATGATTCAGAGAAGGATTGGGAAAAAGTGCTGTGGTCAGATGAGACCAAAATTAGGCCCTCTGGCATTAACTTGACTTATTTGGAGGAAGAAAAATGCTGACTACGACCCTAAGAACACAATCCTTACAGTCACGCATAGAGGTGGAAACATTATGCTTTAGGGCTGTTTCTCTGCTAAAGGTACAAGCCGACTTTGCTGCATTAAGGGGCCAATGGACGGGGCCATGTATTGTAAAATCTCTGTCAATCAAAGTCAGTTAGCCAAAGAGGAGAGAGAGGGGGCAAGGATGAACTGCAGCTCCATGTCTCAATGAATACACGGAGCTGTGCCTTGACTCAGGTGCCCCCATAGAAAGCTGCTTGCTGTGAGGGCATTCAAAGGGAGGGAGGGGCCAGGAGAGCCGAAGAAGGAACCAAGAATAGGAGGGTCCTGGCTGCCCTGAGCAAAACCACTGCACAGAGCAGGTAAGTATAACATGTTTGTTATTTTTATTTAAAAAGGAGACTTCACAATCACTTTAGGTCATGGAGTGGCCTAGCCATTCTCCAGACCTTAATCCTATTGAAAATGAATGGAGGGAGCTGAAATTTTGAGTTGCCAAATGACAGTCAAGAAACCTTAAGGTTTTAGAGATCTGTAAAGAAGAGTGGACCAACATTCCGCCTGAGATGTGATAAAACCTGGTAATCAACTTCAAGAAACATCTTATCTCTGTGCTTGCCAACAAGGGTTTCTCCAAGTACGAAGTCATGTTTTGCTTGGGGATCAAATACTTGTTTTACTCATTGAACTGCACCTCAATTTATACATTTATAACATTTGTATTGCGTTTTTTTTCTGTATTTTTGGTTGATATTATGTCTCTGTCATTAAAAATACACCTGTGATAAAAATGTATTTTCCCTACTATATGTGTGTGTGTGCCTGTATGTTATTTTAAACACTTCAAAACTGGACACTTTCACCCTCTTCCTGCCCAGGCCAATTTTCAGATTTCAGCTCTGATAACTACTGATAATTACTCATGCAGCACTGTACTCAAATTCAATTTTTATCATTTTTTTTTTTTTTTTTTTTTTTTAGACAGATAACGCTTTCTTTTTTTGGAATTTAATCACTGGAGTTTTTTATTTTTTGCTATATAAATGAAAAAATACCTAGCATTTAGAAACAAAAACTATTTTTTTTAAAGTGTCCAAACACCTAAAGGTGCAGCATATAACCCATCTGCTAAGACTGAAGACTTGTGTCCTATAGATTTGGATAAAGTGGGGAGGGGGTGGGGTTAAAACCACACCAGGTTTTCACTGCTGCAGAAAATGAGATATTTATGTTGGTGTAATTATGAATGAAAAAAATATAAAAATGTGAATATTAGGTTTACCGCATGCGATAACATCATGTGACTCATTTGCATAAGTTATTGCATGCAGTAAATTAGGTCAAATGCATAAAAGAACCAAACGATTTTGTGGTATTTTACTGCAAAATGAAAAATGTGCCCATAAATATAGATTAAAAAGCTCTTAAGTCCAATTCACAAAAGGACCAGAGAGTAAAACAACATGCGAAATTTACCACCAGGGTTTTGCTGGTGGTATCACATGCTGTATTTGTCAAAAAGCAGCAGGGCGGTCAAGGGGACCCCACGCTGCTTTTTTTTTACAAATAGTTGGTCGCTAAGGAGCAGGCTGGGAAGCCGGCCACTGGGTCTATTAACAGATGACTCATTAACTCAATAAAAATTATGGAAAAACAAACAGCGTGAAGTTCCCCTCCCCAACCCCACCATATTTTAAAAGGTCAATGGTTTAAAAAAAAGTTGTTATAGGAAAAATAAGGCAGAAAAATTGCTAAGGGTAAAGGGGTGGGGTGGGGGGTTAATTGGGGTTAGCTTAGAGTTAAAGTAGAAGTCCACCTTTTGCAAAAAAAACAAATAAGTGAACATATATTTGCAGAACACAATGTGCTTTTTTTTTTTTAATTTTTTTTGCAAATGAGTCTGCAAAGCATTGCAACCACTATCAGTGGATCGCAGGTGCAATATCAACAAACCCCACGTTGTCAGGAGGGGGCTGTTTTGAAAGTGGTAAGGTACTTGGCACCATGCTACACCCTAAGTATGGTAACATGTAACATGGTCTTAAAGGTGACGTTAGACTTAAAAATAGGAACTTTTTAGTGAAATGAATAGCTGATACACAGATGACCACAGATGATACGCAGAGATGAAAAAAATCTCCCTATATAAGTTTTATTTGTATATCTGCTGTGTTCAGCTTTATTCACTGTTTAGAAAGTATACATCATGTTAGTTTTTTTTTAGTCTTGGCATACCCTGTGTGACAGTTGATTGGAGGAAAGGCACACACCCCCTCCACATAGGGCATGAAAGAATGTGAAAAGCAGGTGCTGTGAATAAACCAGCTCTCTGCTAATCCTTTTAAAGCACCCACCCTGACACAAATTTTCAGCTGCTTTTATCACCCGTCTCAGAGAACTTGTCAGAAGTTATAATGCTGATAACAGAAGAACGTAGCAGCAGAAAGACACAGGACTTAGGGCTTTGGAGATAGATAAGTAAACACTACAGGTATATGTGCCCAGGTCAAATTTCATGAATTGGGTTTACATCTACTTTAATGGATCATAATCAGATAAAAGGCAATATGCATATGAATATAACTAATGAAAAAATAGCAATGATTTAATTATAGCAATATTAAATTGTATTTCTCAACTGAGACTGATTTTCTTTAAAGTGATTACAAAAACTGTTTAGTATCACCATGTTTAAGTTATCACTATTTAAGCAGGCTGTACTTAAGCTCGCACTGTTCTGTCTCTAGGACAGAGAGCTAAACCTTCCTGCTCCAAAAACTTCAGATACCATATTTCTTTGATATCAAATTTATTATAACAAGCCAGGTGAAACTACAAATTGATAAAAACAAACATCAACCGGGGGGGGGGGCGTGGCGACCGCCGAGCGTGATGGACGTCGGAGTGACTAGCTCCCGCTTGTGTCCGGTTCATCTTACCTCTACGACCCTGCACAGCGCTCAATCCCGCATCTTAGGCCCGAATCCTTTTGGGGGAACATCTGGGGCATACCGCTGAGATGACAAAGAAGAAGGGGAACGCTCCTATGGTCCGCAAACTGTCCGATTTCTTCAGCCCTCAGGCACATGGTCTCCGCCAAAATGGCGGCGGGACCGGAGCTCCACAACGGCCGCAGTGTTCTCTAGAGCCCGAGTCACCGGCTGATGACGTCACGGCGCCATCTCCCAAGACATACACACAGGGGATGACTCCAACCAGGCCTGCACGCTCTGCGGACTCTTCTCCCTCCACTCCCTCTACACAGAGCCCAGCAAAATCGCGCCCCAGGTGGAGACAGAGCTGCAGCATACCAGCATGACTTCTATGGAGGTGAGCAGCAACAACCCAGCACCATGCACCACTTGGGTCTACTCCCCACTGCCAGACCCATTTGCCAATATAGCCACTACAGGGCAACCAGTTTCTGACACAACATTAAAGGACATGTTATCCATGTTATATTCCTCTATGCAAGCCTACATTATGGCTTCCATATCCTACTGTCAGAAAAAACTGCACGGGCTGGGTGACAGGGTCCATACAGTGGAGAATAAAATGGAGGAATTCACGGTCTCCTACAATACACTAGTTGACGCTCACTCGTCCCACCAGGAAGAACTGCACCGTATTCACGCCAAATTAGCTGACTTAGAAGATAGGTCGAGACGCAACAACCTAAAGATTCGTGGTATACCGGAATCGGTTCAACCAAATCAACTACTGATCTTTGTCAAGGACCTGTTCCACAAAGCTGTCCCAGACCTTACTAATGAAGACTTGACCATTGACCGCATACATAGAATTCCCAAGCCTGCGTTTCTCCCGCAGGAAATTCCCATAGACGTACTGTTACGGATGCATTTCTTCAAAGCGGAGGAAAAGATACTGGACACGTTCCGGCGCAAAGACCGCCTTCCTGAACAAGTGCAATCTCTCCAGATTTTACCAGACTATTCACAGTATACACTCCAACTCAGAAGAAACCTAAACACCATCACAAAAGCCCTACACAAAAACAAACATCAATCAGTACAAAATTGCATACAATAAAGAAACAACGCTCTAAAATACAGGATGGGATAACAAGAACTATTTAAGCTCTCTCAGGGGTGATGGCAAGAGATAAAGAAAATATGCCTTGCTGGCCTGCTGTATCTTCTCAAAATGGTGGCTGATTCACTTCCTGAAGATATTCTACCCAGAATGCTCTAGTTCCTAACAACTTTATTTAATACATTCTGTGAATTTACATGTAATACAGCAGAATAACTGAAGCTATACCAAAAAAGAACAGTATGTGGCGTCTCTGCTTTGCACATAACTAACTTGTGTGAATCATGAAAACCCAACATGTTTTTTTAAGCAACATCAACACAAGTAATCAGAATAGAAGTCTGTTGAACAGAACACATACTGTGCATAATATGAACAGAACATATTTTAAAAGCTATTTTTTTCAGGAATCCAGGGAATTTGGAGAGGTTTGAAGATATTTTCTTGAGGGTATATGAATAATGCCTGAATGGATACACCAGATTTTACTATATGTTCTTTTGCTATCCAAAAACTAAAGTAAAACTACTCTTACTTTTGTTGGCAATGTAGACATTAATGGTTACATATTACAATTAGCATGAAAGAAGGGAAAGCTACAAATACCACATATATAAGCAGCTCTTATTTTCAACTAATGGCTTTAAAAGTTTAATGTCAAAAGTGAACACAAAGCATTCATGTTGCGCATAATTGTCCTTGTGCAACTTTCAGCATTAATAACTTTATATGTACATTACGAGTGTCAGAAGAAGCACAACGTAAACAGTATATAAAAGCAACTTATATCCTGTCTTGTTATAACTCTTGGGAATTCAGAAACACTTTGAAGAACCTAAAGGTTAGTTCCACAAATACAATTCATAAAATCAGTGAGGGTTATCTGATGAGTGTTTTCAATGAGTTAGAACATTGAACAATTTGTCCTAAACTATGGCAGTTATATTAAAGGTTAAAGACTCAAGGTGTCTAAACTAGGTCTTAGCATTAACGGAATTACATTTTGTTGATAAAAGTGCTGTGTATCGAACAATTGCCATTTTTTTTATATAAAGACACTTTTTTTTATCCTTTTTTCCCATATAGTTACATTGTTGGTAAGGTTGAAGAAAGACACCAGTCCATCCAGTTCTACCTGTTTGGGTGTGTTAATGTTACTATAATTTCACATATTCTTGTATTTTCCATTTGCATTTATATGCTGTGCCATTGTACACAAAAAAATTCCAAATTAGCAGACAATGCAAGATAAAAGGCACTTCCCGCTGAACTCAGTGCTTTGTCAGAGTACATCGTGAAGAACAACATCTTTCTGTTTAAACACACCAAATAACTATATATACAACTTGTTCATTAACTCAGTACTTTTAACATTTGTATTAAGTTTAATACAACTGAAATCATTACTACATATAGTTTAATAATTTGTTTCGCACCATTTGAGTGACACAGGAATTCTTAAGACTGTTGGATTAGACTGCTGCCTACAATACACTGACAACAAAAAAACTGTTAGCCAGCACAGAGTAAGCTTGTCCACAAGTGCAATGGCTCAGTTTTTTGGACAGCTTCCTCGGGAGAGGGGACTGTTTTTTTTTTTTTTTTTTTTCAGCTCTGCTGTTCTCTATTTGGAAGATTTCTCTATTATCAACAGCTGCTAGTAGATTCATACCAGATAGGTAAATCTACAAAATCTTTCCAACTGGTCAATGAAAGCATGTTTTCCTAGTTTTATATTGGTGTTTTCTCCAATACAGGCCATCATTTCTGCAAGTTTTTTCAGTCATCTACAGCTACAGAAAGATTCAGGCCAGATATGGAACTCCTGGACAGCTCCCTAGTTAGCTAAGCAGTGCAGTTTCCTAGTTCATTATTTATACCGGTGTTCTCTCTGAGACAGTTTGAAGTCTGCATTGATTAGAACTCCGCTATTCAGGTCAGACCAGTATGTCTGGACATTCCCTATGGAGTTTTGGGTCCACAGATTTGTCAGTTTTCCTGTCCCTGTAACTCAATGTTGTAAGATCTTATGATTTCTCTATTGTTCTGATGGCCATTTTGAGAGGTAAAATTCTCATTTGGTTTCTGGGCTTGCATATACAGTGCCTTGCGAAAGTATTCGGCCCCCTTGAACTTTGCGACCTTTTGCCACATTTCAGGCTTCAAACATAAAGACATAAAACAAATTTTTTGTGAAGAATCAACAACAAGTGGGACACAATCATGAAGTGGAACGCAATTTATTGGATATTTCAAACTTTTTTAACAAATAAAAAACTGAAAAATTTGGCGTGCAAAATTATTCAGCCCCCTTAAGTTAATACTTTGTAGCACCACCTTTTGCTGCGATTACAGCTGTAAGTCGCTTGGGGTATGTCTCTATCAGTTTTGCACATTGAGAGACTGAAATTTTTGCCCATTCCTCCTTGCAAAACAGCTCGAGCTCAGTGAGGTTGGATGGAGAGCGTTTGTGAACAGCAGTTTTCAGTTCTTTCCACAGATTCTCGATTGGATTCAGGTCTGGACTTTGACTTGGCCATTCTAACACCTAGATATGTTTATTTGTGAACCATTCCATTGTAGATTTTGCTTTAGGTTTTGGATCATTGTCTTGTTGGAAGACAAATCTCCGTCCCAGTCTCAGGTCTTTTGCAGACTCAGGTTTTCTTCCAGAATGTATTTGGCTCCATCCATCTTCCCGTCAATTTTAACCATCTTCCCTGTCCCTGCTGAAGAAAAGCAGGCCCAAACCCTGATGCTACCACCACCATGTTTGACAGTGGGGATGGTGTGTTCAGGGTGATGAGCTGTGTTGCTTTTGCGCCAAACATAATGTTTTGCATTGTTGCCAAAAAGTTCAATTTTGGTTTCATCTGACCAGAGCACCTTCTTCCACATGTTTGGTGTGTCTCCCAGGTGGCTTGTGGCAAACTTTAAATGACACTTTTTATGGATATCTTTAAGAAATGGCTTTCTTCTTGCCACTCTTCCATAAAGGCCAGATTTGTGCAGTATACGACTGATTGTTGTCCTATGGACAGAGTCTCCCACCTCAGCTGTAGATCTCTGCAGTTCATCCAGAGTGATCATGGGCCTCATGGCTGAAACTCTGATCAGACTTCTCCTTGTATGAGCTGAACGTTTAGAGGGATGGCCAGGTCTTCGTAGATTTGCAGTGGTCTGATACTCCTTCCATTTCAATATTATCGCTTGCACAGTGCTCCTTGGGATGTTTAAAGCTTGGGAAATCTTTTTGTATCCAAATCCGGCTTTAAACTTCTCCACAACAGTATCTCGGACCTGCCTGGTGTGTTCCTTGTTCTTTATGATGCTCTCTGCGCTTTAAACGGACCTCTGAGACTATCACAGTGCAGGTGCATTTATACGGAGACTTGATTACACACAGGTGGATTCTATTTATCATCATTAGTCATTTAGGTCAACATTGGATCATTCAGAGATCCTCACTGAACTTCTGGAGAGAGTTTGCTGCACTGAAAGTAAAGGGGCTGAATAATTTTGCACGCCCAATTTTTCAGTTTTTTATTTGTTAAAGTTTGAAATATCCAATAAATTTCGTTCAACTTCATGATTGTGTCCCACTTGTTGATTCTTCACAAAAAATTACAGTTTTATATCTTTTTTTTTTTTTTTTAACAATATTTTATTGATTCTTGTCAAAAAAATACATAGGAACAACTGACAGTGCAATAACATAGACACAGTGAAAAGTAAAACCGTCACTATAAAGCACTAAAATCCTGTAATCAACACAATAACAAGTATCAAACAGTTTATACCTATTGCCGTCACCCTGAGATATGATCAGGTGTCAGAATATTAATGTCCCACCAGGAACATTGGCAGAGGGGACGGGTGGGGGGGGGGAGAGTAGGGGAGGTAGGGAGGGGTGGGGCGGGGGGGGGGTACCAACATGTCAAAAACCTGAGGTATTCTGCAGTAATACAACAATTATTTATGAGGCTGTGAGAGCCAGTGAACAGTAAAATACATAATTCAATCAGGAGAGTAGAAGTGACCAGCCATGGAAACTATCCAGCGGAATGAAACGTCAAGGGGGTTGGGGATCAGGCACAGTGTGGCATGGTGCCGTGCTACGGTCCCCCAAATCCTGGGGGGGACAGTGAGCAGAGGCAAAGGCCTGCCATTTAGCTCGGATAGCAGGGGAGAGTGTTATAGGCAGGTGTGGCAGGGCCAAACATTCTTTCCTCCATAGTGCAATGAGATCTGTACGGATTTCAGCCAGCGTTGGAGGGGAGACGTCCATCCAGTGCCTGAGAATAGACCTCCGCGCTACCATGTAGCAAACGGAGTGCCAGGGTCTGTGCTGTTGAAGCGAAAACTTGTGTTTCGAGGGGATGGAGGCGAATTGCGTATCCAAGTAGCCAAAAAGTAGAGCAAAAACATCTTTGGGTAGTGGGTAGCCCAGTAGACGAGATACAAAACCTAGAAGCTTGTCCCAGAAAGCCGATATGGGAGGGCATTCCCAGAACTTGTGGAGCAAGGATGGGTAAAGGAAGTGGCATAGCGTACAGCGATGATGATGAGGGTCTTTGGAGTTGCGGAGGTGGGGGAAGTATGCTCTGTGCATTATCTTGAACTGTTGTTCACGCCAAAACTCATTTGTGATGGAGGTGCAAGTGTAGCGGAAGCCCCGAAGAGCATAGTGGTGGGCCACAGGTGAATGAAGAACAACATTCCACGGTGAGGCTATGCCCATGGCAACTGCCTTTAGGGTATCAGCATTCAAGGGTTGGTAGAGGTGAGATATCTTATGCCTATTTGTAAGTATCCACGAGTCCAGTAGGGATTTCTTGAACCTCAGAGCTTTAGATGGGCAGAGACTCGATGCAAAGCTTAGACATTGTTGCACCAGCAAGTGATGGTGGGGGGTAACTCCATATAAGTCCGACAAAACTGAAAGAGGCAGGGGGGTGCCTGTGGTTGGGTGGAAGAGTTGGGAAAACTTGGTGAGTCCCCCGGTCGACCACCTTGTAAAGATAACGTTTTGGGAAGCTTGAGGGAACAGCGGGTGGCCCCTGATAGGGAGGTGTTCTGAGAACCGCAGTGGAACTCCTAGTCTTTTTCGTACAGACCTCCAGGTGGCAATAGTGTCACGGAGCAGGATGTTAGGTCTCAGAGAGGGAGGCAAGTCCTTTTGGTTGCAATGTAATAGAAAGACCAGGTTGAGCGGAGCTACCATGCTAGATTCCAGGGTGTAGTTAGTGTATCTAGACTCCTGCCTAACCCAGTCCAGGTATCCTCGTAATATACATGACAGATTATAAACCCTAATATTCGGCAACCCTATTCCCCCTTCCCTCTTAGAAAGGAACAGTTTGGTGAGAGCTATCCGTGGGCGGCGCCCCTGCCACAGAAAGGAGGTGAGTGCCTTCTGCAATTTTCTGACGTCCGTATGTTTTAATAGAAGCGGAATGGTTTGCAGAGGATATAACAATTTTGGGAAGCCAGACATTCTGTACAGGTGACAACGGCCAAAGAAAGAGAGAGGCAACGGTGTCCAATTATGCAGATCAGCGATCAGTCTATCTATGGCAGGGGAGATGTTAAGGCGGTAGATAGAGGAGGGGTGGGCACCTATTTTGATACAGAGATAAGTAATGTGAGTGGTGGAGACTTTTAGTGGGGAGGAGGAGGCCCACGGAGGGGAACGGACGTTGTTCAGGGGGAGGATTTCGCTCTTAGAGAAATTGATACGCAGGCCAGAGCAGTCCCGAAAGGTTTCGAATAGAGATTGTATAAGCGGCAGATCGTGGGGAGGATCCGATGTGAAGACAAGGACATCGTCTGCAAACAATGCCGAGCGAAGCTCAGTGTCACCTACTCGGATCCCCCTCAAGAGGGGGTGGAAGGTCAGGGCCCTGGAGAGGGGTTCTATCGCTAAATTGAACAGGAGAGAGGGGGCAACCTTGTCTGGTACCTTTAAATAGTCGAAAGGACTGGGAGGACATCCCAGCGGCCATAATTTGAGCCGAGGGAGAGGTGTACATCGCCTGGACCAAATGAAGGAAAGGACCGGCGAAACCAAAAGATTTCAGGACCATCTCCAGCCATCGGAAACTAACATTATCAAATGCTTTTTCAGCATCTAGGGTGATGATTGCAGAGTCCGAGTCGGAGATGGTCCTGGAAGCCTCCAGCGCAGCTAGTACCTTGCGAATATTAGAGGTAGCGGAGCGGCCTTGTGTGAAGCCGGATTGTGCCGGGTGTATAATGGTGGGTAGAAAAAAAGGGCAGGCGGTTGGCCATGATTTTAGAGAGCATTTTGGAATCAAGATTTAGGAGGGAGATGGGGCGAAAGGAACCAGGGTCCAGGGGGTCTTTACCTTTCTTTGGGATGAGTTTTATTTGAGCCTGGAAGCCGGTGGGGAGATACGGGTTACCGTCGAGAATATGGTTAAAAACGTCACTAAGGGTCGGTGTCAGCGAAGGTGCCATTATCTTGTAGAAGTCTGATGTATAGCCATCCTGCCCAGGGGCTTTGCCCGAAGGCAACTGTTTGATCACTGTCATGACTTCATCAGGGCCAATGGGTGCGTTGAGGGAAGCTAACTGTTCACCCGTGACCTTGGGTAGTTGGGCAGAGGACAAAAAAGCGGTGGCTGCAGCTTCGTCTATGGGATCGGGACCATAAAGCTCGCTATAGAAACGTTCAAGTACCTTCACAATGTCATTGGGAGAGTCAACATCGTTTCCCTGAGCGTCTCTCAGGGCTGATATGTTGGTTTGGGTAAATGGGGGTTTGCAAAGGGAGGCTAATAGTTTACCCGGCTTATTCCCAAACTTGTGGAACTGCCAGTCTCTGAAGGAGGTGTGCAGAGTCTCCTGTGCCTCAGCCCACTCTTCGAATTGCAGCTTGGCCAGTTTCCACCTTTCCCTGTTCTGGGGGGTATTAGAGAGATTTAGGGCGGCTTGGGCCGTTCTAAGTTCCCGGCTAGCCACTTGATGAGCTGCATTGACCTTCTTTTTGTACGCCGAGGCATAGGAGATGACACGGCCCCACAGAACTGCTTTCCCAGTTTCCCAGAGCAGGGTAGGGGAACAATCAGGGGATTTGTTAGTGGCCAGGAAGTCTGCCCATGCTTCTGCAAGGACAGAGGAAATACCCTTATCCTTAGATAGATAGGAGGGAAACTGCCATGGCTTCTTCTCAGAGGAGGAGGAGTGGGATGTGAGGGCAATGGAAACCGGAGCATGGTCTGAAATGACTATATCGTGAATAGTGGAGCGGGAAGTGAGTGGGAGCATAGGGTCGTTGGCGAAAATGTAGTCTATTCTGGATAGGGAGTCGGGGTGTGAAAAGAAGGTGAATTCTTTTCCAATCGGGTGTGATAACCTCCATGTGTCCGTGAGGAGAAGACTATCGGGGAAGTATGCCAGGTGAGAGGGGGGAGGTGCAGGGCTGGAGTGTGATGTAGTGGGACTACCTGATTTATCCTCTAAGGGGTCCATACATTGGTTAAAATCGCCCACTACCAAAAGGGGGAGATGAAGGAACTGGGCTAGGTGTGGCGTGACAGAGAGGAAAAAGGATTTCGGGGGGGAGTTCAGAGCGTAGATCCCCGCTAGAGCCCACACACGTTTCTCTGTTTCAAGATGCAAAACAGCAATGCGTCCCTGCTCGTCAAACGAAGAGGAGAGAAGCACGCTGGGGTGACGCTTGTGGATAAGGATCAAGACTCCCGCTTTCCCCTTGACAGCGGGGGAGCCAAAGACTTGACCCACCCAAAGCTTTTTCATCCTATGAAAGTCTGCGGCGACTAGGTGCGATTCTTGTAGGACCGCTACGTCAGCCTTCAAACGCCTTAGATGTCGCAATACGGCCATCCGTTTGTGGGGGGATCTGAGGCCCTTGACGTTCCATGTAACAACTGTCAGATGAGGAGCGAGGACTGGGCTAGAGTAGAGTGCAGATACTTCAACCAATAGAAGAGACAGTCACAGCTTCGAAACTTAAACCATGTAAGAGTAAAAATGTACAGAATACCCAACCTGGGAGGGGAGGATAGGCAGGATAAGGGATGGCAGGGAAAGAGGGCAAGGGAGACCTCGGCAGGGCCAGAGTTCAGGAGTCCCGTAGGACAAAAACCAGGAAGCCTGGGCTTCACTTTTTTCCACATGTACCTATAGACATTGTATGGAACAGTGTTACCGGATTCGATGCTCGGAGCCCAGGATGACAGCCGACAACACGTGATCCCCGGAGAACGGAGGAGAGAGAAGGAGTCACTGCAGGCCCGGGAAGCGAGATCCGGTGAGACTGTGTCCCCAGAGCTGAAGGTAAACTCTTTTACATTAATGAGGGAAATACAGTACAAATACAAGCATGTCCCCTGCCCGAGCAGTCATTAAAGGATACAACCATAGCCGAGTTCTTGAGGGGGGGGGGGGACAGGACAACTGTGGGATGGAGAGGGTGATCGATGAGTTGCCCGATGGTTGGAGGCATCTGAAAAGGGATGGAGGTGGCATTTAGGAGATAAGGAAGAAAGCGTCAGATATGGAGTGAGAACTTTCTTGAGCTGAGCCTAAGGGAGAAAATCACAGTACACAGCAGTGGGGGCATCAGCGCGTGCGTGAGCGGGATCTGTTTCCCGAGAGCCGTTGCTTCTTGGCGGAGCTCCGTCTGGGGCTGCGGTGATCCCTTTGGTTAGGAGAGCGTTGGGAGAAATGTCCAGAAGGAGAATCCAAAGAGATATGCAGATATGACTGAAGGTAGTGGTCAGCTTCTTCGGGGTGGGTAACAGATTTCAGCTCCCCCTTAGAATCAGTGATGCGCAGTGTTGCCGGGTAAGCTAATGTAAACTTGATTGACCTGCCATAGAGAGCTTGACAGAGAGGTTGAAAGGCTTTCCTGCGTTTTGATACCTCCTGCGAATAATCCGCAAATAGTAGAAGCTTATGGCCGTCAAGTTGCAGACCTTTAGAATTCCTGAAGGATTTGAGGACTTGTTGTCTGTCCGCATAATTGAGGAAGCGAACTATTACAGGGCGGGGGGTCCGCCGCTCATTAGATGGGGGTCCAATTCTGTGCGCCCTTTCCACTGCGCATGAGGAGTTTATACCCAGAGCTGTAGGCAGGTGATTCATGCAAATATCCGTTAGGGAATCTGACTGATATGTCTCTGGCAAACCTATAACCCGCAAGTTATTACGTCTCGACCGATTCTCGAGATCGTCAAGTTTATCAAGTATGTATCTTTGGGTTTGCCTGGCCTGCTGGTCGAGGGCAAACGACCCTTGTATTTCATCTTCCACATCTGAGAGCCTATGCTCTAAATTAGTGAGCCTGTGGGAGTGTTCCCCCAGCTCCTTGCGGAGCTGCTCCATCCCAGCCGAGATGGCTTTGTCCACAGCTGCCGTGATGGTCGGGGACAGGAGGGATGCCACGGCCTGAGCCAGCGAGGCTACCTGTGCCTCAGGGAGAGGGGAGGACTGGCATGGATGAGTGGATGAAGCGGCGGGCGGGACCACCGCGCCTGAGGCCTGGTCCGAGGTCGGAGCCTTGGGTGCCGATTGTGGCTGAGCGGGGCCGTGGAGGACAAACTTGTCCATTCCTACCGGATCCTGGGAACAGCGGGGCCGTCTCCGGGGGGTCAGCGGGCTCGGATGGGCTGGGTAAGCTGATGATTGCTGTGGATTACGCCGGAGCCGCCGTTCCTCGCTGCCAGCTACATGGGTGCCGGAACCGGAAGTCTTCTAGTTTTATATCTTTATGTTTGAAGCCTGAAATGTGGCAAAAGGTCGCAAAGTTCAAGGGGGCCGAACTCGCCTCATTCCTGAGGAATGCACCGTCGCTTTGGTTTGGGTTTGTGCCTTTACTGGGGCATAAAAGGACATCTTTTGAACTCCTGTCCAGCTCGTCCGGGAAACTCCAGAGTCTAGGTCACTCTCTGAGGGAAGTGATCTAGACCAATCCTCTATATCTGTCAGCTTCCCTCTTTCACTCTACCTGTGTCTATCCATTGGGCTCAAAGTGCTCATCAACTATGCTTATGTGGACTCTGGAGCAGCCGGAAACTTCATTGAGCAGTCCTTGGCCTCTGAGTTGGGTATTCCCTTTGTTGCTCTGACTATACCCCTCTCCTTTACTGCAGTAGATGGCTCCTTCTTTCCAGTTGGCCCCATCTGTTTCCAAACCCATCCTCTTGCGTTACACATTGGGGTTTTGCATGGTGAGGAGACTTCTTTCCTAATTCTGCATAAATCATGCAGTCCCCTCATTCTGCAGAAACACTCACCACATCTGGAATGGAACTCTGAACAAGTATTCATGAATGATGTGTGTCCAACGTACTACCACCCCTTTCCGTCCCTCTGACTGAAACTTCCACAACTCCCATTTTGCCTTTCCAATATCAGTCCTTCCATTATGTTTTTTTGCAAAAAGTCAGCTGACCGCCTTCCTCTTCACAGAGACTCTAACTGTTCCATTGATCTGTTACCAGGAACCTCTCCTTCCCGAGGCCATGTCTACCCTCTTTCTATCCCAGAAACCCAAGCCATGTCTGAATACATTCAAGAAAACCCGCAAAAGGGTTTCATCAGGAAATCCAACTCTCCTGCCGAAGCTGGGTTTTTCTTTGTGGGAAAAAAAAAAAAAAGACGGTTCACTCATCACCATGAAGAACCGATACCCTCTCCCTTTATTTTCTGAACTCTTTGACAGACTGTGGGGTTCTCATGTCTTCACTAAATTGGATCTTAGAGGGGCCTAAAATTTAATAAGAATCCGTGAAGGAGACGAGTGGAAGACTGCCTTTAACACCAGGGATGGACATTATGAATCTTGTGATGCCCTTTGGCCTTTGTAATGCTCCAGCTGTCTTCCAAAACTTTGTTAATGAGATTTTCCAGGAACTTTTATAGGTCTGTGTTATTGTATTACCAGAAAACAACAAGAGAAGGGCGCACCGACCTTGTGCATTACCACTTAAAAGTTTATTAAAATCAAAGAAGGGTAGCGTACAATATACTCACAAACGTAGCATATGAGCAAGCATATAGGAAATGGGCACCGCTCGCTTCAAGGACACTTCTCTACTGCTGGATAGCGTGATGGCGTCCTCAAAACCCGATGTGGCTTACGCGTTTCGAGGGAGGACCCTCTTCCTCAGAGCCAAAATCGCCACTGGCCGGTGCGCCCTTCTCTTGTTGTTTTCTTGTAGTGCCTTTTGGATACCCTTGGTCCTGAGGGGGGCAGGAAGACCGCTCCATTTGTGTCATAAAACCGCCTAGAAGATTCACCTTCCTGCATACCACTTGAGCGCAGGAGAGATATTGCTGTGTTATTGTATACCTGGATGATATACTTATTTTCTCTCCAGACTTACACACCCATCTTCTCCATGTGAAAGCTGTGCTGCAGCAACTGCGGGACAATTGTCTCTATGCCAAGTTGGAGAAGTGCCTATTTGAACAAACACAAGTTCCATTCCTGGGCTACATAATCATATGTCAGGGTCTCCTCATGGATCCAGCAAACTTCGGGCCATCTCTGAGTGGCCTCAGCCCTCTGGTCTTAAAGCCACCCAACGATTTTTGGGCTTCACCAATTATTATCGCTAAATTCATTCATAACTATTCCACTGTGGTGGCCCTTTTACATCTCTTACCCATAAGGGTGACCATGCCAGGTCTTGGTCCCCTGCAGCCATTGATGCTTTCCACAAACTCAAGGCAGCCTTCCTCTTCACTCCTATTCTCATATGTCTGGACATTACGAAACCCTTTTCTATGGAGGTTGATCCCTCTTCAGTAATTTTCGGTGCCGTCCTACTGCAAGCTCAGGAAGGCAAGTCTCAGCCTTGCGCATTCTTTTCCAAGAAGTTTTCGGATGCAGAAAAGAACTATACCATTGGGGACTGCAAGCTACTGGCTACTAAACTAGCTCTTCAAGAATGGCGACATCTACTAGAGGGCCCCACCTCCATTGCATCACGATCTTTACAGATCATGAAAATCTGCAATATTTACAATCTGCAAGACGCTTGAACCCACGACAAGCTCGCTGGGCTCTCTTTTTCACCCAGTTCAACTTCAATATTACTTTTCATCCTGGTGACAAAAACGTTCATGCTGATGCCTTGTCCAAGTCGTTCAATGTCAATGATTCATGATTCCGAGAATCACCTAGATTCTGGCCCCATCATCCCTTCGCACAGAATTCTAGCCACTACTCAGCTTCTGCTCACACAGCCTCCTCCAGCTAAAACATTTGTGGTGCCCACACTTCGTCCCAAACTCCCTGTTCTCTGGACAATGCTGAGTCCGATGCTGCATCTGTCCCCTGGAACCTATAAGACTGAGAACTGAGCGATTGAACACCGCCGATCGCTCAGTTTTCACAGCTCCCCAAGCAGAGAGCTGGTAAATGCTGGTGACTGTCAGTAAGCCGCTCTATGCTCTGCCCCCTCCTGCCTCTGAGTTCTGGTTCTCTGCTGGTCAACTCTTTTCACTTATTCCTGGATTCCCTGCATGCTTTGCAGCTTCTCGAGACTCTGCTGTCTACTTTCAATTTCTATGAACTACATATCCCATGGTACCTTGCTGCCTGAAAGCAGTGATTCCTGTATGGATTCTGCCTCCTGACACCCCTCCTCTCAGCACCTCTGTAGCTCAAAAGGCAGGCTCTGTAAATTCTGTGACAGCAGTGCCTACTCACAGGGCATAGTGAATATGTGTTCCGAATTCAAGAAAGTAAATGCGTGGGGATTCTTCACAAGGTAAGTTTAGATCGTTCAGATTCATAGAAACGTAACTGAAATTAAATGTGGAAATTAATATATAATTTAAAATATTTAGGACAGTCAGGAGGGTGTGTGTATAGATAAAAACATCAAAGGCTGACAGCGCTCAGAGGCTAATAGGAGCTGATTGTAGAAACAGCTACAATAATCCACAGTCAATGCCCAATTAAAACACTGGCGATTCATACACAACATTAAAAAGGAGTGTGTATTCCATGTAACACTAACACAACATTACCACGCTGACACTGGAGCTGGCTCGAACACTGATGGATTACTGTGTCCTGAGTAAAGGGAGCCATGTGGGGGCAACAACCGCCATGGCCGCGAAGATGGAACAGGCTGCAGGAGAATCCAAGCCGGACCCCGCCAGAGCGAGTGGATGCAGTCACTGGCGCACCACTCCTTTGAAAAAGCACATGTGCATGAAACGCGTTCTTGCGGTTACCGGGACGCATGCGTTCCATGCTGGTTACACTGGCTTTCTCCTTCCGGGTAATGTGCTTCTGCCCAGGTCTCCAGTGACGGCATCCACTTGTGCTGGCGGGGCCGGGGTTGGATTCTCCTGCAACCTGTTCCATCTCTGCGGCCATGGCGGCTGGCACCCCCCATGGCTCCCCTTACCAGGACACAGTAATCCATTGGTGCCCGAGTCAGCTCCAGTGTCAGTGGTAACGTTGCGTTAGTGTTACATGGAATACACAATCCTTTTGTATGTTGTGAATAAATTGTCAGTGTTTTTATTGAGCATTGACTGTGGATTATTGTAGCTGTTTTTACAACCAGTTCCTATTAGCCCCTAAACGCTGTCAGCCTTTGTTGTTTTCACCTTCCCAGTATTTGATCCCATGCTACTGGACAGCATCACAGTTGAGCTGTGATCATATTATTATTGTGCTTTTTGTCGAATACACACTTTAAAGTTGGGGACTTACAGCTAGTAGCGCCTAAAACTCAGCTTTTATTGTGCGTATTGATAACCTCCCCATTGTGCTAATTCTCTTTCATTGTTTATTCAGTATTATCAGCTCCACCCATTCCAGGTGCCTTGCAGTATTTCAGATAAGAAGAAGGGATGTTGCACTCCATATGATAGCAAAGCAAAAGAGACTGAGACAGTCTGCAACTGATAATATGCATTATGTTGATTATTTTACCTGTTGCTTTTAAACATTCTCATGTGACCACTCTTCACACGGGATTATAAACTACCTAATCGAAAGTGTTTCCCACATTTATCAAGAAGTCCCTACAATATTGTGTGAACTCAAACAGCTTGTATACAGTACAGGTTGGATAATTATCTAAATGTAATTTGCTACTCGGACAAAGAGTTAGAATTATTCAAAGGATATTGCCCAAACATACACTTCAGTACTAAAGTCTTTTTTCCTAATCAAATAAGGGTACTTGTTCCAGTACATTATTTTGCTGATTTATTGGCTTGCTTCATGTGATGGCACTTAAGGGAGAAAAGTCTCTTCTGGAAACAATATCTGTGCAGATAAAAATATTCAGACTTATTAACCTGACAAAGTCAGGTCACAGGGCTGTAACATTGACTTTGGCTTGGAAAGACGATAGCAGGAAATCAGTTAGCACTGTGTAAAAAATGACAAGTGGCTACTGAAGTGTGTCTGATATTGATGGAGATGGCAGTATGGAACATAATATAGACAGATGTCTAGTTTAAACTATTCACAAGCTCTGTGCAATGAACAATGACCTTAAGATTACACAGGTAAATCAAATGGAGCCAAATTATTGCCAGTATTTTAAAATTTCAGACCTGACACTGCACAATTTGCTGGCACAGCAGTGAGTGATTAAATAAAGGGATTTTTTACTCACCTTAAAATCCATTTGTTTGAGTCGACGAACACAACGCTCCATAAATCATAACTACTGGGTTATATTGCCTCCTCCAGGAGTAGGACTAGGCAGAACAAAAAAACTTGGCTACGCCCATGGGCTGACCTCAGCTGGTATATAACCCCCCTCTCTGCTCTAGGTATTAAGTTTAGTAGCAAGCAGTATTAGAAGTATAAAAAACTCCTTAGAGGGGTGGGTGCCTTGTCCGTTGATGGACACAGTGCTCCATAAATCAGAACTACTGGGATGTCCAAAAGCAGTGCCAAAGGAAAGTGAGGGGTGGGGAAAATAACCCGAGTCTACACACAAGAGCCCTAACCGGGGAAAAACAGGAGCCCCCCCATCTGAAAAAATGTTTTAAAGAAAAACATCCCTCAAGAGGGAACAGCCCCTCTTAAACAGCAAATGTATCGTATAGCTCTTATTGCTCTAACTGACATGTAAACATAAGCTGCCAGCACATCAACCGACACATAGTTGTCCAAATAGTTATACAAAGAAAAGTGTAGCGCTAAAATGACTGATACAATCCATATAACTGTGTATTAAAACAGTGATGAAAAAGTGAAATAAGTTAATAAATAATGATAAGTCCCAAATGGTGAAATTTAGAGCATAAATATGGAGCCATCCAAACTTGTAAAGGTGATTACAGGGATTCCCACACCAACAGAGAGAATATAGAATGTGCTCACCGGAAGGTATGGACCCAAGTACCTTATAGCAAATGGGTCAAACAGACTTGATGTAATCCATGGATCTCACAATGTATGGCTGTCCCAAAGGATATTTTTCACAGGATAACGATAAACACTTGGAAGTAGGTGGCTAAATCTCCCAGTGTAATATCCATATTTGAAAGTAAGGCAGATAACACAAACATAGTGTAATACTGCTATATAAATTTATTTTGTTAAAAGGGATTAACCAGTTCCCTACCGGCATATAGGGAAATGACCCCGGCAGGAACACTTCCTCCCTCTGGGTGGGCGTCATATGATGTCCGCCCGTTCTCGTTGCTCTCTGTCAACCCCCCCCCCCCCCTTTCCGGTGAGTGCATTCTATATTCACTCTGTTGGTGTGGAAATCCTTTTGATCACCTGTACATATTTGGATGGCTCCACATTTATGCTCTATATTTCACCATTTGGGACTTTTCACTATTAACTTTTTTCACCTTTTCATCACTATTTTAATACACAGTTATATGGATTGTATCAGTCATTTTAGCGCTGCACTTTTCTTTGTATAACCTCTTGAACGCTTGATGACGGAAGGCCCCAAGAAGTACTAAGTGCCCCAAGTAGAATGCGCTGTGACTGGGAAAGAAGGAACCTGACCTTTAATAGAAAAGGCCTGAGTCCCCGTCTGTCTGGCAATGGTAGTCGAAGAAGTGGCCAGCCCTTTTATTGGTCCTTGTGTAACCACAAACAGCGAGTCTGACCTCCGAAAGCACTCCGTAGCTGTTAGATACACCTGAAAAAGGAAAAGACAGACAGGGATGAAGAACCACTTTATCCCTATGGACCACGAAATAGGGAGTATGACAGGATAGTGCCACCAACTCCAAAACCCTGTGAATGCCACCTTCTGGGACAATGTAGGCAAGGGAATCTCGCAAATATTCTCAAATGGAGGTTTTTGGAGAACTGCACTAGGTTTAAATCCCATGGCTGCCAAAGAGACCGTACAGGTGGAACCACATGTCAAACCCCCTGAATGAAGGTACAAACTAAAGAGTGTGTGGCTAGGGGTCACTGAAAGAAGATTGCTAAGGCAGACACCTGGCCCTTGATGGTACTCAAGGCCAACTTCTGCCCAATGCCTTATTGAATAAAGACCAAGACCTGAGCCACAGAAAAAGAACGAGGATGAGCGCCGATCTACTCACACCAATAAATGTACGCTTTCCACGTACAATGGTATATCTTGCTAGAAGTCAACTTCCTCACCTTCATCATAGTAGGAATCACTGATTCAGACAAACCTCTTGTAGTGGAGCTCCAATACCCAGCCTAGGTATCTCTGCTGTATAATCCTTGAAGCTGAGGAAGTACTAACATATCCAAGGAAAAATCCCCCCCCCCAGTAACAAGACGACACACAGTTCTGGGAGTCAACAACAACTTTTATTCAGCCACAGCTGGCTTTTATATGATTCCCCATGCAAGGGGTTTCCTAATTAATTTTCCAGGGGCATTCCCCGCTGGACCTGGGAGGGAACAAGGGACCAGCAAACATTTCCCATGTGACTCAATCAAACTGAGCCAATTAACTAGTAGACTTTCATCATCGAGCTCCTGAAGCACAATACTCATTATTATAAGTGTAAACACATCCCCACAGTTGATAACAGTTGAGTAAATCAGTGTATTCAACCATGTGTGCTAAACAGGTGGTTGAGCTGATGATATTAGCCTCTGCTATGAGTCTGACTGTGTGAAGCAGTCTCTTATTGGCAATAGGCACCTAGGCCTTCAACATGGATCCTTGAGATACATTGTGGACAAATATTACTGTCCAATTTGAAGTAATCCAAACCATATTCTCAGTGTCCATTCCACTACCCCTTTATCCCTCAGTACCTGACTTTCAATAGCTAAGCCATTAAAATCAGTGACTGAAGCAGGATGGTAGATCAGCTCTTGGGATAACTGGTCCTCTCTGAGAGGTAGCCCCCAAGGAACGTTTACGGCCACCAGAATGATTGGAAGACCCTCACCCTTGATTTCTCACAGGAATCGCGGAAGAATCTTGAGCCAAGGATGATCCTGGCCTTACTGTACCCCTAGGATGCCTACTGCGTCTGCCAGAGGAACCAGTGACCTCCCCCCCCGAACCTTCTGTGGAGCCAAACTTGCTGAAGGAGCTGCATGCAGGACTGTGCAATCAGAACTGTCTTGAAGTTGGATACCACCAGACCCAGAACCTGCATGCAGGTCGGGAGAGGGAACTGTATGTGTGATAGCAGCCGGTGAATCATGGCCTGTGGTTCCCGAAGTTTGGAGGAAGGACCACCCTGGTCATAAAAAAAATTAGACCTAGGTAATTTAGTTTCCTGGACAGGGATAGGGGGACCTTTGGTAGTTCGGATGTCACCCGAACCTTTGCAGTAATTATATCTGCTCAAGGAGACTCAGGGCCTAAAAAACCCAAAATGGAAAAACTTTGCCCCCCTTTTTTGGTACATTTAACGGATTGCTCACGAAGGAGGTCCATGGGGCCGGAAACCAGCGAAGATGTTCCCCCAGCCAAGTAATGGGTGAGACTAGACTTTCATGCTGAAGGGGTTTTGTTTGCGGATTTGGAGAAGCCAGCCCTAGGCTTAAAAGACCAAGGTTGCTTGAAACCTCCCAGGGAAGACTTGAGGGATCTATTTCCCTTATCTGCAGTCCAAAAATTAGCACAAAATTATTTTCAATGGGCTGAGAAGGAAAACCCTCGTCTGTGAAGAGGCTCCTTCCCTTTCCTAGACTGTGGAAGGAAGGTACTCTCCCCTCCGTGAGATCCTTAATGATGTCATCCAGAGTAGTCCCAAACAGGCGATCACCTTGAAAGGGCAAATCAATGAGAGCTTTCTTAGAGGCTTGGTCTGCAGACCAATTCTTAAGCCACAGCATGCACCAAATTACCACCTCTGAAACCGAAAGCTTGAACAGCACAGGAGCTGTATTCAAAGCTGCATCACAAATAAATGGATTTTTGTAAGATCTTACCGTAAAATCCTTTTCTCTTAAGCTCATTGACAGACGTAGTCTTCTTGATTCTCAAGAGCTGGGTTATGTTGTCTCCGCAGGAGTAGGACTAGGCAGAAAGACAAAACGTTCTGGCTCCACCTTAGGGGCAGTCCCTGAGGGTATATCCTCCCTCTCTCTGCTACAGGGAATCAGTTCTGTTCTAAAGCAGTAACAGAGAATTTAACCCAACCCAACTCAATGATAGAGGGGCGGGTACTACGTCTGTCAATGAGCTTAAGAGAAAAGGATTTTACGGTAAGATCTTACAAAAATCCATTTTTCTCTATCGCTCATTGACAGACGTAGTCTTCTTGATTCTCAAGAGCTGGGACATCCAGAAGCAGTGCCACAAAATGAGGGGTGGGATTGACAGAATCAAAATCCAATCTAGAAGGCCCAACCGGAGCCAACCAGAAGTATCAAAGGACTCATCGAGTAAACAGATGAGACCTACCCCACAAATCCTCGAGGTAGACCAACAGTCTCCTCAAACAGTGGCCTGCAGGAACCTTGCAGCCAGAAGAGGCATCTGACGATGCCATCACATAAACCTTATACAATATTGTAAAGGTATGAACCGACTAAACAGTCGCCTTGAAAACCTGAACCACTGACGCCTGATGGCGGAAGGTCCAGGAAACTCTAAGCGCCCGAGTAAAATGCGCCTTAACAGGGAACGGGGGATCCCGACCCTTAGATAAAATAAGCCTATACCACCGTCTGTCTGATCCATCTAAAGATGGTCGCAGCAGAACAGGCAACCCCTTCTTAGGGCCATCCGTGATCACAAACAGTGAATCCGTCTTACAAATTGAATCCGTGGTATTCAAGTATATCCTGATCGCCCGAACTACATCCAAGGAATGCCATGCAAATTCTCGAGGATGATTGGGCTAAGGACATAGGAAGGACAATACACTGTCCTTATTCAATGAAATTTTGAAACCACCTTAGAAGGAAGGATGAATTCGGATGAAGAACAACCTTATCCCTATGAACCACCAGATCTGGGGAACAACAGGATAATGCAGCCAGTTCTGACACCCTGCGTGCAGAAGTGATAGCCACCAAGAAGACCACCTTCTGGGATAAAGTAAGCAAGGGAATCTCCCTGATATTTTCAAAGGGAGGTGTCTGAAGAACCGACAGCACCAAATTAAGATCCCAGGATGGTAACGGCGCGTGCACTGGCAGAGCCAGGTGTCGCACCCCCTGGATGAAATTCCGCACCAAGGAATGAGTAGACAAAAGCTTCTGAAAGAAGATAGCAAATGCTGAAACCAGACCCTTGATAACACTCAAGGCCAGCTTCTGCTCAACTCCCTGTTGCAGAAAGCCAATATTCGGACTACCGAATAAAGATGTAGATGGAACCCAAGGGATTCACACCACACAATATAAGACTTCCATGTACGATGATAATCTTTCTGGAAGTCGCTTTCCTTGTTTTAACTAGAGTAGGAATAACTGAAGCTGACAATCCCTTGTCCTTCAGCACCTGGGTCTCAATAACCAGGCCGTTTAAAACCAGCGATCGTAAAGCAGGATGGAAGATCGGTCCCTGAGACAGTAGATCCTCCCTGAGAGGAAGTCTCCACGGGACGTCCGCCATCAGTCTGACCAAGTCGGCGTAACAAGCTCGACGAGGCCAGTCCGGAGCTGCCAGGATTACTGGAATTCCTTCCTCCTCTATCCTGCGAAGAAGTCTTGGCAGTAACCCAAGAGGAGGGAAGACATACATTAGCTGGTATTGCCCCCACGGGGCGATCAGTGCGTCTGCGGTTTCTGCTAGAGGATCGCGGGAGCGAGCCACGAATCTCTGAACTTTCCTGTTGAATCGAGATGCCAACAGATCCATATCCGGGGTGCCCCATCGTAGGCACAACTGGTGGAAAACGTCTGGATGGAGGGACCATTCCCCCTGATCCAGAGTTTGACGGCTGAGATAATCTGCCTGCCAATTCTCCACCCCCGGAATGAACACCGCAGAGATTGCTGGAACAAATCGTTCCGCCCAGCGAAGAATGCAAGCCACTTCTTTGGCCGCTCGGACACTCTTGGTGCCCCCCTGGTGATTGACATAAGCCACGGCCGTGGCGTTGTCCGACTGGATCCGAACCGGGCTGCCCTGGAGCTGCTCGGTCCAGTGAATCAGACAAAGTCTGATCGCTCTCAGTTCCAATACATTTATCGGTAACCTGGATTCTTCCGGGGACCAAAGTCCCTGGACAGATAACTGACCGAGAATTCCTCCCCATCCGGATAGACTGGCATCCGTGGTCACTGTCGTCCAATATATTGGCAGAAATGACTTTCCCTGGCTGAGCATCGGAGACCGAAGCCACCAGACCAGAGACTCTCTGGTCTGTTTGCTCAATCGGATCTGATTGTCCAGGGATTCCGATTCCGTCTGAGAAGAATCTCTTGCTGAAGAATTCGGGTATGGGACTGGGCAAATGGGACTGCTTCGAAGGAAGCCACCATCAACCCCAGAACCCTCATGCAAGTCCGAAGGGAAGACCAGCTGTTGGATAGTAACAACTGGACTGCTGATTGAATCTTTCGGAGTTTCCCTACCGGAAGAAAAAAACTCTTGTCCTGACTGTGTCTAGAATTAGACCCAGATATTCGAGCCTCTGGGTGGGAACCAGAAATGACTTTTGCTGGTTCACCAGCCACCCGAACTCCTGTAAAGAAATCATAGTAATTTCTATGTTTTGTAGCAAGGTCTGAGGAGACTCTGCATGAAGCAGAAGATCGTCTAGGTAACCAAGGATCGATATGCCTCTTTGGCGCAGAAGTGCCAACATTGGGGCCAACACCTTCGTGAAGACCCGCGGAGCCGTGGCGAGACCAAACTGATAGTGGTTCTCTTCTACGGAAAAGCGTAGAAACCGCTGATGTCCTGCGAAAATGGGAATGTGAAGATATGCGTCCTTGATGTCTATGGACGCTAGGACATCCCCTGGATGCAGAAAGGCTGCTACTGTGCGAATGGACTCCATTCTGAATCTTCTTATGTTGACAAAAGAATTGAGTGCCCTTAAGTCCAGAATTGGACGCACTTTGCCCTCTTTCCTGGGTATTGTAAATAGGTTTGAATAAAACCCTTGAAAACCATTCTGTCCAAGGAACGTGGACTACCACGCCTTGTTGTGGTAAATCTGTGACTGCTCTCCGCAGATCGTCTAAACGATCCGGGGATAGTCGGCTATTGGAAGGGAAGAATCGCGCCGGTGGGAGAGATCGAAACTCGATCTTGTACCCTGACCTTATGACTTCGCAAACCCATCTGTCCGGGATTCTGGAAAGCCATGGATCCGGGAACCGGCGAAGACGTCCCCCCACCCCAGTTATGGGTGGGGGCGCACCTTCAGGCTTTGGACGGTTTATCTTCAGGTCTGGAGGGGGCGGGCTTTTGCTTGTCTGACCAACGACCCCTGACGCCTCCTGCAGGAGCTTTGGAGGACTTAATTTTTTCACCCGCGGGACGAAAAAACCTCTTGTGAGCAGAAAAAGAAGGCCCTCGTCTTTGACGAGTTCCTTTACCTTTAAAATTTTGCGATAAAAAGGTGCTCTTTCCACCCGTGAGATCCTAATGATCTCATCTAAGTTGGCTCCAAAAAGACGCTCTCCTAAAAAGGGGATATTAGCCAATGCTACTTTGGAACCTTGGTCGGCTAACCAACCTTTTAGCCACAGTGTACGCCTGAGAACCACCGCTGAGACAGATGCTCGCGCCAATAATGAAGTGGCGTCTAACGCCGCATCACACACAAACTGTAACCCCTGTATCATTAGTTCCAACGAATCTGATACCGCCTGAGGGACCTCTTCTAGGTCCCGGCGTAACCACTTGGTCCATACAGTTACAGCCTGCGAAACCTGACCAATAGCAATTATTGGTCTGAAAGCTGATCCAATCAAGGTAAACATGGTGCGAGACATAGCTTCTATCTTGCGATCCACTGGATCTTAAAAGACGGAGCGTCTTCTAGAGGAATAACCGTGGCTTTATTCAATCTAGCAATTGGTGAATCCACCACAGGTGGTTCTGTCCATTTCTTAATGAGGGTTTCCTCAAACGGATAACGCCTGTTAATGCGTTTAGAAATAGTAGAAATGCGTTTTGGCAGACTCCATTCTTCTTTGATTGGATTGCCAAAACATTTGGGCAATGGAAAAACCTTCGCCACTTTGATGCGTTTTTTAGTCCCAAAAGGGATTTCAGTTTCAGCTATTTCTGACGGAATACCCTGTAATCTTAAGGTTTCTTGAACAGATACAATGAGTGCGTTTACCAACGCTTCCTCTCTGGCTATGGCTGATGCCGAAACATCCTCCTCACTGTCTGAAAAGACAGTACACGAGACACCAATACCAGATGAAGTACCTGCAACTGCAGAAATAGGCTCAGAGTCTGAATCCGAGGTTTCAGATAATAAGGGGTTAGGCGGGGGTCGCTTACTTGCGCCCTGTCCCTGACAAGCCACTTCCACCCGGGACACAAAGTTTCCATAATAGCGGACAATGATTCAATCGTCAGTGGGGTGCTGGAGGATCCCGCAGACCCCTCGAGGGGATCCGGAGGAGATACATGAGTGGCAGGGTCCATGTTAATCCAGGACACCTTTGCCAGAAAACACAAAAAAACTTTTTTTTTTTTTTTTTTTAAAAATACCTCTTTTTTTTTTTTTTTTTTTAATTTTTTTTTTTTTTTTTTATGTGTCTTCCCTAGCGCAATAGCGCCCCTCAGAGTACCTGCTTCTCGATCCCACAGAGAGAGAGAGGGACCCCCAAGGCTCACCAACCGATGCAGTGAAGTTTCCAACCAACTGCAGTCAGCGTCTGTGTTTTACAGACTGGAAGGAGCTGTTGCTTTTTCCCGGGTAGAAGGAAGTGGCTCCGCCCCCTGTGTACGCCTTCCGGCATTCCCAGCTCTCCACGAGGTAGCTGGGCTCATGAAACATGGCCGCCCCCATACAGGAGACATTAGACTCCAAAAACATGGCGGCCGGCGTGACCTGAGGACATGCATGCACCTGGTCTACGGCAAAATGGCGGCGGACCGCCGAAATCGTAATTCCCAGCACATCCACCTGCATCTCTGCTGAGTGGCGATTGATAGATCTACAGGAGATACACTACAAATAAGGTAGGATTATACCTCCTATGTCTGCTGTAATGCTACAGTCTGCTGGGTAGAGTGTTAGCTCTCAAACCAAGTCCACTTCCCACAAACACATACTGTATTTACAAGGGGGACTTTTAGTGTCAGATATATACTGACCATGTATGGAGGGGCCCATAATTCATACTGCCTCATAACGAGGAAAGAAAAAAGGGAACGTTTACTCACCATACCGAACTGACAGGCACCCTCTCTTCACAATACCCTCTCCACCGGGGTGGGGGTTTGTGGACCACTCCGGACGCCTCGACTCTCAGGTTCCTGGCGTCCAAGCGAGACTTTTAACTCGCAAGGTCAGTCCCTCCACTGGGACTCCGTCGCGGCCGACCCAGCGCGGAGCTCTGGTCTGCACGCGCTCGTAGGCAGAAACCGGGGTGACCACTGGATCTCAACATCCAGCCCGTCGCCCGGCCCCGCATACTTACTTGAATGTGTCGCGGCCGACCAAGCGCAATGCCATGGTCTGCGCGCGCTCGTAGGCCGGCTGGGGTGACCACAAGTGTCGCCCAGTCCGGCATTTTTGCTTGAAGATCTCACAGGAAAAAAACACTGGAGAAAAACTACCTAAAAAATGTCTTTTTCTTAAAGAAAAAAGTCTTGCCAGGACCAAAAGATCCCAGCAAGGAACTTAGGTCCTTACTCCTGACTAGACAGAAAAAAACTGATTCCCTGTAGCAGAGAGAGGGAGGATATACCCTCAGGGACTGCCCCTAAGGTGGAGCCAGAACGTTTTGTCTTTCTGCCTAGTCCTACTCCTGCGGAGACAACATAACCCAGCTCTTGAGAATCAAGAAGACTACGTCTGTCAATGAGCGATAGAGAAAAACTGCAGCCCCTGGACAAACTGGTCCGCTAAGTCAACATAAGCAGCAGGAACCTGCTCACTCCCCAGGCCCTGGCGCAAAAGCTTGGCCCATTCAGTTAGGGTCTGAGAAATTAGGGCTGAGGCCAAAACTGGTCGCAATGCCGAACCAGCCATTGTAAACATGTTGCACGCCACAGCCTCCACTTTCCTGTCAGCCGGGTCTTTAAAGGACGGGGATTCCTCTACTGGGATAATGGTTGCTTTATTCAACCTAGAAACAGAACTGTCCACCACTGATGAACTAGTCCACTTTTTTAAAATTGATTCCACAAAGGGGTAACGTACTGAGAAACGTTTGGGTACCACAAAGGGTTGCTTTGGTTGCTCCCATTCCTTATAGATAAACCTGTCAAAATAAGGAAGATAAGGAAACACCATAGCTGTGCGAGGTGACTTGTGTGTACCACAAGACACTGCCACATCCTCAATTTTTAAGGTTTCACGCACTGCAGTAATAAGTGTGTCTACCAGCACTTTGTCCATTCTCTGCTATGACCATGAAGGAATCATCCTCACTATCAGACGGATCGAGGGGCTTGATATGAATTCCCCCTAGACGGCCTGTGTCCACAGCAGCATCAGGCTCAGAATCAGATGAGAAAGACTGAGCAGGGGAAGGCAGGGGAAGCTTTTTCTTGGGCCTTTGCCCACATGCCACTTCCACCCAGAATACCAAGGACTGTAGGGCTGCCGTCAGCACAACCATGGGAAGCTGGGGTTCCGAGGGACCTGCCACCTATATGAGGGGGTCAGTGAGGGAGATGTGACCCTGAGACTTCATAGGAAAAAGGAGACCCTGCTGTACGAAAAGTTTTTTGGCACTACTTAAGGATCCCACAATGCTCAGGGTACCTATCAGCCATCCATTTCATATATCCCGGGCAGAGGAAGAAGAGGAGCCCCGGCATCTCCATGCGGCTCTGACTGTCTCCAGCATCTCAGCGGACTAAGGGAAAATCGCCGCCGTTACGTCATGGGCTACACAAACATGGCCGCCAGCCGGAGACCAGCCAAACCAAGGGGAAATGGCTGTCATCGGGCTTCCTGGCTGCTGTGGACACAACGAGAAGCATGCTGCCAGGATCCTCCCTGCGCCCTCTCCAAGGGGACCCACTTTAAGGAACTGTACTCCACCAGGCAGGGCATACATTAAGAGGACTCCGCAGCGCACTCTGAACAGCTGCCCCCTCTGCACTGGGACCCCCAAACTGCCCTATATCTCACACTGCACACAGTAGGGTGGCACCTAGGGTTCTTCGCTGCACCCTCTGAAATGAGACCCCAACTAGGCCAAGGTACTGCACCCAATCCACCAGGGCAGGACAAACACCACCCCAAGACCTTTACAGAAGGGAAATGGCGGGGGAGACACCCAGGGGTCTCGGCTCCCTGCCCTGGGACCCCCACCAGACTCTAGGTGCGGGACATCAACGGGGGGGTGGGAAGCCCAACTAAGGGACTTTAGGTTGGGAGGAGGGAACCTGCGGCAGGCCTGACCATCCCAGGAGGTTACCCGCGTCCACCCCAAACCGCCTAAAGGGGAGAGGGGGGACTGTACTTGCCATTACATGGTGTGGGTGCTCCAGAAAGAACTCACCATCGAAGTGGGGGAACTGTTGGCCAAGGGGATGCTGCAACTCAGACCAACGCCTGGTCCTATGCGACCATATAAGATGTTTAACTCGTGAGCCAGCCTCTGTCCGTGAGGCTATGTCAAGGAAGTCCTAGCGCGTAGGTGTGGTCTGCACGCGCTCGCTGGCTGGACTGGGGGGAACCACTGGATCTAGATTATCATGCCCGTTGCCCAGCTCAGCAGTTGACTGTAGATTCTCCCAGAAAAAGATAGCAAAAAAGATGCATGGAAGAAGAAAAAATTGCTAGGACCAAGAGATCCCAGCAGGGAGCCTAGGTGTTTACTCCTGACTAGACAGAATAAACTGAATACCTAGAGCAGAGAAGAGGGTTCTTTACCAGCTGAGGTCGGCCCATGGGTGTATCCAAGTTTTTTTTGTTCTGCCTAGTCCTACTCCTGGAGGAGGCGATATAACCCAGCAGTTATGATTTATGGTGCGCTCTGTCTGTCGATGAACAAAATAGAAAACACAATTTGTTCAACTTTGCATACAAATTCATATTCACTTCAAGCAAGTGCTTGCGCACACCAATATGACACAAAGTCACGTGCCATGCTCTGCCAAAATAGTGGGCACACAAACATCTTCCCATGTAAAATGAACTGTGTGCACACACTTTTGGAGTCCATGCACATGCGTTTAGCAGAGGAGTATTTTCTCCCTCTAAACGCTGAGCTTAAATTATGCCTCTAAACATCCTAAAGTGCATGGACACATAGGATAACTTTGAGCTGCTCCTACAGGCAAAATTCAAAACTCCTGTAGAAACAGCGATTTTTATGCCCAGTGTGCATGGACACTAAAGTCGGGCTGAACAAAAAAAAAGTGATAGCTCAGGAGGAGCTAATGTATTAACTGTCCAACGTTAGTACAGCGATCTCCCCTGATGTACTTTTGTGTTCTGACAGGGGGACGGCCCTTCGCCAGAACACTCTTGTCAGCACTCTCAGCAATTGGCTGAGAGCGCTGACCAGGAGGCGGGCAGCAGACCTTTTTCTTTGGGCCTTTGACAGAAGCTGGCCGGACGGTACACACAGACTCCAGTACACACATGCAGAATGGCGGCTGGTTTTTATTCAATTAATGCTGTCTGACTCTGTAGCCATTGTAAGCAGGGGTATCCCTTAAACGCCCACCAAATGTAAACATTTGAGTTAAACTTTTTTTTAATTATTAGAGTGACTCTAAACCCAAATTATAAATCTGCTATGAGCCTGCAGTGCGCATGCTCCCCATTTGGCTAAGTAAGCCGTTTCTTGTTATACAAGACTTACTTACTAGGTCACATGACGGCTGTTTACATCACTGCACTATGGCCCGTATTGAGGGCAGATCTAAACTACAGCATGTCCCATATCATGTGACATTTGCTTTAGTTATTACATGCCATCCCTTCCAGGCCATTCAGGAAAGACTGAGCTGCCAGTCAGCCATGTGCTCTGTGCCCTAGGTGGATCAAATGCTTGACTGACAGCACACGCTGCTCTGAATGATATAGGGAGTACGACATCACAGGACATGTGACGCCCTGTGGCTTAACCCAGTTCCAAGTCATGCTGCAGTGAAAATAAGAAGAGCAACCATGTGACCAAAGGAGAAAATAAAAAAAGGTAAGAAGAACTTGATTTTTAAAGCTGTGTGTATTCACATTTGTGACTGTTGGTGAGCCCTACCTATATAAAGGCTTTATTTACACTTCAAAATACAATTTTGCTTACCAAAAAGACATAGGACATACCTATGCTGCATATATCACCTTGTCCAGCTTGTACTACATCAAAACAGTGGGTTACAATCATTTTTAGGAGAATATACCTTTTAATGCCAATAGAGAACTTGTCTTCTAAAACCAGGGACAATGAAAAAAAAAACAGCCCTCTAGCCAGAAAACTCTATCCAAACTTCAAAAAAGGCTTCATCTCTTTTAATATCAGCTAAATATAATTTGATTTTTGTAGAAGACCCCAAGCTAACTCAGTTTTATGCTTTACAATCAGAAACTAGGTGATGAATAAGAGACAAAACGTGTACGGTATATGCGTACTTACTGATTCACAAGTGCAAACCTTTATGCAATTTGCTGAAAAAAATACAAAATAAAAACTGACTTACTGTATAACACCAGAGAAAGGAAAGTATGATTTTTTTTTTTTTTTTTTTTCATACCGATAGAACCTTTTTTTTCACAGAATACAGTATAGGACACATGTAAGTGAAAAATCCAATTTTCTTAATCATACAGTGCAGTTCACATGCTGTTCACTTGGGGGATAAGAATATGCATGCATCTTAAATTCCAGGGGGAGTGCAACTGGGGAGTCAATGGTGGAGAAGGATCTGGGTGTTCTGGTAGATCATAAGCTTACAAATGGCATGCAATGCCATGCTGCAGTTTCCAAAGCAAGTTAAGTCCTTTCTTGCATTAAGAGGGGTATGAACGCCAGAGAGAAAGATATAATTTTGCCCATGTACAAATCAATAGTAAGTCCTCATCTGGAATATGCAGTTCAGTTTTGGGCACCAGTTTTAAAAAAGGATATCAGGGAACTAGAGAAAATACAGAGAATGGCAGCCAAACTGATGAGAGGCATGGAGGAGCTCAGCTATGAGAAAAGATTACAGGAACTTAATTTATTCGCTTTTTGAGAAGAGGAGATTAAGGGGCGATATGATCAACATGTATAAATACATAAGTGGTCCATATAGTGAAATTTGTGTTCAGTTATTCACTTTAAAGTGGTTGCAAAGGCAGAAGGTTTTTTATTATAAATTCTTTGTATGAAGATAAAAAAACCTTGTGTGTGCAGCAGCCCCCCTAATTCTTACCTGAGCCCGATTTTCCTCCAGCGATGTGCACGAGTGCCTTGGCCATCCGGGACTCTCCTTTCTGATTGGCTGAGACACAGGAGCAGCGCCATTGGCTCCTGCTGTTGTCAAAGTCAGTTAGCCAATCAGGAGAGAGAGCGAGAGGGGGGGCAGGGCTCCATGTCTGAATGAAAACACAGAGCTGTGGATCAGCTGGGGTGCCCCCATAGCAAGCTGCTTGCTGTGGGGGCACTCGTCAGGAGGGAGGAGCCAGGAACGCCTGTGAGGGACCCAAGAAAAGAAGGACCTGGGCTGCGAAAAACCATCTGCACAGAGCAGGTAAGTATAACATGTTTGTTATTTAAAAAAAAAAAAAAAAATTAGACTTTAGTATCACTTTAAGGTCATCACAGAGAACAAGAGGGCACTCTGTTTGTCTATATTTAATCTCCAAATACAGAAAGGCTTCTTCACAGTAGGAGCTGTGAAAATGTGGAATAGACTTCCTCTTGAGCTGGTTCTGGCCAACTCAGTATATTGTTCTAAGAAAGGCCTGGACTCTTTATTAAATGCACGAAATATAACTGGATACTAACATTTATAGGTTAAGTTAAACCAGGGAATATCTGATTGCCTCTTGGGGGATCAGGAAGGATTTTTTCACCCCGCTGAAGCAAATTGTATCATGCTTTATTGTTTTTTTTTTTTTTTTTTGCCTTACTCTGGATCAACTGTGGGTATTGGATAGTGTATATGGAGGTTTCTATTTTTCTTTGTTGGTTGAACTGGATAGATTTGTGTTGTTTTTACTTTGATTAACTATGTAACAGTACAGAATGTAGGATCTTAGTATTAACCATTGGATGTTCCAGAACAGCCTAACTGAAGGCTGACTATACAGCAAAAAAAACACCAACAGGCCCAGGTAAAAACTGGGTAAAGAAAGGTTTGCCAGAGCTCAAACAACAGTTTAAAGCACCTTACGCCTGAAAACCGTTACCAGAGGAGGCCTGAACATTGACCTAAAACTATATATTAATCCCAAAACCACAAATGTAATATATTGCATCTTATTAATTCTTAGATGTGGGGGGCTTTTCTTTTTTTAGGCTTTTTTCTTTCTGTTTTTCACCTTGAGAGTTGGCCAGTAACACACCACCTGTATTATGCCTCGTACACACGCAACAATTATCGGCCGACCGATCGGCCGTCTTTTGTCCAGTGTTGTTGTGTTGGTTGAAATGTGCTCTAGACTGCACACAAATTTTCAACAACAACCAACTTCAGAAGTGATGTCATGCATGTTCTGGTTTACTTTCCGTGTGTTTTTTCTTCTCTGAGCATGCCCAGTCTTGCACGTCTGATTTTTGTCTGCCGAAATCTGTACTTACTGACGGAAAATCGGCCGTTCTGTTGACGGCCAACAAAAATTTTATAGCATGCACACCAGATTTTGTTCGGCCGAAAAGTCGCAGTCGGTTGTCGGAAGAATCATACTAACAAGCCGAAAATCGGCCGATCGGACGTTGGCCGAGAATACACGGCCAACAATCGTTGCGTGTGTACGAGGTATTAAAATACCTACACTCTGGATAAAGGAGCAATAGAGATATTTAGACAGCAGCATTGTCAGTCATGGGGGAGGGTAGATAGATGCACTAGCAGATTTAGACATAATAAATACAATTTAAGCCAAACTCCAACTAAACTGCAGTTTACAGCGACAGTTTTATTACTTTTAGGATAAAGGTTTTACATAAATAAATAAAAGCTGATCATTGTAAGTACCCCTGTCAGTGGTAAATGGTTTGTCTCAACCCTCTAACTGCTATATCTGCAGGATAGCTTGTTCTCTTAAAAAACAACAGACTTACTGGCCAGATCTCCAGATCAGGTGAAAAAAAAAAAGAACGATTAAAAAGAAAACTAATGCAGCCATCACAGCTAAAAATTTGTAAACTGCAGTATAATAAAATTTTTGATTTTGGTTTTAATGTTGCTTTAAATGTGTAAACAGAAGACCAAGTGACCTGATGCAGAAAAGCCCATAAAGCAGTAATGGATTTGATATAAGTACACCTTAACAGGGAAAGGTGGAAACCTATAATTTGGACCAGGGGTCCCCAACCAAAGGGCCATGGCCCAGTACCAGGCCATGGCCTCTCTGCAGCTGGGCCGCGAGTGCCGTGGGCAGCATGAGAGAGCCGGCGAGTCAGTGGGCAGCATGAGAGAGCCGTGAGCAGCATTTGAGAGACGGTGAGCCAGACAGCATGAGAGAGCCAGAGAGCCAGGCAGCATGAGAGAGCCAGAGAGCCAGGCAGCATGAGCGAGCAGGTGAGCCAGGCAGCATGAGAGAGCCAGTGAGCTGGCGGCAGGCAGACAAGAGAGATGACATCATCTCTCACTGCCCGCCCTGCATCACCACTGTTCCGCCCCCACTGTTCAGCTGCGGGCAGCAGAGAGTTTACATCATCTCTCACTGCCCGCTATCTCTCTGGGACCCAGCCAATGTACATGTGCAGCATCTGGTGGCAGGTGACATGGCAAGTGACAATCTAATCTGGTGGCAGGTGACATGGCAAGTGACAATCTGCATCTGGTGGCAAGTGACAATCTGCATCTGGTGGCAGGTGGCATGGCAAGTGACAATCTGCATCTGGTGGCAAGTGACAATCTGCATCTGGTGGCAGGTGACGTGAGAAGCTGCATCTGGTGGTAGGTGAGGTGGCAAGTGACAAGCTGCATCTGGTGGCAGGTGACGTGACAAGTGACAAGCTGCATCTGGTGGCAAGTGACCAGCTGCATCTAATGGCAGGTGACATGGCATGTGACAAGCTGCATCTGGTGGCAGGTGACGTGGTAAGTGACAAGCTGCATTCAAAGGCAGGTGACGTAAAAAGTGAGCAGCTGCATCCAAAGGCAGGAGAGTGACAAGTGACAAGATGCATCTGGTGGCAGGTGATGTGGCAAGTGGCAAGCTGCGTATGGTGGCAGATGACAAGCTGTAACTGGTGCCAGTTGACATGGCAAGTGACAAGCTGCATCTGGTGGCAGTTGAAATGGCAAGTGACAAGCTGCATTTGATGGCAGGTGATGTGGCAAGCTACAAGCGGCATCTGGTGGCAGGTTGACATGACAAGCTGCATCTGCTGTCAGGATACATGGCAAGTGACAAGCTGCATCTGGTGGCAGGCGACATGACAAGTGACAGGCTGCATATGGTGGCAGGTGACATGGCAAATGACAAGCTGCATTTGGTGGCAGGCGACATGGCAAGTGACAACTGCATCTGGTGGCAAGTGACCAGCTGCATCTAATGGCAGGGGACATGGCATGTGACAAGCTGCATCTGGTGGCAGGTGACGTGGTAAGTGACAAGCTGCATTCAAAGGCAGGTGACGTGAAAAGTGACCAGCTGCATCCGAAGGCAGGAGATGTGACAAGTGACAAGATGCATCTGGTGGCAGGTGATGTAGCAAGTGACAAGCTACGTATGGTGGCAGATGACAAGCTGTAACTGGTGCCAGTTGACATGGCAAGTGACAAGCTGCATCTGGTTGCAGTTGACGTGGCAAGTGACAAGCTGCATTTGATGGCAGGTGATGTGGCAAGTGACAAGCGGCATCTGGTGGCAGGTGACGTGACAAGCTGCATCTGCTGTCAGGATACATGGCAAGTGACAAGCTGCATCTGGTGGCAAGTGACAAGTTGCATCTGGTTGCAGGCAATGTGGCAAGTGACAAGCTGCATCTGGTGGCAAGTAACAAGCTGCATCTGGTGGCAGGTGAAATGGCAAGTGACAAGCTGCATCTGGTGGCAGGTGAAATGGCAAATGAAAAGCTGCATCTGGTGTCAAGCGACAAGCTGCATCTGGTGGCAGGCGATGCGGCAAGTGACAAGCTGCATCTGGTGGCAGGCGACATGACAAGCTGCATCTGGTGGCAAGTGACCAGCTGCATCTAAGGGTAGGTGACTCGGCAAGTGACAAGCTGCATCTGGTGGCAAGTGATGTGGTAAGTGACAAGCTGCATCTGAAGGCAGATGACGTCACAAATGACCAGCTGCATCCGAAGGCAGGAGACGTGACAATTGATAAGCTGCATCTGGTGGCAGGCGATGTGGCAAGTGACAAGCTGCATCTGGCGGCAGGTGACAAGCTGCATCTAGTGGCAGGTGACATGGCAAGTGACAAGCCGCATCTTGTGGCAGGCGATGTGGCAAGTGAAAAGCTGCATATCATAAAGGTGACATGGCAAGTGACAAGCTGCATCTAGTGGTAGGCAACAGTGGCAAGTGACATGCTCAGGGCTCCCACTGATTCTTCATTATGATGAGTGGAACTATTTAGTTTTATATTACAATGTAATAATAGAAATTATGCGCTTGCAATGATCGTTACGCCGTATCAACCATGATGCCGTGATGATTGAAGCGCCAACACCAGCCAAAAGATAACTGGTCTAATCCACCTAGCAATGGTGCAGCAAGGAGCAGTGAGCCCCCCTGTGAAAACTCTTGGGAAGGGCAAAGAGAGAATTAAATTGTCAAAAGGAGGCTGAGTATTAGGCCCCTTTCACACGGGCAGTGCAGCCGACGGACTCAGTTTTGATCAATCCTCGCTGAGCAGGCGGATGACAGCACCGTCTCCGCTTACTTTGCAGAGATTGAACTGTCAGAGCCCCGCTCTCATCTGTAAGAGATCGGATGACATCCGTCTGGATTTCACAGTCAGGATTGGATAGCAGTGGGTGTCAGTGGAGATGTCCGCTGACATCCGCTGCTCCATAGGGCTGCATTGAGCATCCGATCAGGTCCGCCTGAAAAACTGACAGGTGGACCGGATCAGAAAGTCCATGTGAAAGGGGCCTTAGACATTAAAAGAACATACCACGCAGTGCGCCCGATGGACTCCGTTTTGTTCAGCAGGGATCGATCCGCCGGCTATGGGTAGATTTATTTTTTCATACTAGTAATGGCAGCAATCAGCAACTAGCGGGACTGTGATATTATAACAGACAATCGGACAAAATACTTTTGACACTGCAGGAGCCAGTGACACTAATATAGTAATAAATGCTAAAAATATGCACTGTCACCGTACTAATGACATTGGCTTGGAAGGGGTTAAACATCTAGGGCAATCAAAGGGTTAACTGTGTTCCTAGCCAGTGTTTTTGTGTACTGTATGTGCTGCTTTTACTAGGGGAAGAGATGGATTTTATTCCCTGCTTTGCAGAGACACACAATCCGTCCCTTACCCCCGTCAGAACAAAGATCTGTCTTGTCTACATAGATTGTTTACAGATCTCTGTTCTGTGTGTTTTACAGATGATCGGCGGAGGCTGGGCGAACATCCAGTGTCTGGCACCCGCTGATCGGCTTCACAGCAGAAGCAGCCAGCTGCGGCGCTCGCACGTGCTCCCTAGGCTGAGGTGCAGAATCATGTATATATATTAATATATATATATATATACGTGATCCTGCACAGGAGGGCCGCCTTATAGCAGTATATATTTTAGCCAAGTTTTAATAAAGGGTGCTTACACCAGTTATAACCTGCTTCCTGTCACTTGATTTGGATCAGGACATCTATGCAAAAGAGAGCACCGGGCTGAAAGAGTACTACTGGTAATCTGACTAATGTAATATCCAAAAGGACTAGGTGGTCTGGGTGCCAGCCCCGGGCTCACTTCCATAGTAGTAGAAACAATAGGAATGTGGCTGCAGTGGAGGTATCATCGCCTTCAATTACTTTGTATTCCATTATTATTATATTAAGGATTTCTTTAGCACCAACAATTTTAACAAGGCTCTACAAAATGAAATATGTACTGAAAGAAATAATTGCCATTGCATATCTAACCCTCTAAAAATGATGGTTGTCTGGAAGTCAGGCTGGTGCATTTGCTACAACAATTTCTAAATCAGTGATTGCATGCAGTTTTAGGATTCTGACTTTTATTGCTGCATGCTGGTTTTGGGTCCATGAATCAGTATAATTTTCTATAGCTAAAGCCCAAATCAACCTCTACTGACAGTTTCAAGCCAACCCTTCTAAAGCCCCGTGCACACGATCAGATTATCGAACGATCTGTGCTCCGCTTTTTGTGGCATGCTAGTCTGATGTGGAAAGTGAAGAGGTTATTTTCATATGAATTTTCCCGTATGACAGAATTCTACTTCTGAAGTGATGTCATGTGTTTGATTGCTTTGTATGTGTTCTTTCGTCTCTGAGCATGCCTAGTCTTGCTCTTAAGATTTTTTTTCCGTCGAAATCTGTACTATTGAGACGAAAATCGGACGTTGTATTACGGACGACAAAAATTATATAGCCTGCACACCAGGATTTTGTCAGCCAAAAAGTCGGAGTTGGCTGTCGAAAGCACCATACTAACAATCCGAAAATCAGCAGATCGGTCATCGGACGAATTTTCCCTACAGATATTCTTATCGTGTGTACGGGCCTTTACTCCCGCACATAATACATAACTTTTTTCCCAGCAGTCTTTGGCCCAGTCTTGTTACATTACAAATGTTCTTCATGTTACTCCTGCTGTAAGTGGGCCCAAAATGTTGCTGAGCAGAAGCACATCATGATGTGGTGCTGTTCTTTACCAAATTGTCTTTTAAAGTGGTAGTAAACTTGCTATCATAACTTACCTATACAGTTCATTCTGGCACTATATGGCATAAAGCTGCAGAGGACCCAATTCTTTTATTTTATTTATCACTTTAAGTCCTGGGTTGTCTGATGATGTTCCTTGATACTCTGCTCTTACACTAAGAGAGGTAGATATCAACCCAGAAGAAGACAGGCATAGGGTGGCTGGAGCAGTAATGGCGCTTTTCCACTGCATGGAACCGAACGGTTCGGCTCGCTTTTGTGCTTTTCCACTGCTGGTACCACATGGTACGGTGAAGGAATGGTTTGGTACGGTACAGCGGCGCTATTCCACTGCATGGAACCGAACGGTACGGCTCTCTAAAACAGTACCACCTCGATTGTGGTTCCAAGAGGTACCATACCGGTACCATATCCCACAATCCTTTGCATGCAGTCACTACTAGCCACTGATTGGTCAGAGAATCGTTGTTATCCCACCCACTTAACTTTAGTACTACTTTAGTGGAAAAGCAAACCATACCAAACTGTACCGAACCGTTCCAACACCGTACCATGTGGTACCAGCAGTGGAAAAGCTAACCGGGCCAAGCAGGGCCGAGTAGAGCCAAGCCGGTACTTGCAGTGGAAAAGTACCATAAGACTATGGAGGTCAGCGCTGGAAAGAAGGCGAGCATTGCATCAAGGAGTTGCATTTTTTAAAACATGTTTGGAATTTTTTTTTAAACTAGACTCTAGACTAGACTGCTTTAAATTATATGAAGTGTTCAACAAGAAGGTGATTATTGTGAAAGCTCCAAGAACATCCACTGATGTGACAAAGGCACAGTATGCACCTTGCAGAGACAAACTATGGTGCATTTTCCCCTCCAATATATTTTTCTGTTACAATGGAGAAAAACAGGATATTTCCATCAGGTCGTAAATGTTTCCATGAACAATAACAGTCAATCATTTTCAATAATGGCAGCTGGATGTACTCAATAGGTATAATTTCTCCACTAGAAATAGCTTAGTTCTCATGGAAAACATATTTACTGTAGATATGTAGACAGCTTTCTGACCTTTCCTCCTGAACATGCCTTGAAGTGCATTTTTTATTTGATTTCAAAGTTTTCCTTTGGCAAGAGCATTAGATCAATACAACTTATATCTTTTTTGGTACTTTTCTCAAGACTAAGTGTATTTGATAAGAACATTTTCTTCCTATTGCAAAGTGTTACTGGACCTTCCTCAAACACCAGCTTATGCTTAAAATTTAAAGGTTAAAGAATTCAGCAAAACAAGGCCACAGAGTAAGGGTCCTTTCACACGGGGCGGACCGTTTTTTGATCGGCTCCGACACTTTTTTTTTTTTACGGACATGGATGACACTTGTATCATCCAGTCTAGTATGTCCGTTTATCATCCCATCCGTTTGCGGATGATAAACGGAGATAATGTATGTCAATGGGATTGCGGATGTCAGCGGATGAAACCGCTGACATCCGTTTTTGCGTCCGTTCCGTTTTTTTAAACAGAAGAAAAATAGGGTTCTCTTCCATTCCAAAAAATGGAACTGATAGGAAAGGACGCAAATCGGATGTCAGCGGATGGTCATCCTCTGATATCCACAATCCCATTGACATGCATTATGTCCGTTCTTCATCAGCAAAAAAATGGGATGAAAAACGGACATACGGACTGCCCGTGTGAAAGGACCCTTCAGCAAATATTACGAGTCATGGAAATTTCTTTTGTTTATAGTAGTATCATTGCATTACTTTTAACATGCAGCAGCTGATAAAATATTCCTGAATTATATCTGCAGTTAGGGATGAAGAGAATGGAGATCAGAGACATAGCTTACATCGAGCATGTGCCCCACATCTAATGTTGGGTGCACCGTGCTCCAACTTCACACTCGGCCACTCATTTTTTCCATACCTCCACTTTTCAGACCTGCAGCACAGAGCTTATGGGAGTGCTCTGAAACTTCTCCTCAGCTCTGTGCAGCAGGTCTGCTAGGCAGCATCGATATTCCCATTGCACACTTTCCTGGATAAGGCTTTAGGAGTAACAGGTGCTGCAGCAACAACCAGCTGGGACTGTAATCATCACAGATCAAAATGTACATATTCACAAGCACATCACAGATCGTCAGATACATTCAAATCTTTATTGAAGAATGATAAAATGTGGTGTAGAGCTGCGCTGCCTCTTATCAAGATGTGATAGTGTAGCAAACTAAATATTAATAAATAGATAAACGTGGTATGTGTATCATAGTAAATGCTACAATCACTGATAATCAACCATAATACAATTCATTATAAATTATAGAATAAATACATAAAACCTAAAAAATATAAAATAGATGAATAAAAACTGTGGACATGCAAAAAAAAGTGCTGGGAAGTTAATCCATAGGTGCAAATGGTGTAATATCAATTAGTGGCTCGTGGAATAAAAAAATATACCATGTGATGTGTGGGTGTGAGCCAAAACTGCTTATACCTAAAGAAACAGTGTGCAAAAGTGATTCGACTCCAAGTGGTATCGTCAATTTCTATAATAAAGGACACGTCCTAGTATCAGATGCTGTGCAGTCTACGTCAACTATATCCAAGGGAACATGCAGCTGGTGGATCCTTATAGTACCGGGGCTGTAGAAGAAAGTGCAGTTGATATTCAGTGGGGTGCCACCTATCTATGTGGTTGGCCTCTCACCTGACACTTTCTTATTACTTTCTATACAGCCTTAGAAATATACAGATGTCTCCTGGGGTCCTGATTGGATGGGGCCCTCGCGGTTTGCCTTGTATCTGCTACTCCCATTTCTTTCTTGGGGGAAGGGTACAAACACAGAGGCCTCTCATGGTGTAGTATTTAAGTGAATTTATTCAATAAAAACATGTAGAAACTCACATTTAAAATCACGTTAGACAGCGCAGTGTCTCTCCAGTGTGTGCGTCTCTTCCGGGTATGTCACTTCCGAGTCTGCCCTGTACTGTCCTACGCGTTACGTCATGTTCGTCGTGATTTCTTCCGGGGATGATTTTAAATGTGAGTTTCTACATGTTTTTATTTAATAAATTCACTTAAATACTACACCATGAGAGGCCTCTGTGTTGTACCCTTCCACCAAGAGAGAAATAGAAGTAACAGATACAAGGCAAATCGCGAGGGCCCCATCCATTCAGGACCACAGGAGACATCTGTATATTTCTAAAGCTGTATACAAGAAAGTGTCAGGTGAGAGGCCAACTACATAGATAGGTGGCACCCCACTGAATATTACCTGCACTTTCTTCTACAACCCTGGTACCGTAAGGATCCACCAACTGCATGTTCCCTTGGATATAGTTGAACTAGACTGCACAGCATCTGATACTAAGATACGTCCTTTATTATAGAAATACATGTGAAGATACCACTTGGAATCTATTCCATTAACCACTTAAGCCCCGGAAGATTTTACCCCCATTCCGACCAGGGGGTATTTTGCGATTCGGCACTGCATGACTTTAACGGACAATTGCGCGGTCGTGCGACGCTGTACCTAAACGAATTTGGCGTCCTTTTTTTCCCACAAACAGAGCTTTCTTTTGGTGGTATTTGATCACCTGTGCGATTTTTTGATCACGCGCTATAAACAAAAAAAGAGCGTCAATTTTGCAAAAATAGCAATATTTTTCAAATTTTTTTATATGAAATTCCCCCCCAAAAAAATGTAAAAATCAAAATTTTTTAACATTTTCGGCCAATTTGTTTTATGCTACCTATGTTTGGTAAAAAAAAAATCGCAAAAAGCGTATTTTGATTGGTTTGCGCAAAAGTTATCGCGTTTACTAACAAAGGGAAAGATTTTTGTCATTTTTGTTGTTTTTTTTTTAACGCGTAATGGCGGCGATCTGCGATTTTTTTTGCGGTACTGCGACATTGCGGCGGACAGATCGGACCCTTGACTGACATTTTTGACACTTTTGGGGTTACCAGTGACATTTCTACAGTAATCAGTGCTATATATATGCACTGTTACTGTAAAAATACACTGGTAGTGAAGGGGTTAACTTTATTTGGGAGGGAGGGGCTGTGTGTGTCCCTAGGGGCGTGCTTTCTACTGTGATTGGCTGTGGCTTGAGCTGTAAGGACACTGATCAACGGATCTACATAGTAGATCCATGTGATCAGTGTCTTTACAGCGAGGAGAATGACAGGCAGCTTGTTTACACAAGCTGCCTGACATTCTCCCTCTCCCCCGCCGATCGCCGAGTGGCCGGCGGACATCGGGTCCGCTGGTCACACGCGCGGGGGGGGGGGGGGCCGGGGGCGCGCGCTCGCTCCCTAGACCCTCACAAGCAAGCAACGTAGCCCTACGTTAGTTTGCCTGTGAGGGGCTGACCGCCGACGTAGATAGTCGTGAGGCGGTCGGCAAGTGGTTAAAGTCAGTGCTATGACATAAAGCGTGCCTTTTGGCCAATGTAAAAACTTTCCCTGGACTAGCCACAAGGCCTACCCAACAGGTGTGTGCAAAAAGAAAGCAATAAATGACGTGACCAAGTGCCAGTGAAATTCAGTGGGGTCCTAAACCCATAGCGTTTTTCTAGCACCCCTGGGACACCATTCTCAGGGGGCACATCATCGGGAGCTCCTTGCACCTCCCAACCCCTGGCCAGACAAATGTAGCCTCACTCTCACAAGATAAGCATTAGCACCTAAGAAAAGTCCCTCCTAACAGATACAGATACTACCCTTGATCTTAGTCAAAAGGCCGAGAAGCAATATTTCCATCTGGCGACGTAGTCAGTAGCACTGTCCTAGTATCCTGTCTTAAGGTGGCTCACCTCTACGAAGAGGCAAAGAGAATCACCTTTGGAAAGAAATTTTATCAACTTGTGGAAAGGTTACAGTTAGATGGACTAGCAAATTTAGATGGATTTTACATACATAACAAATAAAGCTAAACTCTAGCTAACACTATTTTAAGTAGTTACACCAGCCTTTTTCAACCAGGGTGTTGTGGCACCCATAGGTGCCTTCTGGGTTCATCAGGGGTGCCATAGCAAAATGCCTAAAATTTGCCAGAAAATTGTCAACAAGCCAACAGGGGTTCAAGCCTGCCTTTTTTGTTACACAAAACCACACATTGTGTGTTTAATACAGCCTTGGGCACAGCTGCTGCCTTCCTAACAACAAAGAATAAGGAGGATGTGAGGCACCTGAGGACATTCTTGTTTAAATATCCCCTGGCCCTCTCCATCAGCACTGGGGTCACGTTAGTTGAATTAGAGAGAGAAACTGAAGGAAAAGAGAAACATTGGAATACTAGTCAATACCAGTGGGCAAAGGTATATTTGTTTTGTAAAATAAACTACCTCTAATGCTGGGTATCCTACATGTGGGGATACAGCTGCGATATGTAAAACTATTCGTTTAGGTTTTTTTACATTTTACAAAGGGGGTGCCTTGAGTTTGTGCATAATCTTAGAAGTTAAAAAAAAGGGTGAGAAACACAGCAAGTTTTTCTTTCTTTTTGAGATTAAAGGTTTTACATACAGAAGTAAATAAAATAAAAAAAGCTGAGCATTGTAAGCACCTCTGTCAGTGGTAAGTGTTTTGTCTCAACCCTAACTGCTACTGTTGCTGGACAGCTTGATCTGCTTAAGGAAGTTGAAAAATAACAGATGTATTGGCCTTATCAACAGTTGAAAATAAAAAAAATAACTAAAAAGGAAACTATTGCAACCACCACATACAGTAATAGGTAAACTGGAATGCAATAAACTTTTGCTTTTGAGTTTATATTTGCTTAAATTATATGTAAAGCAAAAACCTGGATAGGGAATAGTAAAAACCCAGGTTTTTCTTTGCCATCTCCTGTTCTATAGATACAGCAGATGGTAAGAGGAAATGGCCCCATAGAGAAGGAAATTCCCTGACATCACAACAAATGCCCCCATAGAAGTATTTACCCTGTATTCCTGTTCAAAAGACAAATCCAAGTGTATTTGTTTTTTCTTACTTTTAACCCCTGTGGCAATGATCACCAGGATAAACGAGGGAGTGAATCAACCCTGCAAGATTAGCAAGGCTATAAAAGAGTGACAAGCTAGCTTACTTTTTCCCGCTACTAAAACACTTTTACCCAATGGCCCTCTTCTGCAACAGTTAAGGCGGGAAATAGAAAATCTTTTATTGTGGATGAAAAATACAAAAATGATGGGGGGTGTACTGTAGCTATACATGACTAGCATGTTTATACCAAAGAATGTAAATTCATAATTTTACAAATGCCAATCATGACTAGTGCTCTTTAAGCAATACCTATGAGCCAACAGAGAGAGCCAAGGATATTCATACTGAAATCTGTTCCTGCACTCACACAAAAGGGACAATAGAAGATCAAATAAAATGTCCTACGAAGGTAGGTTATCAGGAGTCATTTGTGGGTTTAGTATTGCTGCAGAGTACAAAGTCAAATCAAGTCAATATCTACCTTACCTTGGGGGTTGAAAAAAGTAAACCCGTCTCTTCATGTTTTATTATTGCACTGTTGCCTGGAATATCCCTTGCCAGTACTGGAATTTCAAGATCCATAGCCTGGGGAAAAAGAAGAAGATAAGCCACTGAGAAATGCACGTAAAATTGTTTGTGAACAGATTGTTTTTCTGTGTATGTGAAATGCAGTTGTAGCAGCAACATTTTCATGTCACTTTCTAATTGCAAATTCTCCCTAAATGCAAGTATACATGATTTCTTATAAAAATGTCAAAACAAAATCATCGCCATGACATTAAAGTAGGCGTAAACCCTAAACCCCAATTCAATTCATTCTAGATGCTACATCTTTTTGTTTGACCCATAATTATTTTCAGTTCCAAGGTCTTTTTTATCTCCAAGTGAAGAGCTCTGAGGAAGGGAGCTTGACTCCCGAAACGCCTTAGAGGTCCTATCTTCAAGGACATGTTCCACTTCATGTATGGTGGATTCTTGTAACACGATTTTATTATCTTCATGTCCGAGTATGCATTTGGCATTTTACTTAAAATTTTACAAACAGTGACCACGGGTAATGCACTAGGTGTTTGCGCCTCCTTTCTCTTTTCTTTTATGGGCTATTGTTTGTAAAATGTTGAGAAAAATTATGAATTTAATTCATTTTGGAATAAGGCTGTAACATAACAAAATGTGGAAAATATGGATTTTTCTACAGCTTACCTGTAAAATCCATTTCTTGGAGTACATCACAGGACACAGAGCCACATTCATTACATATGGGTTATAGGCCACTTTCAGGTGAATGGACACTGGCAACCAATCAGACAGGAAGTCCTCCTATATAACCCTTCTATACAGAGAGTACCTCAGTTTTGTAGCAGGCAAAAAATACCCCATACAAGAGGGGAGGGACCTCTGTGTCCCGTGATGAAGAAACTGATTTTACAGGTAAGCTGTCGAAAAAAATCCATATTTCTTTATCGTACATCACGGGACATAGAGCCACATTCATTACATATGTGATGTCCAATAGCAATGCACCAGAGGAGACGGGGACACCATCAATACCGCCATCAGACTACAAAAGGGCTACATAGCTGCTTGCAGAACACTGCGGTCAAATGCAGACTCCTCCTGGGTCCTAACATCCACTTGATAGAATCTAGTGAACATATGCACTGACGACCAAGTCGCGGCTTTGCAAATCTGAGCAATAGAAGCTTGATGACGAGCTGCCCAAGAGGCACCTACTCATCTGGTAGAGTGTGCCTTTATCGAAAAAGGTGGAACCTTCCTTTTTTTTAAACCATATGCCTGGATAATAACCTGGCAAATCCAACGAGAAATCTTCAGGCAGTATGAACAAAAGATCAGTCTTATGAATCTGAGCCGACATATTCAAGTACGTCTTAAGAGCATGTACTACATCAAGAGAATGTAGTAACCGTTCCTGCTCTGTTTGAGGATTTGTAAAAAAAGAAGGCAGTACAATGTCCTGATTTAGGTGAAACGCGGACACAACCTTGGGCAAGAAACCTGGATGTGGACGTAGAGTCACCCCATCTTGATGTAAAATCAAAAATATCTCTTTACAAGAAAGAGCTGCTAGTTCTGATACTCTTCTGGCTGAAGTTATAGCAATCAAAAAGACCAATTTTCTGGTCAAAAGAACCAGAGTGATATGCCCCACCAGCACCAAAAAACTGCCAGTACCAAATTTAGGTCTCAAGGACACAATGGTGGCTTTACTCGTGGAAGCATACGCAATATTCCTTGAACGAAGGTTTGAACCAAGGAATGCAAAGCAATCGGTCTCTGGAAAGAAATCGGCAAGGCTGAAATTTGACCCTTGATAGTGCTCAAGGCTAATTTCATATCTACCCCAATTGCAAGAAAGCTAGAATTTTCCTGATGATATTCTTACAGGGATGACATTTCCTGGCTTCATACCAGGTAATATAGGTTTTCCAGACTCTGTAATGAAGGTCTCTAGAGACTGGTTTTCTAGCCTTTATCAGGGTAGAAACTGCAGGGCCAGATATATGTTGCTCTTTCAAAATCAAGGATTCAATAGCTAAGCCATCAAATTTAGAGACTGTAAAGCAGGGTGAAATATCGGACCTTGAGAGAGCAGGTCTGGACGCAGTTGAAGAACCCAAGGCCTTGCCACTGCCAGTTTTTGAATTTGTTTATACTAAAACCTCTTCAGCCCTGCTGGAGCTACCAGGATTACTGGTTTCCCCTCTAGCTGGATTCCGCTTAACAGACATGGCAGCAGCTGAGCCGGAGGAAAGGCATAGATCAGGAAAAATTCCTCCCAAGGAGTCACCAAAGCATTGCCCCTCCCCCCCACAACTGCGAGTGGATCCCTGGTCCTGGACACAATCTCTTCAACTTTTTGTTGAACCTGGATTCCATCAGATCTACATCTGGGACCCCCCCTGCGTTTGCAGATCAATGCAAAGATCTCGGGGTTTAAGGAACATTCCCCGGAAACATCTTTTGACGACTCAGAAAGTCTGCCTGACAGATTTCTATTCCTGGAATGAAAATCGCAGATAGGCATGGAACAAATTTTTCTGCCCAGGATAGGATGATATCTACCTCTTTCTGGGCTGACCGACTTTTGGTGCCTCCTTGATGGTTGATATAAGCCACATCTGTGGCATTGTCCGATTGTACCCTGACAGAGTAACCCCAAAGTCTGGGCGTCCAGAAATTTAAAGCCCGACAAACGGCTGGGATTTCCAAGACATTGATGGGGAGACTTACAGTATCTCTAACCAAGACCACTTTCCTTGGACTGTGGCCTCCTCCAGAACTGCTCCCCAACCAGAGAGACTGGCATCTGAAGTCACTACTTTCCAGACTACTGGAAGAAAGGATTTCCCTTTTTCCAAATTTCTGGATAACAGCCATTAACTTAGACTCTGACGAACTCTTGGTACCAGAGACATGCACCAGTCTAGGGACTGGACCTTTCTGGACCATGCTTTCAGAATGTTGTTCTGCAAGCGTCTGGCATGGAATTGAGCACTGGGAATTGCTCTGAATGAGGACACCGTCTTCCCTAATATCTTCATGCAAAGATGTACAAAAGGATACTTTTGCCTTTTTATGGATCAAACCAGAACCTTCAGGTCTGTGACCTTTCTTGATGGCAAAAATACCTTTGCCTGTATTGTGTCCACAAGGAAACCCAGATACTCATATGTTATAAGAAATAAACTGTCTGTAAAAGATTTCAGCTTAGAGCCGAGGCCGAAAGATTTATTAGTAATATATCGTCTAGATATCCTATCACTGATATCCCTTCAGACCTTAGGGCAGCCAATACTGGAGCTAGGATCCTTATGAACACTCTTGGAGCCATGGCCAACCCTAAAGGGCAAGGCCACAAACTGAAAATGACAATTTCCTACTGCAAAGCTTAAAAACCTTTGATGGGCCTGAAAAATTGGCACATGAAGGTATGCATCCTTGATGTCTATGGGTGCTAGAAATTTCTCTCCCTGCAGGGAGGTCATGACTGAACGAATTGACCCCATATGGAAAGTATGAATGTTCAGGAACTGGTTTAGACTTTTGAGATCCAGAATAGATCTCACGTCTTCGTTTGGCTTGGGGACTACAAAAAGGTTTGCGTAAAAACCCCTGAATCATTTGACCTCTGGCACTTCTGTAATCACTCTTAAATGGTCCAGAGCCAGAAAAAGAGATCTTCTTTTTAGGGGATCTGCAGGTATGTTTGACTTTACAAACCAAGAATGTGGGAACATCCGAAATTCCAGTTTGTATCCCTGTGTGATGGTGGAAATAATCCAGTTGTCCTGAATTAATTCTACCCAGGCCTTCGAGAACCGTGGCAGCCTTCCCCCCAACCAATTGAGTTGGGGCACCCCTTCACAAGGAAGGCTTAGAGGTAGACTTGGTAGATCTCTGGGCCCAGGGTTTCTTCTGCCCTTGCCCTGAAGGCTTGGCTCTAGATCCAGATATCAGGGGCTGTCGTAACTGCCTGGGATTAGAAGCACTGGGAGTCTGGGAATCTTAAAAGGAGGACATTTGCTTTTCTTCTTAACGGGTAGCAACGCACTCTTCCCCCCCAAAATCTTTTGGATATATTTATCCAAATCATCACCAAATAGGTGTTCTCCATGAAAGGGAGAGCTAGCCAGCAACCTTTTACACGGTAATTCCGCAGACCAGCTTTTTAGCCATAGGATTCTGCACATATGCATTGTCAAAAGAGCAAACCGTGACATTTGTTGTATGGAGTCTTTAAGGGCATCCACTACAAAACATAAAGTGCGAGGTAGATCTGTCAAATCTTCCACAGACTCTCCTTGAGAAGGAACCATCCTGGACAATCGCTTAATACGGTCTTTTAAAGACTGACAAACTCCCATAGCTGCTACTGCTGGTTGTATCGCAGACCCTTGAACAGCAAAGGAGGCTTTTAGTAAAGATTCCAACTTCTTATCAGCTGGATCTTTAAAAACCTAGGCATTATCCACAGATCAAGTCAAACTTTTGTTAACTGAAGAAATGGCAACATCCACAGTAGGCATACTCCATTTTCTTGTGAATTTTTCATCCATAGGATACAATAGTGAAAACCTTTTGGGAAGAACAAAAATCCTATCAGGATGATCCCAACCCTTATACATTACCTGCATGAGAGCAGATGTAAGGGAAAAGCCTGAGGACTATGAGGAGGGCACAATGAGCTTAGAGAGGAAAAAGACTTCAGACATCTGTAAGGGAGGTAATTTGTATCCAAACCAGTGTTAATTTCGTCGACTAAATTAACACAATTTTAGTCGACTAAAATATGACTAAAACTAAAACAATTCAGATGACTAAAATACGACTAAAACTAAAATGGCATTTTAGTCTTAAGACTAAAATACTACTTAAACTAAAATGGCATTTTAGTCATAAGACTATAACTAAAACTAAATAAAAAATTGACATCATCAAAATTAACACTCCTCTGCTGGCCATTTCTATATCGGCAACACAATTCCATCCAGAGCATGTAATAATAGCACATTAAAGTTTAAACATGTATTGCACCACCGCATACGCATAGGTAAGGAGCATCTACTAAGCTGCTGAAAACTAAACAATTAAGAAAAAGGCTTTTCTTATATTTTTCCCTAATATTTAATGTTGGTAATATATTCAGGTAATATGTGCAATGACATTACAGCCAATGGAGTTTACAGCAGTGTTAATTTCTCAATGAAAACGTCTTCGTCACCAGCATTTTTCAACTGACGAAAACGAGACGCAAAGTATAGCACATTTTCGTCAAATGATGACAACTATGAGGAAAATCAAATCCATTTTCGTTAACGAACGAAAACTAAACGAGAATGTGAGGGAGGGACGTTTACCCAACTTCCGGTTTTCACGGAGCTCCGCTTGTGTGGCGTCTGGCGTGGCGTGCCCGTGACGTCCGACGTGAGGAGTGGACTACTACAAGAGAGTCGACTCGAGACCAGTCACCTGACCTCACCAGAGCACTGCAGCTGCAGCACTACAGCCAGACGCGCCAGGCCCGGCTCATCACACGGCACTGGCACCCAGCCACCACCACATCCAGAACAGAGCACCCACTGTGAGTTAACAGCCAGGCCAGCTATTACTGCCTCTCTGAGTCCCCTCAGACCACTCACCAGTCACCACTGGCATCCGATTCGGCCATCCATCCAGGACTGTGTGCGTGCATACAGGCCGCTGAGGCCCACCCGGCCCATCCTGTTCAACAACTTCAGTTCAGACCAGAGACCACCCTTAAACCTGAGACCCCCATCCAGCATTTTGAGCAGCACTGTGTGCACTCACTGCACTGACTGCAGGCAGCAGCATTACAGACCTCCGCTCTGACCTGACCATGACCATTTAGATGACTAAAATGAGTTTTAGTCGACTAAAATGTAGGACGTTTTAGTCGACTAAAATGTAGGACGTTTTAGTCGACTAAAATGTAGGACGTTTTAGTCGACCAAAATGTACTGGAGTTTTAGTCGACTAAATACGACTAAAACTAAAACACTTGCAGAAGACTAAAATGGGACTAAAACTAAAATGCCATTTTAGTCCTAAGACTAAAACTAAATTGAAATTTGCTGCCAAAATTAACACTGATCCAAACCGGACCATTTCAGTGAGAGACTGAATTAACAATCTCTGGGTTGAGAGGCTGAGTATGTCTCTTCTATAGGGCCATTTACAGCTACTTCTTACACATCTTCTGCCCAATCCTGAACTGACTCAGGGGGTGGCTCAGGTGAGGGGGATCTATCACGTTTCCTCCCTTCTTGCGATGCTGCAATCATGCCAGCAATCTTACCCTCAAGGCCGGCTAAGCCGATGCCAAATCGCCCTTAGTGACGTAGGTTGCGACAGAAACACTAGGAGTAGCTACTATGCCTGACAACCGTAATGGCTCAGATTGGCTAGTTGTCTCTGGCCCTTCAGGGAGACTAGACACAGAGGAAGCACGGCTAAGACCTTCAAGGTCTGATGACGCCACCATAGTGCCTCTTTCAGCTGTGCCCCCCCCCCTCCAACTCCTCTTTGGGAGGACATTGCACTTAGGCAAGACAAACTTGAGGTAATAGCTTTAGTGTATTCAAAGCTTGTGCCATGTTATAAAGCTTATCACACAAAGTACTGATTATCCCAAGGATACAGAACCTGACTGTAACTGTAAACATGCAACCACAGTGACCCATCTGCTGCTACTCTGTGTCCCTCCAGCCTACTGATAGAGGCTTGCGTGTTGGAAGTATCTCCTTTTAAAATCGCGCCATTTGCAGTTGTCCTGCGCATGCACGGCGTGCTACGTGGTGTCCACGTGCACGCTAATCGCGTCATGACACGCTCCTCCTGCTCCAAGCGTATGCTTGTTTTTTAATGGCGAATATGCACGTGCGTGGACGATCCTTCGCCACAGACACCCTACTGAAGGCGCTGCTTGATCCGGAGCTTCTGAGAAGACAGATGCGTGGGCACTTTCGCGCCACGGTGAAAAACTACACGCCAAACAACACGGGGTGAGAGCAGCATAAGCAACCAAATGCGATTTGTCACCGCTGTTATCTTAAAGGGAACAGTGCATAAAAATACAAATATTTTTAAAGTGGACTTACTAGTCCTGCCGCAGGATTCTGTTTGTAACAAGAATCCAATCTTCATCCCTCATGGTGAGTTACTGTCATTTGCCCACCTTCTGTTTTAGAGGGGCCACTCCCTTGGACCTGTAGAGCACCATGCCAGAGCGCCTTTGGGATTGGTTTTACCAAGGGTCCGGATCCCAGGATCCAGTGCCTAAAAGGACAACGTTACAGCCAAAACCCCGTATCTGCCTTCCCGAGGCTCAGGTACCATCTTTTTAGTCATTGACTTTTTTGGATGGATCTGATTGCTAACCCCTTAGATTTAGCGATTTTTGATCGGAGTTTGTAGCATAAATTTATTTCTTCTTCTTGAGGAAAAAAATTGAAATGTGGAGAGCTTCTCCACCGTGACCATCACCTTTAAGACACTGGCAAAAAAAACTTCCTGTGTAGGAGGGGTTACATAGGGGGACATCCTGTCTGATTGGTTGCCAGTGTGCCATCACCTGAAGGTGGCCTATAACCCATATGTAATAAATATGGCTCTGTGTCCCGTGATGTATGATAAAGAAAATGAGGCGCTGTGAATACTTTCTGGATGCACTGTATTTTAATAAATATGTACTATTTTTTAAATTTACATTTAGGCTTCTTTCACACGGCCGCTCCGTGTGAAAGGTCCGCTGCGGGACTTTTTTTTTTTTTTCCACGGAGCGGATGACATTTCTGTCATCCGCTCCGTGTGCCCGCATATCATCCCATCCGTTTGCGGATGATATGCGGACATAATGTAAGTATATGGCACTGCGGATGTCAGCGGATGACACCGCTGACATCCGATTTTCCTTCCTTTCCGTTTTTTTACACGGAAGAAAAAATAGGGTTCTGTTCCATTCGAAAAAACGGAACAGAACTGAAAGGAGGAAAATCGGATGTCAGCGGATGGTATTCTGCTGACATCCGCAGTGCCATTCACTTACATTATGTCCGCAAATCATCCGCAAAAAAATAGGATGATTTGCGGACACACGGAGCGGCCGTGTGAAAGGACCCATAAATCTCAGCATGAAATAATGCATCTAGTGACATAGATGAGAAAATCGAAAAAAAAAAAAAAAATACAGCTTTCTGAGCGATAGTCCGATAATCTGATCATTAGTACATAGCTTTCGAGAGCGGATCACAACAGTTAATGCAAAATTATTCAAAGGGACAAGATCACGCATGCTCTGAAATAAAAAATACATTATAATACAATAAAATACAATACATCATTGCGAGAAGTTCTATTCTGCCTTAGGGCTCTTTCACACGGGCGTTACGATCAGATCCGCCTGTCAGTTTTTTAGGCGGATCTGATCAGATGCCCCATTCAGCCCTATGGAGCAGCGGATGTCAGCAGGGACATGTCCGCTGACACCCGCTGCCGTCCGCATCCGATCCTGTCCGTGAAATCCGGACGGATGGAAACCCTATTTTCCATCCTCCCAGGGGATCGGATCGGATGAGAGCGGACAAGCGGTCCGCTCTCATCCATTTTCCCATAGAGAGCAGCGGGGCTCTGACACCTCCCTCTCCGCACTGTGTGCGGATACGGAGCTGTCATCCGCCTGCTCAGCGGGGATCGGCGGATCGATCCCCGCTGAGCAGAGCATGGTCCGCAACAGAATGCGGACCGCGTGAAAGAGCCCTTACGAGAATTTTCGTAACTTTAGTAACCTATTCATTTTCGATATAAAAAAAAAAGGACGATCATTCGTCCGACATTCTCAGTGTGTGTACCAGGCATAAAGAAGATCTAAACCCAATCACTAAATCTCATACAAGCTTTAACATGTTAGCATACACACTAAAGTTGCTTTTGAATATTGTTAAACATGTAGCTCTTTTTAAAAATACCTAGTGACCCACTGTAAAGGTCCTTGTTTTGGCACTTTCAGTTATGTGGATGACCACTGACTTTCAAATGCTCTCCTGGGGTAGACTACAAACAGCTATGCTGATACTGTGCATGCTCTGGAAACAAGGTGCATATAGACAGTAGGGATAGACCAGTTATCGGCAAGGCCAATATATCGGGGGCCGATATGCACTTTCCCCGATATATCGGTATCTGCCCAGGAACTGGCCGCTATTTTTGTGACGTCATTCTGCCTTCTTAGGCCGCCTCCCTCGCCTTGGACAGCCTCGTCTGGAGTCGGGACTAGTCTGAGACTAATAGTCTCGCAGGAGTTTATCACAGCCATACACCCACCCACAGCTGCCTGGTGCCAGCCAGCCACCCACTTCCACAGGCCCTGTACCAGCCAGCCACAGGCACTGTACAAGCGAGCCAGCCAGCCACCCACAGGCCTTGTACCAGCCAGCCACAGGCACTGTACCAGTCAGCCAGCCACCCACAGGCCCTCTACCAGCCAGCCACCCACAGCCCCTGTGCCAGCCACCCACCCACCACAGGGTACCAGCCAGCCAGCCACCCACCACAGGAAGCAAGCCAGCCAACCACCCACCACAGGGTGCAGCAAGCCAGCCACAAAGCATTAAACAAAAATTAACATGTTCAGTACCAGATTTGTGTCAAAAATTGTCTTTTTTTCAAAAAAAAAATATCGGCCCATATCGGCCGATACCGATACGTGACCAAAATATCGGTATTGGCCCTATAAAAACCATATCGGTCTATCCCTAATAGACAGGAAGTGGTTGAAATCGGCTAGAGGAGATCAGCAGCACTGAAATACAAACAAAAAAAGTATATCATGTTACAGTTTATGTGATACAAAGTATGGCAAGTGTTTATGGTACATGGTGCTTTAAGAAAGCTAATGGAGTCCAGTAATCTACTCTAAAGGCAGTCTAAGCCTATAATGTGAAAAAATACCCGGGCTGATATAAAGTGCGATGAAAGCTTTGCTCAGCAACTCTTCATATGTGATTAACAGCTTTCGAACAGATATTTGGTGTCCCCACTGTAACAGATGATATCTTTTAGTTCAGAAGCTGTTAGACTGGAGATGACTAATGTCCCACTCAGAGTTTAGCTTTGGAAATGTACCATACTTTGATGCCTTGCACACTGATTTAGGATCCCTGCTGGACTCTAAAATCACCAGCAGATGCTACAGCAGTAAACTTACATACTGCTAATTATACCAGGGCAAGGATCTTACGGGCTGGATACAGTAAAGTGGACTGAGCAGCTGAGAGAGCTGCTGGACTTATTGATGTTTCAGTATCAGTGTAAAGCATCTGGCATTTAGAAGAGACTGAAGGTATTAACATCTAGTGTGGTATCATCTAGCATACTTCCACCTGGCAGCAGGAAGGCACTGCTCAATCAAATCTCTATTTCTGAACAGTCCCTTACTGCATTTTGGAAGTGTCTCCATGGCAACTAATATTTTATGACCTTTAGACAGATTTTTTTTTTAATAAAAAGAGGAACATTTAATGGATAACCTTCAAAGTAAAAATAATACTGAAATGCAGTCAATAAAAGAGCTATTGTAGAATAAAAATTGCATTTAGCAGCAAGAGTATTCAAGCTTGGAGTATGAAATAATTGCTGCTGATAGTAGTGAATGGCCCCATGCTAACAACAGGCTGATTTACTTAGGTTAATAAGCAAAGTGCAGAAACCCATGGCAAACAAAGATCATTGCTTTGGTCAGCCAAAGATTAATGCACCTTGGCAGTTATGGGTTACTGTATGTTATCTGCAAAAATAACTTATATGGGCTAAGCCAAGAATGAACACAGGCATTGTACAAGCAGACCAAGGAAAGGTACTTCAAGCTGGCAGCTGGTGTCACAACACTTTAACTCCCACCCATACTTTACTTAAGTATGCATGTTCCCTATTCTACATTATAAACAAGCTCAAAAGCTGAACATACCATATGCAGACATTTTCACATCAAGTCTGCCTACAATTCTGTTATATAAGCAAACAGAATCCAGTACAAAGCTTGACAAACATTCCTTTATCTCCGCCAGTAAACAATGCATCAATTGCTGTGTTCTGGATGGAGGCATGGCATGTGAAATGTGATGGCTTTGACATATTCCTAGGTAGATTGTTTCAAACTGGAAAAGTGACTATGAATTTCAGCTATATTTGCACATTAAACTGCCTTATGCTTTAACTTCCAGTCCAAATGTATTGTGATTGTCAGCCGTCTGTAATACACAAAGTAGTATAAAACCCAAACGCAAACCTTTATTAACCCCTTCGAGCCTAAGCCTTTTTCTGACATTTGTTGCTTACAAGTTAAAATCAGTATTGTTTGCTAGAAAATTACTTAGAACCCCCAAACATTATATATCTTTTTTTTTAGCAGAGACCCTAGAGAATAAAATGGCGATCGTTTCAATACTTTATGTCACACGGTATTTGCACAAAGGTCTTTCAAATGTAATATTTTGGGAAGAAATGCACTTTCATGAATTAAAAAAAAAAAAAAAATAGTAAAGTTAGCCCAATTTTTTTATATAAAGTGAAAGATGATGTTACACCGAATAAATACCTAACATGTCATGCTTTAAAATTGTGCACACTTGTGGAATAGCGCCAAACTTTGGTACTTAAAAATCTCTATAGGCGACGCTTTAAAAATTTTTAACGATTACCAGTTTAAAGTTACAGAAGAGGTCTTGTGCTAGAATTATTGGTCTCACTCTGATGATCACGGCAATACCTCACATGTGTGGTTTGAACACCCCTTTCTTATGCGGGCGTGACTTGCGTATGCATTCGCTTCTACGCGCAAGCTCGGAGGGATGGGGCACATTTTTTTTTTCTTAATTAGTTTATTTTATTTTTACGCTTAAAAAAAAAAAAGTATCATTTTTATTGCTGTCATAAAGAATGTAAACATCCCTTGTGACAGTAATAGGCAGTAACAGGTGCTCTAAAAGACCCCAACCCCCTCCTCTGCACTTAAAAGCATTCAAAACCCCAAGTTTGGCTGTTTTGAATGCTTTCATTTTTTTTTTAAATATGGCGCCTTTAAGGTTCCAGTACCTGGAAATGATGTCATGACATTGCTTCTGGGTTTTTACATCGGAGACCTGTTTAGAGCCGAATTCAGCTTTGCTCAGGACTTCAACCAGTCGGTGGACGTGCCGGCTGGTGGCTCGGGTCTAACGGGGGGACGTCCCCTCCCGCTCCTTGTAATGACAGTCAGGAGGCTGCTCAGCCACATCAGTTGTTATTACAAGAAATTGGACCGTTGGCCCTAAACAACAGTACCTGGATGATGCCTCTAGCTGCAGGCATCACCCCGGTACAACCCCTTAAAGCCGAAGCCACATATTTGTGTTTCGTCAGCGCTAAGGGGTTAAATTGCAGCTTACCAATTCTTAGATGTGATGATTGAATTTGTTTTCTTTTTAGGCTTTCTTTCTTTTGTTTTCATTTAGTGATCTGGCCAGTAAGTCTGTTGTCTTTCAACAGAAAAAGCCGTCCTGCAGATATAGCAGCTACAGGTTTGACACAAATCATTTACCACTGACAGGGGTGGTCACAGTGGTCAGCTTTTATGTAAAATCTTTTATCCCAAAAGTAAAACAAAAACTGTTGCTGTAACTACTTAAACCGTGTTAGCTGAAGGTTAGCTAAAATCTGTTAGTATATCTAAATCTGTTATTAAATCAAACCCTCCCCCAAATGACAATGCTGTGGTTTAAAGGTGTCTGCTTTTAGAACATTCAGAATGCAGACCCTCTAAGAAAATAAGTGTGTTACTGGTCAGATCACAAGGTGAAAACAGAGGGCCTAAAAAACGTAAAATGAATGAAACCACCAAATTTAACGTTTGGTACACTGAAACACATAACATTTTTGGTTTTGGGTTTGATACCACTTTAAAAATCATACAAATTGTTGATCCTAATAATCCACAAAAAGGCAGGTGCTTACAGATAGAGAATATAACATTAAAAACAGGTTTTAAAGGATAAGTTCACTTTTGGGAACATGTTACATGTTCCACCCGTTTTTAGGGTGAAACATGTAACATGTTTCAGCTCCTGCAGCTCTCCCCTTGACCCCCACAATCCCCTCTTCCTGTGACAGTGAGCCAGGGATCTTCTCCCCGCATCTGCTGTCATAATTTGAAAAGAAAGCAGCAATGTGGGGCTCCGCCAACACAGTGGAGTCATTTATTCACAGAGTTCCTACAAGTACCACCAGCCTTTGTGGCTGACAGCTTGTAGTTCTCAATGAGCTGCAAGGGCTGGAAAGTAGGTCCAAGCGATAGTGTCTGACAAAAGTCTGGAAGCTGGACCATGTAGCCACCTTGCAAATCTGACTCAGGGAGGCTCCAGCCCTTTCAGGTCAAATTGTAGCCAAAGCCCTTGTAAAATGCACCTTAATCCTTTGGTGAGGGGGTTAACTCCCAGGCTCTGTATGCTTCTTCAATTACCTTTCTCATCCATCAAGTTTTTTTTGTGGCCTTTTTTGGACCTTTAGGGTCCAAAAAATGATAAACAATTTGGAATTTCTATTTTCCTTGATCCGCTTAATGTATGCAATAAGGCTTCTTTGGATGTCAATTTTGTTGAATTCTGCTTCTTTTGGATTTTTTGGGGTTTCCACAAAAAGAAGGTATTATGATTTCTTGTGATCAATAAAAAATTAGACACTACCTTAACCAGGAAGCTGGGTCAAGCGTGAGCACCACTTTTTCCATGACAATGGTGTGGTATGATTTAGCTACAGGTAGCATTCCTCTAGGGAGTTAAAAAGGACTCCCTGGTATCCTTACAGGACTGTAGGAAATCAAACTTTGTGAGTATTTTATCTGTCTAGTGATGACAGTTAAAAATCTTTTGACTAAAGGTTCCTCTGCTAACCTTATCACCAAGAAATTTGATAGAGCCACTACTTGAATGAGCTAGCTGCTAGTTTTAGGTCTGCTCCATCTTGCAGGAACTTCAAAACAGAATTACAGGTGTATCCCATAAAATTAGAATATCATCAAAAAGTGAATTTATTTCAGTAATTCAAATCAAAAAGTAAAACTCATATTTTATAGAGATGCGTTTCACACAGAGGGATATATTTCAAGCATTTCTTTCTTTGAATTTTGATGATTATGGCTTATAGCTAATGAAAACTCAAAAATTCAGTATCTCAGAAAATTAGATTATTACATAAGACCAATAAAAAAAAAAAAAATAATAATTTTTAATACAGAAATGTTGGCTTACTGAAAAGCATGTCTATGTACGTTATAGTTTGCACTCAATAGTTGGTCGAGGCTCCTTTTGCGTTAATTACTGCATCAATGCGGCATGGCATGGAGGCGATCAGCCTGTGACATTGCTGAGGTGTTATGGAAGCCTAGTTTCTTTGATAGTGGCTTTCAGCTCATCTGCATTATTGGGTTTGGCTTCTCATCTTGCTCTTGATAATACCCCACATATTCTCTATGGGGTTTAGGTCAGGCAAGTTTGCTGGCCATTCAAGCACAGCACTATGATCATTAAACTAGGTATTGTTACTTTTGGCAGTGTGGGCAGGTGCCAAGTACTGCTGGAAAATGAAATCAGCACCTCCAAAAAGCTGGTCAGCAGAGGGAAGCTTTAAGTGCTTTAGAATTTCCTGATAGAGGGCTGCGCTGACTTTGGAGCTGATAAAAACAGTGGACCAACACCAGCAGATGATATGGCTCCCCAAATCATCACTGACTGTGGAAACTTCACACTAGACCTCATGCAACTTTGATACTGTGCAATTCCACTCTTCCTCCAGATTCTGGGACCTTGATTTCCAAATGAAATGCAAAATTTTCCACAATTTGTGATGATATGGGGAGTCATATCATCTGCAGGTGCTGGTCATGCAAAAAGAACCTCGATCAAGTATTGAGTGCATACTATATTGTACATGGACATACTTTTCAGTAAGCCAAAATTTCTGTATTAAAAAAATTTTTTTATTCGTCTTATGCAATATTCTACTTTTCTGATATATTGAATTTTGGGTTTTCACTAGCTGCAAGCCATATTCATCAAAATTCAAAGAAAGAAATGCTTGAAATATATCACTCGGTGTGTAACGCATCAATGTAAAATATACCAGTTTACTTTATGAATTGAATTACTGAAATAATTTTACTTTTTAAGATATTCTAATTTTATGAGATGCACCTGTATTTATTGGATTGTAAATACAACTGCTGTGCCTAATTGTGTTTATGACTATCTGAAAGGCCCTTTTGTTTCTCACGCTGAGAGAGCAAGATTATCTATACCTTGATAATAGGTCTGGACAGCAACCTCTTGTCTACTCTTCTCTACCTTTACCCCTCTACTTCATCCTCCACTGCCTCCACCCACTAACTCACTCACTGCCCAGGAGATTGCCAAACACTTCAAAAATAAGATTGATACAATTTGTGATGAGATTTCCACTGTATATATACCTTCCTCACTTAACATTTCGTGTCCACAGGTGCACACATTACTACCTTCTTTCAACTCAACTACTATAGACAAGGTTACTAAACTTTTTTCTAAAGCCCACCTTACCACCTCTGCCCCCTGTTCCCTGGCAAGTACTACAGTCACCTTCTGGCTCTATCCTACACTCTATAACTCACATCTTTATTCTCTCCCTCTCTTCTGGAATCCTCCCCAACTCTCTAAAACATGCACTAGGCCTCATTTCCTTGCACTCTTTTTCCTCCAAACACCTCGAACGCCTCGTCTACAACCAACCGTGCGACCAACTCACTGACAAAAACCTTCTTGATTCCCTTCAGTCTAGATTTCATCCCCCCCCCCCCCAAAAAAAAACTCCACAGAATCTGCTCTCCTAAAACTCACAAACAAGCTACTAAGGGCTAAAACCAATAGACACTATTCTGTCCTCCTACGTCTGAGCCTCTCTGCTGCCTTTGACACAGCTGACCACTCCCTCCTCAAAAAAGAAAGAAAACTCTACTCACTTAGCCTCCATGAATGTACTCTTTGTTGGTTTTCATCCTACCTATCCCACCGAACCTTTAGCATCACTTAGAATTCTCTACTTTTTCCATCGGGGTGCCCCAAGGTTCTGTTTTGGACCTCTCCTATTCTCAATCAATACGTCCTACCTGTAAGATCCTGGTACTTTCAGTACCTTTCTAGCCTCTTACTTCCGCATTGCGTTCCACCATTCAGGTAGGTGGAACGCATATAGCTGCATGTCTCTTTAACATCTGATGACGTCATCACTAGGCGCCGCTCTGAGCGGCTATTTCAACCGACGCTGTGCACTCACAAGGTGTTTGTGCAACCGCTCGTTATACATCCCTGTCTGACGCTGCCGAATCCTCCAGCTATCTTCCTATACCTGGATTGACCGGAGCCTCGCTACCTGATCCTTTACCTCGCTACCTGATCCTTTACCTCGCTTACCAGCTAGTGATAAGTACCCCGCAGGGGATCCCTTCCTATCAAGTCACATGCTATCTATTCTTGCATATTAAGAACTGTTGCTAAACTCTAGGATATATGCACTACAATATCTATCACCTGCATCGTTACTTAGATTGCTAGCTCTTGAGCCTACTACCACCTGTAACTTATATCCTTGCATTAACTTAGCATCTCCTGTACACTTCATCTGCTATCCCCTACCACCTGTTACTTGTACATGATTGCTAACCCTCCTGCATACTATCTATCACCATCTGCTACCGCTCCTGCAACATTACTACCTGAGTGCCTATCATTAATTGCTATCACTACTCAAGCCTATTCCTTCAGTATATCACCTCAATACTATTGCATAGATATCTATCACTCCAGCAACATCTTATCTGAGTGTTTGTGTATGTGCATACTGAAGCGGGCTGAGACACTATGATGAGTCAGGAGAGTTGGATAAGGTGATTCAACACATCTCTACAAGACTACTGAGTAGAAATTCTGCAGCTGCAAATCCAGTTCACTAAATCAAACCCCAGAGCGTTACACTACCTGGGTCAACTGATAACCTCCCATGGCTTTCAATACCATTTCTACGCTGATGACACCCAAATCTATCTCTCTACCCCTCAGTTCACTCAATCAGTCTCCTCACGCATCACTAATTATACTAACAGGCATATCAGTGTGTATGTTACACCACTTCCTTAAACTAAATCTATCAAAAACTGAGCTCATATGATTTCCTCCTCCATATGTCTCTTCCCCTGATCGATGGTACAACTATCAACCTGTCTCCGCATGTTAGGGTGCTAGATGTAATCCTGGACTCCGAACTCTCCTTTCAGTCCTACATCCAATCACTGTCCAAAGCTTGCTGCCTCAAACAACGCAACATCTCCAAAATCCACATCTTTCTAACCAACGAAACCACAAAGCTGCTAATCCACTCCCTGGTCATCTCTCACCACTAATACTGCAACTCCCTCCTCATTTTGGGTTAACTTTACATAGGCTATCCCCCCTTCAGTCAATCATGAATGCTACTGCCAGACTCATTCACCTTACCAACCATTCATTGTCTGCAACTCCTCTCTGCCAAACCTCCGCTGGCTTACTCTCACCCAACAAATTAAATTCAAAATACTAACAACAACATACAAAGTCATCCATAACTCAGCCCCCAACTACATCACTAACCTTGTCTCAAAATACCAACCAAATCATTCTCATTATTCTTCCCAAGACCTCTTGCTCTCTAGCCCCCTTGTCACCTCATCCCATGCTCACCTCCAGGACTTCTCCCAAGCCTCTCTCATCCTATGGAAATCCCTACCCTAATTTGTCTATCTCCTACTCTGCCAACTTTTAGGCGATCCATGAAAACCCTTCTCTTTAGAGAAGCCTGTCCTGCCCCCACCTTTTAAAAGTACTTTTATTTTCTCCATCAGGTCATCCCCCACAGTTATAAGCTTTTGTATCATTTGTCCCTCCCTTTTAGATTGTAAGCTTTAAGGAGCAGAGCCTTCTGATTCCTCCTGTAGGGAATTGTAACTGTACTGTCGGTTTTCATGCTGTAAAGCTCTGTGAAAGCTGTTGGCACTGCATAAATCCTGTAATATAATAATAATAATTGCTGTAATAGAGAGTGGGTTCCATTTACCCTGAGAGGATTATTTCTTCTGCCATCTGAATTAGCTGGAGTGACTTGTTGATGTATGATCCTGCTGGTATGTTGTCTGACAGAACCTGAATGTGCATCCCCTGAATCAAAGGCTTGAATGCGAACAAAGCTTCTCCCAATTCATTGAATACTCTTAGGTGCGAAGAGCTGAAAGCCCAATATGGATCTCATTTTCCTTGAGCTAGATGTTCACCTAGATATGCGCAGCAGCCCCAGGAGCTGAGATCTGTGGTTAACCCCCGATTTTAGTTTTGTCCATAGGTGGCCCTCCTGCAAATTGAGGGTTCACACACCATTTGATGGCTTCCTTTACCTCATCTGAAATCCTTACAAGTTTGTCCAGGGATTCCTGTCGACATCCAGCTGGGACCAGACATAATTATGTACCTGCCTCATATGCAGCTGCGACCATTGTACTCCCGTGATGGCCACGGTCATCCATCTCACAAGGCTCATGGCTTCTCTGATTCAACATTCTGCAGATATCAAAAATTTGGTGAAGAGGCTTCTTGTAGTTTCTCGATTTTCTTCCCTGTGAGGACGATATTTGCACCAACAGAGTTTACTGTATACCCCCGGAAACAGCAGTCTCCTTGCCGGGTTCGGGTTGAGCTGTGGCTTCTCTGTGTTAATTATCCATCCTAGGCCTTGCAGATATAACTTTGTGATGTCCAGGTTTTATTTCAATTCTGTTTCTGAATTTGAGAAGATCAGTGGGTGGTCTAAATAGGGAATAATCCTTATTCCCTTTGCTCTTAAGCTTTGTAGTGCCTTTGCCAACACTTCCATGAATATGTGAGTGGCTGAAGACCAACTAAATGGTAGGATGTTGAACCAGAAGCGTACGATTCCCACTGGCTCCTTTATCGTGAACATGAGGAACTTCTTAGAAGATTCCCTTATTGGGATGTGAAGGTATGCGTCCTGGTGGTGGTTTTTATGAGCACTTTTCTTTCCTGAAGCACACGGGAGTTGTATCTTTATTTTTATTATACAGTATCACGCTATGTATTTTTCATTTATTTTTTACTGCAATATCCACCAATTGTGATCCTGGGACGGATATCGCCGAGGAGGATTTTTCTGTAAATTTACTTCTGGCTTGGATAGTTACACGCAAGGCCCATTATACTGCTACATCATGAAAGCAGTTCTTTTGTCAAATAAATCAAATCTATCCTGAAACTTTTGTATTTTACAAACTTGTTTACTTCTTTGGGGTTTAAGATTAATCTAAATTTTCCCAAAAGCTTCCTTCTAAATAAGATGTGGAAATAAAATCCCATCCTTTTTTTTCGTACTCCGGTATGAGGATTATTACTACTTGTGTAAACATCTCCTGCAAGATAGACGTTAATGCTTTTGAGCCCTCGAGAGGGAAGTAGCAGAAAATCGTTGACGGGGGCTTCACAATGAATTCTATTCTGTACCCTTTTCTGATAATATTCAGGATAAACTGGTTCTTAGTGATTGTTTGCCACTGTGGAAGCAATGTTCCTAGTCTTCCTCCCACAAATGCTCCAAATGACATTGGAATAGGGGTTTGTGTTTTGGGGTTAAAAAGGAATCCTCCCTTCTCTTTCCTCTTTCTGTAGATCCAGGTTTTCTTTGGGTCCTGGTTCTTGTCATCCTTTTGCTGCAGTTTGTCAGCCCGAAAAAAAAAAAAAAATTCCCCTGTTTTTTTTAGGCACTGGAAATCCTTTTTTCCCATCCACTGACCTTTCTAAGACAGATTCTAGCTGTGCTCTAAATAGGAGTTCACCTGCGAAAGGTAGACTACAGAGTTTTGCTTTTGATGCTGGGTCCCCTTGCCATGTTTTCAACCAGATTGCTCTTCTGGCTGTGTTTAGAAGGGCAGTGGATCTAGCAGTGAATTTGCCTGATTAATTAAATTTGACCTAGGCACATATATCTGCAGTGTTTTCTTATCTCTCTGGACAGCCCTAAGTCCTGTGGCTGTCTCCTGCTCTGTTGTTCTGTTATCAGCATGATAACTTCTGGCAAGTTCTCTGTCAACTGAGATAAAACCAGGCTGAATTTGTGTGTGTGTGTGTGTGTGTGTGGGGGGGGGGGGGGGGTGCTATAAATAGGTTAGCAGATCGCTGGTCTATTTATAGATTTTTTTTCCTATTTACAGCACGCACTTTCCCTATTTCCTCTGCCCATTTGGGGGGGGGGGGTGTGCCTTTCCTCCAATCAGCTGTTACATTGGATCATTCAGAGATCCTCACTGAACTTCTGGAGAGAGTTTGCTGCACTGAAAAGTAAAGGGGCTGAATAATTTTGCAAGCCCAATTTTTCAGTTTATTTGTTAAAAAAGTTTGAAATATCCAATAAATTTCGTTCCACTTCATGATTGTGTCCCACTTGTTGTTGATTCTTCATAAAAAATTACAGTTTTATATCTTTATGTTTGAAGCCTGAAATGTGGCAAAAGGTCGCAAAGTTCAAGGGGGGCGAATACTTTCGCAAGGCACTGTACAACATACAAAGCCACCCACAACTCTGCCCCCAGCAACATCACCTAGCTTGTCTCAAAATATTACCCAAACTATCCTCTCTGCTCTACTTATGACCTCCTGCTCTCTAGCTCCCCTGTCTGCTCCTCCCATGCTCATCTTCAGGACTTCTCCAGAGCCTCTCCCATCCTCTGGATCTTTCTACCACAATCTAGCCAACTATCTCCTACTCTGCCAACTTTTAGGCGATCCCTGAAAACTCAGCTGTTCAAGGAAGCCTATCCTGCCTTTAGCTAGCAGCTGAATCTTTTATTTCTCCCTCACAATTATTACCTCCTGTTCCACTCGCCCCTCCCTATTAGATTGTAAGCTGCCAGGAGCAGAGCCACTCTTGTATTAAATCGTATTGTTGCTGTATTGTCTCCCTTTATCTTGTACTGCGCAAACTGTTGGTGCTATATAAATCCTGAATAATAATAACCTCAGGAGGGAAGAGACACATGCTTTTTAAGCCTGGTCTATAGAAAGACAGGCAAACATCACTGGCGAGTAGGTAATCCTACCGATGATGGAGGAATCATCACAGGAAGTCACTATTGATTTATATTTTACTAAGTCCCCGTTCACACTGGTACAATGTGGGAAACCCTGCGATTCAGTGCCGGTTCCTGCATCGCACCAGAATCGCATAGTGGTTCACACTGAGATCTGCGAATCGATGGGGGTATCAATATAAAGTTATTGACACTCCCAGATTGGTTAACAGATCACAGTGCGAATTGTGAAATGGTGCAGGAATCTGATCGCATAGGTGTGAACATCCATGCGATTAAATTCCAGTGTAAACCAAAAAATGGGTCCTGCTCCATTTTGGTGCAAATGCGATGTTATTTCAGCCATACAGTTTGTATGGCTGAAATCACATTGCACAGAAATGTCATCTGATCTGCACTGTAATGATGTGTCAATTACATGCGATGTCTGGCATTACACTAGTGTGAACCGGCACCAAGTGTCACTTTGGATTTGAGATCCACTGCTTTGTAGTTGTTTTGAAACTAAGAACTTTTGTTTTAAGGCTCCGTTCACATTAGGTCGCTCCGACTTAGGGGGCGACCTGTGAAGTCCCATGCAGCGCGACTTCGGCGCGACTTGCATGGACTTCACGTAATGGAAGTCAATGTAAGTCGGCTACAGGTCGCCCCAAAATAGTACAGGACCCTTTTTCTAAGTCGGAGTGATTTGTGTCGCTCCTATTAGAACGGCTCCTGTACTACACAGTGAGAGCGGGAGGACCGCGACTTGTCAGCCTGACAAGTCGGATCAATGTGAATGGACACTGGTATTTACTCACTAATTAACACAATTTTTATGTTTAGCAACATTGTATTAAAGTGAGATTTTTTGTTTATATTACACGTCATTTTACTGATTTGTTTCGTATAAGCATTGTATGAGTGGGGGATTGTGGTTTTCACCATAAGTTGTGATATTATTGATAAGTCTGAATTCATTTAACCACTTTACGACCGCCCACCGCAGATAGTTTTTTTTTTCAGAATTGTCGTTTTTTGTGTTTATAGCGCATAAAAAAAAAATCACACAGGTGATCAAATACCACCAAAAGAAAGCTCTATTTGTGGGAAAAAAAGAACATCAATTTTTTTTTTTGGTACAGCGTCGCATGACCGCGCAATTGTCTGTTAAAGCAACGCAGTGCCGAATCGCAAACTAGAGCTTGGTCATTAAGGGGGCAAATCCTTCCGGTCTTAAAGTGGTTAATGAGGGGGTTTGAGTATGGTATATGTTTTAACTTAGAGATAGAGCAGCACAACACTTTTGTATTTTTTCATTACCTAGAAGAATTGATGCTGTTTTGAAGGCGCAGGGTGGTCATACGAAATGTTGATTTGATCTGGATTTCTCTTCTGTTCATTTACTTTCCATTTTGTTAATTGATAAAAATAAACTATTAATACTTCTTTTTCTGAAAGCATTCTATATTTACAGTGTTTTTTCACACCTGCCTACAATGTTTGCCCAGTAGTGTAGAATAAATAAACAGTTGTGCAAATATTGTGCAACATAAAAAAAAAAAAAAAAATGCAACTACCATCTTTTTATTTTACAGGACCTCTGCTTTTAGAAAATATATAATGAACTAGGGTCCAAAGGTGAACTGCGAATTACAGATGAGGTCTTATGAATGATTAGTAGAGGGGAAAAAATTGATTTTTGACTTACCCTAAAATCCTTTTCTCTTAAGTTCATTGACGGACGCAGTTCTCTCTGATTCATATCAGTAGGGTTATACTGCCCCCTACAGGAGTAGGACACTAGGCAGGAAAAAGTTCTGGCTACGCCTATGGGCAGTCCCGGAGGGTACACCCTCTCTCTTCCTGCATAGGATGTCAGTTTTGTAGCAAAGCAGTGTCAGAAAGTAACATCAACCCAACTCAAAATAGAGGGTGGGTACTGCGTCCGTCAATGAACTTAAGAGAAAAGGATTTTACGGTAAGTCAAAAATCCAGTTTTCTCTATTGTTCATTGACGGACGCAGTTGTCTCTGATTCATATCAGTAGGGACATCCCAAAGCAGTGCCATAAAATGAGGGGTGGGATCAGCAGAAAAGAACAAGTCCCCAAGGCCAAACACAGTCAACCAGGCAACATAGGACTCATCAGAAAAAAATATGAGGCCCACCTGAAAACAAACAGTAAACACCCTCAAGGAAGGCCAAAAGCCCTCCAGATAGCAGCTAGCAAAAAAAAAAACCTTGCAGCCGAAAAGAGGCATCTGCAGATGCCAGTACATCCACCTCATAAAACGTAGCAAAAGATGTGAACAAACGACCAGGTAGTAGTCTAACAACCTGAAGCACAGATGCCTGTATGGCAAAAAGCCCAGGAAGCACTAGGCGCCCAAGTAGAAAGCGCCGAAACAGGGAAAGGTAGGACCTGACCCAAAAATGAAGAAGCCTGCACCACCGACTGTCCGATTCACCTGGAAATAGTCGCAGCAGACACAGGCAGCCCTGTCCTTGGGCAATCCGTGAGCACAGAGAGCGAACCTAACCAGGGGAAGACTCAGTAGTCACCAAGTACCCCTCGAGTGCCCGAACTCCATCCAGAGTATGCAGCGCACATTCCGTAGGATGAGGGGGCTCAGGACACAAGGTGGCAACACAATGGCCCTGTGCAAGTGAACACTAGAAACCACCTTGGGAGGGAAGGACAGATCCAAACGAAGTACCACCTGGCCCCATGAACCAACAGATAGGGAGAATAACAGGACAATGACGCCAGTGCCGACACCCTGCGTGCAGAGTGACAGCAACCAAGGCCACCTTCTGCAACAAGGTAAGCAGGGGACACCCATGATACTCACAAAGGAGGGTCTGAAAGAACCGACTGCACCAAACAAGGTCCCCAGTTGGCGACGGAAGTTGCACCGGAAGAACCAAGTGTCGCACCCCCTAGAAAAAGTTACGCACCAGGGAACGGTGGCCAACGGCCTGTGGAATAAAAATGATCAGAAGCCGAAACCTGACCCTTGGCAGTACTCAAGGCCAACTTTTGATCAACCCCCCCGTTGAAGGAAGCCAAGATCCGGCTACTGAGCAAGAGCGAGGGGGAGCCCAATTTGACTCACACCACGCAATACGCGACTTCCTCATATGATGAAAAAAATCATCATAGAAAATGCTGCCCACGCTACACAGGGTGGGAATCACCGAAGCAGACAACCCCCGTCCTTTGACACCTGGCTTACAACAGCCAAGCCGGCGAACAAAAAGCCGAACGGGACATCGGCCCCGGATAGAAGAAACCCATGGAGCGTCAGCGGCAAGCCTGACGAGGTCAGCGTACCGAAATCCCTGCCGCCTCCATCCTGCGAAGGATTCTTGGCAGCAACAGGAGAGGAGGAAAGGCAGACAGCAGCGGACACTGACTTCGGCCCATCCGCGAGCACTCTGGCACGACCATGCCAGCGTCAGCCTTGCACAGGCGACCATGCCAAAAATCTCAGCATCAAACATGTTGAACCTAACGAATGTGCTTGCCCATGACAGAACCCATGAGGCCACCATTGCACCCGCCAGAGGGTCACGGGAACGGGCCACGACCTCTGCACTATCCTGTAGATGCGATGCCAACAGGCCCACGTCCAGAGTGTGTCCAAACGGAGGCACAACTTCTGGAAAGCCCCCGGATGAAGGGACCATTGCCCTGCATCCAGGGCCTGTCGACTGAGGCAAACTGCCTACCAAGCAAGTCGTTTCCCCCCTGGAAAGGGAACAGCGGATAGAGCCGGAACAAGGCACTCTGCCCAACGAAGAAACATCACTTCCAAGGCAGCAAGGACACTTATGGTGCCCCCACGGTGAATGACACAAGCCACGGTCACGGCGTAGTTAATTGAAAGTGCACCGGACAGCTGCAGGTGCCCAATCCAGTGAACTAGACAAAGCTGGAACACTCCCAGCCCCAGGACAATAGGCGGTAACCTGGATCCTCCAGGGACCATACTTCCTAAGCAGAAAAACCTGCCGAGGACTCCTCCCCACCTGGACAAGCTTGCATCCGTGGTGACAATTGTCCAGTAGACGGGAAGGAAGGATTCCAGAGCAAGACTCCCCAGGCACCCGGCCCAGCCGAATCCACAAGTCCTGAGAGTTTGGATTTCAGTTGCCTTCAAGAAGGAGTGCCTCCTGGGGGATCCCCAAGAGGGATTGAGAGAAAGGGACCGTCTTGAAAAACAACACCATCAGTCCCAGAACTCGCATGCAGGTCCAAAGGGAAGACCATGTGTGGAACAGCAAAAGTCGACCGCAGTTTAAAGTGCCAAGAGTTTTGACCCAGAGGACGAGTCCAAAGTCAGACTCAGATAGTCCAGTCTCATGGAAGGGACCAGGGATGATTTCTGAAGGTTCAGAACCCACCTGAACTCCACCAGAGTTCTCACAGTGACAGCCAACTTTGTTGTCAGCACCGTAGGGGATTCCAAACGGAGAAGCAGAGCGGCCAAGAAACCAGGGCCCATACGCCCCGCTGCCGCAACAGCGCCAGGACCGAAGTCAACACCGTCGTGAAGACCCTAGCAGCATAAGTGAGACCAAAGGGTAACGCCACAAACCAAGAGATCCTTCCCCACGGCAAAAAATGGAAAAACCGTAGCTGTCACGAACATAACAGGATGTGAAGGTAGGCAGCTGGATGTCTATGGAAGCCAGGAAGCCCCCTGAGGTAGAGAAGCCACCACCGTGCGAACCAATACCAACTTGAATTTGTGATCTGCACGGAACCAACAAAGGACCAGTAGATCCAGGTTTTTGAACCAGAGCCTGAACTGCCCCACAGAGCGTCTGTAAGTGATCCAGAGACAGCCGTACATTGGAAGGGAAAAACCCCAATTAGAAATAAACGTATCGAAACTCGATCATGCAACTGGACCGCATGACCTCCTGAACGCAGGCAGCCTGGGATCCGGGCCAGCCGCAGGTCCTCGACCCCCTAGATGGGAGAGGAAGCACCTTCAGGCCGAGTAGGCCTTGTCCGCAGGTCTGGAAAGAAAACAAACCCATGAACGCCAGACCAGCGTCGTCTGGAACCCACGCGGAAGTCTGGAAGGACTTCGCCACATCGACTGTCCCAAGGGACGAAGAAACTGTTTGTGAGCCAAAAGGGAGGAACCCCGACTGCGACGTAGGCCCTCACCCTTGACAGCCTGTGTCATCCAGGGCAGCGCCAAACAGGCAATCCCCCTGAAAAGGGAGATCCATTAAGACCTTCTTAGAAGTTTGATCCGCAGACCAACACAAGTAGACTCCAGTCAACCACAGCCAAAAACGACAAGGTGCTATACAAGGGAGCCTCGACCAGCGCGGCAGTGCAAACAAAATGCAGCCCCTGCGCCAGCAGGACCAACAGCTCCCCCAGGGCAAGAGGGACATGCCCCATACAAAATCGCGGTGTTGGGTCTGCGCCCATCAGGCAGAGTCTACGTGGCAAGGGCAAACAAACACTGTTCCCAGTGCAGCTACGCCAGGGAGCACAGAGCACAGGCCCCAGCCCACGCCATATTATCCCCTAATGCAAAAAAAACCCCAAGGAGAAACCAAGGGAAAAAAAATGGGACTTTGAGTGATGTCATATTAAATCTGCTATATTTTTTAGAGATCCCAGTTTGATCCATGTGAAATTGTATTTATTCTTATTTAATGTGAATTTTATAATCCTTTGTATGCCATTTTTCTGTATGTGTCCTCATCGGTTGTATATGTGACTCTTTTTAACAAATTAAATTAAATATTTATCTATTACACAGTCCAGTTGTCCTCACTCAAAGTCCCATTTTTTTTCCCTTGGTTTCTCCTTGGGTTTTTTTGCATATGTAATTAGGGATGGAGGCAACTGGACAGAAAAGGTGGCAGACCATATTTATTTTGCTCTTTTTTATCCTATCCCCCAAGTCATTAAGGAAGGGGATTCCTCCACCGGAACAACGATAGTCCCATTCAGCTAGAGACCTTACGTCCACCAAAGGCGGAAACAGTCCTCTGTACCAGAGACTCCCCCAAAAGGGCAACAGCTAACGGCCGCTTAGTCACCCCAGGGGAACGTCTCAGACGGTCCCATCCTACATGAGCAGCTCCGGGTGGCATGTGAGTGCCAGATGCCACTTGCGCCTTAGGCGCAGCCACCGCTGCGACCCCGAAATTGCAGAGTGCCACGCACCGAAAAACAGCCAGTGCGTCCACCAGCGCCAGTAGCAGCAGGGGAGGTGGAAACGTCATCCTCATCATCCGAGGAGACAAGGCGCAAGGTAACAGACCCGGCAGGGAGGCCCACGTCAGGCCCATGTCTGTGGCGGCTGAGCCAGACTCAGACCCCAAGACATCAGAAGAGGCAGGGGTAGGTGGAGAAACGTTTTAGCGCACCTACCACCACCCCCCGGGCCCAAATGCGTCCCGAACTGCCCAAAAGGCAGCGATGGACAGTGGAGATCCGGAAGGCCCTGCGGCCTCTGTGAGGGAGACAGGTGGGAAAAAACGGCCGGCAGGGTCCATACTGAACCTGAGGAACCCGCCAGCAACTTTAAAAAAAAAAAATTAAAAAATTACTTTTTTTTTTAAACGGCGCTACAGCACCCCCGGGAGGTCAGGCATGCGCTAATGGAGCCCCACAGAGAGGGAGAGACCACCCTCAAGACTCACTGTCCATCAGGCACTCCCACTCGCCTTCACTGCAAAAAAATCTACAGAAAAATGGCCGAAAACGGGTGTACCAAGATGGCCGCCTCCATAGAAGCAGACAGAGGCTACAACAAAATGGCGGCCCGCGCAAAAATCGCGGTAATTGGGGCCCATTGGGGGACCCCCCAAACGACCATCCACATCAGAAGAACCCCAGCAAGGTCTCCTCCCCCCCCCCTGCACGATCATTGAGTACCGCGGAGAGCACACTCACCCGGCTCCCCATGCGGCCTACACACTAGGCCTCAGGCTCAGGTAGGCCCAAACAGTCCCCAACGTGGGGGGATGGAGGGGTGGAGAGGAGGGGGGTCACAATAGGACAGAGGGAAACCTAGGAGAGTGAGGGTCCGACCGTCCCAGGGAGAGGGCCCGCGTCCACCCCAAAATCCGCCAGGGAAGGGGGGGACAGGGACATTTACTCACCATACCGGGAACACAGGTGGGTGCCATCTCTTGACAGGACCCCATGCCAACGGAGTAGGGGGGCTGACGGCCAAATAGGAACGCTGCGACATCAGCCTAGACCCTGTCGTGTGCGTCCTGGCAAGACGTTTAACTCGCGGGACCAGTCCCTGTCCAGTGGGACTATGTCGCGGCCGACCCAGCGCAGAGATAAGGCCTGCACGTGCTCGCTGGCCATACTGGGGTGACCACTGGATATGGGGGTCCAGTCTGTCGCCCAGTCCGGCATAATTGCTTGAAGATCTCACAGGAAATAAAAGTTCCGGAGAAAAAAAAGGCTAGCTAAAAAAAAAAAATTCTACATAAAAAAATACTTTTATGCCAGGACCAGAGATCCCAGCAAGGAACTAGGTCCTTACTCCATACTAGGCTGAAAAAAAATTACATCCTATGCAGGAAGAGAGAGGGTGTACCCTCCGGGACTGCCCATAGGTGTAGCCAGACCTTTTCCTGCCTAGTGTCCTACTCCTGTAGGGGGCAGTATAACCCTACTGATATGAATCAGAGAGAACTGCGTCCATCAATGAACGATAGAGAAATTATGTCTCTCTCTGGAGTCCATACCTCCTGTAATGAAAGAATGTTTCTTGCTTGCATTAGAAACTGCAGCTTGGCACTGCATACTATTATTAGGTCTACGATCCACCAGTACTCCCAAATCCTTTTCAGCCATTGCATAAAATAAACTGATCATACAATTCTGAGAAATAGACCTATGTGTGAAAAAAGATTCAAGTCGAACTTTACCAATAGAAAGATCTATAAGTGGCTGGGACGACCACAGGGTCCATTTACTCACTGAAGCAATGCTGAAACTTTTTCCGCCATGCTTTATGCAGAACATTGATAGAAACAATTGAGTACTGTCTGTGATTCTTTTTTTATTTGCACTAACATACAATTTTTTAAGGACAAGCTTTCGAGGTATGTCCCCTTCAAGGTCCCAGCACAGTCGGACCACACTATAGAAGACCTCAATGTCCTAGTTCTCCAGGGGGATTTCAGAACTATTCAGGAAAGGAAAACTTTTGAACTAAGAATGGTAATTTGACACAAAAAATAATGGTCTAAATTTAGATATGGGTTTTCTTACTCGTTACCTATGCTAGTTTTATTAGGCCTCTAAGCTCAGTACAGCTTTTTTTTTTTTTCTGAGCTAAAATACAGCCCATTAATTGTAATGTGCCTGTGCACACAGGCGTGAAAACAAGCGCTGTGTATTCTTCAGTAAGAACAAAATAGAAAATTCTGCATTTTTGGTCAGTAATTTTAAATTTAAGCCTCAATGCACGCAAATACGCAGGAATAAGCGCAAATACACGCAAATACATAAAAAAAAGAACGTCTGGAAAAAGTAGATGCTCAAACAGGAGTATTGTGTGCAAGAGGCCAAAAGGAGATGCTCAAACAGGAGTATCGTGTGTAAGATGCCTTACCATTGCCATGTACATTTGTTTGTGCGTGTTTGTTTTTCCTTTTTTTTTCCCTTTCCCTCAGAGATTGTGTTTTCTTAACATTTTGCCTTGAACTTTAGTGAATTAGTACTGCTGGGACTTTGAAGAAGGGGACATACCGTGAAAGCTTGCCCTGAAAAATTGTATATTGATACTTGATATTTAAAAGTGAATAAAGTAGAAAAAAAAAATCTAGCACAATACAAAATTTATATATATATATATATATATATATATATATATATATATACAGTGCCTTGCGAAAGTATTCGGCCCCCTTGAACTTTGCGACCTTTTGCCACATTTCAGGCTTCAAACATAAAGATATAAAACTAATTTTTTGTGAAGAATCAACAAGTGGGACACAATCATGAAGTGGAACGAAATTTATTGGATATTTCAAACTTTGTTAACAAAAAAAAAAACCCGAAAAACTGGGCTTGCAAAATTATTCAGCCCCTTTACTTTCAGTGCAGCAAACTCTCTCCAGAAGTTCAGTGAGGATCTCTGAATGATCCAATGTTGACCTAAATGACTAATGATGATAAATAGAATCCACCTGTGTGTAATCAAGTCTCCGTATAAATACACCTGCACTGTGATAGTCTCAGAGCTCCGTTTAAAGCACAGAGAGCATTATAAAGAACAAGGAACACACCAGGCAGGTCTGAGATACTGTTGTGGAGAAGTTTAAAGCCGGATTTGGATACAAAAAGATTTCCCAAGCTTTAAACATCCCAAGGAGCACTGTGCAAGCGATAATATTGAAATGGAAGGAGTATCAGACCACTGCAAATCTACGAAGACCTGGCCGTCCCTCTAAACTTTCAGCTCATACAAGGAGAAGACTGAGCAGAGATGCAGCCAAGAGACCCATGATCACTCTGGATGAACTGCAGAGATCTACAGCTGAGGTGGGAGACTCTGTCCATAGGACAACAATCAGTCGTATACTGCACAAATCTGGCCTTTATGGAAGAGTGGCAAGAAGAAAGCCATTTCTTAAAGATATCCATAAAAAGTGTTGTTTAAAGTTTGCCACAAGCCACCTGGGAGACACACCAAACATGTGGAAGAAGGTGCTCTGGTCAGATGAAACCAAAATCGAACCTGTTGGCAACAATGCAAAACGTTATGTTTGGCGTAAAAGCAACACAGCTCATCACCCTGAACACACCATCCCCACTGTCAAACATGGTGGTGGCAGCATCATGGTTTGGGCCTGCTTTTCTTCAGCAGGGACAGGGAAAATGGTTAAAATTGATGGGAAGATGGATGGAGCCAAAAACAGGACCATTCTGGAAGAAAACCTGATGGCGTCTGCAAAAGACCTGAGACTGGGATGGAGATTGTCTTCCAAAAAGACAATGATCCAAAACATAAAGCAAAATTTACAATGGAATGGTTCACAAATAAATATATCCAGGTGTTAGAATGGCCAAGTCAAAGTCCAGACCTGAATCCAATCGAGAATCTGTGGAAAGAACTGAAAACTGCTGTTCACAAACGCTCTCCATCCAACCTCACTGAGCTCGAGCTGTTTTGTAAGGAGGAATAGGCAAAAATTTCAGTCTCTCGATGTGCAAAACTGATAGAGACATACCCCAAATGACTTACAGCTGTAATCGCAGCAAAAGGTGGCGCTACAAAGTATTCAACTTAAGGGGGCTGAATAATTTTGCACGCCCAATTTTTCAGTTTTTTATTTGTTAAAGTTTGAAATATCCAATAAATTTCGTTCAACTTCATGATTGTGTCCCACTTGTTGTTGATTCTTCACAAAAAAATTGGTTTTATATCTTTATGTTTGAAGCCTGAAATGTGGCAAAAGGTCGCAAAGTTCAAAGGGGCCGAATACTTTCGCAAGGCACTGTATATATATATATATAGATATATATATATACTGTTTTACCTTCCAAAGAATTTGTAATTCTCTGCAACTAGTCTTGTGACGCAGCCACCCATGCCAGACTGCATAGCCAGGTATGGGACTTCCAGCACAAAACCAGGATGCAGATGCACCAGCAGCCTGCTGGTTACAGAATGAAGGAGGAGCAGCACACAGATGATTTCCTTTCTCACCATTCTCTTTCCTATCACTTTGTGCACGGTCGCAGAACCTACCGTAATTTGCCACCTAGAGCTTATTTTCTGTCTGTCGTTGTATATGGTATTCTTGGAGGCTGATGCCAATACAGTCTTACTTATTGACATTTGAAAATACATATATGTTTTTAATATATAACTGCACTCATTGTCACATTTCTGCTATTTAGCTGGCAAGACATTTGACATAGAAAAACACAAAGTATAATAAAATATATTTGTGGTTATAACATATTCACATGGCACTTGTTATTCTAGCTACGTTTTTGCCCAAAAAGACTTTAAACCTTGGTGCCAGCTCATGTTACTTACTTCTGTTTTTGGCAGGGATAACCAACATATTACATCACAGAATGTGTTTAGAATTATAAAAAGACTGCATTTAGTGAAATAAAGACACACATGACCTGAACAGCCACAATGACTTCTCTTTTTTTAGTCACAAGATCGTTCTTCCTAAAAGTGGTTAAAGTAGGTCTAAAGGTTTTTAACCCTAATGTATTCTCTGCATTAAGGTAGAAAAAAAAAAAACCTTCCACTGCGTGCCCCCTCCCCAAAACTTACCTGACTCCTGCATTCAGGGAACGTGAGACCATACACGTCCGGGTCTGAGGAGCGCAGGCGTAAGGCGGCGTCTCCTATTCCCAGGCACCGATTCTAATTTCAAGGCTTTTATCTACACTGCTTGTAGTAAGTGCAATATATCTTAATAAATGCTTTTCTATTGAGTAATACTGCACCATGAGAGCGTGTTTATTATTTCCCCATTTACGGCTTGGTTCCTGAATGTGTCATCGTTCTGGCTGTTGTACTCATGCCTATGAGAAAATGGGATGTACAAGATTCCAATGTGGATCACACAGAGTGTTTGACCCCCTATAACTAAGGGGTCCAGTGGCTCTGGTAAGCGGTACCTATACATCTCACTGGGTGATCGTGTGAAGGTGAAGGCTTTTTCTAAGGAATCACTTCTATCAAGTCTGTGTTTCGATTATTGGCTGTTTGTTTGACCCAATTGATTTGGACACTAGAGACTTTTCTAATTATTTTTTGCACGATTGATTTTGATTTTATTTATTGAGAATTATTGTGATTTATATTTGTTGAGCGCTACAAATTTTCTTCATTTTCACTTATCACGTTTTTTCACGTTTATGTGGCAGCTTGCATTGTGGGAGATATTCCACCTGAATCACGTTTAGATTATTTATCCTATTCATTTGCGCAGTTTTTGGTTCACCCATTTTTTTCACTTAGTGCCAGATTTGTCCACCACAATGTCGCAGTCCCGCTAAAAATTGCCGATCCCCGCCATTACTAATAAAAACAAAACAAAAAAAGTCCAAACATCTATCCCATCTTTTGTAAACGCTATAACTTTTGCGTAAACCAATTATTATACGCTTTTTGGGATTTTTTTATCAAAAATATGTAGCAGAATACAAATTGGCCTAAACTGATAAAAAAAAATTGATTTTTTAACCACTTTAGGACCGGAGGATTTTCCTGCTTTATGTCCAGGCCACTTTTTGCAACTTGGCACTGTGCAACTTTAACAATTGCGCGGTCATGCAATGCCGTACCCAAACAAAATTTACGTCCTTATTTTCCCACATACAGAGCTTCCTTTTGGTGGTATTTGATCGCCTCTGCGCTTTTCATTTTTTGCGATATTAATAAAAAAAAAAGAGTGAAAATTTTGCGAACAAATTTGACAGTTAAAAAATATCCAATATATTCAATTTTTGTCATATATTTAGGCCAAAATGTATTTAGCTACATGTCTTTGACAAAAAAATTCTCAATGAGCGTATTTTAACCGCTTTAAGACCAGAAGATTTTACCCCATTCCTGACCAGGCAATATTTTGTGATTCGGCACTGCGTTACTTTAACGGACAATTGCGCGGTCGTGCGACGCTGTACCCAAATTCAATTTATGTCCTTTTTTCCCCACAAATAGAGCTTTCTTTTGGTGGTATTTGATCACCTGTGCAATTTTTACTTTCTGCGCTATAAACAAAAAAAGAGCGACAATTTTGAAAAAAATAACAATATTTTTCACATTTTTTTATGAAATTTCCCCCCCCCCCAAAAAAAAAAATTTAAAAATCAAAATTTTTTAACATTTTAGGCCAATTTGTTTTCTGCTACATATTTTTGGTAAAAAAAAAATCGCAATAAGCGTATTTTGATTGGTTTGCGCAAAAGATCGCAGCTACTAACTACGGGAAAGATTTATGTCATTTTTATTGTTTTTTTTTAAACTAGTAATGGCGGCGATCTGCGATTTTTTTAGCGGGACTGCGACATTGCGGCGGACAGATCAGACCCCTAACTGACATTTTTGACACTTTTGGGGGTACCAGTGACATTACTACAGTAATCAGTGCTATAAATATGCACTGTTACTGTAATAATGACACTGGCAGGGAAGGGGTTAACTTTATTGGTGATCAAGGGGTTAAATGTATGCCTGGTGCTTACTGATGTGCGTGGGGGGAGGGGATTGTGTGACACAGGCACAGATCGCAGGTTCAGCTATGCTGAATCCTGTAATCTGTCCCTGCCTGTCACATAGGAGATCCGCCCGCTTTGTTTACACAAGCGGGAGGATCTCCACACTCGATCCCCGACGATCGGGGAAGAGCGGCGGTGATCACAGCCTCTCCTCCCCTGGCCCTACTCCCGCTGTGTCTGAATACAGTGGGAGGTCTACATCGCTGGACGATAACGAGCCACTTTGCCGCAGTACCAGCTCAGTGAGCGGTTGGCAAGAGGTTACGTTTTTTTATTGGGAATGTTTTATAGCAGAAAGTAAAAAATAATATTGTGTTTTCTTTTTTTTTTTCAAAATTGTTGCGCTTTTTTGTTTATAGCGCAAAATCTAAAAACCGCAGAGGTCATCAAATACCACCAAAAGAAAGCTCTATTTGTGGGAAAAAGGGACATCAATTGTATTAGGGTACAGCGTCACATGACTGCGCAATTGTCAGTTAAAATAACGCAGTGTCGAACCGCAAACTGGCCTGGTCATTAAGGGTGTAAAACCTTCCGCAGCTGAAGTGGTTAAATGTCTTCCATATTCATTTTCTAATTCGGACATAAAATGTGATACCTCTTACCTCAAGTATTGCTGCCGACATCCCTTCAGACACTGAACTATTTACCACCGCAAAGCTTTTCCTTATTAAAGCCTGCAGATCTGTTTGTGGAATTTCTTCAATAAGATGAACTCCATCAAGGCTGACAAAATAGGAAAAGAGTTCCGCTCAGAGGATCATCGACCTTTTAAATTGACCAACTATAAAATGTTTCTTCAGGACACATATTTTAAGTGAAAAATTAGTTTAAAAACATTTATTAGGCATCTATTCACATAAAACGATTCTTTTTACAAAATTTTGAAAACCTTGAGGACAAGGGCTGACTTTCAGCAAAGGCCTCATTGACTCTAGCACAGTGGGTTAGATCAATGAAGAACATTTCAGAATATCTCAACATTCTAATAAGCATGTAGTTCTTTGTTCCTTGGAATCAATATAATGATATGGCCATTAAAATAAACACCAGCAAGCAGCAGTTTTTCTAAATGGTACTGATTCCAGTAGAGTGTACAATTTGAGATATGGATTTTATGCTATAAAATAATTTTTAAAAAAATGTGATACTGTAATATTTGCAAAGAGAAAACTATCTGAGGGGGAAAAAAAGTAGAACAAATATACATTAAGGTTTGTTGATGCTTGCAAGATTAAAGGGCTAATTTTATTTATTTATTTTTTGGCCCAGCTTGGCTACATCTACATCTTACGAGTGCTGCTCAAGTGACTTGCCATTGTATACTGAACACAAGTTACAGATGGGCACAGATGAAACAGGTCACTTGCTTGGCACCATTTAGAGAACATCTTGTATTATTTTTAATTAATATAAGGCGTTCTCTGATTGGATGAGGCAGAGATTGTGACATCACCTGCCCCTCCTCTTTGCATCATCCAATGAGAGAACTCCTTATAGTTATTAAAACAAATACAAGACGTTCTCTGACTGGTGGCTGAGGTGCTGAGTGAGCAACCAAGAAAAGTATACAAATGGCAAGTTACTCGAGCAGCACCTGGAAGAGACTAGTCCTGGCTATATGTAGGACAGGCTACTACAGTGAATTTCTGTAATCCCCAGCGGCCCATAACGAAACTGGAGCAATGTAAGTTTTATAAAAAATACAATTCCTTGAGTTCAGCTTTAAAGATTTACAAGCAACAAAACCTGTATTCCAACTTCCTTCATGATCATATGATCAGTGTTCTATTAGACCAGTGGTCTCTAAACTGTGACCCTTTGCTTGTCTTCATCCAGCACTTGAGGCATGATTCCTGCCACTAACACCAACAATGAGACAGAATTTCTTCCACTGACAACAAAAATGGGGCGCTATTCTATTCCTTCCAACAACACCAACTATTTCTCCCACTAATACCAAAGATCAGGCGTTGTTTATTCCCACTGGCACAGTCCCCCCCCCCCCCCCCGAAGTCTGAGGGACAGTAAACTGGCCCTTTCCTTAGAAAGTTTGGGGGCCCCTGTGTGAGACCATTCAGTATTTTTGATATGGTAAATCAAACCTTTCTTTTCACTATGTGCTTGAACTGGAAGTAGTCCAAAGACAGGCAACTAAGCTAGTTAGGGGATTGGAGGACCTAAATTATGAGGAGCGTTTAGAGAAGAGACGCCTGAGAGGGGACATGATAGCGATTTACAAATACCTCAACAATGATCTCAGCATAAAAAAAAACGATTCAGTCACAAGGAATGTAAGAGGACACAAGGCCATTCAATGCGACTAGAGGAGAAGCGATTTAACCTCAGGCTACGCAAGGGTTTTTTTTTACAGTGAGGTCAATAAGATTGTGGAACTCTATTCCACAAATGTTAGTAACTGCGATCAGTATACTTTTAAAAGACTCTTGGACATACATCTCCAAGATCAAAACATTCAGGGGTATGGAAAATGAATACGTCCACACACACACCTACACAGGTTGAACTGGATGGACAGTTGTTATTATTTAACCTCAACTACTACGTAACTATATCTCAAATACATTCAGTTAAAGTTGAAACACCTATTTTTATAAAAAGCAAGTACAGCTATTGATTATTTGTCAAAGCGTTCCCAGGGGTTGCAATTTTAGGTTGAAGCTGCATCACTAGATATCTAACTGGTTAAATTAACAGTATATACTGTAAAAAAGGATGACTAATATTGAATATGACCTAGTTCTATTAATAATGAAATGCCAACAAATACAGCATATTGGACACTAAAAGCAGCTAATAGGTTAAATTCACAAAGCTAACACACCAGTAAAAGGATCCTTTTTTAATTTTTTTAAATTTTTTATCTAAGTTCAGTAAGATTTGAAAATTACAGTCACGTGGCTTAACTAATCCTCGTTATGCTTGTGTTAATACTTTGTAAATTAAGTCTATGCCATAACTGTTTAACTAACTGGTGGAAGTAGGTTTACAATTCCTGCATCAACCAGAGTTCTCATGTTCAAATATGCAGGTATATGACCTAATCCTGATAGGAGCAGGCAAATGATTACAGAGCTAAGCAGATCTGGCCTGTACATGACTAATTAAATAAAGATGGAAAGAAATGCCAGATTTAAAGGTCCATACACACGATCAGAAAATTATACGAAAAATACCGCTTTTGAAGCACTTGTGCGATAATTTAATCGTTAGTACGCAGCTTTCGAGAGCCAATCACAACACTTCATGCTAAATAATCTGATGGGACAAGTATAAACACTTTTCTCGTACGATACCGGATCGTACGATTTTCATTTAATCAGTACAGTTGTCGTCTGAAAATACAATACAAATACAATGCAATACATCATTTCAGAATTGTTATTCTGTCGTGACAAGAATTTTCGTAACTTTAGTAACCTCTTTGTATATGAGACTAGCATGCAATAAAAAAAAAAAAAAAAAACAATAATCTCATCATGTGTACCAGGCATAATATACTTACTTGCTGAGCTTGGCTTTGACTTCATTAGTAAACAGTGGGTCGACCTACAAAAATAAAAGTGGGGAAGCAAACCAAGATGGTCAATCCTAAAGTTTTTGAAACCTCTGACAAAGAATAACTCTTTACAGTGTACTTTTCTCAAACCTGAGCGCTAAGTGTCATTTCTGTCTGCTGCCTTATTCCTCTGCTATCTGTATGAGTCACTTCTGGGAGGTTTTCCTAACATCAAGAGAAAAAAGATGACAGGGGCGGGAGCTCCAGCACACAGCCTGGGTGAGAATGGAGTTGTTTAAACAATAAATAGAAAAGTCACCAATGTTGACTGTGAAGGGTTGGGGAGGAGAATGTCGGATGGGGACAGTAAGTAAGGCTGGCAATCGGCGTTTTGAATCCCAGTCGGTCCAGCAGGAATATACCAAGTTGATGGATTAATCAACTTGGGTACAACCAGCCTGCCAGATTTTACAAGTGACTATCGCTAGCTGCTTTTATAGCCACTAGCAAAAATAACTATCTTCTCTCGGCAGGAAACTGCTTCCCTTGCCCCCCTGTCGGGAGAATACAATGGCCTGGTGGGAGGGATTCCCCTGTCAACACTGGCTGTGTTGTTGGGGGATTCAAGCAAATTTCTTTCCTAAAACCCGTGTATGGACTGCTTAGGGCATGCCACGGGTTGCAGGAAAGAAAACTGCTCGATTCCCCTTATCAACATAACCAGTGTTGATGGGGAAATCCCTCCCGCAGCATTACTTAATGCTAATCTTGTATTAGGCATATACAGGCAGTGCCCGGGTTACAAACAAGATAGGGATTGTAGGTTTGTTCTTAAGTCGAATTTATTTGTAAGTCGGAACAGGTACATTTGTTAAGTTTAGCTACAGCCAAAAACTGAATTTTTGTAAAATCTTACCTGTAAAATTCCTTTCTCTGAGTCCTCCGACAGTCGCCGCAACTTCATATTCATCACTAATGGGGTTATTGACCTTTGCTCCGCAGGAGTAGCTAGGCAACAAAATTTGTTAATATCAAAGCTTTTAGCATATCCCATATCCCCTCAGTCAATACCTCCCTGCTTCCTGCATTCCCAACTCAGTTTCAGTAGCATAGCAGTAGAGTACACAAACAAACCCCAAAAGAGGGGCGGGGGCGGCGACTGTCGGAGGACTCAGAGAAAGGAATTTTACAGCTAAGATTTTACAAAAATTCAGTTTTCTCTTACGTCCTCCGACAGTCGCCGCCACTTCATATTCATTACTAATGGGGACGTCCCATAGCAGTGTAGACATGAGGGGTGGGAAAAAACGCAGCCGCGCCTAAAGCAACGCAGTACCCACATCAGAGAAAGGAACCTTACCAAAGTAAGAGAACCAACTGGGCAACAGGAAAAAACCGTGCTCAACAGGAGCAACAACCCAGGAAAACAAGTAACCTAGGGATAAAGACATCCCAACAGCCAAGGACCCAAAACAAGGGACCCTAAGGCACTGCCGCACTAAGAACTTTGCGGCCAAAGGAAGCATCCGCCGATGCCTGAACATCCACCTTGTAGAATTTGGAGAAGGTGTGAATTGACAACCAAGTCGCCGCCTTACACACCTGGGCCACAGAAGCCTGATGACGATAGGCCCAAGACGTACTCAGAGATCTGGTAGAGCGCGCCTTCACAGGGAAAGGAGGAACCCTCCCCTTCAAAGCATAGGCGTGCACAATGGTCTGTCTGATCCATTTGGCGATGGTCGCAGCAGACGCTGCCATGCCCTTCCGAGGACCCTCTGGAAGAACAAAAAGAGAATCCGACTTGCGAAAGGATTTTGTCGATGACAGGTAAACCATGATCGCCCGAACAACATCCAAGGAATGCAAAGCCACCTCCCGTGGATGCTTAGGCTTCGCGCAAAGCGAAGGCAAGACAATGTCCTCATTGAGGTGAAATTCCGAGATCCTCTTCGGAAGAAAAGAAGGGTTAGGTCGTAAGACCACCTTATCCAAGTGAATCACCAAGTAGGGAGAGCTGCAGGACAAGGCCGCCAGCTCCGATACCCTGCGAGCCGAAGTGATCGCCACCAAAAAGGCAACCTTCTTGGACAACAGAGACAACGAGATCTCCCTGATCTTCTCAAAGGGAGCATGTTGCAACACAGACAGAACAAGGTTCAAATCCCATGGAGGTAAAGGGTCCCTCCGAGGAGGGGCCAAGTGTCGCACCCCTTGAACAAAGGTGCTAACCAAAGAATTAGACGCCACAGGGCGTTGAAAGAGAATGGCCAGCGCAGAAATCTGACCCTTAATCGTGGCCAACGCCAAACGCTTGTCCACGCTCGTTTGAAGGAAAGCCAACACTCTCGATACCGAGTACGAGCGAGGGGAATACCCCCTGGACTCACACCAGGCAAAGTACGCCTTCCAAGTACGGTAGTAAATCTTCCCCGAAGAGGCTTTTCTAGCCTTGATCAAAGTGGGAATGACCTCAGGGGAGAGACCCCTATCCTTCAGGACCTGGCTTTCAACAGCCAGGCCATTAAAGCCAGTGACTGTAAAGCAGGATGGAAGATCGGTCCTTGAGACAGGAGATCTTCTCGAAGAGGCAGACACCATGGAGCGTCGACCGCCAGATTCACGAGGTCTGCGTACCAAGACCGGCGAGGCCAGTCTGGCGCCACCAGAACCACCGTGTGCGGTTCCGAGCCCAACCTGCGAAGGAACCTCGACAGCAGCTGAATCGGTGGAAAGGCATACATCAGACGATACTGATGCCAGGGCGCCACTAATGCATCTGCCCGAGGATCGCGCGACCTTGCCACGAACCTTTCCACCTTGTTGTTTAGACGAGACGCGAACAGGTCCACATCTGGGGAACCCCACTTCGCGCACAACATCTGAATGACATCCGGGTGAAGGGACCATTCTCCCTGGTCCAGGGTCTGGCGACTCAGATAATCAGCCTGCCAGTTCTCCACCCCCGGAATGTGAACTGCAGATATCGCCGGGACGTGCGTCTCGGCCCAAGACAGAATGTCGGCTACTTCCCGAGCCGCTCGGGCACTCCTGGTGCCCCTTGGTGGTTGATGTAGGCCACCGCTGTGGCATTGTCCGTCTGCACCCGAACTGGACGGCCCTGAAGCCTGTCCGTCCAACGCAGAAGGCAGAGATTTATCGCTCGCAATTCCAGAATGTTGATCGGAAGGGAAGATTCTTCCTCCGACCAAGTTCCCTGGGCGGACAGAACGCCCAGGACACCACCCCAGCCCGACAGGCTGGCATCCGTGGTGATCACCGTCCACGACAAAGGACGAAAGGACTTGCCCCCCGACACCGCCGGGGACTGGAGCCACCACAAAAGACCCCTTCGGGTGAGGCGGCTCAACGAAATGCGCAGATCCAGAGATTGCGGACGCCCGTCCCACTTGGCCAGGATCTCCGCCTGAAGATCCCGTGTGAAACTGGGCGAAGGGAATCGCCTCGAAGGCCGAGACCATCAAACCCAGACACCTCATACACGTCCGGAGGGACGAGCACTGATTGTCCCTGAGGGACCTGACTTCGTTCTGAAGTGTCCGGAGCTTGTCTTCCGGCAGGAAGGCCTTCGCTTGAACAGAGTCCAGTATCATCCCCAGGTAGGGAAGACGAACTGACGGACACAACGTTGACTTTGGTAAATTTATCGTCCAACCGAACTCCTGCAGAGTCTGCATCGTGATGGACAGGTCATTCACCAGGCCCTGACTGGTCGCAGATCGAATCAAGATATCGTCCAGATACCCCAAGACAGAGATGCCCTGGGCTCTCAATAAAGCCAGGACCGGCGCAAGCACCTTGGTGAAAACCCGCGGAGACCAAAGGGTAACGCCACGAATTGGAAATGATCCTCCGCAATGGCGAATCGAAGGTACCTCTGGTGACCCTCGAAAATTGGAATGTGAAGATACGCATCCTTCAAATCGATGGAGGCCATGAATTCCCCCGGAACCAGGGCAGCCACCACCGAGCGCAGGGATTCCATGCGGAATTTGCGAACCCGCACAAAGTGGTTCAGAGCTTTCAAGTCCAGAATCGGACGTACCTTGCCCTCCTTTCTCGGCACAGTGAACAGATTGGAATAGAACCCCCGAAATCTGTCCCGATGAGGCACCGGAACTACCACTCCCTGGGCCCGCAGGTCCCGCACCGCCAGGTGCAGATCCTGCAAGCGCTCCGGAGTCAGCTGAAGGTTTGAGGGGAAAAATCTGCCCGCCGGCCGAGAGAGAAACTCGATCTTGTATCCAGATCGAACGATTTCCTGAACCCACCTGTCCCGAATGCGGTCCAGCCAGGGTTGGAGAAAACCGAGCAAACGTCCCCCCACCCCAGAACTGGGTGAGGGCGTCCCTTCAGGCCGTATTGTTATGGGCAGCGGACCCGGACTGGCCGGACTTCTGCTTACCCGTCCACGGCTTCTTCTGGGAGCCTTGGCCCTTGAAGGGCTTGCCCTTATAGTGCGACCGAAAGGCACGAAAGGACCCCTGAGAGGGCCTAAACGAGGTATTCTTCTTACCACGAACAAACTTATTCTTGTGAGTTTGGGGCAAGAGAGTGCTCTTACCCCCAGAAATTCCCTTTATCAGAGTATCCAAAGATTCGCCAAAAAGGCGAGATCCCACGTAGGGCAAATTAGCTAAAGTCTTGCTAGAAGATTGGTCAACAGACCAACATTTCAGCCATATCAGGCGACGGTTCAATACCGCCACACTTGAAAGACGCGCAGCCAAAGGGACCATATCTAAGTCCGCATCACACAAATACATGACACCCTGATGAATTTGATCCACCATAGCCAAAGTTGTCGGCGGGGCAGAGTCAGCCACCAGGGTGCGCCTGAGCACCTGCGTCCAATCCGCAATAGCCTGGGCTGCCATAATGGAAGCAAAAATAGGCTTCAGCATAGAACCAGCAACCGTATAAGCATGATGGGCCAGAGACTCCAATCTCCTGTCCGTCGGGTCCCGGAACACTGGGGTATCCTCAGCAGGGATCGCAGTGGATTTATTCAAAATCGCCACCGCGTGATCCACCTGAGGCGGCACACACCAACGCTCATCAGTGGTGGGTGTAAATGGATAACGCAGTTTGAACCTACTCGGCACAGCAAAAGGCTTCTTTAAATTGCGCCATTGCTCATCAACCGCGCGCTGAAATTCCGCAGAGCAAGGAAAAACCTGCGACGTTTTGCGTTTCCTTTGCGTCCCATAAGAGGACATCAAAACAGGAGGACATGGTTCATCCTGCAAATGCAGCGTTTGCTTGATAGAAGCAACCAACTCATCCATGAGTGCAAGCTCTTCAGACGAGCCAGGGGGAGAATTATCAACCCCTTCTGCCTCCCCCTCAGACCCCACAAGGTCTAGAGATGAGTGAGACCCTGAGAAGGGCACTCCAGCCATAGCAGCCCCATCGCCCTCTGAATCAGAGGAAATAGACACTCTGGGCCTTTTGGTGGATCGATCAGCCACCAGCATCTGCACCTGAGCAGCCAAGTTCGCCACAATAGTAGCCAGATCAGCCCCCTCGGGGGATGCAGCAGCCCCTTGGCCCCCCACCAAGGTGGGAGGAAACTTGCAATCCTGAGAATCCATGCCCCAGTAAAAGTAGAAAAAAGGAGTACTGCCCCTTTAAGACCGCGGTGAGCATAGCCCACCGCACCCTACTGAATACACCGACCCCACAGGGATAAGAACACTGGGCAAGGAATACAGGAAAAAGAAAAGGTAAAAACCTGGAGAGAACACACAGGCTGCTGCCACCGATCGCTGTCCCAGAGCAAAAGGAAGTGATGCAATGACTGACCGCCCTATAAAGCCTCTGCAAGGCTACACAAACATGGCCGCTCGGCTGAGGATTCCTTAGGCACAGAGAAAATGGCGCCGACATGTGGCCTGATCGATCGCCGCCAAAATGGCGGCGTTTGGCGCCAAAGCGCCGCGCCATACCACACAGGACCGGGCACCATAAAATTTGCGCAAAAAAATGGCGGGCCGCAGTAGCGATCAACGCACCGCATGTCTAGCCCAGACTGCTTCATGCATTCACACAGCAGAGCGGGAGAGCCCCCCCCCCCCCCTCACAGCCCACAGACAGGCAGCTATTCCACACAGGAATCTGACAGGGAGCTCAGCATTTACACAGACATGCAGGGTCACACAGTCCCAGACTGACACCCAAATAGACAGGTCCCCACATAGATGTACACTTACCAGTCCGGATGGCGTGGGGAGCCTTCTCCAGCGACCAAACCGCTGCACTGAGGACAGGGAGTGTCGCAGCCAGGACGCAGTGGAACTGCGGTGCGAAACCGCAATGGCGTCCAGTGAGGTAGCCACCTCACAGATAGCATCCCTGCAGCGAACAGGGATGGGTCGTTCAATATGCCAGGGAAACCTGCGCTGAACGCTCGATGGCAGGCTGGGAAGCCCCTGGCCTTGAACCCTGGGATCCAGGGTGGCCAGTCCGAGACCCAGCTCCGCATGATCATCTTCATCTGAAGAAGCTAACTAATGCTGAAAAATAACAGCTAAGTAAAAGAAAGAGAAAAAAACTCAAAATAAAATCAAAAAGAGAAAAGAGGCTGAGACTGAGAGCCCCAGCACAGAAACAGCCTTGCTACTCCTAAGCTAGGCATTAGAAAACTGAGTTGGGAATGCAGGAAGCAGGGAGGTATTGACTGAGGGGACCACCCCCTAGGGGGTGGGATATGCTAAAAGCTTTGATATTAACAAATTTTGTTGCCTAGCTACTCCTGCGGAGCAAAGGTCAATAACCCCATTAGTGATGAATATGAAGTGGCGGTGACTGTCGGAGGACGTAAGAGAAATAATAATTTTTACGTTTTTTGGACAGCATAGGGAAGGGTTAGCACCCCTGTACCATTTATTTTGCTGTCTGTACCCCTGTTCAGAAGATTTCCCCTCACTTTCTGTCCCTATGACAACTGTATTTTGAAAATTTTGGGTTGTTGTGGAAACAAGTATTGGTGATAAAGCTTCAGTGGAGACATCTTTTTCCCATGAGAACTCTTACAGGAGTAAATTTACCTTCCTAGGGGTAGACTTCCTCTCACTTCCTGTTGTCTATCTCTGTTTGTAAGTAGGAGTCGTTTGTAAGTCGGATGTTTGTAACACTGGCACCGCCTGTACATATAATTATACAATAGGTACACATATCGAAGCATGCCATATACCATTAGGCAGAATACAGCATAGGTATTTGCTCCACTATCAAATGCAACCAACAAAAAATACATGTAGGCATACAATGAGAACCAAGTCCTATAACAACTGATGCTCACAAATATATACAGGATTACAGTTCCTAGAATAGATTAGAGAAAAGGATAGCTAAGCCTGAGCATGGTTAAAAGAGAAAGGTATGAGGTGTCTTGAGAAAGTGGGTTCTTGCATCCCAAAAAACATTGGGCTTTTCCTCCTCACAAAACATCTACTGCTCTTATCTATAACATAAAAGGGAGGGTTCTGTAGTCATCAGAAATAATAATGTAACTGATAAGACAGCAACAAAGGACACATTTATTAGCTCAGAAGGCTTCTGCCAGGATCAGCAGAAGCATTGTTGAACTTATTGATCAGATTTATTAAAACACTTTCAATTGTTTATGTAACAGATTTAAGAGGAGAGGTTAAGAGCTGGTTCACACTACCGCGACCAGAAAGTCGCCCCATGAAGGAGCGACTTTTTAGCTTGACTTTGAAGAGACTTGTGAGAGACTTGAATGATAGGCGACTTTGTCTGTGGGGAATGCCTGGGTAATCTTTTTCTTCTTCCTGGAAAGTCTGATAACAAGTCGCTTGAAAATAGATAAGGATCCGACTTAGAGGCAACTCCCATTGAAGTCTATGTGCACAAGTCAGATAGAGGTCTCCTTGAAGTAGTACAGGAACCTTTCCTGAAAGCGGAGCGACTTCAGTAGTGCATATTAAGACGACTCTCATTCATTTACATTAAATTTGTAATGACAAGCGACATGGGGCGACTTGTGGGTACACAAGTCGCGTCCCAAGTCGGAGTAGTGTGAACCAGCTCTTATTGTTGGAGTTTGCATACCCTTTACACTCAGAGGAAACTGGAGCAGGTCAGATACTGCAAAATTGATAAACCCCTTGCAGTGTATATAACATACCTGGACAGGAGATTTTCTTTCTCAACAAAATTGCAGTTTCACTTAAAACAAAAGTAGGAAAAGGAAAAGGGAAGGCCTGAAAACTCAGAGCATGCTAATTTTGAAGTAAACACTATTGCTGTCATAGCATGCCCTCCTATCTGAAGACATCTGTGCCATGATAAAGGTCATGTTTTCTGTACTCCAAAGCCAGCATATAAATATACAAGTTCTGCATGAATTTTGTTTATTCCGCTACAATGACCAGCATATTTGATTTCAATAATATGCTCCCATAGATTAAATGAAAAATGCACTCTGCATATTTTTATCTGTGATATTCAATATTTAACATACAATATATTTACAATGGTTATTTGTGAAGGAAAGCATATAATTCAAATAAAAAGTTGTGTCAGTAAGGTTTGCACATTTCTCTTCCACTCTGCTTAACATACCAATGTTTTTGTGCAGCAGAGCAGAATAAATTGCACATAAAACATTGGATATCCTTTATCTCATAGCAAAAAACATGTGGGTAAATGAAGTTATACATAATGTATCCGCATAAGGAAATCTTACTCCTACTTCGTGTTCTAGATGCAAGAAGAATGCAATAAACTGCTTCTCAAACTTTATTGGATTTGCTAGTACAGTTCTGGAGAATATCTTCTTCTCCGATCTCCATAAATCCCCTCAGCTGTAGGTACTATGGGCTACCCTGGAAGCCTGTCCGCTCTCTGTGTACAGGTAACAGAGAGGCCACAAAATAATAATGTTACTTCCTTCCGTCAAACTTTATTCAAATGGACAATACATGTTGCCAAAACCCGCCCTGGAGTCACCATCTCAAAAATATTTCTGACCCTGCAGGCTTAATCATAAATCTCTACAATTAAGGGCTCGTTCACAAGTGCGCCAGACATGGCCACCCCTCTGAAAAGCCATCCATGCTTGCATGTGTCCGCTCCTCACTGCTTGATTTAGTGATACAACTACCATACTATCACGCCGCAATCATGTGATATATACTATGCTGCCCAGTGTCTTTATTTTTTAAAGCTGCATTTTGGACTTTTTTCTTACTGTAAAAAATAGCTCAAATAATAAAATACAACAAAAAAAGCAAAAAATGTACAAATAAGTTATTTTATATTTCTGTATTAATAATCTCTTTCTTTTTACATTTACGAATGAATTTGTGCTTGGAATTTTTATAGTTCTGATCTCTCAATTGAGTACAGTGGTGAGATACAAATATCCTCATTTTACTTTCTTACATTAACATGAATGGCTTTGTGTACGTTAAAGGATAAGTTTACTTTTTAGAAAAAAAAGAAATATTAAATGCACATTTTGTTTGAGGGTACAAAAAAAAAATTTCCTTTTTTGAATTTTTGTTGCAGGAGGCTGGTGATCAGTGACCAGTGATCAGCAGATTGCTGATGCCATGCAGGTCTGTGATCAGCAGATTGCTGATGCCATGCAGGTCTCCTGCAGACTGTCAGTGTATGGGCTGTACGGGTAAGCCAATACTCGCTGACAGGAAGGCTCAATGAACTACCACAGCGCTTAGAGCTTGCACCTTGCTGTTTTTTTTTTCTGTCCGAACAGTCGGAATTAGCTGTTGAAAGCACAATAGGATCAATCAGATAATCGACCGATCGTTCCTTGTACGGAATTTTTCTTCCAATTTTCTTATAGTGTGTACCCAGCTTTGGTTAGAGAGGAGTGGTCCGATGGCAGGGTAGATGGCCAGCAGTCTAAAAAGGTAGATGGTAAAGGCTGGTGCTAAGCGGTCTAACAGGAGGAAGACTTGCCAAGACAGAAGGAGTTTCAGTCCGAGACTGGGCTGTGCGACTCGGTGTTGTGCATCTGACCGGGCTGTGCGACTCGGTGTTGTGCGTCTGACCGGGCTGTGCGACTTAGTGTTGTGCGTCTGACCGGGCTGTGCGACTTAGTGTTGTGCGTCTGACCGGGCTGTGCGACTTAGTGTTGTGCGTCTGACTGGGCTGTGCGACTTAGTGTTGTGCGTCTGACTGGGCTGTGCGACTTAGTGTTGTGCGTCTGACCGGGCTGTGCGACTTAGTGTTGTGCGTCTGACCGGGCTGTGCGACTTAGTGTTGTGCGTCTGACTGGGCTGTGCGACTTAGTGTTGTGCGTCTGACCGGGCTGTGCGACTGAGGGTTGTGCGTCTGACCGGGCGGTGCGACTCAGTGTTGTGCGTCTGACCTGGCTGTGAGATTGTGAGTGTTGTGCAACTGAGTGTCAAGTGAGTGGAGCGGAATACCAGAGGGTGAGAAGGTAGCGTTAGGAAGCCAGGAAATAGCCACATAGGATAGGCTTAAATTACTGAATCCCCATTAGATTAGATAGTAGGTACAATGCCCGGCGGGTGTGGAGATGCGACTCGGTGTACATCTTGTGATATGTATGCGTTCCTCGGTCATGTGATCGAAGGCGAATACAAATGTGCAAAATGTGAGCACGTTGCTTCCCTGGAAGCTCAGGTCCTGAATCTAGGGAAGCAGCTGGCAACACTGAGACGAGTGTCCATGCCGGAGGAGAGCCAGGATTGTACCAATCAGGTGCAGGCAGGGGTCTGCACAGAGGTGGGCGGAGTATCGGAGGTGCAGGCATCAGAGCAGAGTAGAGGGGTGACAGTTAGGAGGGGTAGAAGGGAACAAGGCAAGGAGGCTGATCCTGGGCTGGAGCACCCCAATAGATACGCCCCGTTGTGTGATGTTGGGGAAACCAGTCAGGGACCAGCATTGCTGGAGCAGAGCGACGCCCCTAGCTGCCAGGGGAAGAACTCCTCCAGTGAGGCTGGGAGAAAGGGAAAGGAAAGACAGGTGCTGGTGGTAGGGGACTCAATTATTAGAAGGGCAGACAGTGTAATCTGTGACCAAGACCGTGTGCGCCGAACAGTCTGTTGTTTGCCGGGCGCTCGGGTTCGGCACATAGCGGATCGGGTGGACAGAGTATTGGGTGGGGCTGGGGAAGACCCAGCTGTCATGGTACACGTGGGTACCAATGACATAGGCAGAGGAAGACGGAGAGTCCTAAACGATTTCAGGGACTTAGGCGCTAAGTTGAGGACTAGGACCTCCAAGGTAATATTTTCCGAAATACTACCTGTACCTCGAGCCACACCAGAGAGGCAGCGGGAGATTAGGGAAGTTAACGAGTGGCTGAGGAGCTGGTGTAGTAAGGAGGGTTTCGGGTTCCTGGAGAACTGGGCCGACTTCTCAGTCGGTCACCGGCTCTTTGGTAGGGACGGATTGCACCTAAATGGGGTGGGTGCAGCCGTACTGGGTGCGAGGATGGCCGAAAAGTTAGAGGGGCTTTTAAACTAGGGAATGGGGGGGAGGGTACAGATGTAGAATTACCCAGTGGAAAGCAAGTTTCAGAGGGCAGAAATGGGGGCATTAGCGATAGGGTGTGCGGAGCTCCTATACCCAGGGTGGGTACGGGGAAAAATCAAGAGAGCAGCCTAAAAACATCAAAAGAGGATAAATATAACCGATCAAAATTACGAGGTTTGTATACCAATGCCAGAAGCCTGGCCAACAAGATGGGAGAGCTGGAGCTGCTGATATTTGAGGAGGACTTAGATTTTGTGGGGATAACTGAGACTTGGTTTGACAGCTCTCATGACTGGATGGCGTCCATTCAGGGGTATTCCCTTTATCGCAGAGATAGAGAAAGTAAAAAAGGGGGAGGGGTATGTTTGTATATTAAGAACAGTATACAGGTAAATATGAGGGATGATATTAATAATGGAGCTATGGACGAGGCAGAATCCCTATGGGTAGAGCTTCAAAGGGAAGGCACGGCGGGGAAGGTAATATTGGGCGTATGCTATAGGCCCCCCAACCAGAGGGAGGAGGGTGAGGCGGACCTCATGTTACAGATAGGATTGGCAGCAAGGATGGGAAATGTCATTATAATGGGGGACTTTAATTATCCAGATATAGACTGGGCAGAAGGAACCGCGCATTCAGCCAAGGCTCGGCAGTTCCTAAATGTTTTGCAGGACAATTTCATGGGTCAGATGGTGAATGCACCGACAAGAAGCAATGCGGTACTTGACCTACTGATTACCAACAATACAGACCTGCTCACGGATATAGAAATACGGGACAACTTAGGGAACAGTGACCATAGGTCAATTGGTTTCAGTATTAATTACAGTAATAGGAAACACAAGGGTAATATAAGGACGCTGAATTTCACAAGAGCCAATTTCCCTAAACTGCGCTCGCTGCTAGAAAATATCAAATGGGATAGAACCCTGGGAACAAAGAACACGGAGGAAAAATGGGAGTGCTTCAAGAGCATACTTAACAAGGGAGTGGGCCAGTGCATTCCACAGGGAAATAAATTTAAAAGAGCAAAACTAAACCCTGGGTGGCTAAACTCCAACATTAAAATGTATATTAGAGCTAAAGAAAAGGCCTTCAAAAAATACAAGACTGAGGGGTCATTGGCAGCATTTAAGCACTACAAAGAGTGTAATAAGAAATGTAAAGATGAAATCAGGGCGGCTAAAATAGAACACGAGAGACATATAGCGGAGGAGAGCAAAAAGAACCCCAAGAAGTTCTTTAAGTATATAAACAGTAAGAAAGCCAGGCCAGAGCACATTGGCCCCATAAAAGATGATAAAGGAAAAATGGCCACTGAGGACAGAGAAAAGGCGGAAGTGTTAAATAATTTCTTTTCTTCAGTCTTCACAAAGGAATCGGGGGGCTACACGAAACCCGCTTGTAAGGCCGAACTAAATAATACACCTCAGGAAGTGCCGCCATGGCTAACAGAGGATAGACTTAGAGCTAAACTAGAGAAACTTAACATAAATAAATCCCCGGGACCGGATGGCTTGCACCCGAGGGTTCTTAATGAGCTCAGCCAGGTGATTGCCAGACCATTATTCTTGATCTTTAAGGATAGTTTACAGACGGGTATGGTGCCAGCTGATTGGAAAAAAGCCAACGTGGTACCAATATTTAAAAAGGGGCCGAGATATATCCCGGGTAACTATAGGCCGGTCAGCCTAACATCAGTAGTCTGCAAAATTTTGGAGGGGATGATAAGGGACCACATACAAGACTTTAGTAATGAAAATGGTATTATAAGTAGAAATCAGCATGGATTCATGAAAAATCGTTCGTGCCAAACCAATCTGTTAACCTTCTACGATGAAGTGAGCTGCCACCTAGATAAAGGTAAGCCTGTGGATGTGGTGTATCTGGACTTCGCAAAGGCCTTTGACACCGTTCCTCACAAACGCTTACTGTACAAACTAAGGAAGGTAGGTATGGATCATAAGGTGAGTACCTGGATAGAGACCTGGCTCCAGGGGAGAGTCCAGAGGGTGGTGATTAATGGGGAGTACTCGGATTGGGCGGGTGTGGAAAGTGGGGTCCCCCAGGGTTCTGTCCTGGGACCAATCCTGTTTAATTTATTCATAAATGATCTAGAGGAGGGGATATCTAGTACAATCTCAGTATTTGCAGATGATACTAAATTAGGCATGCCAATATCTTCTATGCAGGATGTGGAAATCTTGCAAGCAGACCTGAACAAAATAACGGGGTGGGCAACCACATGGCAGATGAGGTTTAATGTAGAAAAATGTAAAGTAATGCACTTGGGTGCCAGAAACCAGAAAGCAAGCTATTCACTAGGGGGTGAACCTCTGGGTGAGTCTAGGATGGAAAAGGACTTGGGGGTACTGGTAGACAACAGGCTTGGCAGTGGCATGCAATGCCAAGCCGCCGCAAGCAAAGCCAACAGAATACTGGGATGTATAAAAAGGGGGATTCACTCCAGAAATAAAGAGATTATTCTCCCGCTCTACAAGACTCTGGTCCGGCCACATCTGGAGTATGCTGTCCAGTTCTGGGCACCGGTCCGCAGGAAGGATGTGCTGGAACTGGAGAAAGTCCAGAGGAGGGCAACAAAAATAATTAGGGGAATGGAGGACATCGGCTATGAGGAAAGACTACAAGCACTGAACCTATTCTCTCTGGAGAAGAGACGATTGAGGGGGGATATGATATCAATGTACAAATACTGTACTGGCGACCCTAGCATAAGGAACAAACTATTCAGAGAAAGGGAATACAATAAGACACGTGGCCACTCACTAAAACTTGAGGAAAGGCGGTTTAACCTTAAAGTGCGTAAGGGGTTCTTCACTGTAAGAGCGGTAAGGATGTGGAATTCTCTTCCACAAGCAGTCGTATCAGCGGGGAGCATAGATAGTTTCAAAAAACTATTAGATGTACACCTTAAAGACTACAACATACAGGGGTACACAATGTACGGTTAAAAGCAAACACACACGCATCATGGGTTGAACTGGATGGACTTGTGTCTTTTTTCAACCTCACTAACTATGTAACTATGTAACTATGTAACTATGTAGTTGAGGAGAGATAACCAAGATACCAACAATTTGTTAAAGTGATTTGTTTGTTTTTTTATAAATATAACAAACATCTCATATTTACCTACTCTGTGCAATTGTTTTGCACAGAGCAGCCCTGATCCTCCTCTTCCAAGTCCCCCCGCAAGCATTTTTGGCCACTCCCCGCCAAGCATCCACCATAGTAAGCTGCTTGCTATCAGGGCTAACTAGGCTCCCACTGCAGTCTTTAAACCAATGAGCTGCAAGAGAGCCAAGGGAGTCTTGGCTCTTGTGCACATTGCTGGATGGAGATTGGGCTAAGATGAGTATAACGGGGATTGCGGGGGGAGCTGCACTCAGGTTTTCTTTTACCTTCATGCATAGAATGTATGAAGGTAAAAAAAACTGTCTTTAAAATCACTTTAATACGGGAGCGTTGTCAGATCGAGACTTTGCAGGATATGTTTACCCCACCCCACATCTGCATCTTTCTGCTGCTGGAACAGGAGCAGTCTGGGGAGGAGGTGGCCAAGGGAGTAAATAGACAGCAGAAAGATGTGGGGAGGGGCAGGTGCGCAAATGATTTGACAACGCTCCTGTATTAGGAAGTTAGTGACTTTTAAACATATGCAGGAGTGCTGTCAATGAACACTGTCAGTAAACAGCCAAGTTCTGGCAATTTCACAAGGCACTGAAACTCTAGACGGAAACAAAATTCTTGACCACAGCAGGGATCTAGGGAGTGAGAGGAAATATCCATTCTGCGAAAAAATCCCCTCACTTGCGACCACCCAGGGACTAAGAGGATATATTCCTGTTGGAAAAAGTGTCCACATCATGTCCTAAAACCACCTAGGGAGCAAGAGGAAGCACCCCTGTTAGAAAGAGTCCCCCCTAACTTCTTGCGACCACCCAGGGACTAAGAAGAAATATTCCTGTTAAAAAAAGTGTCCCCATCATGTCCTATAACCACCTAGGGAACAAGAGGAAACACACCTGTTAGAAAGAGTCCCCCCTAACTTCTTACGACCACCCAGGGACTAAGAAAATATTCCTGTTGCAAAGTGGCCCCATCATGTCCTATAGCCACCTAAGGAGCAAGAGGAAACACTCCTGTTGGAAAGAGTCCCCCTAACTTCCTGGGACCACCCAAGAACTGACAAGAAATAACTCTGTAAATAATAAAATTATGAAAGAGATTCTAAACCTCAACTCTATCCAAAACTAGAAAAAAATATAGCTGCCAGCAGGCTTTAATAATAAGAAAGCGAAAAGGAAAAAAAAAAATTCCTACAACAGTTTCAAGCAAACTGCTGAAGTAATCATTTTTACTGTTGCAAAGAAAAAGCTTTTCTAGAATAAGACCTCGCTCTATGACCTGCAACCAAAGGTTCAGTGGACTCTCCTGCCAAGTCATTCTCGTAAATTGACCTGTCCAACATTTTTAAGGTAGAAGGTGCCTTTGTAGATAATTGTCCTGGATGATCTCCACTATCCCCTTCAGCTGTGCCAACAGATATCCATGGCTTAGCATTTAATGCAGAACAAATTACTTTAGTTAAACTTTTTGTCATTCACATTTGTCTGAGGAGGCATTCTGTCTATTAAATGACACTCATACACTACAAACAAACTAGGAAGCTGCAACTTTGTCTCAAAACTAAACTTATTGCTGCAGCTGCGATTCCATAACTTGCTCAAACTACTCTTACTACATCCTTATTGGCCTCTGACTTGTCCACATGATCCATGCACCATGTTGGATTTTTTCTGTTCTTAGGTAAATTTGAATTTCATGAGACTGCTCAGATACCAGGTCATCCAAAAGCCATCACATGAAACAAAGGGGTAGTAGAAGTCATATACAGTATTTAGAACTAAAACAGTGTCTCTCCTGCACTCAAGTGATGTGCGGGAAGGTGAATGATCTGAACGCCTTTTGTACACAAACTTGTGGTCTTGCTGCCCTCTCAGGACCAAGGGTATCCAAATATACTGAAAAACAACAACAAGAGAAGGGTGCACCAACCTCGTGCATTACCACTAAAAGAGTTTTTTTTTTTTAAATCCAAAAAGGTAGCACACATTGTACTCACAAACGTAGGAAACGCATGTAGAAATTAGAAATCAATCGCCTCAAGGATACTCCTGAACTGCTGGATAATGTGATGGTATCCAAAATGGTCTGGCTGACGTGTTTCGAAGGAGGACCCTCTTCCTCAGAGACAAAAGTGCTATTTACCCACCAACAATTAGCAACAGGTTATATTATGTCGCACCCCCACACACAGGGAAGGAGAACATAATGCAGACCTGGGGGGGGGGGGGCACAGCAACAGCGTCCCAAGCCGTACATTGGAGCCCGGAACAAACTCCACGTAGGTACACCCGAAAGTGCAGGCACAATACAGCCCCACAAGCCACTTCCGGGTGTACCATGACGTCACTTCCGGTTTCGCCCGAGAACGCCTGCAACGGCCTGCTGGCGTCTCAGACGGCCGCTGATGTCAGCCCCTGCCCATCTCACGAAAATAAGGGGGGGGGGGGAAAGGAAAACAAAACAAATAATGAGCACTAATGTGACATGCAGACTATGTAAAAGGAGATTATTATGTATAAAGAACGTATAATACGGGACCATGTAGAACACAATTCAGGACCACACCCTCCCTCCCTGGCTAGGCTCAGGTATAATGATGTATATTACTGTGGGGCACGCCCGACCTTTGCTACCAGAGCCCAAAGTGCTGCAATAAACCTGACACCACTGCAGGGCTGTCCTTGAGGGTCAACCCCTGGGTACATACAGACACATGCCCATCAATATAACAGAACACGTGCAGTGGTGTTATAGCGTATATTTATGCACATGTGGAGGTGTACTAGTGGAACACCACCTCATGGGATCATGATAGCATACATGCATAATACACGTCATAGATAAGTGACTAAGCACTTGATCTTATTATGGGCACAGGGATGTAGGCGTGATTTGAAGTGGGTGGCAACATTACCTAAATTAATGATGTACTGGTGGCAACAGGTCCACCACGTAGCCACTGATGACCAAATCGGACAGGGCATGGTGTGAAGAGGACCCCCAGATCTAATGCGACCAAGTCACATAACAGAGTGGAGCTCTATCTCTTTATTCAAACCCTTGGGAGGAGGGTATACAGTTGGGCAAAAAAGTATTTAGTCAGCCGCTAATTGTGCAAGTTCTCCCACTTAAAAAGATGAGAGAGAGGCCTGTAATTTTCACCATAGGTACACTTCAACTGTTGTTCTGCAAAGGGACCAGGACGACTGATCCGTGTAAAGAAAAGAATGAATGGGGCCATGTATCGTGAGATTTTGAGTGAAAACCTCCTTCCATCAGCAAGGGCATTGAAGATGAAACGTGGCTGGGTCTTTCAGCATGACAATGATCCCAAACACACCACCCTAGCAATGAAGGAGTGGCTTGTAAGAAGCATTTCAAGGCCCTAGAGTGGCCTGGCCAGTCTCCAGATCTCAACCCCATAGAAAGCCTTTGGAGGGAGTTGAAAGTCCGTGTTGCCCAGCGACAGCCCCAAAACATCACTGCTCTAGAGGAGATCTGCATGGAGGAATGGGCCAAAATACCAGCAACAGTGTGTGAAAACCTTGTGAAGACTTACAGAAAACGTTTGACCTCTGTCATTGCCAACAAAGGGTATATAACTAAGTATTGAGATGAACTTTTGTTATTGACCAAATACTTATTTTTCCACCATAATTTGCAAATAAATCATTTAAAAAAATCAGACAATGTGATTTTCTGCATTTTTTTTCTCTTTTCGTCTCTCATAGTTGAAGTATACCTATGATGAAAACAGGCCTCTCATCTTTTTAAGTGGGAGATCTTGCACAATTGGTGGCTGACTAAATACTTTTTTGCCCAACTATATGTATCACTATGTGCACTATCTTCATTTGGAGGTTATTCATTCATTTATTTTTGGGGGGATCATGTGTGTCTGCAGGTTCAGATGTATAATATCTATGTTAATTCCCAGGCCTCTAGGGGTAATCGCCGTCATCGTCATCCAAAAGTTTTTATCATTTTTATTTTTGTGCTGCTGCCATTTCCACCATTCACATTTGTTTTTTGGCAGGTACTAATGCACAGTGATGTCAGCTGGCACTTCATCATGTGAGTAGGGTGGACACTTGTTTACACACTATACACCCCACACCAGAGACTCACACTCCTGACCTCTACCCCTTTGTGGGGTGGGGCGGGGCGGCGCAGGGGGAGTGTGGGCGGTGTAGACCGGCTATATAACATGTTGGGAATTGTTGGTGGATCAGTAGCACTTTTGGCTCTGAGGAAGAGGGTCCTCCCTCAAAACATGTCAGCCAGACCATTTAGGATACTATCAAATTATCCAGCAGCTCAGGAGTATCCTGAAGGCGACTGGTCTCTAATTTCTACATGCGTGTATACATTCAACGTTTATGAGTACAATGTGTGCTCCCTTTTTGGATTTTAATAAACTCTTAGTGGTAATGCACGAGGTTGGTGCGCCCTTCTCTTGTTGTTGCTATACAGTATATAGAACACCTGTACAAGTCTAAATTATTATGCTGGTTCAGGAAACATGTTTCATATAACAACTGTTTTGAGGAGCTCACAACTCACAAGTGGAACTACTGGGGTTGTGTGTTAGCATAAGTCTGTCCCTCACCCAGACCTACTAATAATTCCCAGCAAAAAATGGTAAGACAAACAGCCAAACATATGAAAAACCAGTGCAGAATCAATACAAAGAAAAATGTATTATATTAAAATATATGCACTTAAATTTCAGATTGTTACTCATCTATAAAAATGTAAAGCTGTACTTACCATTGGTCCAATAATAGCCAAGTGAACAGTTGGCTCCCTTTTATGCCACTCTAGGATAAAGGATTTGCATTAGATTGGTACTAAATGATTTAATGTGATTTTAATATAATGTGCATGGAGCGGAAGCATCTAGAATTAGTAAAGCTTACAGTGAGTTGCTATGATTGCAATTTAATTAACAGCAGAATATTATCAAGAGAACTGTTATTCAGATTAGGCAAATATTTGTGCAGCCAAGCATGTTACTGCTGCTTAGGGGCAGCGAGTACAGCATGCACTTTTAATATTTTATGCTCTTGTAACACAGAAGTAGCGGCTGCTGAAATTTCACAATCTCGCTAGCAGCATGTACAGGGAAAAAAAAACGGATGTGAACCCTAAGGCATTTTTCCTGAATGAATGGTTCCTAAAAATGGGACCTGATCTTTCACTAAATCATAATAATGAACAAATAAACGTAAACAAAATATAACAGCATTTTACGCAGTCATACCTCAATGAAATAAATAGTTTAAACCCCTGGTGCCAAACCTGCAGACCGGTGCTACATTTAGTCCTCTGGCACTTATTGTACACTGAGTAAGCTCCAGTAAGCGGAGTGAAACACGTTGGGGGCATGGACTGGAGGGGGTCCTGGCTGAGACTGCCACTTGTCTACACACAGCAGGTCTTGTTCTAATGTGCGGCTCCTGGGATCTTCTGCACTTATTGTGCAGCCATCAGAGTCCCCTCAGGCAGCTGGAGCAAAAACATTTTTTTACACTGTCTTCTAGTAGATTTTGGTTTTTGCGAATACGCTAAAGCTATTGCTTTTACTCTATCCTACCTTTTTCTCTGCTGTTTAACCAGCTTTTCCTTTAAACTTTTATAACTGATCTTGCTGTAAAACAAGTCATAAGTCATAAAGTGGGCTACAGAGATCAAAATTGTGGAAGCACTGATTTATAAAAGGTGATGTAATAGCTTAGCTTACATGGGCAGTGGTAAAAGTAGATGGTTGAGCTGTGATTTTACGATCACCCCCAACCGCCCCCCCCGCCCCCTTTCTTGGGGTTGACAGTAAACCCATGCCTAAACCACCTACTTTTACCACTGCCCATGTAAGCAAGGTCTTAGTAAATTAGCCTGAATATGCGAGCATGAGCCATGCTAGTACACATTGCTGCAGGATACGTTTGGCAAACATGACCCCTTTGAGTGATCCACCCTAGAACCTTGTATAATGCAAGCGGTTGTGGCACAATGCTGCAGGCTTTCAACAGTTAAAGCAGACATCCAAAAAGTGACAACATGCCTCTGAGTCCTCCTATCAAATACCTCTGAAAAGTTATCTACCATGCCGACGTTCTCTTGTTTCTTATCTCTAACCCTATTTTCGGCCGCCCATGCCCTTCTGCATCTTTTCCATCAATACGGAGAGCTTTCCAACTTCAAGGTGAACTATAGTAAGTTTGAAGCCCTGAATACCTCCATCATAGACACTTAAAGGTGACCAGTGGGCTCTTAAATACTGTAGAAGTCAGACTTACACCTGACCCCTCTGATCTCTATGATGCCAATTTTCACCCTTCATTAGGGAAAATGTGAACTGACAAACAACGATCACCAATTGTACTGACCTGGTTCAGGAGATAAATTGCATTCAAAATGACCATCATCCCTGGGCTCCTTTACCTTATTCAGACACTTTCTATAACTATAACCTGAGCGTATTTTACTCATCTTTATGCTTTGCTACAGTCCTACATATGAGACATATAGGGTCTTTCCTACTGACCCTACATAAATCAAATGAGGGTACTGGCCTCCCAAACATTGATAAATATTATAAGGACCAACACTTAGCTAGGATAGTTAGGTGGTATACTCATGAGACCCCTAAAAATGTGGTACCTATAGAACAAAATTGTTCCTCTGTCCCCCTTTCTCTCCTCCCTTGGCTCTCCCCCTCTCCCTTGCAGAACAATCCATTAAATGCCACCCAACCATTAGAGTCACTCTCAAAGTTGTATATCAGATGTTTACAAATATATCCAGTTTGCCATCACTGCTACTTCCAGGACCACCCAGAGTTTCCTGCAGGTATGAATAATATTGGAAAACCTGTAGACTACTACAATTTGTAGCCAACTGGATATCGCAAGGAGACAAAATACACCTAATGGAAAATAATTACAATCCTAAAGGAAGTTGACTATTAAACATTACAAAACATAGGCTTGCCAGCTACATTTTAGAGAATCAGATTCCTAAAGATCATGTCAGAAAATCGCCTTAGATTTTATACTACAGTTAAACTGTATTTTTGTACTCACTACAATTCCTTTTCTTGGAATTCATTGAGGGACGCAGAATTCACAGACTGTTGGCTTATACAGCTGCCTACAGGAGAATTAGGACACTAAAACTATAAATGCAGGACATTACAAAACTGTTAGTGGATCATGAATTGCAGGGACCTGATAAAGTAGAGCTGCTCGACGTGAGTCTGGGATCAGACATGTCACACTGCCAAGCAATGCAGCTTAGGGTACAAGGCTAAGTCTTGCATACTCACGAACTGGCCGCTGGTAGAAGGAGAGGATCAGCTGGTCAGAGGTGGCCAGGTCCCAGTAGGGGGACAGCAAAGTCCAACTGAGGAAAAACCGTGTGCCTCTTGCAATTAGAAGCAATGGCGCAAAGATGCTACCACACGCTGAATAGAGTGTAGAGTATATGTATGCGGCACTCTACCTAATGACGAAGTGGTTAGTCCCTCACTGTTACCCCTTTCTGCCGTAAACCAACAGAAAAATAATGGTAATAACGACGTCCAAAAGTCCGATTTGCAAGGTGCTCTGCCTACTCACAAAGTGAGTCTTCAGAGACATGGTTACCCCAGAAGACTGTTCTAAGGCTCTAGACCCAAAAAGAGCTCTTTGGCTAACCAGAACAGTACACTCATGTTTGGAAAGTGCCATAATATGAAGCCCTTTGATTTCAGGCAAGCCTGCAATCGCACAGTCCAGGGGGATAAAGCCTCTAAAGCTATAGCTGAGGACATGCCAATCTATATAGCTGCACAAGCAGCATGTAGGGAAGTCTTGATTCAAAAAAAATCTTGAAAGCAGGAAAAAAAGACTAGCAAATATGGTTACAGAGAAAAGATGTCCATTCTTCTAGGACAGTGGTGTCCAAACTTTTTTCAAAGAGGGCCAGACTTGATGAAGTGAACATGCGTGAGGGCCGACCATACATATATATATATATATATATACATATACACACACACACATATTTATATATATATATATATATATATATATATATATATATATATATATATATATATATATATATATATATATATATAAAATGTGAGATGTCTCAGAGAGAGATATTGACAAAAGTCAGCAGTGTCTCTGGGGGCCGTATGTAACTAAAGGACGGGCCGCAACTGGCCCGCGGGCCGGACTTTGGACATGACTGTTCTAGGACAATAGCAAAAAAAAAAAAAAAAATTGGCATGCTGGGAGTGGGAAAATATACCAGGATGGTCTGTTTTTTTAGGTTTGCAAGTATCAACATCCTCCCCTAGGTGGCAGTATAAACACAACAGTTTGAATCATGTGTCCTTCAATAAATGAAAAAGAAAATGTGTTACATACCTTGTGAAACAACGGTGTTGGCCCAATTCACAAGGGCTATAACATGACTGGTCATCAATCGTATTATGGACTTGTAAAGTGGGCCAACACATAGTTATTTCAGAAAGTATACAACACATTCTTTCTTTAAAGACAGATCAAAACCCTCCTTAGGTGTCCTGGTGTTTCTGTAGGTCACCTGTTCAAGTATACGTTTTAAAGTACATGCAAGAAATGTAGTATGCCATCGCTCTTATATATTTTAAATCACAGTGTTTTTTTTAGATCTGTTTCTGTTCTATGTATGGACAAAAATATTCCAATGTTAAGGATTTTCCATACTATACATACATATTACAGCTATTTACCAGCTTGTCACGAGAGCAGAGAAAAAAACTCATTACTTCTCAACAGGTGCAAAAGATAATTAAATTAGCATTACAATTAAAACTTTAGAGAATGTGAATTTTGTTGTGCTCAATTTTACATAAACTATATTTTATTTTCCAGATTTACAGATGGTAACAGTACATTTCTGATAGGTAAAACAAATCAATATTGGAAGCATCCTTTATATTTTTTATGAATTATGCAACATGTACAATTTATTATTCAGTCTTTAACAGTGCAGAAAAGTAAACTCATTTGTTGAATCACTAACAGTGGTCCAAAACTCTGCAACTATGTTGAGGTCAGGATATTTACTTTGCTCACGTTGTATGTAAAATCATTTATACAAGACACAACCCCCCCCCATCCATCACAATTACGGCACCTTTGGTGTGAAGTGAATGTGACTCCCATGCGCATTTAAGCAGCCAAAGAGACAGATCCCTTAGGAAGACTGGGCTAATATGGAAGCACCGGGACCAGATGTGCAGTTACAGCACAGCGCTTGAGAGCTGCATTTAACAGGTAAGTCTGCCATAATGAGCTAGTGTGCGGTGAGTACTAGCACAATATGGCATAACACTGCAAAGGGGGAAAACTTTTATTGGCAGAATTCACTACAACTTTAAAGGTTTATGGGTTTTTAGCAGCCTATAAATGTGGGTTTCTTCTGGGCCAGGCAGCCAGTGAAGGGCACCAGGAGGGCTGTTAGGGAGTGAGGACAGTCCGTTTGGGATATGACGACGCATCTTCCAGCAATGAATGAGGAAAGAGACTGCAGCAAGAAGAAATGGGGTACAGTCACTTCTCCCCAGACCATCAGACTATTGACAAAATAGAGAAGATTGGACGTACACCACTGCTGTAGATACCAAATCCTTTTTCCATAATCAAATGAGGACACCGCAAAGAACAGAGTATGCTGTGGCTTGTTTTTCTTATTCTGTTTAACCTCTAGCCGACCAACCGCCATACTTTATACGGCGGCAGGTCGGCTCTGTCCCATGAAACAATGTACCTGTACGTCGTTTTGTAGGACAGCTACTGGGGGTGTGTGCACGCATCGATTGGCCACAGGGGGAGCCAATCAGCGGGTCCGATGACCCCGATGTCCACCAGGCACCTGAGATCGCTGCCTGTGGAGACAGGTTGTAAACATGGCAGACCACTGTTCTGTGAGTAATGAACACAGGGATCCGGTGTTCCTCATATTTAGGAACACAGGTTCTCTGTGTTCATTCAGCAAGCCAATCATCCACACAGAAAGCACCCCCCCCCCTTTAACCTTTTGAATGCCCCAGGTGTTAACCCCTTCCCTGCCAGTGTCATTAGTACAGTAACAGTGCATATTTTTAGCACTGATTACTGTAGTAATGTCACTGGTACCCCCAAAAGTGTCAGGTGTCCGCCACAATGTCGCAGTCCTAATTACTAGTAAAAAAAATAAAAATCTTACTCCTAGTTTGTAGACGCGATAACTTCTGCACAAACCAATCAATATACACTTATTGGGATTTTTTTTAGCAAAAATATGTAGCAGAATGCATTGGCCTAAACTAATAAAAAAAATAGATTTTTTTAATTTTTTTTTACTGGGAATGTTTTATATCAGAAAGTAAAAAATATTATTTTTTGCCCCAGAATTGTTGCTCTTTTTTTGTTCATAGTGCAAAAAAAAAAAAAAATGCAGAGGTGATCAAGTAAGCTCTATTTGTGGAAAAAAAGGACATACATTTTATTTGGGTACAACGTCGCACGACCGCGCACTTGTCAGTTAAAGTAACGCAGTGTGCCGTATCGCAAAAAATGGTCTGGTTCAGAAGTCGCATGAGAACAACAAACCACAGCATACTCTGTGTTCTTTGAGCTTTCTTCATCTAATTATGGACTACAGCAGTGGTGTGCAGCCAAGCTTCTCTATTTTGCTGTGTGACCGTGGTGAGCCAGGGTAAGCGCCCACTATGAGATCGTGGGGTGGCAGGTGTATGCTCTTTTTTAGACTATTGGCAACAGGATAATTTTTGGAAATTACAAAACAAAAAACAAGCTAAGGAGGCTGCACACCCCAAATTCTACTGAGAAAAAGCAGGAAAAGATTCTCCCAGGGTTTTTTTGGCAGCAGTTCATTGATCAGACATGTGTTTGTAAAGATTTTACTAGACAATTCATTAAAAACTTGTTCAACATGGGATAAAAATATGAGCTCTGGTTACAGCATTAGGATAACATCCAATAGCGAAGAAAAACAAACAATATGTACATCGTTACATTCACTACCAAGACATAATGTGCCCTGACACATTTCTACCTAATGAAGTCGTGGTCTTCTTCAGGGGGATATTTATTGCATCTAAAAGATACATATGTGTCATTAGTGATACAATATATCATTTTTAATAATTAAACAAGGTAAGTATATTTACCACTGATGGATGAAAAAGCAGTTTGCAGCAAGAGGTGTCGGTCAGAAGTATTCCCTGGAAGGTCCCTGGAATTCATAGGGCGCCTATGAGAAAATAGTGGCTTACGAGGGATCACAATTTTGTAATCAAGAAAAAAAAAATATATCATATAGCTCATATAGGATGAGCCAAGGGTGTGTTGTGGGTGGTTAGAGTCCATAAAATTGATCAAAAGGCCTGGTGAAATAAGTGCTCTAAAAAAGATAGTGTTTACATATTGGAAAAGTGGTTTAAATAAATTAAAAAAACATAGTGTTTGCAAAATGTGAGAGTGGTTAAAATAAATTAAAAAACTAAAAAACATCTATATTACCTGAGATGTAAATCATTGATGATTTAGTGAATAATTATATACAATGCTTTCAGATAAACCTGTGTAGCTAGATATCATGTAAAACATGTGAACGTTATGAGGCGCACACTGTAAAAAAAAAGAAAATTACTATATACGAGAGTGTGTAAATATTAAAGTGGAAAAAAAAAAGAATTAAATGTATTTGTAAAGGTGAGTCAAAGTGACCCGGCCTAGAATTTAGTAGATTATTGTAACCCCCAATCAAGTATATAAAGAAAAATGAGGGGGGGGGGGGAGAGAAAATCTAAAAAAAAAGGTTAAGAGAAATTCAAAACAAAGCCAAATGAATGTTTTTACTTACAATAACCATCACAGCACCCTTGGAAACCTCCTTCTCCTGCAAGGCTCAAAGGAATACTGGGGCCTTTCTAAGGAGGAAGGTTATTTATGTTTCCCAATTTGCACAATTGGGATCATGTGGGGAGATTAGGCTGCAGGTGTCTCCTCGCCACATAACGCTATCAGGGCCCAAAGCCACAATAGTGGCTGCTTTGTGGTCCCCCCAACAATGTAAAATATTAATTTAGTATCATTACGACGTTAAGATTTTACATTGTTGATTTTGCATGATTAATATTTTACATTGTTGTTGATATTTGGAAAACAGTCTTTGTTACTTTAATTGTTTACTGTCGTTTTAGGTTCCCTTGACCTTCCAGGGAATACTTCTGACAGACACCTCTGGCTGCAAACTGCTTTTTCATCCATCAGTGGTAAATATACTTACCTTGTTTGAATGAATTAATAAAAATGATATATTGTATCACTAATGACACATATGTATCATATAGATGCAATAAATATTCCCCCTGAAGAAGACCGTAACTTCATTATGCCAAAACGCGTCTGGGCACATTATGTCTTGGTAGTGAATGTAACGATGTACATATTGTTTTTCTTCGCTATTGGATGTCATCCTAATACTGTAACCAGAGCTCATATTTTCATCCCATATAGAACAAGTTTTTAATTTATTTTCTAATAAAAACCTTATACTTTTATAAACACGTCTGATCAATGAACTGCTGCCAAAAAAAACCCAGGGGGAATCTTTCCTGCTTTTTCTCAATTTTTGGAAATTCGGGGGGTTGATAAATAATGCCAGAATAAAAAAAAATGGTTCCGGGCAGAGACGTTGCATTCCCTATGTTAATTTCAACTTTTTTTTCTTTTTTTTAAATTGTAACTAAATGTATTTTTAATATTAGCCACTGGGAATTTTTAGGCAAAACTAAGTGTAGTTCAAATTCTTCATTCAGGTTTAAATATTCATAAGCCTTGACATGAATTAACCTAGTACATGGATTAAAGAATAATAACATAACTGAAGTCTGAATTTATTGATAAAGATCGTATTGTTATAAATACTGCAGATGTGCTGATAACTTGCCCCAAAAGAAATTAAAGAGCTGCCATTACTTTTTAGGCTTCTAAAGGTGTAGGCTTAAATAGTAACTCCACTTTAGTTGAGAAAAAAAAAAACATTCCTCTCTGGGTTATCTACGTACATTGCAAGTATTTTAATAAAATTTGCTGCAGATTCCTACTTACCTTCTGTATCCATGTGCTAAGTGAGTCTAATGGGAGTGGTTTCATATTTATCAACCAGCTGCTGCACCTGCAAAAATCTAATGAGGGAACATGCAGGGCCTGCATCCCTTTAGACATGATTTCATATCAAAAATTACAATTTTATTGCAGGGGATGTGTGAAATCTGACTTGTATCTTAGGGCAGACTTCTGAAAATCAGTGAGCAAATCACACAAGCAGGAGATTACATATCTGGGGGGGGGGGGGGGGGCATTCTGTAAACAGTCTGTGTACAGAACACTTACAGGTAGCCATATTGCATTGCATTTTACAAAAAAGTACAGAGCTGCAGATTGAAAAGAAAATGTAATTTTTAATAAAATTCAATTACAATAATTGGATTTTTGTCTTACCGTAAAAACCTTTTCTCTGAAGTTAATTGATGGACGCAGTCTCTGATCTTCATATCAGTAGGGTTATACTGCCTCCTAGAGGAGTAGGACACTAGGCAGTTCTGGCTACGCCTATGGGCAGTCCCAGGGGTATACCCTCTCTCTTCCTGCTATAGGATGTCAGTTTTGTATCAAAGCAGTGTCAGAGAAAATAATACCAACCCAACTCAAAATAGAGGGGCGGGTACTGCGTCTATCAATGAACTTCAGAGAAAAAGAGTAAGACAAAAATCCAATTTTCTCTATCGTTCATTGATAGACGCAGTCTCTGATCTTCACATCAGCATGGACGTCCCAAAGCAGTGCCATAAAATGAGGGGTGGGAACAGCAGAAAAATAAGTCCCCAAGGCTCAACATAGCCAACCAGGCAACATAGGACTCATCAGAACAACAAGATGAGACCCACCTGAAAAAAGCATTAAACACCCTCAAGGGAGATTAAGAACCCCCTTAAACAGCAGCCTGCAAAACTTTGCGGCAAAAAGAGGCATCTGCAGATGCCAGCACATCCACCTTATAAAATTTTGTGAAGGTGTGCACAGATGACCAGGTAGCCGCCTTGCAAACCTGAAGCACAGATGCCTGATGGCAAAAAGCCCAGGAAGCACTAAGTGCTCGAGTAGGATGCGCCTTAACAGGGAAAGGAGAAACCTGACCCTTAATTGAATAAGCCCGCACCAGCGGCTGTCTGGCAGCCCTTTTTTAGGGCCATCGGTGAGTACAAAGAGCGAATCTGACTTCCGAAAAGACTCAGTAGTCGCCAAGTACACCCTGATTGCCTGAACCACATCCAGAGTATGCAGTGCAAATTCCTTAGGATGATTTGGCTTAGGACACAAAGAGGGTAATACGATGTCCTCATTCAAATCAAAACTGGAAACCACCTTCAGAAGGAAGGACGGATCCGGACGAAATACCACTTTATCCCCGTGAACCAGCAGATAGGGAGAACGACAGGACAATGCCGCCAGTTCCGACACCCTGACCGCAGAAGTAATAGCCACCAGGAAGGCCACCTTCTGGGATAAGGTAAGCAGGGGAATCTCACGAATAAGGAGGTTTCTGGAGAACCTATATATCAGCACCTATCTTTCAACAGCCAAGCTGTCAAAGCCAGCGACTGTAAAGCAGGATGGAATATTGGCCCGTGAGACAGTAGATCCTCCTTGAGAAGAAGTCTCCAAGAGCGTCCTCAACTAGCCTGACCAGAACCGCATAGAAACCTCAGCGAGGCCAGTCCAGAGTCACAAGAAAGACGGGAATCCCTTCCGCCCCGATCCTGCAAAGAAGTCTTGGCAGCAACTTGAAAGGAGGAAAGGCATACATCAGCTGATACTGACCCCACGGGGCCACCAGCACGTCTGCAGCGTCCACCAGAGGGTCCCGGGAGCGGCCACAAACCTCTGCACTTTCCTGTCAATCCGAGACACCAACAGATCTGCATCTGGAGTATCCCCAACAAAGGCACAACTGCTGGAACACTTTCGGATGGATAGACCATTCCCCTGCATCCAAGGCCTGTCGATTTAGGTAATCCACCTGCCAATTTTCCACTCCTGGAATGTGAACAGCGGAGAGAGCTGGAACAAAGCGCTCCGCCCATCGAAGGATGCCTGCCAACTCCAAGGCAGCAAGGGCACTTTTGGTGCCCCCGTGGTGATTGACATAAGCCACGGCTGTGGCATTGTCTGATTAAATGCGCACTGGACAACCCTGCAGGTGCTCGGTCCAGTGGACTAGGCAAAGCCTGGTCGCTCTCAGCTCCAGAACATTGATCGGTAACCTGGACAGAGACCAGACTCCTTGAGCAGAAAATCTGCCGAGAACCCCTCCCCATCCGGACAGACTGGTATCCGTGGTGACAATTGTCCAATATAAAGGGAGGAAGGATTTCCCCTGCTTGAGCATCAGGGACCGAAGCCACCAAATCAGGGACCCCCTGGTCACCTGGCTCAGTTGGATCTGATTGTCCAGGGAAGTTGGATTCTTGTTCCATTTGAGAAGGATTTCCTTCTAGAGGATCCTTGTGTGGAATTGAGTGAAGGGGATCGCCTCGAAGGACGACACCATCAGTCCCAGAACTCTGATACTGGTCCGAAGGGACTACCATTTGCTGGACAGCAACAGCTTAACCAAGGTCTTGAGCTTTTAGAGTTTTTCCAGAGTAGGAAATACCCTGGCAAAAGACGAGTCCAACGTCAAGCCCAGATAGTCCAGTCTCATTGAAGGGACCAGGGACGACTTCTGAAGGTTCAGAATCCACCCGAACTCCTTTAGAGTTCTCATGGTGATCTCCAAATTTGTCACCAGCACGAGGGAGACTTCGCACGGAGAAGCAGATCGTCCAGGTAAACCAGGACCGATATCCCCCACTGTCGCAACATCGCCAGGACCGGAGCCAACACTTTTGTGAACAACCCGAGGAGCAGAGGCGAGACCAAAGGGTAACGCCACAAACTGATAGTGATCCTCTCTATGGCAAAACGGAGAAACTGTTGGTGACCTGCACATATTGGGATGTGAAGGTAGGCATCTTTGATGTCTATGGAGGCAAGGAAATCCCCCTGCTGCAGGGAAGCCACCACCGTGCGAACTGATTCCATCTAGAATTTTTGAACTCGCACAAAGCAATTTAGTGCCTTCAGGTCCAGGATTGGATGCACCTTTCCCTCTTTCCTGGGGACCGTAAACAGGTTTGAATAAAAATCCTGAAAACATTCCGCACACGGAACCGGAACTATTACTCCCTGTTGTACCAGGTCATGAACTGTCCCAAAGAGAGCCTGCAAGCGATCCGGGGACAGTCGCACATTGGAAGGGAAAAACCTCACTGGCGGGACGGATCGAAACTCAATCTTGTAACCGGACCGTTTGACCTCTTGAACCCATTTGTCCTGTATCCAGGAGAGCCACAGGTCCAGAAACTGGCAAAGACGTCCCCCCAGCCCAGATACGGGTGAGGGAGCACCTTCAGGCCGAAAGGGCCTTGTCCTCAGGTCTGAAGAAACTAGATTTGTGTTTGCCAGACCAGGGCCGCTTAGACCCACCCAAGGGAGTCTTGAAGGGCTTTGCCTTATCGACTGACCCTGAGGAAAGAAAAACTTTTTATGAGCTGAAAAAGAGGGACCCCGTCTGCAACGCGGATCTTTACCAGTTTTAGCCTGCGGGAGAGAGGTACTCTTAATCCCTGTGAGACCTTTGATAATGTCATTAAGGGTAGCCTCAAACAGGCGATCTCCTTGAAAAGGTAGATCAGTCAAGGACTTCTTTGAGGTCTAATCCACAGACCAGCACTTTAGCCAAAGTATACGCCGGAGGACCACTGCCGAAACCGACAGTCGGCCCAATATGGGAGCAGTATCCAGCACGGCATCACAAACAAATTGCAGCCCCTGCAACTTGTCCAACAAAGGCAGGAGGAAGATGTTTCCCTTCCAAGTCCCGGTGTAGTAACTTAGTCCATTCAGTCAATGTTTGCGAGACCAGGGCAACTGTAAACACCGGTCTAAGTGCAGACCCCGCCAGGGAGTACATTTTGCGGGCCACACACTCCACCTTTCTATCCGCTGGATCCTTAAAGGAAGGGGAATCCTCCACTGGGATCATGGTAGCTTTATTCAGTCTTGAGCCCGGAGGGTTCACCGTAGGTGGCACAGGGACTCCTCAAAGGGGTAGCGCCTAGCAATCCGCTTAGGCACCCCAAGGAAACGCTTAGGACGGTCCCATTCTTTTTTGAGCATGCTGTCAAAATACACGGGAAAGGGAAAAACATTTGACACTCTGAATGGCTTGTGAGTACCAAACGTAACCTGTGCCTCAGTCGAAGCTGTGTCCTTAATTTTTAGGGTCTCATGCACAGATACAACCAGTGCGTCCACCAGCGCCTTTTCATGCACGGCAGTGGAGGTAGAAATGTCCTCCTCACTATCAGAGACAGGGCGCTCTCTGTAGGCGGTCGGATGTAAACAAATCGCCTGTCCGTTTACACCTGACTGGCATCCGTTACTCTAGACCAGGGGTCTTCAAACTATGGCCCTCCAGTTGTTCAGGAACTACAATTCCAATCATGCCTAGTCATGTCTTTGAATGTTAGAGTTTTACAATGCCTCATGGGATGTGTAGTTCCACAACAGCTGGAGAGCCGTAATTTGAGGATCCCTGCTCTAGACGGATGGGGAAAAGATCCGCCATCCGTTGGTTTTTAGCGAATAGGATCGGATGTTGGCTGGTGTCAACCGACACATGTCGGTTGACACCCGCCGCTCCATAGAGGAGACTGAAGGTTCACCTAAAAAACGGACAGGCGGATCCAATTGGTCCGCTAATGGGAAAGTAGCCTTACAGTTTAACTTGCTGCATCCCTGTAATCTCAAAAATAGGGTGTTCTGTAGACAATGTCTCTTAATGCCATTAACATCAGAAAGTGGTGCAGGAAAGGCCAGTTCTGTGCGTTGTTACTGCCCCCTGTTCGAACATGCTGCCCTTACTATCTGTATGTGAGTGCCAATGCATTGTTAACAGCACCGGAGGCATCAAATCACATGGTGTGGCCCAGTGTGTTTTTAAAAGTAGTACTTTTTGCACAGTCCAGTGCATTTCGCAGCCCATTCATATTAAGGGGCTGTCAAAACGCACTGCATGGGAAAGCACGGGAATCCATGTGTGAACTGGTCAACGCAAGACTGTCTGCTCCAGCGTCTGGATTGCAAAGAACGTTTCCACTCCCAGGGCTAGCCTGTGCACTTTGTACTTTTCCTTGTATGGGTTATTCCAAACAAATTTACACAGAAAAATCTGTTTTTTCTTGTAGCAAAGTATCAACATTAGGCCCCTTTCATATCTGGTGATTTGGGATCGCAGGCAAAATAATGGTCATTCTGCCTTCCATCCCAAAACGCATGGCAATAGCAGCACAACATGCTGTGTGCTGTTTGGGTGCCATTATCATTTAATGGCAACAGCAAACACAATGCGATTCAGTGCGATTTAGGGGCATTGTTGCCTATGGAACAATGCATACAACTTTATAAAGATTAGTAATACAGTGATGAATATAGAACCATTGAAGAAGATAAACAATTTTATGCATGTATATGCATAAGCACATTTACGCATGTGTGTGTTTGTCTGAGTATGGATTTATCTTGTTCCCAAGCATGTTTTAACCAATACAGTTCTGGAAGGTTTACCCCCTTCATGACCAAGCCATTATTTGCAATATGGCACTACGTTACTTTAATGGATGATTGCGCAGTTGTGCGACGCTGTACCCAAATAAAATTTATGTCTTTTTTTCCCCCACAAATGGAGCTTTTTTTGGTGGTGTTTGATCACCTCTGGGATTTTTATGTTTTGTGCTCTAAACAAAAAAAAGATTGACAATTTTGAAAAAAAAGAAATGTTTTTACATTTTGCTATAAAACATACCCCCCCAAAAATTTAAGAAATAACAATTCTTCATCAATTTAGCCCAATATGTATTCTGCAACAATTTTTTTGGGTAAAAAATAAATCTCAATAGGCGTATATTCATTGGTTTGCGCAAAAGTTATAGCGCCTACAAACTATGGGATATTTTGATTTATTTCTTATTTTCACTAGTAATGGCAACGATCAGCAACTTCTAGCGGGACTGGGATAATGTTGTGGGCAAATCGGACATCTAATTGCCACTTTTTGGGGACCAGTGACACTAATACAGTGATCAGTGTTAACTTCTTCTGTCCTGGAAGGTTTACCCCCCTTCATGACCAGGCCATTTTTTGCAATATGGCACTACGTTACTTTACCTGACAATTACGCGGTTGTGCAACACTGTACCTAAATAAAATTAATATCCTTTTTTCCCACAAATAGAGTTTTCTTTTGGTGCCATTTGATCACCTCTGCATTTTTTTTTTTTTTTGCGCTATAAGCAAAAAAAAAAAGAACGACAATTTTGAAAAAAAAAAAAATATATATATTTTTTACTTTATGCTATAAAACATACCCCCCCCCCCAAAAAAAAAAAAGAAAAAAGAAATAAATTTCATCATCAATTTAGGCCAATATGTATTCTGCTACATGTTTTTGGTAAAAAAAAATCCCAATAAGTGTATATTAATTTTGCTTGAGCAAAAAATACAATGTCTACAAACTTTGGGATATATTTATGGAATTTTAATTTTTTACTAGTAATGGTGGCGATCAGCGATTTTTAGTGGGACTGTGACATTGCAGCAGACAAATCTGACACTAAGTGATACTTTTTGGGGACCAGTGACACAAACACAGTGATCAGTGTTGAAAAAACGCACTGTCACTGTACTAATGACACTGGCAGGGAAGGGGTTAATATCAGGGGCGATCAAATGGTTAAAATGTGCTCCTGGGGAGTGCTTTCTAACTGTGTGGATGATGCTTTGACGGGGTGAGGACAGAGATCCGTGTTCCTGCTTAGCAGGAACACAAGATCTACATCTTTCCCTCTCACAGAACAGTGGTCTGCCTTGGTTACATAGGCAGACCGCCGTTCTGCCTCTCCTGAGAACGATTGCCGGGTGCCAGCGAACATCGGGTCCGCCGGACCCGCTTATTGGCTCCTGTTGTGTCCAATCACAGTGGGAGCGGGTCACCAGAGGCGCTCGCCCCAGACCCAGTGCACAAAATCAAGTACAGTAATGTGATTTCATGCAGAAGGGCCGCCCCATGCAGAATTACGTGTCTGGAAGGTCCTAAATAATATGCACAGTCACTGTACTAATGAAACTAACTGGGACGGTGTTAACATCAGGGGCAATTAAAGGATTAAATGTGTTCCTAGGTGAGTGCTTACTAACTGTGGAGGAGGTGCGTTGAATGGAGGAAGGTAAAGATCAGTGTTCCTGCTTAGCAGAAACACATGATCAGTAAATTCCCCTCACAGAACAGCGGTCTGTCTTGTTTACATAGGCAGACTGGGTTCTGCCTGTGTCTTGTAAGATCCGCGGGCCCCAGCAGACATTAAGTCCGCCGGACCCGCTGACTGGATCCCGCTGTTTCCAATCACAGCAGGAGTATGTTGCCAGTGGGCAATCCCCCCCCCTGCACCAAAAGATTTGGACCAGTGCACAAAGCAAGGTCCATAAAGAGATGAGTGAGTTTTGGATGTAGGAATTTGACTGGCCTGCACAGAGTCCTGACCTTAACCTGACAGAACACCTTTGGGATGGATTAAAGCAGACACTGCGAGCCACACCTTCTCATCCAAAATCAGTGCCTTACCTCACAAATGCGCTTCTGGAAAAATGGTCAAACTCAATATCGAACCTTACTAAGACTGGGATGCCATTAAAAGTTCATGTGCATGTAAGGCAGGCGTCCCAATACTTTTGACAATATAGTGTATGTGTATAGGCAAGGTCTCTACTGATCATTTTACTCAAGATTCTCCTGTTAACAAGATCCTCAGTATAAACATCAGTAAATGATTACATCTGTGTGCGAGAGGCCTAAAGGTAATTGCTGGTTGGGGTCCCTCAAATGGTATGCTTGTTTATTCTTCTTATTTGTTATAATCTACCCAACTATATAATTGAATCACAAACAAAAGTCATTATTGTGCTTAATTTATCCAGAATAGGTCTGCATTCAAAAGCAGGTATCCTCAACTATGTACTTTTTTCAAGTCAATGATTAAGTAGTTAAACAAGGATAAGGATTATAATCCTAAAGCCTAAATCTTAAAAATCTAAGTCAACGATAGCAGCTCCCATATTTCTATTCTTCAGAGGAAAGGTTGTTCAGGGCCATGATAAAAATTACTCAAAAATGACCTTACCCCTGGCAAGTGCTCGCAGACTACTGCACCCTTGGCTCTATATTATGCATGGAGAACCACCAACCTGTCTGAAATTGACTGGTTACTAGAATGGCCATAGCAAGGCTGTGTGCCTTATATATCCAAAGAATACGTTAACACTAGATGCACCTTGCAAAATTGTCAGTTCTCCGTGCAAGTTACAGCCATAAGCAAGTTAAAGCAGTTTTAAGTATTTTTTTTTTTTTGTTTAACTAAAATAAAAACAGATGTTTTATTCATGATCCACGCCAAATTAAATGCAGTCCTGAATAGAATGGATTACTATGCCAAACTGTGGCTACAGTGGGAACAACACTTTCTCCCTACTCACTCTGATTAAACCCATTGTTCCCATTAACTAATTGGGCCCTCACCCAATACTGCAATTTGGCCTGTCCGCAGAGCCAGATGGTGGACAGGACTCTGGGTTTGGTTCTTCCCCTCCTCTTCTCCCCCCTTGCGTTCCCTCTCTCTTCAACCCCCATTTATTTTCTAGTCTTCATTTCTCCGCTTTATCCACTCCTATAAAACCTTAGTACGGTTACTAAATGACATGACACCACCGCAAGTCTATGTTGCTCCTAATGCTCAATATGTTTACCAATGACTTCTCTGAATCCTGGATCTATGTTCTTCCTACAAACTATAAATAGGGATATTTAAAGCCCTGGGTATTTGTTTAGTTCCAGAGTTATTGTGGTTATATTCAATTATTCTGACCCTAATGGTACATTCATATGTTGTACCTGTTGCTATGGTTGTTATTAGTCAATTTATTCTGTATACAATTTCCATGCACAACCTTGTGCGTTTCCTGGTGTAGACTCATGTCATACCTGTTATGTTTCTACTCTAGAGTGTTCTGTTCTATTTTGTTTCCTTATAAACACTCTGAACATGGACATATTATACTTACCTGCTCTATGCAAGGTCATTGCACAGAGCGGCCCTGGACCTACTCTTCTGGGGTCACCCACCAGCGCTCTTTTCTCCACCACCGCAGGAAGCCCCACATAAACAGAGTGGCTCTGATCCCTCCCAGGCTTTGACTGACAGCCATAGGGGACATTTAAAAATGCCAAAAAAAAAAAATATATATATATATATATATATATATATATATATGCACATAACAGTATGGGGAGGGTCTTTTTATGTGACTTTGAGGACAACATTCACATCCATGATGCATAGAGTACAGTAATCATACTAGTGAGAGTACTGACGATGATTGGGTTGATTTTAGTCATTGAATTTGCAGTCGGCAATTCAGCCAAATTTTAGGATTCATCAGCTCTCACCTGGACAAAGCTGGACCCAACACCAACTGAAATATAAACATTCAGACATAGTAAAACTAAAAACAAATCCTAAAACATGGACAATAATGCGATGCTGCAATGTTTTCGATGATGTAAATCCATACAGGCAAATAATATGGAATTGGATACCATCCTTAGCAACTGAACATTTTTACAGTTATTACAGTTATTCTAACCAATTACATGCATATAAATATAGCTGTGGTGGTGACAAAACAAAAAAATTTATAACGCTACAAGTAATAAGTACATATGAAGTACACTTTTCAGACTGCAGATAGACAGATACAACTAATGTAGGAGGATTTGTTTTATCTCTGTGTATCACCTGAGCATAGTCCCTTGACTGGGTATATGTAAAAGCCTGTTCACACTTGAGCGTTTTTCACCTCGAAGCTCGACGCTCTGAAATGCTCAACAAGCAAAATCCCATTCGTTTCAAAGGCCCCTGTTCAAATTTGAGCGTTTTGTTGCCTGTAGCAAAACAGGTGTCAAAAAGGTACATGAGCTATACTTCAGAGTGTTTTTGTCCCCACAAACCTAAGTTCAAACGGCTTAAAAAATCCGACATGAGCGTTTTTTCAAGCGTTTTGCTGCTCAGACAGCAGCTCTTCGCCTCTTTTTGAGCAGCACTCCACACCTTTTAGTTGAAAAACGCCTAAAAAAAACATCTATAATGTGACATTACTCACTGTCACTGGGAATGAAAGACAGTCAATATGCTAATATCATCATCAGCTCAACCACCTGTCTTCCAGACATCGTTGAATATGCTGATGTACTCACCTGTTATCTACAATAAGTTTTGTATTTACACCTATTGTTTGTGTATTGAATTGCAGGAGCTCGAGGGCGGCCGTCTGCTACTTAAATGACTCAGGTTGATTGAATCACTGTCATCTATTAGTTGCTAAGTGGAAATATACTGTTTGTGTTGGCTGTTCTTTAGATATGTTTATTCCATTTCTGTATACAATTTCATATGCATAGGATAATGTAGTCAAGTAACCCCTGACCTGTGTGTAGTCATTTGATCAGGAGGGGGATGTGCTCATGTGTATATAAATTGAGCGTGAAATTGTTCAATAAAGGAGAAGGTTCCAAAACTTGTACAAGCTAAGTTGTTGGCTAGCTTTGTATGAGGGCGGCTAGGATTTGATATCTATGTTCATGACTGCAAGGAAGCCGTATACTGACGGAAGACCACAAGTACAATGTGGGTTGAGGTTCTGTTATATATAATATTTGCAAATCTGCACAAAAAAATTCAGAAAAATTCAAAAAAGCCTGAAAAAAAAAAACACTTAAAAAAAAGCCTGAAAAGGCAACGCTTAGTATGACTGTAGCCCTAGGGTTTACAACCACTTTACGTTAGGCCTTAGTAATGGGAATATTCTAGCTTATCAATTACTGTTTCATCAACCTCATCTAGTTTTTTATGACTACAATGGATCTTATGTGAGCACTTGCATTAGGAGGTTTGTACAATTATATCTAAGATGAACAGATTGTACATCCACAAAGTAACATGTGTGGCCAGCTTAAGAACTCTTCAAGCTCTATACTGTGGCAGACAAATTCTTATTTTTACTGACAGTCATCTTCAGCTATCTCATAAAAAAAATGACACTCATGAGTTTAATATGACAAATGAACACCTCTTCTCTGCTCTCCAACTGTTCCTAATTTCCTAGGTTTTGTCTATGGGAATTACGGTCCCTGACAATATGTGCTGTCTAATGTTTGAGGGCTTCATAATGAGAATAGCACCAGTCATTCATAGCAAAAACTATGTTTTTAGCCTGTGACAGGTGAGTACTAAAATGGAACAATACAGGTTTTAATAATAAGCCATGTGGAGCAATTCATTTCACTGCATTTGAAAATGATTTAAAAAAATTGCAATAAAAAAATAAGTACAGCTTTGCTATTTAAACTGAAAACAAATAAAGCCTTTTAAGTGAAATTCAAAACCTATATTCTTAAATCTTAGAATATTTTTATGTCTAATAATAATAGAGTGTGGTTCCTAATACTTAATGTGTCTTAACTGCTTACATGTCCTCTCCTTAAAACAGGCTGTGTACAGAATGGAGCTTACCTGCAAACGTATCAACCAGATAGAGGGGGTCTTTAACTCTGCGGAGGCCACATATCAAGAGGAAAATATGCAAATTGTCTGAAATCTGTTGAATTCCTGCAGAACAAAAGGATTTATTTTAGTGCCAAGGCAGTGAATTGTATAAACAGATTTCAATTTTGGTTATAAGCTTCTATAATGAGTTCTGGCTTGCAGCGGAAAAACAGATTAACAGAATGAGTTCAGGTGGCTAAAAAAAAGTTCAAGGCAATCTTGTCCAACTTAGCCTAGTTCATATGGCAAATGCCAGATAAATACTACTAAAGGGTTGCAAAATGCTATATATTCTTTTTATATGGGTAGTTGATTTTTTTCAGGACTGGCCTGGAATTCATGTTCATGCTTATGAACACAGGATGCCAGAAAGAACCACCCCGGGTGCTGGCTTAAAACCGTAGAAAGCAAAAGCAGCCCATGAACTGTTGGCTAGGGGGTTCGGCTGCAGTCCAATGCCTACAGACAGAGGAGCATTCACCTGAGTAGTCCCGATTTGGCCACTGCATTCTACTGGCCCCATACATGAGGAGCATCTCCAAATTCTAATGAGTTCAGCCAGACTGGGCAATGATCATCTCAGGTGTATAGGTACCTTTAAATGAGAGTGTATCCAAAAGGAATGCAACAGAAATTGGTTTTCATGCATACAACAGAAAAGTGTAGAACTAAAGTGACATACACTCACTGGCCACTTTATTAGGTACAGTACCGGGTTAGACCCCCTTTTGCCTTTAGAACTGCCTTAATTCTTAATGGCATAGATTCAAAAAGGTGTTGGAAACATATCTCAGAGATCTTGGTCCATATTGACACGATAGCATCAAGCAGTTGTTGCAAAATTGTCAGCTGCTCATCCCTGATGCAAATTTCCTCTTCCACTACATCCGAAAAGGTGGACTTGGATTGAGATCTGGTGACTCTGGAGGCCATTGGATTACAGTGACCTCATTGTCATGTTCAAGAAACCAGTTTAAGATGATTTCAGCTTTGTGACATGGTGCATTATCCTGCTGGAAGGAGCCACTAGAAGATGGGTACACTGTAGTCATAAAGGGATGGACATGGTAAGCAACAATACTCAGGTAGGCCGTGGTGTTTAAATGACACTCAATTGGAACTAAGGGGCCCAAAGAGTGCCGAAAAAATATCCCCCACATCATTAAACCACAGCCGTTGATACAAGGTAGGGTGGATCCATGCTTTCATGTCGTTTACTCCAAATTCTGACCCTACCATCTGAATGTTGCAGCTGAAATCAAGACTCATTAGACCAGGCAATGTTTTTTCTAATCTTCCATTGTCCAATTCTGATTAGTCTGTGTGAACTGTTTCCTGTTCTCAGCTGATAGGAGTGGCACCAGGTGTGGTCTTCATCTGCTTCAATGTTCTATGCGTTGTGCATTCAGAGATGGTATTCTGCATACATTGGTTGTAACAAGTGGTTATTTGAGTTACTGTTGGCCTTTTTATCATCTCAAACCAGTCTGGCCATTCTCCCCTAACATCAACAAGGCATTTTGGTCCACACAACTGCCGCCCACTGGATATTTTCCATTTTCTGGACCATTCTCTTTAAACCCTAGAGATGGTTATGAGTGAAAATCCCAGTAGATCAGCAGTTTTTGAATTTTATGAGACCAGTCTGTTGGACACCAAAAACCATGCCATGTTCAAAGTCACTTAAATCCCCATTCTTCACCATTCTGATGCTCGGTTTGAATTTCAGCAAGTTGTTTTCACCATGTCTACATGCATTAAGTTGCTGCCATGTCATTGGCTGATTAGCAATTTGTGTTACCAAGCAATTGAACAGGTGTACCTAATAAAGTGGCCGGTGAGTGTATATAAAAAAAATATCAAGCTTCATTAAATCAAGCTACATTACAGCGTCTGTCTTTCCAGCTAATGGCCCATATACACGTCCAGAAAAACGTACGAAAAATACTGCTTTCAAAGCAATTGTGCGATAATCTGATCGTTAGTACACTGCCTTCGGGAGGCGATCATGACCGTTCATCCGATGGGACATGCACGAAAATTTTATGTACGATTTTTGTTTAGTCAGTACAGTTGTCCTTCAAAAATACAATACAAATACAGTACAATACATTACATCACTTTCAAATTTTTATTCTGTCATATGAGAATTTTCGTGACTTTAGTAGACTCTCCAATTTTGATATGAGACCAGCATGCAAAAAGAAACCGCATGAGCATTCGTCCGGTGATCTTATCGTGTGTACCAGGCATTAAGCTCAACTGCGTGCTTTTAATGTGCCCCCCCCCCCCCCCAACAGCTGTACTGTAAAAGAGCCCAAGTCTTGAGTTAAACCACTTATCACTGCCTGGGGTGCATACAATATTTATCTTTTGTTCATATATGTAAAAATGTCATCCCAAAAAGGAAAAAAGAAACTCTTGCTGTAACTATTTAAAGTGGAGCTATACTTACCTTTTCTCCATGTCCTGGAGCTCCCTGCTGGTCACTGACATCTGCACTCCAGCGGCTTTTGGGTATCGATCCCCAGTCATTTTAATTGGAGAAGGCAAGATGACGTCACTCCTGCACACGTGTAGGAGTGGAGTCATCTTGGCATTGCCGAAATTCTACACTGAGCTGCATGTGTGGGCAGACTGAAAGCAAGTATGGAACCGCATCGGAGGGGGTTGAACAGGAGCCGATTTTCCTCCCAGCCTCTGCCCCCTGTCATTCTCTTAGCATGGCCTGGCATACCGCAGGAGTTGTAGATATAGAAAAAAGGTCGGCTGCACACCACCAGAGGCTTTAGTGAAGTTAAATCCTTTATTGTATAAGCCAAACACGAACAGGATACATACCATACAGGTAGACGCGTTTCTACTGTAGTGTTGATTGTAGTGAACAAACATGTTGACACGTGTGAAACGCGTCTACCAGTATCGTATGTATCCTGTTTGTGCTTGGCTTATACAATAAAGGATTTCACTTCACAAAAGCCTCTGGTGGTGTGCAGCCGACCTTTCTTCTTTAAGGAGAAGGAACGGAATATAGGCCCTGTGTAGGATCTTCAATTGCGTTTCTCTCCATGTCTCATTGGGAGTTAAACGTAGAACGCTGCGGTATCCCAGATAGAGTTTGGGCACAATGTCCTCTGTCGGAAAGGCTCTAGCCCAGTGGGCCGTCGTGTTGCCAGCATGACGGAAAGAGACAAGTCGTTGAAAGGGTTTATAAATTGCTGATATGCTGTAATTCCCGTCAGTCAGTAGAGGATCGAGTAAGGGGTCGAGGAATCTCTGGAGCGTGTATTGACGCGAGTCCCGGAGGAAACTGCGACATTGCATTAGATGAAAAACATGGGAGCCTGGAAGATCGTGTCCATCTAGAACTTCGCGTATTGTGCGTGGTTGACCAGTTGTGGGGTCACAGAGATCCGAAAAGTAATTTAGCCCCTTCTGTTGCCATAGATCAGTAAACTGAGATTGTAATCCCGGGAGAAAAGCAGGATGTCCTTTCATAGGCAGGAATTTGGAGATAAAAAGGGGAAGTCCCAGGCGTTTCCTGGCTTCTCTCCATGCAATCACCGTGTCTCTCAATAATATATTATGTTGTAGCCTGGGAGGCATAGTTTTCCATTTAGTGTGAAGAAGCGCTGCCAAGGAGTAAGGAGCAGACATTTGTGTCTCCAAGTCGTTATTCGAGTAGTGGGAGGAGTTGGAAATCCAGTCTAATGCTATCCTAAGGAGGCAAGACAAGTTATACATCCTAATATCAGGAAGATTTGCGCCCCCTTCGCTCCTGGGAAGACATAGCTTATCACGGGAGATGCGTGGTCGCCTGCCCTTCCATATAAACCGGGAAATGGCACTATTAATTTGATTTGTATCGGAATGTTTAATCAGTAGCGGAACAGTTTGTAGTGGGTACAACAACCGGGCAAATCTTCCCAAGAGCGAAAGAGGTAGATCCATCCAACTATCTAGTTGCTTATATAGCTTTTGAAAGAGAGGGGGGTAGTTCAAGGTATAGATGGAGGAAGGAAGTTTACCTATCTTGATCCCCAAATATGTGATGTGTGACGTGGCCAATGTAAAAGGGGAGGAGGAAGCCCAAGGTGGTTTCGATGTGGAGCCCAGGGAGAGAATTTTGCTTTTTGAATAATTGATTCTAAGACCCGAACATAGTTTAAATCTATCAAACGTAGTAATAATGGTATGCATGTCCTTAGCGGGGTTGCGGGTGAAAATTAGGACGTCATCCGCAAAAAGGGAGATGCAGAGTTCTCGTGGTCCAACCAAAATCCCGTGTAAAGGAGCAACCTCTAAGAGGTATCTGGAAAGGGGTTCTAGTGCTAGGTTGAAAAGCAGCGGGGACAAGGGACAACCTTGCCTAGTGCCCTTGAACAGTCTAAATTCATCGGTGAGTAACGACCTTTCTTCTATATCTACGATTACACGGGGGCGAGCCGGGGCCAGCACCCACGCTGGAAAGTTTTTGGTTTACTCATCTGAGCAGTGTACACATCCACCTATGTCATATAGCAGAAGTCAGCAAAGAACTAGATGAGGTAGGGGCGAGGCGGAACAGAGTGCTAGCTGGCAAATTTAACTTTTCCTATTAATAAGCTGGTGATTGGTTGCTTGGACCTCCTAGCAACCAATCACCAGCTTGTTTATAGGAAAACTTAACTTTGGCAGCACCTGTTCCCCTGTCCAGTGCTGTGCTCCATTGTAAATCTCTCTGCATCCTAAATCAGAGAAAGTGTCCTTTAGCAGTTTGAATTTTTTACAATGCTATATTTAATACAGCATTAAAATATTTACTTAACAAGGCAGTAATGATGTGTACAGTGCCAATAGTAGCCAAACATTTTATCCTTATTTTATTTATCACAGTCAGATTAATGAAATATGCTTTATGTTAGTATTGTTAAAGTTTTTGTTGTTAATATTTATTTTTGTAACTTAAAGGGATTGTAAAGGCAGAAGGTTTTTTACCTTAATGCATTCTATGCATTCAAATAAAAAACCTGTGTGCAGCAGCCCCCTAATACTTCCGTGAGCCCCATCTCGGTCCAGCGATGTGCATGAGTGCCCTGGCCTCCTGATTGGCTGAAACACAGCAGCAGCGCCATTGGCTCCTGCTGCAGCTGTCAATCAAAGTTAGTTAGCCAATCAGGAGAGAGGGGGGGGGGCAGGGCCAAACCACGGCTTTGTCTGAATGGACACACAGAACTAGACCTTGGCTCAGATCCCGCCACAGAAAGCTGCTTGCTGTGGGGGCACACGACAGGAGGGAACCGAAGAGGGACTTGAGAAGAGGAGCATCCGGGATGCTCTGTGCAAAACCAGGTAATTATAACATGATTGTTATTTTTAAAGAAAAAAATTAGACCTTACAATCACTTTAATTCTACATAAAACTTTCAAGTGTCATTTCATGAGATAATTTACGGGGGCATGTTTAGGGGTGAAATTAAAAGCAGGGCAGGGTTGGGTGGGGCAACTGGTAGGAAGAAACTCTTAAGGCCTGGCTAGTAGCTCAGGACTTGAAATTGTGAGCCCCGATATAATGGTTCTCAATGTACAGGGAAGACAAAGATGATACATTATGTTTGGATATAAATTTGGATATTCCTTCACAAAAAAAGCTAATGGGGTTTAAAGTACAGCTGGAGTTTTAAAGAACAGCTGTGCTTTTAGTAAAATTCAAATGACTGGAAAGCGTAAAAAAAGAAAGGTAGCAAAACAAAGTATAAAAGCAAAGCACAGCTGAAGGGGAGAGAAGAAAACGGAGGTAATGTAGGGGGAACGAATAGTGAAGAGCAGCTAATTGAATGAATAAAAGCAAAAAGTGAAGTAAGTGATAAAAGTGAGAAAGAGCAGCAAAGCGGATAAAAGAGCAAATGGAGAGAGTTACTGTATAGAACAGAAGATAAAGCAAGATACTACAATACAGTAAGAGCATGAGTGAATGAAAAGGAGGAATAGACTGAAATGAACCATTATAGGAATAGAAGAGAGCAAGAAAGGTTTTATTCTTTGAGAGATTCTTAATGTATATGTTTTGAGTTAGTGAACAGCTCTGCTTCAAGCCTATAGCAATTCCCCAGACATCATGTTTTATCACACTTCAGATACAGTAAGAGTAATAAAAAAAAATACATTTCTTTCACATTTTGGGCTTTCAGATGATGGTAGCTGAAAACGACATTTATAAAGCAGTTAATATGACATTCACCCAATCTCTGCAGGTGGATATTTTAAGCGTTTGTATTTTAAATTACTAAGAATGATTAACCACATGTAAATGTTTTGTAAATGTTACATTCACTGCGTTATAAATATGTCCCCACATTACCAATGGTAAGGAACCTATTCATAAAGATGAGCAGTGCTAGACTACACCATTTCTAGGATTGTTTTTATAAAGTTCCTATCTGAACATCCACACTTTTAGTAAGTTCATTCATTTATTTTCAATGGAATCCTCAGGCACTAATACATTAACAGACAATGCTCCCCCAATGCATTGAGCCACAACATATATGCCGTGCTTTGAAATAATTAGACATGACGAATTTTGTCTGTGTTGTGGTACATTGCAAAATGAATAGGCTTCCTTAACCACTTGCCGACCGCTGCAAGTACATATACTGCAGCGGTCAGCCCCTCCTGGGCAAAGTGACGTACCGGTACGTCACTCGCCCACAAACCAATAGGGGGCGAGCGCACACCGCCGGAGGCACACTCCAGCCCCCGCTCGTTCCCTGACATCCCCGTGCGAGTGACCAACGGCTCCGATGTCCGCCGGTCACTCGCGATCTCCCGCTGGAGAGGGAGAAAGGCAGGCGGTAATGTAAACAAAGCCGCCTGTCATTCTCCCTGGTGTAACAGCAGAGACTATATGATCCTGCTATGTAGGATCGTATGTCTCTGTGGTTACATCAAAAGCCACGCCCTTTGACAGTTAGAAGCACGCCCCTAGGGACACACATAACCCCTGGATCTCTAATAAAGTTAACCCCTTCCCTGCCAGTGTATTTTTTACAGTAACAGTGCATATTTATAGCACTGATTACTGTAGTAATGTCACTGGTACCCCCAAAAGTGTCAAAAATGTCAGTCAGGGGTCCGATCCGTCCGCCGCAATGTCGCAGTCCTGCAAAAAAAAAAAAGTCACAGATCGCCGCCATTATTAGTTAAAAAAAAAACAATAAAAATGACATAAATCTTTCCCTTAGTTAGTAAATGCAATAACTTTTGCGCAAACCAATCAAAATCCGCTTACTGAGATTTTTTTTTACCAAAAATATGTAGCAAAAAACAAATTGGCCTAAAATGTTAAAAAATTTAGATTTTTACATTTTTTGGGGGGGAATTTCATATAAAAAATTTTGAAAAATATTGTTATTTTTTCAAAATTGTCGCTCTTTTTTTGTTTATAGCACAAAAAATAAAAATCGCACAGGTAATCAAATACCACCAAAAGAAAGCTCTGTTTGTGGGGAAAAAAAAGGACATCGATTTCATTTGGGTACAGCATTGCACGACCGCGCAATTGTCCGTTAAAGTCACGCAATGCCGAATCACAAAATAGGCCCTGGTCTTTGAGCAGCCTAATCCTCCGGGGCTTAAGTGGTTAATGAAACACAAGTTAATGCTGTATCGCAATGCAATGCAATTCATAAATGGACCCTTAGAGGGTTACATTATATTTTCCTAAACGTCAAAAGGTACAAATCTCCATTCACGCAAAGTTTAGAGACAAAACGTTAAAATAATCTATCTCCACCTTACAGTGAGCATGTCTTCTTCCAAAATAGGGCAAAACTACAGGTTTACTCTCCTCCCCAGTAGAACATAGCCACCCAACCTATGTTTCCTTGCTGCTTCATCCAGCAAAAATATTGTAGTACTCTGTATCTCTGGGTATTGTGGAGCATGTGACTCTTTCCCCTTTCTCCAATGTGTCAACTTTGCTTGGTGATTTGTCCAGTGCTATCACAACTTGAGGCTTCCTCTTTGGCCGAGCGATGGGGAGGAATGTGGTGGCTTCTTTTTGCACAGTGAAAGTAACAGTTTCACTTTTAAATGAATAGAAGACCTATTTTATGCTGTAACTAATTGGTGTCAGCCTCCTGCCCTCTAGAAATGTTGGTGTTTTTCATGTCAATTATTGCATGTTTGGTAGGGCACACTTACCTTCTAGAAAAGCTGCAAGAAGTTCATGTTTTGCAGCCAAGGACTTGGCTGCCATCCAAGAACTCCTTGACTTTGGGAACATTCACCTGGGGTACAGAGGCCTATACAGTGTGTGTTTATGCTATTTGGTCACAATGACTTAAGTTTATGTCCCCACTATTGGAGAAGGCTAACTTGTATCTCAAGTACTGCTGTTTATACATACCCTATTTATCGGCATATAACACGCACCTCAATTTTAAGAGGGAAGTTCCAGGAAAAAAATCCTAAATTTTAAATGAAGAACTTTGAAGCAAAATAAGGGTAGCGCAGAACTTTTTTTTTTTTAATCAAATGCAGCCTCACCAGTGCCCATAAATGCAGCCTCACCAGTGCAATGCCCCTAAATGCAGCCTCGCCAGTGCCCATGAATGCAGCCTCACCAGTGCCTATAAATGCCGCCTTGCCAGTGCTGTGCCCATGGATGCAGCCTCGCCAGTGCCGTGCCCATGGATGCAGCCTCGCCAGTGCCGTGCCCATGGATGCAGCCTCGCCAGTGCCGTGCCCATGGATGCAGCCTCGCCAGTGCCGAGCCCATGAATGCAGCCTCGCCAGTGCCCATGAATGCAGCCTCGCCAGTGAAGTACCCAACGGATGCAGCCTTGCCAGTGCCATGCCCATGGATGAAGCCTCGCCAGTGCCGTGGCCATGGATGAAGCCTCGCCAGTGCCGTGCCCATAGATGAAGCCTCGCCAGTGCCGTGCCCATGAATGCAGCCTCGCCAGTGCCCATGAATGCAGCCTCACCAGTGCCTATAAATGCCGCCTTGCCAGTGCTGTGCCCATGGATGCAGCCTCGCCAGTGCCGTGCCCATGGATGCAGCCTCGCCAGTGCCGTGCCCATGGATGCAGCCTCGCCAGTGCCGTGCCCATGGATGCAGCCTCGCCAGTGCCGAGCCCATGAATGCAGCCTCGCCAGTGCCCATGAATGCAGCCTCGCCAGTGAAGTACCCAACGGATGCAGCCTTGCCAGTGCCATGCCCATGGATGAAGCCTCGCCAGTGCCATGGCCATGGATGAAGCCTCGCCAGTGCCGTGCCCATAGATGAAGCCTCGCCAGTGCCGTGCCCATGAATGCAGCCTCGCCAGTGCCGTGCCCATGAATGCAGCCTCGCCAGTGCTGTGCTCATGAATGCAGTCTCACCAGTGCAGTGCTCAAGAATGCAGCCTCACCAGTGTAGTGCCCATGAATGCAGCCTCGCCAGTGTCCATAAATGCAGCCTCACCAGTGCCCATCAGTGTGGGGAGATTACAAAGAGCGGGAATATCCCGCTTGCCCGTCTGTCTCTGTCATCTGAAGTCCCGCCTCTTGGACCGGCTACTATGAGAGATGTAACAACTCCCAGCATTGGACCAGTGTGCAGTCTATCATAGGAGGCGGGACTTTGTATGACAGCGACCGCCGAGTAAGCGGCAGTAATCCAGTGCTGCTCGCCCTCCCTTCCCCTCAGTCCGGCCCTGGGTGCCCCCCCTCTACCTCTGGGTGTGGCACACCCGCCCAGGATCAGCCATGCCTGGCACCCTCCCCTTATTGGCTTCATTTTTTTAAATATCGGTGTATAACATGCACACATTTTGCACTCCATTTTCAGGAGGAAAAAGCACATGTTATACTTCGATAAATATGGAAAATTATCCTTTTTTTTGTTTTGATGGTCATCTATAGTTGATCCAATTTAGCAATTATAACTCTCCACCAATATGTTTGTTTGCTCTAAGGAGTTGTTTTAGGTTTCTTTTTTTTTTTTTATTTGTGACGTCCTGCGTGACGTGTTTTGTATGTATTTTTCAAGATTAAAAACTTACTTTATTAAATAAAAGCTGATTAAAGTGTGTGTTTATGCGACCCGCAGTGATAAATGTGCCATGCAGTCACTGGCAGCAGCCTGTACATCCAAGTGTTTGCATCCCTACAGACTCTAGTTAAACTAGATTTTAGTGCCGGTTCACACTAGTGCGGTTTGCGAGATCGCATGTAACTGCTCCTTCATTACATGCAATCTCATGTGCGGATGCAAGTTCAGCCATACACTTTGTATGGCTGAATTCGCACTGTATCCGCACCAAACACACACATGAGGCATTTTTTGAGCCGCATCAGGTTCGGATCGCACAGTGGTTCACACTTGTGCGATCTGATTCTGTGCGAACTGTCAGATCGCACTGCAATATGCGATCAAACTGGGGGTGTCGTTAACATTTAATTGACACCCCCTGCGTATCGCATATGGCAGTGTGAACTGCCAGATGTGCGGATGCGATGCGGGAACACGCTGCATATTTGCAGCGTTCCCGCATCGCAGAAGTGTGAACCGGCACTGAAAGTGCATCTAGAATTCAACTTTTTTTTGTTGTTTTGGATACAATGGGGAAAGGTCAGTATGCCCTGTCAAATTTTGGGGCTATCTGGGGCTCCATTAGAGAGGTTTCTGGTCTGGGGGAAACTCTGCACAAGGTAAGCAGACCACAATAAAAAAGCTAACAGAGATTCTAGCATTTCCCTACCTAAAGCCAAACTCAAGGAAACTTATAAATCATCCCCTTAAGTGGTGTTGCTCCTGCACTGTGAGGGGTAAATGCTTGTTTAAGTCTGTGGGAATTCTTTCCTTACTCAATCCCCCACATTTCTAGACTAGTCTCTGCAGTGTCCTGATGTCATCAAGATTAACCACTTACCAACCGCCGGCCGTCATTATACGTCGGTCCTTTAACGCTAAATACCTGCTGCCATAACCCAGTATTTGTTTAAACGGCGGGCGGGCGGCTTTCAGATAAGGGTGGTCCCAGCGGCGGATTCACTGCCCTCACGCTGCAGCGGAAGAGGTGCCCCCCCTCCCACCGCGTCCCGCCGTTTTCCTGGCTTACCGAACTCGCCGGCAGCGGGGAAAACTATCCGGTCCCGGGTCCTCACAGACAGGAAGTCGAGTGAGGGCAAGATTGCCCCCACTCGACTCTATGGTCTTGGAGGACAGGAGCGACGTCAAACGTCATTGTCTAGCAACCGGTTTTAAGGGCCGATTTTTTTTTATAAGCAATTTCAGCAAATGCATACGCAAGTCCCGCCCACATTTGTAAACGGTGTTCAAACCACACATGTGAGTTATCACCGCAATCGTTAGACCAAGAGCAATAATTTGAGCCCTAGACCTCCTCTGTAACTCTAAGCTGGTAACCTGTGAACATTTTTAAAATGTCGCCTATGGGGATTTTTAAGTACCAATGTTTGTCGCCATTCCGCGAGCGTGCGCAATTTTGAAGCATGACATGTTGGGTATTTACTTGGGATAACATTATCTTTCACATTATGGAATAAAAATTGGGCTAACTTTACTGTTTTCTTATTTTTCAACTCAAAAAAGTGAAATTTTTCAGAAAAAAATTGCGTTTGGAACACCGCTGCGCAAATACGGTGTGATAAAAAATAATGCAACTATCTCCATTTTATTCTCTAGGGTCTCTGCTAAAAATATATATATAATGTTTTGGGGTTCTAAATAGTTTTTTAGCAAAAAAAAAAAATGATTATAGCTTGCAAACACCATGTGTCAAAAATAGGCCCGGTCTTAAAGCGGTTACCCACTTGAACTCTGGAATGTTTTACCCCCTTCATGACCAGATTATTTTTGCTATTTAGCACTGTGCTATTTTAACTGACAATTGCGAGGTCATGCAACGCTGTCATCAAAATGTATATGAGTTTTTTTCCCACAAATGGAGCCTTCTTTTGGCAGTTTTTGATCAGATAGGAAATGTAAAAAAAAAAAAACAATAAATCTTTATTTTCTGCTATAAAACTTATCCAATACTTTTTTTAAAAAAAAATCTGATTTCTTCATAAATTTTGCCCAAAACGTATTCTGCTACATCTTTGATGGAAAAAAAAAATCCCAATAAGTGTATATAGATTGGTTTGCATTAAATTTAGAATGTCCACAAACTATGATATATATTCAAAAATTTCTTAGAATTTATTGGAAGAAATAAGTATGGTATCTCCTTCTCAGAAAATATAGGAAATCAATCGATCCAATTTTTAGACCTTGAAATTTTTAAATCTGAAGGAAAACTTTTTACACGTACATATTTTAAGGACGTTGATAGGAATGGTTACATCCCAACAGGGAGCTGCCATCATCCAAAGTGGCTGAGCTCTGTCCCCAAGAGCCAGCTACTTAGAGTAAGACGGAATTGTGACCGAATAGAAGACTACGACCAAAAAGCCAATATGCTAATAAGAAGATTTGAAGAGAAAGGCTACAATTCCAAGGATCTTATCAACACCAAAGAAAATATCAGGAAGATGGATAGGAAAGAGTTACTGAAGGACTAATCAAAAGATTCCAACAATACCGACAATTACAGTTTGGCTTTTATGACAGGTTTTACAAGGCAATTCAAACAAGTTGAACATATAATAAAAAAACACTGGCCATTACTTTTAAAAGACGATATTCTAAAAAACATTCTACCTCAGAGACCTAAATTTATTTATACCAAACCAAGCACTTTAACCACTTAAGCCCCGGAGGATTTGGCTGCTAAACGACCAGGGGGTATTTTGCGATTCGGCACTGCGTGACTTTAACGGACAATTGCGCGGTCGTGCGACGATGTACCTAAACTAATTTGCCGTCCTTTTTTTCCCACAAACAGAGCTTTCTTTTGGCGGTATTTGATCACCTGTGCGATTTTTGATCACGCGCTATAAACAAAAAAAGAGCGTAAATTTTGCAAAAATAGCAATATTTTTCCCTTTTTTTTATATGAAATTCCCCCCCAAAAAAATGTAAAAATCAAAATTTTTTAACATTTTCGGCCAATTTGTTTTATGCTACCTATGTTTGGTAAAAAAAAAAAAATCGCAAAAAGCGTATTTTGATTGGTTTGCGCAAAAGTTATTGCGTTTACTAACAAAGGGAAAGATTTTTGTCATTTTTGTTTTTTTTTTTTTTTAACGCGTAATCTGCGATTTTTTTTGCGGTACTGCGACATTGCGGCGGACAGATCGGACCCTTGACTGACATTTTTGACACTTTTGGGGTTACCAGTGACATTTCTACAGTAATCAGTGCTATATATATACACTGTTACTGTAAAAATACACTGGTAGTGAAGGGGTTAACTTTATTTGAGAGGGAGGGGCTGTGTGTGTCCCTAGGGGCGTGATTCTAACTGTGATTGGCTGTGGCTTCAACTGTATGCAGAGTGATCAACGGATCTACATAGTAGATCCATATGATCATCTCTCATACAGAGGGGAGAATGACAGGCAGCTTGTTTACACAAGCTGCCTGCCTTTCTCCCTCTCCCCCGCCGATCGCAGAGTGGCCGGCGGACATCGGGTCCGCCGGTCACACGCGCGGGGGGGTCCGTGACCACGCGGGAGCGGGAGCGCGCCTCCGGCGGCACGCGCTCGCTCCCTAGACCCTCACAAGCTAGTGACGTAGCCCTACGTCACTTTGCCTGTGAGGGGCCGACCGCCGACGTAGATAGTCGTGCAGCGGTCGGCAAGTGGTTAAGACTAAAATTGGCACATAACGTGGTAAACCCCCGTGTAAAAACATGTACCTTTTTAGACCAAGTTGGTTATTTCAGCTGTGGGAGATGTGCAATATGTAAGACCTCAAGGCATAGGAAGCGAAAAACTTCTGACTTTAGATCATTTGCCTATGGGAAACAGTTTACCATAGACAAATTTATCACATGTTCATCTACCCATGTGACATATTTATTGTCATGCCCTTGTGGGCTGCAATACGTGGATAGAACAACGAGGGAACTCAGAGTCAGATTACGTGAACACGTGACCAATATAAAAAAGGGATTTCGCCACCACAGCGTATCCAACCATTTTAGATTGGTCCACAATAGGGACCCTAGAGGGTTGGCTTTTTGTGCCATTGATAGGGTTGAACCACATTGGCGAAGAGGCAATTTAAAGAGAGCAATCTCTAAAAATGAAACACAGTGGATCCATCGCCTCGGTACTTTACAGCCCCGGGGCCTCAATATAGAACTGGATCTAAATTGTTTTTTGTCCAATTGGTGACCTTTTTCTGGTTTTGTATAATAATTTTTTCTTTTCCTTTTTCCCTTTTCTTGTAATCTGAATATTAATATAGAAACATAGATTATTTTGTATTTATTTTATTTTTAATCTTTATTTTATTTTCGTTTTTTTATTTTATTTTTTATTTTTATTTTTTTACTTTATATTTTTTTACTTTTTTTGTTTCAATTATTATTTTTTTACTTATTTTTATTTTTTATTTTTTTATTTTCATTTTCTATTTTTATTTTAATTTTATTTTTATTATTTTATTTTTTATTTTATTTTTTTTTAATTTTAATTTTATTTTTTATTTTTATATTTTATTTTATATTTTATTTTAATTTATTTTTATTTTTATATTTATTTTTATTACTTATTTCTATTTTTATTTTTATTTTTTCAAAAAATAGTATATTCAGAGGATATAACAATTTTTTACAAATAGTGCATTCGGAGGAATTGTTATACAATATTTGTACGTTTTAATGCGAATTGTTCATGTAGAAGATGAATTGCCATATGAAATACATTATGGATTAGAGATATGAAATACATTATGGATTAGAGAATCCTAGTTTTTATTATACGTGTTAATAATTTTCCATTGCTATTGAACTACAAAGCAATTTTAAAAGTATAATATATTTTAAATATTACATTTTTAGTTATTAAATGTTAAGATTTTATGGAATCGGTAACAGGAAATGAGGTGGTGGCGTTAATCATTACACTGATTGTTTTATTGATTTGAAGACAAAAATAAAATGTTTAGCTATATATTTTCGTTTAAAAGAAACCATTGGGGACATAGTTGCCAATTGAGTCCTGTAGGGACACGCTCGGGATAACATTGGCAGGAAGTTAATAGTCAGACTGTTCCACCCCCTTTCCGGCCGATTGGTTGCGAGCGGAGCGAGATAAGTATAAATACGAGCCGCCTCACCGGAAGTGATGTCTTTGATAACGCCCACAAGGTGGGTGAAACGCGTTGACGCACTGCCGGGCAGCGGTACGCTACAGCGTCATTTCCTGAGAACCACAGTAGACCGCACGCCGGCAGCGGACACGGAGGCGAAGGGTTATGCTGTTTTATGCTGACTAATGCCTATTTACACATTACCTTTGTGAGTACCATTTTTTAACCTTGATTATATTAATAAATACCTTACGGGCTTCACGATGTTTGGCTTCTTCCCTTTCTTCTAATTTACTTCATTGGGGAGAGAGTGGAGAGGAGCTAATAAGGAGCCATAAGTAAGAGATTGCAGTCATCCATCCATCCGGGCAAGGGAGATCTTATGTATCTGTGAGGCTGCATTTACCCTTTCAACCGGAATACCATATTTGCTTAAGGCTCATTCATATCCTAAATTTGGTGAGTGCATTCCCATAGGGGGATTTTTCTTGAAGAGCACTTGGGCACTTTTTTTTTTGGATTTTGAGCACCTTTCTGGCACCACAACTTCTTGGGAAGAATATTTGTTTGGACTGCACCTTAAATACATCTTGCACTTTATATATGATTATATTTTGGACACTGGATCATATTTATTGTCGCACTTTATGAACTTATATTTATTGATTTTGTATGCACTTAATTTTTAGAAGAATCTTAATCATTTTTTCACAGTATACAGATTTCTTAATTATGTAGCACTTATTTATATATTTTACCTGCTAGCGCTGCCTATGTGTTTTTCAATATTCTAAAATTTGTATTTGTTTATTTTTTTATACTAGTAATGGAGGTGATCAGCGCCTTGTAATGGTATTGTGAAAGCGTGATAGTCAATCTGACATGGACTCTGGGGGGAACTGACTAACTGCCACTGACATTAATACAGTGATCAGTGATAATACTACACACTGTCACTGTACTAATGACACTGGCTCAGAAGGGTTTAACATCTAGGGCAATAAGGGGGTTAAATATGTGCCTAACTGTATAAATGTGTACAAGTGTGCTGCTTTTCCTAAAAGATCTTAGTTTTTCATCACGAAACAGAGAGATCGTTCCCTCAGTACAGAGCTCTGGTCTGTGATTATACACAGCTGAACAGCAGGTCCCAGGTGTGAATCATTGGCTGGGACCTGCTGACAGAATCACTCTGTGTAACATCACAGCGGGTGCCGATGGGGGGGGGGGCACGTGCGTGCACACTAAACCCAGAAGCAGGCAGCGATGTACATTGCTTTGCCTGTATGGGCCACCCGTCCGCAATACACAGGCACCCAAACGAAATACACGTCCTTTTTTTCCCACAAACAGAGCTTTCTTTTGGTGGTATTTGATCACCTGTGCGATTTTTACTTTTTGCGCTATAAACAAAAAAAGAGCGTAAATTTTGAAAAAATAACAATATTTTTCACATTTTTTTTATATGAAATTCCCCCCCAAAATGTAAAAATCAAAATTTTTTTACATTTTTGGCCAATTTTCTGCTACCTATGTTTGGTAACAAAAATCACAATAAGCGTATTTTGATTGGTTTGCGCAAAAGTTATTGCGTTTACTAACTAAGGGAAAGATTTCTGTCATTTTTGGTGTTTGGAGTAATGGTGGCGATCTGCGATTTTATTTTGCGGGACTGCGACATTGTGGCTCAGCCAATCAGGAGGGCGAGTCCTGGATGGTCTAGGGCAGTGATGGAGAACCTTGGCACCCCAGAAGTTTTGGAACTACATTTCCCATGATGCTCATGCACATCTGGAGTGCCAAGGTTTGCCATCGCTAGCCTAGGGACTCATAGACATCGCTGGATAGAGATGGAGCTCAAGTAAGTATTAGGGGGTGCTTGGGCGGCTGCTACACACAGAAGGCTTTTTATCTTCTGCCTTTACAACTCCTTTAAAGTGCTTCTCTTCTCCACTAGATTAAACAAGCAGTTAACCCTTGCAGTGCAGGCGAAGGTCCACTGCTAGGGATATTTTTCAAATTTCCTGGAGAAAATGTCAGGAAAAAAGGTTGTCTCCAGGACAGTGAGCAATGTGGTGGGCACAAATTATTCCTAGTTTTTTGGCATAAAAGATCAGCTATTTTGCAAATAGGCAGCAAATTCAGTTTCAGAAAATGAGAAAACAAAGTGCTGGTTAAAGTTAGAGCTTTGTGATTAGAATCCACATAAATTGTGCAGTTTAGAATCCATTTGCTTTGCCAATGTTTATTTAGCTGCTTAATATGGAGTTGCTCTTTTATGAACACAACCATTAATAGAGATTAAAACTGACAAGTGTATTACTTCCTTGAGCTCTCTTGCCTTTAGAGTGAACATTTGTAAACAGTTCAGTCTGCCTTGTTATATCTACTTTCTGACAGAGCGCTCAAATAAAAGATCCGTGCTTCCATGCGCCTGCATACTTCCGTAAGCAACAGAAGAACATTTTCTCTGGCATGTACACAGGACTTTGATCAGCAAATATTTCATTGTTTATGAAGAGGTAAGAGAGGCCAGAGAACTTCAAACCTGAACAGCAGAAGACTACTTGAAGTTAACAAACTGTATTGCTTAAAAACAAAGTAAAACATAAACAGGAAATAATGATTACATAGAATTGTGTACCGAGTCTGAATGAAGAGCCTGGAAATATTGATCTGCTAAACAATGCAAAGAGACTCTCAACAGTATTGCTGTTCAGCTGTCTCAAGACTTTAGTATGTTACAAGGACTTTGTAATTCCATAAAAGGTTATCAATGCTGAACTCCAGAATGCCAAATAATATATCTATTAATTTAGTTTTTTTGTAGAATCATACTTACCTAGGTCTGATGATGCATCTGTCCCCAGCCAGCTCTAACACTGAGAACTGAGCAATCCAACACCGCGGTTTGCTTGGCTCTCAGAGCTCCGTGAGCAAAGTGCTGGTGACAGTCAGCGGCTCTCTGCTCTGCCCCCCCTCCTCTTGCGCCAGTAGTGCTGGGCTGTGGAGGGAGTGGCTGGCTCAGGCTCTCAGCAGCTCACTGGGAGGCTGAGCCGGGTGCCGGTCCAGGCATGTAGGTGGATCCCAACCATATGGTTGCGATCTTCCCCGAGCCGGCTCTGTGTGACGTCAGCAGACACCGGACTTCAGCCCGCTGTCAGCTAAAAACGGGTCATAGGAGTGCAAAACTTACTGCACTCCTGTGATCCATAGAAGGAGTACAGCCAGAAGAGCTTTGGGTGTACTCCTTTAACCACTTCACTTCTCACACCTGTTCACTCCCTATGGATCAGAACAATTTTTACATTTCTGCTATGGACCTGTTTATTCAGCAATAACGTTGTCATTACTAAAGATAACAGTGTAATAATACATATAATGTTTTTTTTTTTAAGGACAAAACAAGGCTTTTTTATTTTCATGATTTTCTTTCACAATGCTAAGACAATAAAATGCTACAATGCAGCAATGTTAGTTCAAAAAATTCCAAAACTATGATTCTAGTACAAAGCATTGCAATGTTATTTACAAATGAAATAAAGGTTTTTATTTATTTATTTATGGAAAATGTGTTAATATATGTTAAATGTGTAAAAACATTAACAAAAAAAAGAAGGAAAAAAATAGATGAAGGGAGAAGGAGACTAAGGAGTTAATCTCCCTGGCGGTCTGATTGTGCCAGAATTTTCGTGCTAAATGCGGTACATTGTTTTGCATGGAAACATGTTGTTTTATATATTTTAGGCCTGTAATTCTTAGGAATATCCCACTTAAATCTGTCCAAACGAGAGTCTAGTAGACATCCCAGGTATGATAAAGTTTGAAACACAAAATCATAAATTATAATAACCTCCCTAGCGGTATTGCAGAGTGTGGCTCGGGGTTAATATAGAGTACCAAAAGCGGTAACCCTTAGCCACACTCAGGATTACCCCACAATAAAGCTCACCTTCCCCTGCCATCCCCCGCCGTCCTCCTGCTGTCCTCCCGCTGTGTGCTTGGCCGATGCCGGCACCTGTCTTCCGGTTCCCTTCCCTGTGAGCATTGCGACGCGGGGGGGGGGGTGGAACCAGCGGCAATTTAAAAAATGTAAAACCGAAGAGGACAGGCGCCACTCAGTAACAAACAAAGTTTATTGCACAAAAGACATAGCACACTTACATAGAAGTTAGGTTCGGGCTTCTCCTGATAGCTTCTCTACCCCTGTATGAGGAAGGAGCGCTGTACGCATGCCCTGAAACGAGTTACGTCATCACAAGCCGACGAGCGGTTCACCGCCGTCTGTGGTCTGATCCTGCTCCCCTATTGGATTCCATTCTAGCGGCGTCATCTCCCGGCTGCTGGTCCGGCTGACAGGAAGAAGCGCCATGCCATACAGGGATAGAGAAGCTATCAGGAGAAGCCCGAACCTAACTTCTATGTAAGTGTGCTATGTCTTTTGTGCAATAAACTTTGTTTGTTACTGAGTGGCGCCTGTCCTCTTCGGTTTTATATGTGCCAGCGGGATTTCGGCTTTTGCCTGCCTACAGTGCTGCCCTCAGAATCAACATCGGAACTTTGCTACATTTGGAGTCTATGTACCTCTCTCCATTTTATCCACATCCCAGTACGGGTCCCACTTGTGGGCACAAGCGCCCAACACATCTCTTTCTTTGTTCCTAAAATATGTAAATAAACCAAATGACATGATACAAAGTTATTATCCTACTTGCTTTTCTCTTTTTGCTTAGATGTGAGATCTGAGGTCTTTTTGACCCCAGATCTCACATTAAAGAGGACCTGTCCTGCTTTTTTCTATTACAAGGGATGTTTACACATAATACTAAGGTTAAAGCGGCCCGTCCCTCCAAGCCCATGCGCAGAAGCGAACATATACGCAAGTCGCGCCCACATATGTAAATGGTGTTCAAACCACACCTGTGAGGTATCGCTGCGATCGTTAGAGCGAGAGCAATAATTCTAGCCCTAGACCTCCGCTGTAATTTTAAAATGGTAACCTGTAAAAACTTATAAATCCTCGCCTATGGAAATTTTTAAGTACCAATGTTTGCCGCCATTTCACGAGCGTGTGCTATTTTGAAGCATGACATGTTGGGAATCTATTTACTCGGTGTAACATTATCTTTCACATTATATAAAAAAAATGTTTAACTTGTAAACATGTGTCAGAAATAGGCCTGGTCCTTAATACTCTATGTATTTGTAGATATAATGGTATATAAAAAAATATTTTTGTAAGAACTTACCGTAAAATTATTTTCTCTGAGTCCTCTGACAGTCGCAGCCCGTTCAGATGTTCTTCACTATTGGGTAATGCACCCTCTCTGCAGGAGCAGGCTAGGTAGTAAAAACTTGACAAACAAAGTTAAAGAAAGACACACCTCTAGGGGGCTGTCCCTCTCGACATTACCCTCAGCTATTCAGTGCTGCTCTTCATTTTCGTAGCAAGCAGTATAGAAAGACAACGAACCCCAAAATAGAGGGGCGGGGGCTGCGACTTTCAGAGGACTCAGAGAAAAGAATTTTATGGTAAGTTCTTACAAAAATTATATTTTCTCTTACGTCCTCTGGACAGTCGCAGCCCGTTCAGATGTTCTTCACTATTGAGATGTCCCAAAGCAGTGCAGGTGTGAGGGGTGGGAAAAGACGCAACCAAAAGAACGGCAACGTGTCAACAAGGCCAGAGAAAACGTAGCCAACAGGGCAACAGAAGCTCAACAGGAGCTAACCCCAGAACAAAAATCACACCACGAAGAGAAAAAACATGTCTCTTCAACAAAACCGCCGCACTCAAAACTTGCGGCCAAAAGGAAGCATCCGAGGATGCCATCACGCCAAGTCTGTAGAATTTTTGTGAAAGTGTGCACAGACGACCAGGTCGCCGCTTGCACACCAGAGCCACAGAAGCATGATGGCGAAAAGCCCAAGAGGCACTCACAGCTCTAGTAGAATGTGCCCTCACAGAGAAAGGAGGCACCTGACACTTCAGTGAATAGGCCTGAACAATAGTCTGTCTGATCCATGTGGAAATGGTTGCAGCGGACGCAATCTAACCCTTCAGATGTCCTAAAAGACTCCGTGGCTGACAGGTAAACCCTGATCGCCTGGACCACATCCAATGAATGCAAGGCAAACACCTTGGGATGCTTGGGCTTCGCACAAAGCGAATGCAACACAATATCCTAGTTGAAGTGGGAATCCGACACCACCTTAGGGAGAAAAGACTGAGTTGGTTGTAGGAACACTGCATCCCTATGAACAACCAGATCAGGCGAACGGCAAGACAGAGCCGCCAGTTCAGACACTCTGCGAACAGATGTGATAGCCACCTTTCCCACTGCCATGTACACTTTCATCACTCCAATCGGGTTATCCACCCCACATCCCCCTTTAGGGAGTCACTGGTATTGCATACCAGCCCTTCTCTGGAGAAAGTCCAGAGAAGGGCAACTAAACTGATTAGGGGGTTGGAGGACCTTACCTATGAAGAGCGGCTGCAATCGCTCGATTTATTTTCCCTGGAGAAAAGACGTCTGAGAGGGGACATGATAGCAATTTATAAATATCTTAATGGGGATCTCAGCTTAGAAGAAAAGCTGTTCATTCGAAGGAATTGCATGAGGACTCGAGGACATACAATGCGATTAGAGGAGAAGCGTTTTAACCTCAGGCAACGTGGGGGGTTCTTTACTGTTAGGGCTACAAGATTGTGGAATTGTCTACCACAAGAGGTGGTTTCTGCGGGTAGTATGGTGACTTTCAAAAGACTCTTAGACTTACATCTCAAGGATCAGGAGATTGAGGGCTATGTTAGATGATTACAGTCACACACACCTACACAGGTTGAACTGGATGGACTATTGTCTTTATTCAACCTCGCCTACTATGTAACTATGTAACTATGTAACTATGAAAAGGAGCCCTCCAAGGCGTAGCCATATGACGCACCCCTTGCATAAAGGTGCGAATCAGGGAATTAGTCGCCATGGGACGCTGGAAGAAGAACAGCCAAGACTGATAATTGACCTTTGATCTGGTCCACACCTTCCTGCAGGAAGGCCAAAACCCTAACCACCGAAAAGGAGCGAGGGTGAAACCCTTGCTACTCACACCAGGCAATATACACCTTCCAGGTACAATGGTAAATCTTCCTGGAGGTGGTCTTCCGAGCCTTCAATAAGGTAGGAATGACAGCAAATGAGAGACCACTGTCTCTCAACACCTGGCTTTCAACAGCCATGCCGTTAAAGCCAGAGACTGTAAGGCAGGATGGAAGATCGGCCCCTCGAGACAGCAGATCTTCACTCAGAGGTAGCCGCCAGGGAGGCTCTATGACCATTTGCACAAGGTCCGCGTACCAAGACCGACGAGGCCAGTCTGGAGCTACCAGAAATACCTGCACCTGTTCCAACGCCAACCTGTGGAGGAATCTGGACAACAGTTTGAATTGGAGGGAAGGCGTAAATCAGCCGATACCGGTGCCAGGGCACCGCCAATGCGTCCCTGGCGTCCGCCAGAGGATCTTGGGCCCTGGCCACAAACCTTCCCACCTTTTTGTGGAGACGAGTCCCCCACCAGGCACACAGGGGACGAAACACCTCCGGATGCAGGGACCATTCCCCCTGATCCAAGGACTGATGACTGAGATAGTCCGCCTGCCAGTGCTCCACTCCCAGAATGTGAACAGCGAAGATAGCTGGAACGTGTGCCTCGACCCAAGTCAGAATCACGACTACTTCCTTGGCCGCCCGGGCACTCCAGGTGCCCCCTTGGTGATTGATGCAAGTCACAGCCGTGGCATTGTCGGTTTGAACCCGAACCGGGCGTCCATGCAACCAAGTCGCCCAATGAAGCAGGCAGAGTTTGATCACCCTGAGCTCCAGAATATTTATCACAAGGAGGATTCCACTGTTGACCACGTCCCCTGGGCACACAGGGTGTTCAGTACACCACCCCAGCCCATCAGGCTGGCATCCGTGGTGATCACCATCCACAACAGGGGCAAAAAAAGCTTGCCCTGGCTCAGAGCAGGTGACAGAAGGCACCACGAAAGCTCCGACCTCGTGAGACGGCTCAAATATATCATCCTGTCCAGGGACTGTGGATCCTTGTGCCATCTGGCAAGAATCTCTGCTTGCAGGGTCCTTGTGTGAAACTGTGCAAATGGGACCACCTCGAAAGCTGAAAACATCAGCCCAGGGACCTCATGCAGGTCCATAGGGAGGAGAGATCGTTGCCTCTGAGGGACCTGATCTTCGCCCTGTATAGTCCGAAGTTTGTCCTCCGGGAGAAACACTTTGTCTGAGCGGAGTTCAAGACCATGCCCAGGTAACTCAGGTGGACTGAAAGGGGTCAGTGCCGACTTCTGGGAATTGATGGTCCACCTGAACCCCTGGAGCGTCTGAACCGTGACCGTCAGATCGCTTGACAGAGTGGCACACAAGCTCGCCCTCAACATGAGGTCGTCCAGATAACCGAGGACCGCAATCCCCCTTTGCGCAGCAAACCAGCACCATATGAGCTACAGATGACGCCCAAGGGGAGGGCGAAACGCGTCTAACAAAGTAGAGCATACAACGGCATTTCCTGGCCGGTGGAACGCATGCTGCAGGAGCAGTATCCACCGTGCCATTACAAGCTGTTTTTAAGAGTATAATTGTAAGTGAATTTTTATTTCTTCAATAAAGATTGTTCAAACGTATTTCACTATGGCGAATTTCATTTTTATGTGTCACTGAGGAAAACACAGCCAGCATTTGCATATAAGCAGCCTTTGCATACCCATACGTGAACAACCATTTGGACACAGACTCTGGCTCAGAGACCATTCCAGAGAGGGCACAGCAGCCCCGCAAAGTCTATTGTGTTATACAGGCTCTATAATGAAGTTGTTCCGGTGAGTAGGAAAGCAAAGGGGGAGCATGAGCACTATTTGGAGATTGGAGCACAGAACTATTTGCACCTATGAACAGCATATATTGATTTTTGGTGTACACTTTATTCATTTATTTGGAGGATATTTCTGCACTATATGTGGCACAGATTGCACTATAGCACTTTATAGTAATTTTACTTGATAACTTAATAATTTGTTTATTGTACCGAGTTTACACATTTAGCAGCGCTGACATTCACACACTCTCACTATCCTTAAAAGTTTAACTCTTTTGGGTCTCCCTGGCAGCAGAGTTTGTCTTCTCACCTCTCTTGCTTTTTTTCTCTCCCCTTAAGCCCATGTCCACATTGGTCCATTTTGACATGCAATTTGAAATGTCAAATCGGAGCCAATTGCCGGCAATGGCACCGTCCGAATCGGTGCAACGCAGACTTTGTGGCGATTTGGGGGGAGGGCGATTTCCATAGACATCTGTGCAGGAACCTGCACAGATGTCTGTGAAATCACCCCCGAATTCGGACTGAATTGCCGGTTTGAAATTGTGCGAGTTCAGCTGAATTTCAGTGTAAACCTAGGCTAATAGGTGTTCCCTCCATGCAGTCTGTCTTATTCCTCTTGCTTTCTTCTTCCTTCAGCGACAGTAAATCATAAAGATGTCAGCTGATTGTCCTCTATTGACTCTAGTTTTAGGCTAGACATTGCTGAGAATAGAGAACAACTGAGCATGTGCAGGATGAGACAGCGCATTACAGGATTCTAAACAGTAAAATAACTTTTTTTACAAAGCTATACCTGCAATGAGGCCAGCCTAAAGTGATCTATCAAGACTTAACTTTCAGACTAAAGTTTAACTTTAACTGCATTGATTCCAAGGAAAAGGCAACTACAAGTTGTAAATACAGTTTGTGCTGTTCTATACAAACCCATCAAAAAACATGTCGGTGACAGCTGAAAGCAGATTCTAGGGAAATCTCTCATATGAATACACCCAGGTACATAAATAGTTAAAACCAAGTCAGCCTGGCAGAATCATGTTCTCATAGGGAAAGATTATTTCAATCCAAGAATAAATCGGTAGTGTCATGTGCGGTGATTTATGATGGATGTTATAACCTGGCACTGCTCTGTTTAAAACTGGGATGCACGTACTGAATAATGACATGTACTTAAAAATGTGATGAACCTGCTCTGTGGCAGCAGTTCATTTGTTAGACACAGCAGGAATGCTAGTCAGGCAGATTACGGGAAAATTTATGCAGTCATCCTTTAACAACTTCATTCCTGATAGTTAGCAATTCTGTTCTTTCACTGTCCAAAAAGTAGCATAGCCCTTCTGTAGAGAAAATTAAAATCTACAGCACCGACTGGGAATTAGCAATAAACTTCACCTTTATTTTGCATGACAACATTTTTCAACCAGCAGAACAGTAGGGTTTCCGGAAATTTCAGATGCGCCATTATTCTGCTGCTGTTGCTACACCCACTCTTTCATGTAAGTAGCAACTGCTTGGGCGAACCAAGGCACTTGATAAAGCACGCCTAAATACAAAAGCATTACCAACACAAAATACAGACCCTGCACAAAAAAAAAAAATGTAATTGTATTTCAAGTGTATAATTTCCATTTCACACTTATGATTGCAAAGTAATTGAAATGTGGAGAACAAAATGCTGCTAATCACTTCAGTGGATTCTAAAACATTAAGACAGCACAGATTCAGCCGACCAGGGAAGAAGTTACAAAACATATTGGCCATATGACATGTGATATCAGCCCGCTTAGCCCAGGGCAAGCAAGAAGCTGTGGCATGGTTCTCTATGTTTGCAGTTCTCTCACAAGACAGAAAAAGGAAAAAAGAAGATTGTCCCCCTCACAGCTTTACTGGCAATCAAATATGGCAGCTACATACCACAAGAAAAGCTGGGCAAGTGTTTGTATGTAGCTAAATTAAATTGTATCTGTACACACAGTACATTTTATATAACAAATTTTATATATATATATATATATATATATATATATATATATAAATAATATATTATTTGCAGTACATACTGTATAGGTAAATATGTTTTGGTTGAGGTGTTCCATCACAATGGACATACAGATTTGCTATGAATGTACAAATCACATGTATGCATTACAATAAATGACCAAACTAGAATTATGAATTAGGGTCCTTTCACACGGCCACTCCGTGTGTCCGCAAATCATCCTATTTTTTTGCGGATGATTTGCGGACATAATGTAAGTCAATTGCACTGCGGATGTCAGCGGAATACCATCCGCTGACATCCGATTTTCTTCCTTTCAGTTCTGTTCCGTTTTTTGGAACGGAACAGAACCCTATTTTTTCATCCGTTCAAAAAACGGAAAGGAAGGAAAATCGGATGTCAGCGGTGTCATCCGCTGACATCCGCAATGCCATAGACTTACATTATGTCCGCATATCATCCGCAAACGGATGGGATGATATGCGGACATACGGAGCGGATGACACAAATGTCATCCGCTCCGTGAAAAAAAAAAAAAGTCCCGCAGCGGAGGAGAAATCCGGAGCGGCCGTGTGAAAGAAGCCTTAATCTCAACATATCCTTCCATGTGAGGGTTCCATGTGAGTTCAAATAAATGTCTGCGTCTTCCAAAGGCCCCTTTCACACGAACGATCCGATCAGATCCGCCTGTCAGTTTTTTTAGGTGGACCTGATCGGATCCTCCATGAATCCCTATGGGGCAGCGGACGTCAGCGGAGACATGTCCGCTGACACCCACTGCCATCCGTATCGGATCCTGTCCGTGAAATCTGGACAGAAGGAAACCCTATTTTCCATCCGTCCAGGGGATTGGATCGGATGGGATCGGATGAGAGCGGACAGGCAGTCTGCACTCATCCGATCCCCCATAGAGAGAGCGGACTGCTCTGATAAAATCAAATTTTATCAGTTTAGGGCAATTTGTATTCTGCTACATATTTTTGGTAAAAAAAAAAAAAATCCCAAAAAGCATATATTAATTGGTTGCGCCAAAGTTATAGCGTTTACAATCTATGGGATAGATTTTTGGACTTTTTGTTTATTTATTTATTTTTTTTTAGTAATGTCGGCAATCAGTGCTGCCACATAATCACGTAGATCTACCTGATTATGCACAGCCGAGCCGTCCTGCCGCAGTAAATCTGCGCAGGGTGGTTGGCAAGTGGTTAAAGAGTACCCTGTGTGACCGCATGCTTCTAGTCAGTTGCTACTCGTATTGCAAGACATCGCTCATTTATCAAGTTAAAATGTATAAAAAACATTTGCTCGTCTTATAAAAGAGTCCTGAGATAGTGGGCAGAACCACTGTACATGTTTGGGTGCCATTATTCTTTAATGGCACCTCAAAGCGAAGTGATTTTGCCGCGATTGTCGAGTGACAATCGCATTTTTTACAAATCGCGTAAAGCTAGACGCCCGAAAAGGAGCAGGAGCAGGGCCAGAACAAGGGATGGGCAGAAGGAACGGCTGCCCTGGACACTGTGGTATCATGTGAGGTGGGGGGTGCCACAAAGAGATTGGGGGGGAGGGGGTTTGTGTTGGGGCAATTTGGGTTCAACGGGGGGTAAGTATTGTTCTAGGAGGTGAAATTGGGGGGGGGGGGGGTTGTGCTGGGAGTAATTTGAAGTGGGGGTAGAAGATGTGAGAAATTTTAGGGGTAGAGGATTTGTGCTAGGAGGGGGTAATTTCTTTTTTGAGGGGGGGGGGATTTGAGCAGGGGAGCATATTGGTACTTGGAGTAGGGGTAATTTATTTTTAGGGAGTAAGCATTCAGAGTGCTCAATGTTTTTGTGGGGGGGGGGGGTGAGGTGAATTTTGCTGACACAATGCTCATACATCTCTGGGGGGGCGCAGTTTGGCATGTTCCCCCCAGGCTCTAGATGACCTTGTCACGCCACTGAGCAGGAGGTTCTTTTTCCGAGCGACAAAAACGTGCATAGGCCAGCCCATTAAAGTGAATAGGCCGCCCCATGCGACGCACAGAATCCGGAGAAAATCTAATGTCAATGAGGCCTTAAAGAGTTTGTTACTCTAAAAAAAATAAATAAAAAAAATTATCCAGTTCCCTTAAAGCATTTTATACATCACAGTGCTTTTGCTGTGTAATTTGGTCCCTTCTACCGGAAAAACCTGGCTGATCCTGCCTGGCTATTCACTCCCCTCTGTCAACTGACCACGATAAATAATTTCAGAACTTTTTCCACCTTTACTGTGACCTAAAAACTGTACAACTCAATTGAAAAACAAATTGAAATCTTTTAGGGGGGAGAGAAAAAAAAAATAATGTGGTTGCAAAAGTGTGCATACCCCTCTTATAACTGGGAATGTAGATGTGTTCAGAATTAAAGAGGTTGTGAACTCATTAAAAATTTTTTTTTTTTTGTCCAACCTGAAAGAGAAACACATAATGAGCTAGTATGCATCGCATACTAGCTCATTATGAAATACTTACCTTAGAACGAGCCCCCGCCGTGCCGCCCGCTTACCTGTATGACGGGCGACATGTTTAGTCGCCCGTCTTCCGGGATCGCGGCATCCGGCCATCTGATTGCCCGGACCCGCGATTACGCCGACGATCACGGCACGGGGCTCTGAAGGAACGGCACGAGCGGCCGTTCCTTCAGACCGCATGCGCCAGTGATGTCACTAGCTGCATTTAAGGTAAATATCTCCTAAACGGTACATGTTTAGGAGATATTTACAGAACCTATAGGTAAGCCTTATCATAGGCTTACCTATAGGTAAAAGTTGCAGAGGAGGGTTTACTTCCTCTTTAAACAATCACATTCAAACTCATGTTAAATAGGAGTCAATACACACACATGCAAAAATTTATAGTGCCTCTGATTAACCCCAAATAAAGTTTGGCTGTTCCCATAAGTCTTTTCTGACAATTTCTTAGTCGCATCCTACAGCAAAATCCATTGTCCGCAGAGAGCTTCTATAGCATCAAAGGGAACTCATAGTTAAAAGGTATTAGTCCGGAGAAGGGTACAAAAGAATTCCAAGGCGTTATATATACCAAGGAACACAGTGAAAACAGTCATCATCAAGTGGTGAAATTATGGCACAACAGTGACATTACCAAGACCTGTATCTCCCTCCAAAATTGATGAAAAGACAAGAACAAAACTGGTCAGGGTGGCTGCCAACAGGCCTACAACAACATTAAAGGACCTGCTGGAATATCTGGCAAGTACTGGCTGTGTGTTACACGTGACAACAATATTCTTCATATGTCTGGGCTGTGGGGTAGTGGCAAGACGGAAGCCTTTTCTTACCAAGAAAACATCCAAGCCCAGCTAAATTTTGCAAAAACACATCTGAAGTTTCCCAAAAGCATGTGGGAAAATGTGTTATGGTCTGCTGAAACCAAGGTTGAATTTTTTGGCGATAATTCCAAAAGATATGTTTGTCGCAAAAAATTGGATTTTTGACTTACCGTAAAATCCATTTCTCCGATGTTCATTAACGGACACAGCTCCTGATCTTACAAAACCGTTGGGTTATACTGCCCCCTACAGGAGTAGGACACTAGGCAGGAAAAGAATCTGGCTATGCCTATGGGCACTTCCAGGGGGTATACTCCCTCTCCCTGCTATAGATACTCAGTTTTGTTACAAGCAGTGTCAGAAGATTTACAACTCAACAGGGGGGTGAGTGCTGTGTTCATCAATGAACATCAGAGAAAAGGGTTTCACGGTAAGTAAAAAAAAATATTTTCTCTTTCGTTCATTGATGGACACAGCTCCTGATCTTCATAACTATTGGGACATCCAAAAGCAGTGTTAAACATGAGGGGTGGGACACAGCAAAAAAAAAAAAAAAATCCCCCCACGCTAAACAGTAGCCAACCAGTAGCCAACCAAAACAACTGGAGCCTACCTGAAAAAAAAAAAAACATTGTGAAACTTTGTGAAAGTGTGCACCAACGACCAGGCGGCCGCCTTGCAAACCTGCGTCACTGACGCCTGATGATGGAAGGCCCAAGAGGCATTGAGCGCCCGAGTAAAGTACACCTTGAAAGGGAAAGGAGGAACCTGACCCTTGATGGAATAGGTCTGAATCACCGTCTGTCTGATCCATCTGGAAATGGTCGCAGAGGAAGCGGACAACCCTTTCCAAGGTGAACGACAGGATAACGCCACCAATTCCGACACCCTGCGCGCAGAGGCGATAACCACTAAAAAAGCCACTTTCTGAGACAGCGTAAGCAAGAGATTATCCCGAAGATTCTCAAAAGGAGGCTTCTGGAGGACCAAAAGCACCAAACTGAGGTCCCGAGGTGGCAACGGGGACCACACTGGAGGAACCAAATGTCGGACACCCTGAAGAAAAGTACATACCAGGGAGTGTGTGGCCAAGAGTCGTTGGAAGAAGACTGCCAAAGCCGACCCCTGACCCTTGATGGAACTCAAGGTCAATTTCTGTTCAACTCCCAATTGAAGGAATGTCAAAATCTGAGCCACCGAGAAGGAGCGAGGATGAATCCCAAGAGAATCACACCTTGCAATGTACGTTTTCCACATACAATGGTAGATCTTCCTAGAAGTAGATTTTCTAGCTTTTAACAGCGTTGCAATCACCAGCTCAGATAAACCTCTATCCATCAGCACCTCGCGTTCAACAGCCAAGCGACTGTAAAGCAGGATGGAAGATTGGTCTTTGGGACAGCAGATCCTCCTTAAGAGGAAGCTTCCAAGGAACGTGGGGGACTGGCCACACCAGATTGGCGTACCAAGCCTGGCAAGGCCAGTCTGGAGCCACTAAGCTGACCGGAATCCCTTCTGCCTTGATCCTGCATAGAAGTCATGGCAGAATTTTGAGAGGAGGGAAGGCGTAAATCAGACGATGCTGACCCCATGGGGCCACCAGCGTGTCTGTGGCTTCTGCCAGAGGATCCCGTGACAAACCTGTGCACCTTTCTGTTGAGCCGAGACGCCAACAGATCCACCTCGGGGATGCCCCACCGGAGACACAACTGATGATACACCTCCAGATGAAGGGACCACTCCCATTCGTCCAATGCCTGCTGACAGTTTTCCACCCCGGGAATGTATACGGCGGAGAGAATGCTGGTTACCTCCTGAGCCGCCCGGACACATTTTGTGCCCCCTTGGTGATTGACATAAGCCACGGTCATGGCATTGTCTGATTGAATGCGCACTGGACATCCCTTAAGACGATTTGTCCAATGGTCAATGCAAAGTCTGATCGTTCGGAGTTCAAAGACATTGATCGGTAGTCTTGACTCTTCCAGTGTCCAGATCCTTGCCGAGGATGCCCCCCAGCCGGACAGGCTGGCAGCCGTGGAGACTACTGTCCAATACAAAGGGGAGAAAGGATTTGCCCAGCCGAAGCACCCGAGAACGAAGCCACCATATAAGGGACTCTTTCGTTCCCTGGCTCAGCCGGATCAGATTGTCCAGAGACTGTGTAGTCTTGTCCCATTTGACCAGAATCTCCCTTGCAGGGACCTCGTATGGAACTGTGCAAACGAACTTGCCTCAAAGGTAGACACCATCAGGCCCAGCGCCCGCATTCAAGTCCGGAGGGATGACCATCTGCTGGACAGCAGGAGACAAATTGCAGCCTGCAATGTCTGGAGTTTGTCCAGAGGAAGGATCACTCTGGCTAAGGCCGAGTCCAGAGTCAGACCCAGTAGCTTTGTGGACGGAACCAGAGCAGACTTCTAAAAATTCAGAATCCAGTGCAACTCCCTCAGAGTTTGTATGGTGATATCCAGGTTTTCCACCAGAGCAGTAGGGGGCTCGTAGAAGGAGATCATCCAAGTAGCCCAGTACCGCGATCACCCATTGGCGTAACAACGCCAGCACCGGGGCTAACACTTTTTTGAAGACCCGAGGAGCAGAGGCGAGACCAAAGGGTAACGCAACAAACTGATAATGCTCCTCTCCCACGGCAAAGTGGAGGAAGCGCTGGTGACCGGCACATATTGGAATGTAAGGGTAAGCATCCTTGATGTCAATAGAGGCAAGAAAATCTCCCTGATGCAGGGATGCAACCACCGTGCGAATGGACTTCATCCTGAACTTCTGCAATGCAGTTCAGCACCTTGAGGTCCAGGACTGGACACACTTTGCCTTCCTTTCTGGGAACTGTAAACTGGTTTGAGTAAAAACCCTGAAAACATTCTGAAGTCAGAACCGGGACAATCACCCCTTGAAGCAACAAGTCTTGTACAGCCCCAAACAGATCCTGTAAACGGTGTGGGGACAGGCGCAAATTGGAAGGAAAGAACCTTGCCGGGGGACAAGAGTGAAACCCGATCTTGTAGCCAGACTGTCCACAGGCCCAGAAACCACCAGCAAAGACGTTCCCCCCACCTCCGATACGGGTGAGGGCGCACCTTCATGCTGAAGGAGCTTTGTCCACGGGTCTGGAGAAGCCCACTCTCGGGCTTGCCAGACCAGGTTCCTTTGAATCCTCCAGAAGAGTGTATATATTGCAGGTTACAGCCTCCGGCTTCCTGTTAGCTGGATCCTTAAAGGCCGGGGACTCTTCAACCGGAATCATAGTTGCCTTGTTCAACCTGGAATCCGGAGGGTCCACCACCGGTGGAACAGTCCACTTCTTAAAAAGGAACTCCCCATAGGGGTAATGCCTAGTAAATCACTTAGGAACCCCAAGGGGACGCTTTGGTTTTCCCCACTCTTTAGCGACAATTCTGTCAAAATAGGAGGAGGAAAGGACACGCCTTTGCTCTTCTGGATGGCTTGTGAGTGCCAAAGTGCATCCTGCATCTTCAAGGTCTCACTCACAGATACAATCAGTGCTTTCACCAGCACCTTTTCGGGCGCAGTTGCAGATGTGGAGGAATCATCCTCACTATCTGTTGATTCCAGGCGCGTGGTCGCAGACGCAGCAGAGTGACCCACGTTAGCGGCAGCCGAATCAGATTCAAGATCTGATGAGACAGATGAGGCAGGGAAAGGCAGGGGGGCGATTTTTGCTAGCCCGTTGCCTGAAAACCACCTCCACCTGGGACACAAAGGACTCCAGGACTGCCTTCAGTGCATCGATAGGTGGTTGGGACCCAGAGGGCCCTGCAGCCTCAGAGAGGGGGTCAGATAGGGTGATGTGTGCCAAAGACTCCATGAGTCCCACCAGGGGGACCCCAAAACACTGCAAAGCACAACCCCCACTGCATTGGCAGCACCACCCAGTCGCCAGGCACAAGCAATAAGCGATCCTTGAGCAGAGAGGGAGAGAACCTCACCAGACTCACCACCCAGCAGAAACAGGCACCCGCAGCCAGCAGGATAATCTACACTCCATGTGCGGTGATCAGTAAGTGAAAGGATCAAGGAGTCAGCACCAGGGGATGAAGTTGGGCTCCCACCACTGAAATCGCAGCCCGCGGGGCTCCACTGTCATGCCCGCCGCTATTTTCGATGACAAAACCACCACAAAATGGCCACCAGACTACAAAAACATGGCCGCCCTGCATAGGAATACACAGGTTACAGCAAAGTGGTGACACCACAAGGCTCCCCGGGTCACAGGAGAGATCCCTAGGCTTCATGGACAGATGGCGTCAATCGTGTGCGGCGGCAACCAGGTGAGGAGTACAAAGACAAGTGTGTCTTGCCTACATTTAAGCGTGGTGGTGGGAGTCTCATGGTCTGGGGCTGTATGAGTGCTGCCGGCACTGGGGAGTTACAGTTCATTGAGGGAATCATGAATGCAAACATGTACTATGACATACTGAAGCAGTACATGATCCCTTCCCTTCGAAGACTGGGCCGCAGGGCAGTATTCCAACATGATAACCATCCCAAACACACCTCCAAGACAACCAACTGCCTTGCTAAAGAAGTTGAGGGTAAAGGTGATGGACTGGCCAAGCATGTCTCCAGACCTAAACCCTATTGAGCATCTGTAGGGCATTCTCAAACGGAAGGTGGAAGAGCCCAAGGTCTCTAACATCAACCAGCTCCCTGATGTCATCATGGAGGAGTGGAGGAGGACTCCAATGACAACCTGTGAATCTCTGGTGAACTCCATGCCCAAGAGGGTTAAGAAGGCAGTGCTGGAAAATAATTATGGCCACACAGAATATTGAAACTTTGGGCCTAATTTAGACATGTTCACTTAGGGGTGTACTCACCTTAGTTGCCAGCGGTTTAGACATTATGGCTGTGTGTTGAGTTATTTTGAGGGGACAGCAAATTTACACTGTTATACAAGCTGTACACTCACTACTTTACATTGTAGCAAAGTGTCATTTATTCAGTGTTGTCACATGAAAAGAGAAAATAAAATATTTACAAAAATGTGAGGGGTGAGATACTGTGTATATATATATATATATATATATATATATATATATATATATATATATATATATATATATATATATATATATATATATATATATATATATACACACACACACAAATACACTGCTCAAACAAATTAAAATAACACTTTTTAGTCAGAGTGTAGCATTAAGTCAATTAACCTCCTGGGATATTGATCTGGTCAGTTAGGTAGCAGAGAGGGTTGTTAATCAGTTTCAGCTCCTTTGGGGTTTTTAAAATTTACAACAGGTGCACTAGATGGGCAACAATTAGACAATATTCAAAACAGGAATGGTTTTACAGGTGGAGGACATGGATATTTTTTTTCCCTACTCCTCTTTTCTGTTTTTTCACTAGTTGTACCTTTGGCTAGGGTCAATGACACTTGCATGAGGCAATACCTGGATCCTATAGAGGTTGCACAGGCAGTCCAACTCCTTCAGGATGGCACATCAATACGTGCCAATGCCAGAAGGTTTTTTCACTTAGATTTTTTGGGTGTCTTTGAATTCAGCCCTCTGTAGGTTGATCATTTTCATTTTAATCAAATAATGTGGCATGCTTTCGTTGCTAACATAATCTAGTCCACCTAGTCCATATCAGTATAGATATCCAGCAAGATATTTTTCCCCTTAAGGTCTGATGTGCTTTCAAAGTGATCCTTTCATTTTTTTAGCAGTGTATATACACACACATACACACACACACACACTCATGTAAACAAACATTTTCAAACATTTCATTAACATTTTTTTTGTTTAATGAAATAAACACTTTTTGCGCAAGCACAGATAACGTTTTTTGCAGGACACCGGGATACCAGGAAATTTCCAGGTAGGCCAGCAAGTCCCCTTGCCCTGGGGCTTGCTGAAAATCAATTACACCTGTAAAAAGCCCGACATGTACACTGCGCATGCGCCACTGCACGGGAAAGCCTGTACACACTCGGCTATTCTCGGGCAGACGGCACATGTGCGGTGACAAGATGGCACCAGGCGGTGCCATTTTTAAATGTAAGGCACCTCACCAAAGGGTAAGTGAGACCCCTCCGCAGCCTCTGCATCTCCTGCACCATGCCTGCAGCCCCTGCATCTCCTGCACCATGGCCGCAGCCCCTGCACCATGCCCGCAGCCCCTGCATCTCCTGCACCATGCCCGCAGCCCCTGCATCTTCTGCACCATGCCCGAAGCCCCTGCATCTCCTGCACCATGCCCGCAGCCCCTGCATCTCCTGCACCATGCCCGCAGCCCCTGCACCATGCCCACAGCCCCTGCACCATACACGCAGCCCCTGCATCTCCTGTACCATGCCCGCAGCCCCTGCATCTCTTGCACCATGCCTGAAGCCCTGCATCTCCTGTACCATGTCCGCAGCCATGTCTTTAGAAGCATACTGATGATGCCTCTGATGACGTCATACCGATGAAACGCGTAGAGCGCCATTACGTCACTTCCGCGTTCGGTCTGTGGAACGCATTTGCATTACGGAATTGCCGTTTTTTATTACGCCTGTTATACATCTGTGTATGTGAGTATATTACATGGTTTCTTTAATAAAATTACCCATGCGGATTTACACTATGTGGCTTTTCCATCTCTATTCATCTGCGTCTGCTAAATTGGACGGGCATCCGTGGCCTATGCGGCTACGTTTAAGAACTTCAGGCATACCTGCATCAGCCATACCCATCCAGAGATTGGGACGGGATATCCCTGTAGGGACCTCAGGCCTATCTGCACCAACTAGATCTATCCAGTGGTTGGGACATGACACCCCTGCAGGGGTTTTCCGTTCTGGTGAGTGCGGTCCTGGGAGAGTGGGGAGCACGAGCACATTTACTTCACCACCTACCTTCAAGTTTTGCCTGGGACTGGCATTTCTATGAACTATTTTTATTAAGGATTAATTCAATTTATATTTATTTATTCACACACTGTGCCTGTAGCACTTTATTATTTTTGGGCATATCACCCAAAAATTATTTTGTGCAGTGATCTACAGCACTTACCACTTTTTAGCACCAAGTCACATTCTGGAGTAGTGTCAATGGAGGATTTTTATTGATTGCTTTTAATGTAAATTATTTATTTATCCAGGATTTATTTATACAGTATGTACACATTTATCCACATTTTCACTCTTTAACTTATGACTACCGTGTATATTATTGTCTTTTGCAGTGGTCACTAACACTTTTTCACCCTTTAGCACATGTCATTTTAGTAATATAAATATTAGTTTTTGATGTATTTATTAATTATTTATTTACTACTATCCTTTTCATACGAGGAATACTAAGGCTACGTTCACATCTTGGCGTTGCTATTTACAGGCGTTTTTTCAGGCGTTTTTATGGGCGTTTTTTCAGGCGTTTTACAGGCGTTTTTGTGCAGGCGTTTTTAGGTTGAAAAAAATAAAAACACCTGTAATCTGCCCAAAAAGAAGCTCATGTACTTTTTTGAGCATTGGGCGTTTTGCTTAAAACGTCAAAATGCTCAGATATGAACAGGGCCATTGAAATGAATAGGATTTGTCTTGTTGGGCGTTTTTTGAGCTGATCCTAGAGCAGAAAAACTCCCCAAAAACGCCCCAAAACGCCCCAAAACGCCTACATGTGAACTTAGCCTTATTTATCCATTTAGCATCTTATCACGTGTGACACCCACACATTTTAAACAGCAATTATACCTTTTTTATTTTTTATAATTTACTTTTGCTGGTTGTAGTTCACCAGACCTAATCAAAACATTCTCCCTAGGCATCGCCACCCATTCCTCTCCTATTTTTTTGTTCAGCACAAGCAACACTGCTTGGGATTTCTAGCTAGCAGACATAGCATTGTCAGGGATAACAGGAAATAAGGAGATCACTGGCAAGAGCAACAGGTAGTTTTTTGTTACTGTTACTTATTACTATCCTATTACTTTGTATTATTTACTATTACCTTTAATGCAAGAAAACATGGTGAAATGTACATGTATTACAGAGATGTACCACACACATTTCTTTTTATTTTGCCCAGACATGCACTTGAAGCCAAGGTCGGGAGATTGCTGTGGTTAAAAGAAAAATTTACAGGCCAACATTACCTCCATGCTTCCCCAGTGAGCCCCCTGAAAATCATAGGCAAATACCATCTGAAAAGTACTCCGCTATGTTTTATATTGGGCTCCTGGGGCACATCAGAGAAACATGGTGACACTGATAAGGTATGGAGCCATTATGGAGGACATGTGCTAAACAGAACCTGTATTAAGTGTACTACATTGAATGGCTGACAGGTTAATGATAAACTTACTTTTGGTTTACCTGCATTTTGAAGAAAGTCTTCCCAATCAAAATATACATTTGGCATTGTCATAATTCCTGCCAAGACAAAAAAAAAGATCTAAAACTGACAAATATGAACACTTCAGATGAATTAGAAAAATTAAAAAAAAGACTTAAAAAGACAGAACCTCCTCCTCTAACACTCATAACTTGGAGAGGTTTCTACATTACTCTTTAATCCTTTCTGATTAGTTATGTTAAGTAGTAAAGCAGATGGCAGGTTGAAGGTGCATTATTAATATCTCATGCTCATAACTAGCAAATAAAAAATGAAAGCACCAAAATGTGCTAATACAAATGTTACTGTATTTCCAAACTTGGATAAATACATGCATCTTTTCATTATATAGAAACTGTCGCATTTAATAACAATAGAAGTTCTTACCTTGAGGTTGGATGTGTATTTTATAGATTGCTTGCGGCTATGAAATAATGACAAAAGAGAAAGAAGCCTTTTTTTATTACAGAATAAAACATCATAATTTATATATTGGAGAGCGTACTCTCCCACTAGCACTGTAGTGAAAGCCAGTCATGCAGAAAGTTTGAGACCTGCAACAATAAATGTGATGGTGACAATTTATTTTCACATTTTCATAAAATGTTGATGTTTTTTTTATTTATCTAGAAATCTTTTGAAGAAAAGTGTTATACTCATGTTTACACGGGCATCCGCATACACCACGGCACAGCCATTCGTGTCCAAGAGCAGCTGTACGTAGCACCTGGCTTCCCAGGCAGGGGAAATACACCGGGATTTACATTCCATGGTCTCAGATGCTCATGTGCAAAAGGCCCTACTAACAAGATATTTAACCTGTTGTTGCGCAACACATGTGTCAGCAAAAGGGTGGGCTTTAACGTCCACACACTGCACATATGCATCACTAGGCCTCCAATGTTCCTGTACTAATAGCGCACGCACTGCACACTCAGCACAGAAACTGAGCTATTAGAGACAGCTCTCAGTTTTGACTAACTATTGGCAGTCAGCAGGACTAGCTCCCAGTCATGTGACTGCTGTCACAGCCAATCACAGTGGTCACATGATCACTGATCCTCCCTGCCCCCCGGGTGTTTAGGACTTTTTTAAAGTGATGGTGGGCCAGGCAAGAAGGTGTTAAAGAAGAAGGTGTTAAAGTGACCCTTCACAATCCCCATATTAAATGAAATGTCAGCCTGAGATTTATCATCTAAGAAGCTTTCACGAGGTCCTGAGGACCCTAAATTCTGGGGCTCAAAATCATGAAAATATCAACCACAGAATGAGCAGTCAAATGCTGCCCCTTCACCTCCCACTGCTCCCTACCCTACAAGACAGGGCAATTCTTGACATTTTATTCTTCAATTCCTATTGGTCGTTCAAAATGAGGGGAAGCCTCAGTGTCCATTGGCAAGTTCCTAGGCACAGGAATGAGCAGCCCTGGCCTTGACTTTTCTTTCATAAGTCGGTATATATAAATGCCAAAAGATTCACCGATCTCAGAACACTCTGAAAGTTAGATGAAGTGAGCTTTAGGTTTTACTGAACAAGGGGCTTGTCTGACCTCTGCAAACAGACCACTGCCTACATACGCTCTTTATTCTTTTTTATTCCAACACGCTCTTTATTCTCCAATTCCTATCGGTCGTTCAAAATGAGAGGAAGCCTCAGTGCCCAATCACAAATTGCTAGGCACATAAGTGGGCAGCGCAGGCCTTGCTCTTAATGAGACGTATGGTGTCCTGGGGTATATCCTCCTAGATCTAGACTAGGGTATCATTGAGCTACTGAACAGACTGGGGTGCCATCTGGCTGCGTAAGATGGACAGAAACATAATGTCCCAGAGATGTTCTATTGGATTTAGGTCAGGCGAGTGTGGGAGCCATTCAATGGTATCAATTCCTTCATCCTCCAGAAACTGGCTGCATAATCTTGCACCAGGAGGAACCCAGGACCCACTGTACCAGTGTGGGGTCTGACAATGGGTCCAAGGATTTCATCCCAATGCCTAATGGCAGTCAGGGTGCACCTGTTGCTACTTTCTCTAACACCAAAGCAACTGAAACTGATTAACAACTCCCTCTGCTACTTAAATGACCAGATCAATATCCCAGAAGTTGAACTGACTTGATGCTATACTCTGAATAAAAAGTGTTCTTTTCATTTTTTGAGCAATGTATATAGCCGTTTTAAACTGGGAGTTCATCTGGGGGTCAAACCCGTCAGCGATTTCGAAATGGGAAACTAAGAGTCCTGCCTAAAGCCTTATACACACAATGAAAATATTGGGAAAATGATCGTCAGTTCTTCTTTTTGCATGCTAGTCTCATATCGAAAAACCAATAGGTTACTTAGGGTACTGAAGTTATAAAAATTCCTGTACGACAGAACACGACTTTAGAAGTGATGTGTAATGTGTTGTATTGTATTCTTTGGTTTCCGAGCATGCGTAGTATTGCTCTTGCGGTTTTTTTTTTTTTTTGGACAAATACTGTACTGCGAAAAATGTTCAATCTGGTTATGTACGAGAAAAGTTTCATGTTTGTTCCTTCAGATAATTTCAAATTAACAGTTGTGATCGGCTCTCGAAAGCTGTGTACTTATGAATAGATTATTACATTATCTCACGTACACATTCAAAGCAGTATTTTTCAGCCAATTTTCTCATTGTGTGTACTGGGATTAAGAAAAGGCAACAGATGAAATTATTATTTACCAGAAAACTACAATGTAACCCTGTGAACAGATCTGAGATTGCTCACAGATAGGTAACTGACACTGGACCAGAAGAAATGTGTTAGTAGCAACAATGCCAGATTTTATTAATTTAGATGTAGTAAAGGCCCACCTGTATACATAAAGCTGAAGATTTAGACTACAATCTTTACTGAAGCTAAGCATTATTGCCTTTTATATTCTGTAATTACATCCCGCAAATTGATATTATTATTCATTATTGTGCTTACAATAAAAGCCATCATTAAACTGCAGATTTGTGACCAATCTCTAACTGTTGAATCATACAGCAGAAAATTCATAATAACCTAATAAACTACAAGGTAATTTGTGCTTCCCCTGGCATTAAACATTGCAATCCATGACAACAGAACATTCAGGTCTTGGATTGTATGGCACTGGGTGCATGTGCAAAGATTTTATAATTGGCAGCCAAATTAAGAAATAAAAGCTTCTAAAATCAGAAAATCCAATCACCAGATATTGGGCTTGAAAAATTGGATTTTTGTCTTACTGTGAAATCCTTTTCTCGGAAGTTCATTGACAGACGCAGTCTCTGTTTTTCATAACAGTAGGGTTATACTGCCCCCTAAAGGAGTAGGACGCTAGGCAAAAAAAAAGTTCTGGCTACGCCTATGGGCAGTCCCAGGGGGTATACCCTCTCTCCCTGCTAAAGGATGACAGTTTTGTATCAAAGCAGTGTCAGAGAAAACAATACCAACCCAACTGAAAATAAAGGGGCGGTTACTGCGTCCGTCAATGAACTTCAGAGATTTTACGGTAAGACAAAAATCCAATTTCCTCTATCGTTCATTGACGGATGCAGTCTCTGTTCTTCATAACAGTAGGGACGTCCCAAAGCAGTGCCTTAAAGATGAGGGGTGGGAACAGCAGAAAATAATTCCCCAAGGCTGAAACATAGCCAACTAGGCAACATAGGACTCATCAGAACAACAAGATGTGACCCACCTAAAAAAAACATTAAACACCCTCAAGGGAGACTAAAAACACCCTTAAACAGCAGCCTGCAAAACTTTGCGCGGAAAGGAGGCATCTGCAGATGCCAGCACATCCACCTTATAAAACTTTGTGAAGGTATGAACAGACGACCAGATAGCCGCCTTGCAAATCTGAACCACAGATGCCTGATGGCGAAAGGCCCAGGAAGCACTAAGGGCCCGAGTAGAATGCGCCCTAACAGGGAAAAGTGACCCTTAACTGAATAACCCTGCACAACTGTATAAAAGTTACGCACCAGGGAATGGGTGGCTAGTAGCCTTTGGAAAAAAATCGCCAAGGCCGAAACCTGACCCTTGATAGTACTCAAGGCCAGTTTTTGATCAACTCCCCACTGAAGGAAGGCCAAGATCCGAGCCAAGGAGTAAGAGCGCGAGGGAACCTCAATAGACTCACAGAAGCAATATACGACTTCCACGTACAATGATAGATCTTTCTAGAAGTCGGTTTTCTCACTTTTAGCAGAGTGGGAATCATTGCACCAGACAATCCCTTGTCCTTCAGCACCTGGCTTTCAGCAGCCAAGCCGTCAAAGCCAGTGACTGTAAAGAAGGATGGAAGATCGGCCCTTGAGAAAGTAGATCCTCCCTGAGATGAAGTCTTCAAGCGAATACCCTGAACAGGTCAGTGTACCAAGCTTGGCGAGGCCAGTCCAGAGCCACAAGGATGACTGGAATCCCTTCCGCCTCAATCCTGCGAAGAAGTCTTGGCAGCAACTTGAGAGGGGGAAAAAGCATACATCAGCTGATACTAAGCCCACGGAGCCACCAGCGCGTCTGTGGCATCTGCCAGAAGGTCACGAGATCGGGCCACAAACCTTTGCACTTTCCTGTTGATCCGAGACGTCAACAGATCTACAGTATCTCACAAAAGTGAGTACACCCCTCACATTTTTGTAAATATCTTATTATACCTTTTCATGTGACAACACTGAAGAAATTACACTTTCCTACAATGTAAAGTAGTGCGTGAACAGCTTGTATACCAGTGTAAATTTACTGTCCCCTCAAAATAACTCAACACACAGCCATTAATGTCTAAATCGCTGGTAACAAAACTGAGTACACCCCTAAGTGAAAATTGTCCAAAATGGGCCCAAAGTGTCAATATGTTTTGTGGCCACCATTTTTTTCCAGCGTTGCCTTAACCCTCTTGTAAATGGAGTTCACCAGAGCTTCACAAGTTGCCACTGGAGTCCTCTTCCACTCCTCCATGATGACATAACGAAGCTGGTGCATGTTAGAGACCTTGCGCTCCTCCATCTTCCATTTGAGGATGCCCCCCAGATGCTCAATAGGGTTTAGATCTAGAGACATGCTTGGCCAGTCCATCACCTTTACCTTCATCTTCTTTAGCAAGGCAGTGAGCGTCTTGGAGGTGTGTTTGGGGTCGTTATGTTGGAATACTGCCCTGCGACCCAGTCTGTGAAGGGAGGAGATCATGCCCTGCTTCAGTATGTCACAGTACATGTTTGCCTTCATGGTTCCCTCAATAAAATGTAGCTCCCCAATGCTCTTCTCCTGCAGCATTCATGCAGCCCCAGACCATGACACTCCCACCACCATGCTTGACCATAGGCAAGACACACTTGTCTTTGTACTCCTCACCTGGTTGCTGCCACACACGTTTGAGACTATCTGAACCAAATAAGTTTATCTTGGTCTCATCAGACCACAGGGCATGGTTCCAGTAATCCATGTCCTTAGTCTGCTTGTCTTCAGCAAACAGTTTGCGAGCTTTCTTGTGCATCATCTTTAGAAGAGGCTTCCTTCTGGGACGACAGCCATGCAGACCAATTTGATGCAGTGTGCGGCGAATGGTCTGAGCAATGACAGGTTGACCCTCCACCCCTTCAACCTCTGCATAAATGCTGGCAGCCTTCATACGTCTATTTCCTAAAGGCAACCTCTGGATAGGACGCTGACCACATGCACTCAACTTCTTTGGTCGACCATGGCGAGGCCTGTTCTGAGTGGAAACTGTCCTGTTAAATGGCTGTATGGTCTTGTCCACTGTGCTGCAGCTCAGTTTCAGGGTCTTCACAATCTTCTTATAGCCTGGGCCATCTTTATGTAGAGCAACAATTCTTTTTTTCAGATCCTCAGAGAGTCCTTTTCCATGAAGTGTCATGTTGAACTTCCAGTGACCAGTATGAAATAGAGGGAGCGATAATGCCAAATTTAACACACCTGCGACCTTGTAACACTAACGAGTGACATGACACCGAGGAGGGAAAATGGCTAATTGGGCCCAATTCGGACATTTTAACTTATGGGTGTACTTACTTTTGTTGCCAGCAGTTTAGACAGTAATGGCTGTGTGTTGAGTTATTTTGAGGGCACAGCAAATTTAAACTGTTATACAAGCTGTACACTCACTACTTTCCATTGTAGCAAAGTGTCATTTCTTCAGTGTTGTCACATGAAAAGATATAATAAAATACAGGCGGTCCCCGGGTTACAAACATCTGACTTACAAACGACTCCTACTTACAAACGGAGGGAGACAACAGGAAGTGAGGAGAATTCTAGCCCTAGGAAGGGAAATTCACTCCTGTAAGAGTTCTCATGAGAAAAAGGTGTCTCCGCTGAAGCTTTATCACCAATCCTTGTTTCCACAACAACCCAAAATTTTCAAAATCCAGTTGTCATAGGGACAGAAAGTGAGGTGAAATCTTCTGAACAAGGGTAGAGACAGCAAAACAAATGGTACAAGGGTGTTAACCCTTCCCTATGCTATCCAAAAAACTTAAAACATTTTATTTTGGCTGGGGCTACACTTAATAAATGTACCTGTTTCAACTTGCAAACAAATTCGACTTAAGAACAAACCTACAGTCCCTATCTTGATTGTAACCCGGGGACCGCCTGCATTTACAAAAATGTGAGGGGTGTACCCACTTTTGTAAGATACTGTACTTCTGGAGTGCCCCAACGAAGGCACAACTGCTGGACCACCTCCGGATGGAGAGACCATTCCCCTTCTGCCGACTGATGTAATCCGCCTGCCAATTTTCCACTCCTGGAATGTGATCGGCGGAAAGAGCTGGAATAAAGCGTTCCACCCATCAAAGGATGCTTGCCACCTCTAAGGCCGCAGGGACACTCCTGGTGCCCCCATGGTGATTGACATAAGCCGCAGTCGTGGCATTGACCGATTGAAAGCGCACTGGACAGCCTTGAAGGTAGTCCGTCCAGTGAACTAGGCAAAGCCCGATTGCTCTCAGCTCCAGAACATTGATCAGTAACCTGGATTCTTCCAGAGACCAGACCCCTTGAGCAGAAAGCTTGCCTAGAACACCTCCCCACCCGGACAGACTGGTATCCGTGGTGATCACTGTCCAATATAGGGGGAGGAAGGATTTTCCTAGATTGAGCCTTGGGGACCAAAGCCACCATATCAGGGATCCCCTGGTCCCTGGCCTAGCTGGATCTGGTTGTTCAGGGAATTTGGATCTTTGTTCCATTTGAGAAGGATTTCCTTCTGGAGGATTCTCGTGTGGAATTGAGCAAAAAGGACCGCCTCGAAGGACGACACCATCAGTCCCATAACTCTCATACAAGTCCCAAGGGACGACCATTTGCTGGACAGCAATAGCTGAATCGCAGTCTGGAAGTTTTTCCGGAGGAAGAAATACCCTGGCTGAGGACGAATCCAAAGTCAGGACCAGATAGTCCAGTCTCATGGAAGGAACCAGGGACGACTTCTGAAGGTTCAGAATCCACCGGAACTCCTCCAGAGTTCTCATGGTGATCTCTAAGTTTGTCACCAGCACTGTGGGAGACTCTGCACAGAGAAGTAGATCTTCCAGGTAACCCAAAACCGATATCCCCCGCTGGCGTAACAACACCAGGGCCGGAGCCAACACCTTTGAGAAGACATGAGTAGCAGAAGTAAGACCAAAGGGTCATGCCACAAACTGATAGTGATCCTCTACCACGGCAAAACGGAGAAACTGTTGATGTCCTGCACATATTGAAATGTATAGGTAGACATCTTTGATGTCTTTGGAGGCCAGGAAATCCCCCTGATGTAGGGAAGCCACCATTGTGTGAATGGATTCCATCTTGAATTTCTGAACTCGCAGGAAGCAATTTAGTGCCTTTAAGTCCAGGACTGGAAGCACCTTGCCTTCCTGGTGACCGTAAACAGGTTTGAGTAAAAGCCCTGAAAACGTTCTGAAGACGAAACCGGAACTATTACTCCTTGTTGTAGCAGGTCCTGTACCGCCCCAAAGAGAGCCTGTAAGCGTTCTGGGGACAGTCGTGCATTGGAAGGGAAAAACCTTACCGGTGGGACAGATCGAAACTCGATCTTGTAACCGGACCGTATCACCTCATGAACCCACTTGTCTTGTATACGGGATAGCCACAGGTCCAGGAACTGGCAAAGATGTCCCCCAACCCCAGACACGGGTGAGGGCGCACCTTCATGCCGAAGGGGTCTTATCTGCAGTTCTGGAGAAACCAGATTTCTGTTTGCCAGACAAGGAGTTGCTTGGAGCCACCAGAGGAGGCCTTGAAGGACTTCGATCCTTTATCACTTGTCTCTGAGGGATGAAAAAACTTTGTGTGCTGAAAAGGAGGGACCTCGTCTAAAACGAGAGTCCTTACCCTTGTTAGCCTGTGGGAGAAAGGTACTCTTACCCCCTGTAGGACCTTTGATAATGTCATCAAGGGTAGCCCCAAACAGGCGATCACCTTGAAAAAGTAGATCAGTCAAGGCTTTCTTTGAGATCTGATCCGCAGACCAGCATTTTAGCCAAAGTATACGCCGGAGGATCATCACCGAAACCGACAGTCGGCCAATATTGGAGACGCATCCAGCGAGGCATCGCAAACTAAATGCAGCCCGTGCACCAACTGGTCCGTCAGCTCCGCTGAAGTAGTAACTTAGCCCATTCAGTCAAGGTTTGTGACACAAGGGCAATAGTAAACACTGGTCTTAGTGCAGACTCCACCAGGGAGTACATATTGCGGGCCACAGACTCCGCCTTTCTATTCGCGGGATCCTTAAAGGACGGGGAATCCTCCACTGGGATCATGGCAGCTTTATTCAGTCTGGAGACTGGAGGGTCCACTGTAGGTGGCACAGTCCACTTTTTAATAAAGGACTCCTCAAAGGGGTAGCGTCTAGCTATCCGCTTAGGCACCCCAGGGGGATGCTTTGGGCGGTCCCATTCTTTTTTGACCATGTTGTAAAAATACGCGGGAAGGGGGAAAACCTTTGCCGCTCTGGATGGCTTGTGAGTGCCAAACGTAACCTGCGCCTCAGTCTCAGCTGCGCCCTCCATTTTTAGGGTCTCACACACAGAAACAACCAGTGCGTCCACTAGCGCCTTTTCTTGCGTGGTGGCAGAGGGAGAGGTATCATCCTCACTATCAGAGGAGACAGGGCGCAAGGTAGTAGACCCGGCAGGGAGACCTACGTCTGCGGTGGCTGAATCAGATTCAGAATCTGATACATCAGATGAGGAAGGGGTAGGTGGGGGGCGTTTTTGGCACATCGCCCCTTACAGGCCACCCCCACCCGGGACACAAAGGATTCCAAGACTGCCGACAGTGCATCTATGGATAGCTGGGATCCTGAGGGGCCTGCAGCCTCCTTGAGGGGGGTCAGGTGAGGAAGAAAGTTCCGCAGGATCCATGTTGCACCAGAGCATCCCCTCAGCAAAAAGTTGCGAAAAAAAAAGTTTTTTTTTTTTTTAAGAACGTCCCACCGCGCTATAGTGCCCCAAGAGGTCAGGCAGAATGCACTGAAGACCCCCAGCAGAGAGAGAGAGAGACTCCCCAGACTCACCACCCGCACCAGAGATGCACCAGGAAGGCCCAGAACGTCTGTACAGCACATGTCTGCAGCAATCTCGATCAGCATCAGCACCAGGGATAGGGATGGGCTCCACCATTAAAAAAACGCCCCTAGGGGCTCCAAGATTTTATTTGGGAATCCACCGCAAAATGGCTGCCGGGTGTACCAACATGGCTGCCCATCTTTCGCAGCACATGGGCTACATGAAAATGGTGGCCCCGCGCAGCCTGCAGAGCTTCTGGGGGCCTCGAGGGGATCCCCCCAGCCTCCTGGATGGGATCGACAGGAAGGGAGCCCTGGAAGTGACAGGTGAATCCCCCCCTGCATGATCGATCATCCGGTCGCCAGGGGCGCAGCCCCCTGCCCCCACCGTCGGCCTTAAGCCTGGTCCCAGCCCCCAGGGAGTAGCTTCAAGCGTCCCATAGCACCAATAGTGAGGGGGGAGAGGGGGGATAGGTAAGGGGGGTGTGTGTGACAGTACAGAGAACCCGGGGGTGCAAGGGTCCGAATGTCCTAAGGAGGGGCCCGCGTCCACCCCTAAACCCGCCAGGGGGAGAGGGGGGAACCTTTTACTCACCATACCTGGAACAGGCGGGCGCCATCTCCTGCCAGAACCCCTGTCTGCCGAAGTGGGGTGGGCTGTCGCCCGATAGGAACGCTGCGACTCGGGCCTAGACCCAATCGTATGCGACCAGGTGAGACGTTTAACTCGCAGGGCCAGTCCCCGTCTGGTGGGACTATGTCGCGGCTGGGGTCTACGCATGCTCGCTAGCCGGCTGGGGTGACTACTGGGTCTATATATCCAGCCCGTCGCCCAGATCTGGCTTAGTTGCTTGTAAATCTCACAGGAAAAATATCTGGTGAAAAAAAAACTATCTAGAAAAAATAATCTAGAAGAGATCAGAGATCCCAGCAAAGGAACTAGGTCCTCACTCCTGATTAGGCAGATTAAAACAGGCATCCTATAGCAGGGAGAGAGGGTATACACCCTGGGACTGCCCATAGGCGTAGCCAGAACTTTTTTTCTGCCTAGTGTCCTACTCCTTTATCGGGCAGCACTAAACCTACACTCATCCAAAGTTGCGTCAAAGTTACACTCCAAAGTCAGCCGCAAACTTTGGAGTCATACAAGTGTGAACAGAGCCTTACAGGTGTCAAGAGCTTAAGCGTATATTTAATTGGCCAGAATAAAAATGTATTCCAGCAACTGAAATGAATAAACGCTCAAGTGCTAAACGCGCCTATCGTTTAGGCGCATTTAAAAGCATTTAGCAGCGTCAAGCAGTTTTCTGCCAAAACTCTGCTGCTCCTGGATGCACTGACTGTTGGATTATTTTCCTGTATCTATAAGCTTCTGCCACTTAATGCTGCTAAAAGCCTTTGGGGACATGGACACATAAGATAACATGCAGGCGAGTTTATAGGCAGGACAAATAAATGCCTGAAGCCACTAGGAGCAGCTGCAAAAACGTCTTATATCTTACAAAACTGTATTAGAACCATAAAAAAGCAGTGAAAAAAGGTAGGACCAATAATAAATTATCAAATTTTAACCTGTTTACGACCACCCGCTGCAGTTATACGGCGGCAGGCAGCCGCTCCCAGGCAAATTGACGTAGCTGTACATTGCTTGCGCACAGGAGGCTAGGGGGCACGCTCCCGCCCCGGCTCGTCAGCGGAAAAGCCAATGCAGTGGGCAGGCAGCTCTGATTGCCGCCAGGCACCCGCGATCGTTCCCCGCTGAGAGAGAACGGTCAGCTGTTGTAAACACAGCTGACTGTTCTTCTCCCTGGAATGATCATAGAGCCCATGTAATCCTTCTATATAGGATCACATGTCTATATGGTCATTTCAGAAGCCACGCCCCCCTCACAGTTAGAATCACTCCCCTAGGCTCACATTTAACCCCTTGATCACTCACAATGTTAACCCCTTCCCTGCCAGTGTCATTACAGTAACAGTGCATATTTTTAGCACTGATTACTGTAGTAATGTCACTGGTACCCCCCAAAGATGTCAAAAATGTCAGTCAGTGGTCCGATCTGTCTGCCGCAATGTTGCAGTCCCGCAATAAATCGCAGATTGCCGCCATTATTAGTAAAAAAAAAAAAAAAAACAATAAAAATTACATAAATCTTTCCCATAGTTAGTAGACGCGATAACTTTTGCATAAACCAATCAAAATACGCTTATTGCGATTTTTTTTTTTACCAGAAATATGTAGCAGAAAACAAATTGGCCCAAAATGTTAAAAAAAAAATAGATTTTTACATTTTTTTTGAGAATGTCATATAGCAGAATGTGAAAAATAGTTTTTTTTTTTTTCAAAATTGTAGTTTTTTTTTTAATTTATAGCGCAAAAAATAAAAATTGCACAGGTGATCAAATACCACCAAAGGAAAGCTCTATTTGTGGGGAAAAAAAGGACATCAATTTTATTTGGGTACAGCGTCGCAGAACCGCACAATTGTCCGGTAAAGCAACGCAGTGCTGAATCGCAAAACAGGGCCTGGTCAGGAAGGGGGCATATCCTTCTGGTCTTAAAGTGCACTCACAATAGCACTTTCAACCAGCCCCAGGCATAGTTCAACCCCTAAGACATGTTTGTTTGTGTATTGCGAGTGCTCCAAACTGCCCCTGGGACCAATTAACCGCACAGTGCCCAGAACCACTTAGAACAGGTGGTCCCCGGTGTGGTTCACTTGTGATCCAATGCTGGTTGGCTGCAATGTGAGTACAAACTGTGCCGGAGCACAGTCCTCTCCATAGAGAACTATACAGTGATACAGGGATCGCAGGTCAAATTCCCCGGGAACACTTCCGTGGAAACCAGTGTGAGTGCAAACCAGCGAGGGTGTGGGGAGGGGAGAGAATTTAACTTGGCATTGTTCAGTTAAACTGACCCAAGTGTAAGTACACCCTGGGACATTGACGGCAAACCTTGGCACCCCAGATCTTTGGGAACTATATTTCCCATGATGCTCACCAAGACTGCAGAGTGCATGGGCATCATGGGAAATATAGTACCAAAACACCTGAGGTGCCAAAGTTCGCCATCACTGCCCTAGAATAATTAATGAACCTTAAAAGGAAGTAGTAATATTTAAAAAAAATAGACTACAGTATATTAGAAACAATGTAATTGTCTAAAAATGTAAATACCACCTTAATAATACCATGTACTATAATCTATTGAAAAGAGGTTTAGGGCAAAAGGATTTTTCTTTGTACAAACAAGGATAACGTTACAGCAAATAGAGGGTTAAAAACATATAATTATTACAATTAAAAGACATTTGTAATAAAGATTATATATTTTTAACCCTCTTTTTGATGTAATGTCCTTGTTGGTACAAAGAAAAATCCTTTTGCCCTAAACTTCTTTTCAATAGACTTATTTTGTAGGATTTAGGTATGATCGTATATAATACTTGCATTGAGTACAGTTCCTTACACTACATACTATAATAATATAAGTATTTTTAAAATGTTTTAGAAATTTTTATACAGTATATACACATTATATTACCAAAAGTATTAGGACGCCTGCCTTTACACGCACATGAACTTTAATGGCATCCAGTCTTAGTCTGTAGGGTTCAATATTGAGTTGGCCCAGTCTTTTCAGCTATAACAGCTTCAACTCTTCTGGGAAGGCTGTCCACAAGGTTTAGGAGTGTGCCTATGGGAATGTTTTACCATTCTTTCAGAAGCACATTTGTGAGGTTAGGCACTGATGTTGGACAAGAAGGCCTGGCTCACAGTCTCCACTAAAATTCATTTTAAAGTTGTTCTATCAGGTTGAGGTCAGGACTCTGTGCAGGCCAGTCACGTTCCTCCACCCCAAACCCACTCATCTATGTCTTTATGGACCTTGCTTTGTGCACTGGTGTGCAGTTATGTTGGAACAGGAAGGGGCCATCCCCAATATGTTCCCACAAAGATAGACTTAGAGCTAAGCTAGAGAAACTTAACATAAATAAATCCCCGGGACTGGATGGCTTGCACCCGAGGGTTCTAAATGAGCTCAGCCAGGTGATTGCCAGACCATTATTCTTGATCTTTAAGGATAGTTTACAGATGGGTATGGTGCCAGCTGATTGGAAAAAAGCCAACGTGTTACCAATATTTAAAAAGGGGCCGAGATGTATCCCGGGTAACTATAGGCCGGTCAGCCTAACATCTGTAGTCTGCAAGATTTTGGAGGGGATGTTAAGGGACCACATACAAGACTTTAGTAATGAAAATGGTATTATAAGTAGTAATCAGCATGGATTCATGAAAAATCGTTCTTGCCAAACCAATCTATTAACTTTCTACGATGAAGTGAGCTGCCACCTAGATAAAGGTAAGCCTGTGGATGTGGTGTATCTGGACTTTGCAAAGGCCTTTGACACTGTTCCCCACAAACGCTTACTGTACAAACTAAGGAAGGTAGGTATGGACCATAAGGTGAGTACCTGGATAGAGAACTGGCTCCAGAGGAGAGTCCAGAGGGTGGTGATTAATGGGGAGTACTCGGATTGGGCGGGTGTGGAAAGTGGGGTCCCCCAGGGTTCTGTCCTGGGACCAATCCTGTTTAATTTATTCATAAATGATCTAGAGGAGGGGATATCTAGTACAATCTCAGTATTTGCGGATGATACTAAACTAGGCTTGCCAATATCTTCTATGCAGGATGTGGAAACCTTACAAGCGGAACTGAACAAAATAACGGGGTGGGCAACTACATGGCAGATGAGGTTTAATGTTGAAAAATGTAAAGTAATGCACCTGGGGGCCAGAAACCAGAAAGCAAGCTACTCACTAGGGGGGGAACCTCTGGGTGAGTCTAGGATGGAAAGGGATTTTGGGACAACAGAATACTGGGATGTATAAAAAAGGGGATTCACTCCAGAAATAAAGAGATTATTCTCCCGCTCTACAAGACTCTGGTCCGGCCACATCTGGAGTATGCTGTCCAGTTCTGGGCACCGGTCCTCAGGAAGGATGTGCTGGAACTGGAGAAAGTCCAGTGCAGAAGGGCAACAAAAATGATTAGGGGAATGGAGGACATCAGCTATGAGGAAAGACTACAAGCACTGAACCTATTCTCTCTGGAGAAGAGACGATTGAGGGGGGATATGATATCAGTGTATAAACACTGTACTGGCGACCCTAGCATAAGGAACAAACTATTCAGAGAAAGGAGATACAATAAGACACAGGGCCACTCACTAAAACTAGAGGAAAGGCGGTTTAACCTTAAAGTGCGTAAGGGGTTCTTCACTGTAAGAGCAGTAAGGATGTGGAATTCTCTTCCACAAGCAGTCGTATCAGCAGGGAGCATTGATAGTTTCAAAAAACTAGTAGATGGGCACCTTAGAGACCACAACATACAGGGGTATACGATGTACGGTTAAAAGCAAACACACACACACACATCATAGGTTGAACTGGATGGACTGATGTCTTTTTTCAACCTCACTAACTATGTAACTATGTAATAAAAAAAAATTGTCCAAAATGTCTTGATATGCTGACGCCTTAGGAGTTCCCTTCACTGGAACTAAGAGTCCCTAAAAAACAACCCCACACCATAATCCCCATAAAGATATGGATAGACACACTCCTAAAGCTTGTGAACAGCCTTCCCAGAAGAGTGAGGTGGAGCCAACAAAATGTGCATGTAAAGGCAGGGGTCTCAATACTTTTGGTAATATAGTGTATGTATGTATGTATATATATAGATATATATATATATATATATATATATATATCTATATATATACATACACACACATAGTATATTCTATAGTCTATACTATATATAGTGTAATTATATATATATATATATATATATATATATATATATATATATATATATAGTAAAAAGGAGGACAGCACTGGATGTACAGCAGGTGGATCTTGCAATGCACTAACAGTAAATCTGTATGTTTAATGACAGCATTTTACAAAGGGTCCAATGGTCTATTACTGGGTGCTGTTTTGCTTTAAAGCATATCTAAGGTAAATTTTTTTTGGTTTTGGATAAAGTAAGCAGAGGTGAAACACCTGTAAGTCAAACATACATTAAGCTGGAAACAATTTTTAACATTGAGGTTCCTCCAGTGATAAACTGTAATGTAACTGTACTGTTTGCCCTCATGTTGTAAACCGCTGTGAAAACTACTGGCGCTATATTAATCCTGTAGAATAATAATAATCACAGTAATAAACCCTTGTTCCTGCAGATCTTGAGCATACACAAGTGCAGAATATTGAAGTCAGTAAGATCACACCAAGAGTAAGGCCCCTTTCACACAGGCGGACCGTTCAGATCCGCCTGTTCGCTTTTTTGGCGGATCTGAACGGTCCCCCCATGCATTCCTATGGGGCATCGGATGGCAGCGGAGACATGTCCGCTGACATCCAACCCGATCCGTCAAATCTGGACGGATGGAACCCCTATTTTCCATCCGTCCAGCGGATCGGATGGGATCGGATGAGAACGGAGAGACGGTCCGTTCCCATCCGATTTCCCCCATAGAGATGCATGGGGAACTGACAGCTGTGTCTCCGCACACGCTGAGAAAAACGGAATCCGTCCGACGGACAGATAGTGTGAAAGGGGCCTAATACAAGTTTTTTTCGTTAAAAGTGATTGTCTTCATGTGTAGGTAGAGCTGCAACTCACAAGAAAAAGTCCAGCAACTTCATGCTGTTTTCAGCATCATTGATTCTCTAAAGAGCAACAGAAATGGCTACTTGGCAGAGCTGGCGCTGTAGGCGGGGAGGGATATACTTGTGAATGCACAAGGCATTAACTCTAAGCCCAGGTTTACACCGCTGCACATTGCCATGCGACTTGCGACACAAAGTTGCATGACAAGTAAAAACCATTGATTTCAATAGTGGCAGCTCCATTTAATGCTACCTAAGTCGCAGCAACTTTTGAAAAGGATCCAGCACTACTTTGATGCGACTTAGAGTCCCATAGACTCAAATGTCACATGAAAGTTGTAAGCAAGTCGCACTGCATAGTTTCAGGACAATGAGCTTGCAGCAGTGTAAATCGAGCTTAAGCCCTCACGTACATGGACGTTTTTACAGCTGCGGTTTTTGGTGTCAGACGTTTTTTTTGCAGAACCCCTGAAGAAGCCACGTGACGCGGAAGTGGCGTAACGCGTAGGGACGTTCGGACCGGAAGTGACGCACATTGCGGAAGTGAGGACTGCGATCCCACTCCGATGCTACTTTATGCGCTTGTTTTATTCAACAAATGTGAGTGTTTTTAACCTTATTTAAAATAAAGCACCCCGTTATCCATGACATACTTGCACTATTTCGAGCCTTTGTTTTGAGATCCACTGAGACCGCTGGGAGCCTGGAGAGGGAGAGGGAGCCAACCCACCCGCAGCAGCCCAGATATCTGGCCCTAGTGGAGCACGATATAGGATTGGAGAGGAGCCCCCTGGATTAACTATAAGGCCTTTACCCTTAGACCTTAAGGTGAGCTGCTAGAACACTTAGAAGGGTTGAGGAGAAGCACCCCACTACCCTAAGCACGGTGTTAGGTGAAGGAGCAGCACCTGTGGATAATTCCCCCCACTTGAACACTTACCCTAACCATTTGGACTATATTTCACCCAGGCATTTTTGTGGAGCACAGAGGACACTTTAACTTTGTCTAATATATTTATTTATATGCACCTGAGCACTTTATCTGTCACTATAACATTATCAGCACTATAAGTGGTTTTTTATTTTTCTTATTTATTTATATATTTTTAGAGTGCCGTGTCAATATTTTAGCACTGTGGTATTTTTTATTTGAGTACGGATTTATCTTATTCATTTAAATCACCCACACATGTTATAGTTCCCTTCTTGTATTGTGACTGGCATTTATACTAAGCACAGTTCATACACTATCAACCCAGAAGCGCAGTACCCCCCACCTGTTTATGATTTTGACACTGTATGGTTATCAGTTCTGGTACTAGCAGCATCTGGGACCTACACCAACCCTTTTAAATAGTTCTCCCTAGACAGCGCAGGACTCACCACACTACTCCCTTGAAGTAAAAAACATTGATTTCAATAGTGGCAGCTCCATTTAATGCTACCTAAGTCGCAGCAACTTTTGAAAAGGATCCAGCACTACTTTGATGCGACTTAGAGTCCCATAGACTCAAATGTCACATGAAAGTTGTAAGCAAGTCGCACTGCATAGTTTCAGGACAATGAGCTTGCAGCAGTGTGAATCGAGCTTAAGGCCTCACGCACATGGACGTTTTTTACAGCTGTGGTTTTTGGTGTCAGACGTTTTTTTCTGCAGCCAGTAATCTCCCCAGCATGTTATCCTATATGTCCATGCACACATAGGCTGTTATCAGCAGTTTTTGGCAGGGGCCTTTTCTGGCTGGAAAGAAAACCCAGAACTAGTGGGTGTTAGAAGGAGTTTTTCAGCTGTAAAAACGTGTAACCCTGATAAAAGCTTAAAAACGCACAAAAAACACTAAAAAACGCAGCTGTTCGGTGTTTATCAACGTTTGTGAGCCATAAGCTTTTGTAGGAATATAGTTTTGCTAAAAAAAGCTAACAATCGCTACAGCTAAAAAAAGATATAAAAAGCACTGAAAAAGAGCTGAAAAACTTCTACAGCTACAGCTTTCTACTGACGTTTTGATAATGTCCAGTGTGCATGAGGCCTAAGTGATTGGCATAACATAACACCTGATGGTTTCAACCAGTTCTCTTTAGGGCCCTTTCACACGGGCGCTCCATATGTCCGCAAATCATCCTATTTTTTTGCGGGAGATATACGGACATAATGTAAGTCTATGGGATTGACATCCGATTTTCTTCCTTTCAGTTCTGTTCCGTTTTTTGGAACAGAACAGAATCCTATTTTTGTTCCGTTGAAAAAACGGAAAGGAAGCAAAATCAGATGTCAGCGTTGTCATCCGCTGACATCCGCAATCCCCATAGACATGCATTATGTCCGTATATCATCCGCAAACGGATGGGATGATATGCGGACATACGAAGCGGATGACACAAGTGTCATCCGCTCCGTGAAAAGAAAAAAAAAAAGCACCGGAGTGGATCGCAATGCGGTCTGCTCCGTGTGAAAGAGCCCTTAGGAGCCTACAACTTATCACAAAAGAAAAAAAAAAAATCAAAAGGATACTTTGCCATACCCAGTGTTTTGCTGCAATCTCTTTAATCTCGTTGGTAAATGCTACAGCGAATCTGGAGAAAAGAAAAAGCAAAAAAATGGTTAAATGATAGAGCAAAACTCAAGTCACTACTTTCTTTATGTTGCAGTCACAATGTTGAGGTGCGTTTAACACACACTCTATTAGTGTGCATTGTGTTAGGGCAGACCACTGATTTGGAATGTCATTTGTTGCTTAACATTGCACCACAGTGCATTACTGTGCTTTGTGATGTGCTAACATCCGTCAGCAAAGTGTGTTGGGGTTCCACTCAAAACGAATGGTGCCACAATGCACAAAACATGTTTTCACATATTATGGTAACACCTGTGTCACCACAGCACAACAGTGTGCACCCAGCCTTACTGTTAAAGGGGTTCGAAAGGCAGAAGATTTTTTAGCTTAATGAATTCTTTGCATTAAGATAAAAAACTTTCTGTGTGCAGCAGCCTTCCTCAGTTCCACTAAAACCTACCTGAGCCCCATCTCGATCTAGTGATGTAGCACAAGAGCATCAGCTGTCCGGGACTCTCCCTCCTGACTGGCTAAAACACAGCAGCAGGTGCCATTGGCTACCCCTGCTGTCAATTAAAGTCAGTGAGCCAATAAGGAGAGAGAGGGGGCGGGGCAGAGCTGAGGCCCCATGTCTGAATGGACACACGCAGCAGTGGTTTGGCTTGGGCGCCCCCATAGCAAGCTGCTTGTTGTGGGGGCACTCGGCAAGAGGGAGGGTCCAGAAGTTCCGGCGAGGGACCCGAAAAGAGGAGGGTCCGGGCTGCTCAGTGCAAAACCACTGCACAGAGCGTGTAAGTATGACATGTTTGTTATTTTTAAACAAAATATAAGCAAGACTTTAATATCACTTTAAGAGACGGTTCACATTAGCGCAACATGACTCCTTACTACTTCGGGGGCGACTTGTGCATTACATTGCACCACGACTTCGGAGCGACTTGCAGGGACTTCACATAATGGAAGTCTATGCAAGTCGCTCCGAGGTCGCCCTGAAGTAGTACAGGACCCTTTTTCTAAGTCGGAGCGACTTGTGTCGCTCCTATTAGAACGGGTCCTGTAACGGTCAATGGACTGCGAGGGAGCGCGACTTGTCAGGCTGACAAGTCGCCTGACAAGTCGCGCTAATGTGAATGGGCTCTAAGGCTTTAATCAAATTGCGTAATAACTTATCTATCACTTCTAACTCACCAAATACTAACTTGTGAAGGGGCGAATTCCAACAGGCAGCAGAGTCTGTTAGCTTACATCATAAGCTCCCAGCAGATACCCTCGCATTACCCCCTCCAGCACCACACAAAGCACCCTGCAATTTCTTCCCTTCCTGATTGTAAAGTACAGGCAATCCTCTGCCCCATCACGTGCAAAGTATGGGACCCAAGCACTGATCTTTAAGCCTAGACACTTCAGAGGTGTGTGCATATACTTAAAGCTGAACTTCAGGAACAAAAATTTTCATTTAAAATATTTATCAATAGACACAAAAGATATAAATCTACTTTATGTGCACCAAATGCCTTTGCAAACACAGTTATTACCTTGTAAAAGTAACATTGACATCATCACTGTGCAGCACATAGCCTGTGCAGACAGCAGAGCTGTGCAAGGAGCCCAGCAGAGGCCACTAACTACAGGCTGCCTGCAGAAAAGTACAGGAGGGGGTGGAGACAAGACCGGTCATCCTGCACAATGGGAGAGAGCAGCAATCATTGGTCTTTATTAAAGAAGAAAACTGTATTTAAAGTAATTTTACAGCTTTTTTTTTTTTAATAAACATGTTATACTAACCTGCTCTGTGTAATCATTTGCACATAGCAGTCTCCATACTCCTCCTCTAGTGTCCCGTTCCAGTGCTCTTAGCTCCTCCTTTACTGCAAGTGCTCCCATAGGAAGCTGCTTTCAAATGGGGCATTCATGGGGGCTCGCTCCCAAGCCGCCCTGCCTGCGTCTATATACACAGACAGAGCGGCTAGGCCCCACCCCCTGCTCCTTCGTCACAGACTTTGATTGACAAAGGAGCTCATCTGCTCTGTGAGGAGAGAGAGCAGAAAGAGCTGCTGTTCTTGGTCACAGCGCTGAATCGAGATCAGGCTCAGGTAAGTATAAGGGGGCTTACCCTGGAAATCAACTTTAAAGTGGTTGTAAAGGCAGAAGGTTTTTTTTTACCTTAATGCATTGTATGCATTAAGGTAAAAAAACCTTCTGAATGCAACATCTCCCCAAATACTTATCCGCGCCCTATATCGATTCAGCGATGTGCATGAGAGCATCGGCTCTCTTGGGTCTCTCTTCCCTCATTGGCTGACACAGAAGCGAGAGTCATTGGCTGCTACTGCTGTCAATCACAGACAGTGAGCTAAGACAATGCCCATTCACAGGAGCGTGGACCGGGAGCAAACCTGCTTGAGTGCCCCCATAGCAAGAGGCTTACTATTGGGGGCACTCGACAGGGGGGAGAAGCCAGGACTGTTGGAGGGGGACACAAACAGAAAAGGATAGGGGCTTGTCTGTGCAAAACCATTTCACAAAGTAGGTAAGTGTAACATTTTTTTTTAAAAAAAAAACAAGAAAAACCTTTAAAATCACTTTGAGCAATCTGCTGCTTTTCAAAAGCCATTACTCATATAAATATCAGAAACAGCACTGAAGAGGTGAATGTAAAGGTAAGCTGTATGTGCTAAAAACTTGTAGTCCTATTTACCAGTTATCAATAAACTTTCAGGTTTCCATCAATTTAATGTTTTGCCAGTTTCGTACATTTCTGTCAGACTAGGCTACCACTACCTTCTTTACTACATGGTCCACTACAATAAAGTATATTTGTAGTCATAGTATAAACTCCTATGTTCATTTCTACATTGTATTTCAAATATTTCTAGTCTACTGCTATTACTTTGAATGATCCTGAAGTCTATAAACTTACGTTGTGAAGATCCCCACACATTTGTTTCTTTGCATTCTGTGACATGTATGCACTATGCCCTGTGGATAGGCACTGCTGTGTCACACATTTCACAGAGCATGCATTCTGAATTACAGAGGTGCCGAGAGGAGGAGTTTCAGGAGGTGGAGTCAGTACAGGAAGCACTGCTTGCAGGCAGCAAGGTACCATGGGATATGTAGTCCTTAAAAAATTAAACAATAGAGGAGACGCTACAAAGCATGCAGGGCATGCAGAATGTTGTGGAAAGAGATGACCAGCAGACAGGCAAAACGCACAACACGAAAAGGAGATTTTTTTAAAGTAAACTTATCCTTCAAAAATTACTATTATCTCTATTGTTATTACAATGCTGTTATAAAATGAAAGTGGATGCTCTGACAATAGGACTCCTTAAAGAGGTTGTATCCTCCTAAACAAAAAGAAAAATACCCTGCAGGAGACAGGCATAATGAGCTAGTATGCATAGCATACTAGCTCAATATGAAATACTTACCTTAAAACTACGCCCCGACGCGGTCGTCTGGACACCGCTGAGGGAGCTGTCATCTTCCCTCGGCATCTCTTCCGAGTTCGGCGGCTCCGGCACTGTGAGTGGCCGGAGCCGCGATGACGTCACTCCCGCTCATGAGCACGGGAGTTTTCTTTCCGGCAAGGAGCCGGCAAAGAGCTCTGAAGGTCCGCCGGACCTTCGGAGCGCATGCGCCGCTGGTGTCAGTGGCTGCATGCAGGGCGAATATCTCCTAAACCGTGCAGGTTTAGGAGATATTCATTTTACCTACAGGTAAGTCTTATCATAGACTTACCTGTAGGTAAAAGTTTATTGGCGGAGTATACTACCGCTTTAAGGGCTATTTTGAACAAGCGATCCTGCTTGATGGCAACAACTCATTAGCCACAGGATTGCAAACACCACATAATGTTTTACTAAGGAATGGCTCCCTGGCTAGTCTGATCATAGAGATGTCCCTCTCCCTTTGCTCCCTCACTAAAAAGCTAAATTGTGCAGCTTTCTGGCCCAGATAGGGGGCCACTATATTAGAAGTGCTGCTGTTGTATCACTTGCGATGTGTGGTCTGACATGGCCTTGAAGAAAATCTGTGCTGAAAAAAAATGACCATGTTCTGAAAATTCATGTTGCCTTGTTATCATGTTGATTCTCTGGCTTCAATACTTTGAACTACTACCCAGCAACAAATATGAAGCAGATGAAGCCAAAACTTGTGATCTGTAAATATATTCAAAGGCAGAAACATTATTTTTGCAGCCTGTAAATCAGTCTGACAACCAGGCAACCAATATTTTTAAAAGCGGTACGCAATGACAGTCAACAGATTTCCTCATCATAGGATTCCTTAGGCCCTTTATAGCATCTTCTTTTGTTAAGAATGTATATGGTAATAGCAGTAGCAAGCCACGTATGACTGGTGTGCATGAATTTGGAGCGACTTGTGTCGCTCCTATTAGAACGGGTCCTGTACTATTCAATGTCGAGAGACCGACCGCGACTTGTCAGGCGACCAAGTCGCCTGACAAGTCGCGCTAGTGTGAATGGACCCTTAGTAGGTAAGCATGTCTCTATCTAATACATTATATGTAAACAGAATCACAAGTGAACACAACTATCCCTGTAGACCAGGGATCCTCAAAACTACGGCCCTCTAGCTGTTGCAGAACTACAAATCCCATGAGCCATTGTAAAACTCTGACATTCACAGACATGACCACGCATGATGGGAATTGTAGTTCCTGAACAATTGGAGGGCCATAGTTTGAAGACCCCTGCTGTAGACAGATGCAGCTAGAGTGGTCACTAATTTACTAGACAGAAGAAAAAAAAAATACAAAAATAAAAGTAAAAAATATATATTTTGCTATTTATTCTTGAAAAAGGTACAAAAATACAATCTGACACCTCTCCATCAGAAAACAAACACAGATTTTTAGATATGACTTAACCAGAAAATTAAAAACATTTTACTACTTTGTCATCTCACAATAGGGGAGGGATGTCCCCTTTAGTACTAAATCGCTTTCAGTTCCTCATCGATGCCCGCTATTTACATGTGCAGCCCAAGGCTTCCAGTTTCAACTTGCAGTTTCAGAGTTAAAGTGGAAGTTCAGTCAAACACAAGCTATACTTAAAGGGTAACTTCACTTTTGTGGGGAAAATATCAGCAAATAAAGAAAAAACAATATAGCGTATACAATTGCGACACAAATCAAATTGTAATTGAATGTTATTAAAAATGACCTTTCCTTTTCATTCTGCAGCTGTTGTAATTTTCTGAAAATGCAATGCAATATGGCTACCTGGAGCTGTTCTGTACACAGAATGTCTACTGACCACACCCCAGAAACATTTCCTACTTGTGTGATTGGCTCACTCATTTTCCCAAACGTCTGCACTTAGATACAAGTCAGATTTCTGGCATCCCCTGTCACAAAAGTGTTATTTTTGGTGAGATACTGCCAATAGGAACACGTCTAAAGGGATGCAGGCCCAGCAGCTTCCCTCATTAGAGCCCTGCAGCTACCACAGCTGATTGATAATTATAAAACCACTCCCATTTGACCCACTCAGCACAGAGGAACAAACAATGATTTACTCAGAATAACTAAAGGTAGGAACAAAGTTTGTTAAAATCCTTGTAATGTTCATAGATCACCCAGAGGGGAATGTTTTTTTCTCAACAAAAGTGGAGTTACGCTTTAAATCTACTCCCACCCCCTATCTAAGCCTATTCTATCTACCTTGAGAAAGGAAAGATCTGTATACTTACCTATTCTGAGGGTGCGCCGGTCAGGTCACATGATTGAGTCCCAGCACCAGCTTCAGTGACTAGAGATTGCAGACAACCTAGGCGGTGACATCACCCGTAGGTTTACTATGGGGGGGGGGGGGCATCCATTGTCGGCTGTCCCTCCTCTACAGTGAAGACGGTGCTGATCAGATGACAAGATCACCCTCAGAATAGGTAAGTATACAGATCTTTCCTTTTACAGGGTAAATAAAATAGGCTTAGAAAGGGGGTGGGAGTAGACTTAATAATAAAAATACCCCCGGGACAGTCAGGTCTAGTGCATTCCACAATGGCTAGCCTCTGATCTGTCCCGGGTTGCACTTACCTTTTAGGACAAACACTTACCTTGAAAAAAGCATTGTCCAGCGCTGCCATCTCAGGTGTGGGCAGCTTGAAGCCAGCGCGATCCTCTTCTGCGTCCTCTTCCGTCTTCTTCGGTCCCACGATGCACTGCACCGGCCCCGCCGTCACTTCCGATGCACGCGCGGCATGCCCAGAAGCTGTTTAGAAGGGAATAACGCGCGCGCCCCGGAACTGACGTCGGGGCCGGTGCAGGCGCAATGATTCCAGGAAGTGACGACAGGCCGTGGCCGCCGAGGGGAGGAAGAAGGAAGTAAGGTAAGTATATTTTCTTCTCTACGAGGTAAGTAAAAAAAAAAAAAAAAATGCGATTATGCATTTGTTTTTCAGGTGACCCGGAGCGAGAAGATGGAGGTAAGTATCATTTTAGGGTGGAACTCCACTTTAAGAATAGTTAGCATTTGACTGAACTTCCACTTTAACCTCCTGCCAACCATTCACAGAAAATATACTGCATGTGGACAGCAGTTGCGGGCTCGGCAACGCACATGTACGTTGTTGGCTTGCTTCTGGGCTTGATTGGACACAGCACAAATTTGGCAGCAGATTTCAGCCAATGATTGCAGCTGAAACTTGCTGATTGGCTGTGTCCAATCCAATCACACGCAGAGTTCTGTTTTTGCAAACACACAGAACTCTGTGTACAGTGTGAAAAGCAGGGAGAAAAAAACAGCCAGAAGAGTAAAAGCAGCACACACTACACTTGTTAGTAGGCATGTAACGATATTACCGCTATCGCGGTATCGCGGTGTTTTACATGGCCCGATACCGTCGTGGTGGGTGCACGGTCTGGCCGCCTTCTATTTGTCTCGTCGGCGGCTCCTGTCTGTCACTCACTCACCTCTAATGCTATGCTGTAGTGCTGCTTGCTTACTGGCCGAGCCGAGGCGAGCGGCTGCCAGTTGGTTAGAGCAGTGTGGGTGGGCGGGCTTGTGGGGCGGAGGCGGGCGGAGCCAGCGCATGAGAGCGGCGGATTCGGCAGAGCAGAGCCAGCTTCCCAGGCAGGCAGTGGCACCACGGCAAGACACAGACACCGGACCGCCGGTGAGTAATAAATAATGTGAAAGAAATTAAAAAAAACACACTGACGCCACTCAAGTCATCATGACATGTACTACTGGTCTGGATTGGTCGGATTTACACAGTAAGAGAGGATAGTTTTCAGAGTAAGCAGAACAGTGCTAAGAAGAGAAGAGGTATCATAGGTGCCGTGCTAGTGGGGGAGTGGACAAGAGCATGAGGCCCAAAATGTGGTGTCTTCTAATCTTAGAGAGAAGGAGTGACTGTAATGTATATATTTCAAAGTGATTTTTTATGTGTCTTACTGGCTTTGCTTTCACATATTTGCAAACTTATTTCTTCAATGAAGAAATAAGTTTGCAAATATGTGAAAGCAAAGCCAGTAAGCCACATAAAAAATCACTTTGAAATATCGCAATAAATATCGTACCGTGAGGTCAATATCGAAATTGTATCGTACCGTGAGATTTTGATATCGTTACATCCCTACTTGTTAGACAGGTAACCACTTGAATGCCCCTTCCCAGCCAGTGTCATTAGTACATTTATCAGGGTACAGTATTATCACTGATCTCTGTATTAGTGTCACTAGCAACGTCAGTGTCAGTTAATGACTTTCCCAGTCTGTGTCTATTAGTGCCAGATTGCCCGCCACCCTATCTCAGTCACACTATAAGTCACTGATCACCATCCACCATTATAGTATAGTGTTTATAGCTGCGGAAATTCAAGTATATCTATACACCATAGTTTGCAGATGCTTTCATTTTCACACAGACCGATCACCATCCACCATAAGTCCCGGTTCACACTGCCACGACTTGTCAGGCGACTTGGTCGCCTGACAATTCGCGCTCCATTCTGTGCAATGGAACCATTCTAATCAGAGCGACTCAAGTCGCTCTGACTTAGAAAAAGGTTCCTGCACTACTTGGGGGTGACTTTGGAGCGGCTTGCATTGACTTCTATTAGAGAAGTCGTTTGCAAGCCGCGATGAAGTCGTGCTGCACAGGGCGGCTTCAAAGTCAGGGCGACTTTGAGTCGCCCCAGTGTGAACCGTCTCTTATAGTATAGTGTTTATAGCTGCGGAAATTCCAGTATATCTACACACCATAGTTTGCAGAAGCTATAATTTTCACACAGACCAATCAACATACACTTATTGGGATTTTTTTTTTTTACCAGACATGTAGCAGAATACATTTTGACCAAAATTCATTAAGAAATATGATTTTTTTGTTATTGGATATGTTTAAGTCCCGGTTCACACATATGCGATTCACAGACATCTGCAAATCACATGCGATGTCTGTGCGTTGCGAATTCCGCCATACAGATTGTCAAAGTTGCACAGGACCCTTTTTTTGGTCAGCACCAGAATGCGATCCGATTCATGTCCAAACTGACAGTTCCCACTGTGATATGCAAACTGATCTGGGGGTGTCGTTAAATTTGTATTGACACTCCTAGTGATTTGCATAGGACAGTGTGAACTGCCTGCGAGTTGAGTGCGATGCGGGAACCCACAGCGATTTCACAGGGTTCCTGCATCACATATGTGTTCTAAAATTTTGTCGGACCCATGAAAATTCCGGACCTCGTCACTTCCGGCTGGTGCGAGCCCCGGTGCGCATGCGCACAAGGTCCGATGAAATTCTAAGACTTAGCAAACAGCTGATTGAGAGGAGGAGGGGCTGAGGTGGGACGCACACACCGCCGTGGGAAAATTGCTGTCACGGGCGAACCAAAGGTGCTGGAGACCCCAAAATTGTTTCGCAGGTAGCCAAGACGCTCCCCTACAGCTGATAGAAAATTGGGTCTCGGGGATGAAAGGGCGCGGAGCAGTGACCCTGAGGCCCGGTTCTCGGGGTCACTGCTTCGCGCCCTTTCATCCCCGAGACCCCACATTTTTATCAGCTGTAAGGGAGCGTCTTGGCTACCTGCGATACAATTTTGGGGTCTCCAGCAGCTTTGGTTCGCCCGTGACAGTAATTTTCCCATGGCGGTGTGTGCGTCCCACCTCAGCCCCTCCTCCTCTCAATCAGCTGTTCGCTAAGTCTTAGAATTTCCTCGGACCTTGTGCGCATGCGCACCGGGGCTCGCACCAGCCGGAAGTGACGAGGTCCGGAATTTTCATGGGTCCGACTAAATTTTAAAACACCGGCCCTTATAATAGAAAATAAATTAGCAAATATTGTGTTTTTGTTTACATAATAAAAAAAAACAGAAGTGATCAATTATCACTAAGCGCCGGTTCACACTACCGCGACGCTACTTCCCAGGGCGACCCCCGAGATCGCGCGCCGCGACCTCGGAGCGGCCGCCACGGACTTCATAACATTGAAGTCTATGGCGGTCGCCTCCTGGTCGCCCCAAAGAAACTCCGGACCCTTTTTCTAGGTCGGAGCGACTTGTGTCGCTCCTATTAGAACGGGTCCGCAGCTTCCCTATGGGAGGCGACCTGCGGCGACCTGTGAGGCGACCAGGTCACCTCACAGGTCGCCCTAGTGTGAACCGAGGCTAAAAGAAAGCTCTATTTGTGTGAAAAAATATATAAATATAATTTGGGAAGTGTTACATGACCGCACAATTGCCAAGTAAAAGTAACACACCGCTAAATAGCAAAACATGCCCTGGTCACAAAGGGGGTAAAACCTTCCGGAGGTCAATTGGTTAAAGCCTACATTCTCTATAGCAAACAAAAAGTCCATATACAGGGACCTGTGAACTTGTTTTCTCCTTGGTAAATAGGCCTCTTGAAAAGTGTTTTTAGCTTTTTACTGAATCTGCACCCTTTATACTTGCCTCTCACTATACCATACCCAACATTGCTGAGGCAGCCAATGAAATCATTAAAAGGAGAAGGATTAAAAAACTGAATGAGAAGAAGGCAAATGCTGACCTCTAGCAGTCTCCAGGGACAAATAAACAAAACTGAAAAACAGTCCGTGGTTCTGAATAAGTCTGTCATACAGTCCCTCCCACTTCAAGTGCGTACGCTGTCCCTGAAAGCAGAAGCAGTCACATTGTTTTGAAATGACAAAAAGTTAAAAAAAAGGAGAAGTTATTGTATATAGTGAAAATTGAGTAATGAAATGAATAAAAGGGAGCTCTTGATGTTCTCACAGCAAGCAGACATTTCACATTCAGTAAGACATACGTAAAATATGTGGCGGCATGCACACAGTGTATTAACCACTTCTGGACCGGAAGATTTTCCCCCTTAACGACCAGGCCATATTTTGGGATTCGGCACTTCTTTACTTTAACAGACAATTGCGCGGTCGTGTGACGCTGTAACCAAATAAAATTTATATCCTTTTTTTCCACAAATAGAGCTTTCTTTTGGTGGTATTTGATCACCTCTGCGATTTTTTTTGGACTATAAACAAAAATAGAGCAACAATTCTGAAAAAAAAAAACTTTTTCACATTCTGCTATAACATTCCCAAGAAAAAAAATTAAAAAATCACAAGTTTTTAACATTTCAGGCCAATTTGTTTTCTACTACATATTTTTGGTAAAAAAAAAAAAAAAAAATTGCAATAAACGCATTTTGATAGGTTTGCGCAAAAGTGATCGCATCTACAAACTAGGGGAAAGATTTATGTCTTTTTTAATGTATTTTTTTTTTTTTTACTAGTAATGGCGCCGATCTGCGATTTTTTGTGGGACTGCGACATTGCGGCGGACAGATCGGACCCCTAACTGACATTTTTGACACTTTTGGGGGGACCAGTGACATTACTACAGTAATCAGTGCTAAAAATATGCACTGTTACTGTAATAATGACACTGGCAGGGAAGGGGTTAACACTGTGGGTGATTAAAGAGGTTGTAAACCTCAGAATTTTTTTTTTTAAAAAACAAACACCTAAAGACAAACACATAATGACAAATACATAATCGCATACTAGCTCATTATGAAATACTTACCTTAGAACAAAGCCCCGAACTGCCAACCGCTCAACTCTCTCACGGGTGACATGTTGTGTCGTCCTTCCGGGTTTGTGGCATCCGGCCATCTGATTGGCTGGAGCAGCGATGACGTCACTCCCGCGCATGCGAGCTGACGGCCATGGCACGGGGCCGTTCCTTCAGAGTGCATGCGCCAGTGATGTCACTGGCTCCATGCAAAGTAAATATCTCCTAAACGGTACATGTTTAGGAGATATTTACAGTACCTATAGGTAAGCCTTCTCATAGACTTACCTATAGGTACAAGTTGCAGAGGAGGGTTTACTTCCTCTTTAATAGGTTAAATGTGAGCCTAGGGGAGTAATTCTAACTGTATGGGGGCTTATGGAATGACCATAGAGACCTGCGATCCTATATAGAAGGATCACAGGAGCTCTGATCATTCCAGAGAGAAGAACGGTCAGCTGTGTTTACAAGAGCTGACCGTTCTCTCTCAGCGGGGAGCGATCGAGGGTGTCAGACGGCCCCGTGCATCGAAGTCCCCGCTGCCGAGTAGGGGCAAGAGCGTGCCGGCGGCGGTGCACGCTCGCCCCCTAGCAGCCGGCGAGCAACCAATGTAGCCCTACAGTGTTTCGCACAGGAGGGCCAGCCTGCCGCAGTATATATGCGGTGGGCGGTCCGGAACCGGTTAAAGCTGAACCCTAGTCAGATATTTAAACAACACAATTGAATACAGTTATTTATTCATATAAATCGTCGTATTTTTAAATGCAACTACTACCTGTAAAGACCAGCATTTGACTTAAAACAGTATTAAACCTAACACCACTTCGCCATTGGATTTCTGCAGACTACTCTACCTCAAAGGAATGGTTATTTCAATTGTGGGATACCCTCCGATTAGAAAAATATATTTTTCAGCACAGAGGCTGCTATAATAAATTCAATAAACGATGGGCACCTTGGTTAGACACACCTGGTCTAGCACCAGTGGACTTGACTATGGACCAGCTGGTCATTGGTAGAAGGTAATTATGAATTGGTTTTAAAGGTTACCCTTGGTAATGGAGTGTGAGGTTATGGGCATATTCATGCAAGGTGTGTATCTGTTAATGGTTATGATTTAATATGTTTCTATGGATGTAATACTTCTATGCTTTTAAATCTGTATGTTGTATTGTATTTTGACTGAGCTGGAGACTGTACTGCTGCCATCATTTTTCAATTGTTCATTCAATAAAATTATATTTGAGAAAAAAAACCCTAAGAGCCGGTTCACATACAGGCGACCCGACTTCCCGGGGCAACCTGTGAAGTCGCGGTACACAGCGCGCACCGCGACCTCGGGCGACTTGCATGGACTTCATATCATTGAAGTCAATGCAGGTCGCTCCAGGTCGCCCCAAAGTAGTACAGGACCCTTTTTCTAAGTCGCAGCGACTTGTGTCGCTCCTATTAGAACGGGTCCTGTGCTACTCTATGGCAGACAAGTCGCCCCAGTGTGAACGGGGTCTTAAACAAAAAATATAATATATTGCAACCTACCAATTCTTAGATCTGGTGGCTGCATTTGTTTTCTTGGTTATCTAGCCAGTAACATACATTCAGTATTAGAGTGTCCCCACTCTGGATGAAGGCGCACAGGGGGCACATTTGGACAGCGACATTGTCAGTCAGGGGGAAGTGTTACATGTACTAGCAGATTTAGATACATTAACACACTGAGGCCAAACTCCAGCTCACTGCAGTTACAAAAGCAGTTAGAGCAACAGTTTTTTTCCTTTTAGGATAAAGTTTTTTGCATGAATAAAGCTGGCCATTGTAAGCACCCCTGTCAGTGCTAACTGGTTTATCTCAACACTCTTAACTGATACATCTGTAAGAGAGCTCATTCTGCTGAAAAACAACAGACCTATTGGCAGGATCACCAGATAAAAATAAAGAAAAATTCTAAAAAAGAAAACGAATGAAGCCATTACATCTAACAATTGGTAGGCTGCAATAAAACATGTTTGCTTTTGGGTTTAATACTGTTTTAATTCAGTCTCCTGTAATCACCATATCAACAGCACTCTGTAGGAGAGAAAAGGCAGTACTTGGGGCCAGTCAGGTGTTCTGCATTCACATGTCCTTACAAAAATGATGCTGACAGAAGGGGAGAGCAGAGGGAAGGCCTTATTAGTCTTTTGCTGCTGCTGCACTGTCCAATCACAAAGTATGGGTTCGGAGGTTACTTAGCTGTGTAGTTTAAAGTGGTTGTAAACCCTTACATATGCCCAGTGAAGTGACTGGCCTCAAGTGATTTAAAGCTTGTCTGAGAGTAAAAAGAAAGGGGGTGGACTGATGAAATTACACACTTCAGGGCTCAGTGAGAAGAGCTCTGAGACCTGATTGGAGGGAAGAGACACACCCCCTCCACACAGGAACAGAGCTGAGGCTATCAATCAGTTGGCGATCCCTACTCTGTCACCATTTTTCTCTTGGTGTCAGGAAAACTTGTCGGAAGTGATTCATGCTGATAGCAGAGTAATGAAGCAGCAGACAGAAATGAGCTCCTAATTGAGACAAGTACATACTATATAGGGATATGCTTTGTTCATATTTCATGAATGAGGTTTTCAACCACTTTAATAGTCAGGTGTCCAGACTGGCTGTGCTGTGTTGCAAATCTCAGGATTGGATTAACGGAAATACAAATCCTCTAGTAAGTAAAACAATTCCCCTATATGTCCCTCATTTGTGTATTTAGTCATTTGCCTAGAGTGCAGCTTTAACTTTTTTTTTTAAACCTTTTATTGCAAGAGATAAACAATTCAGTATACAAAATCAAACAATGCATTATTTCTATACAAGGTATTAAAATAACAAGGCAATGTAGTGAAAACATTGTGTCTCAAAAATCAAAGAGACCAATCAAACTTAAAATAGGTCAGGTGCAACAATAAGTGCATACATGACATAAAGTAACTACTGTATAGTTGGAACTAGTATAACGGCAAGTATTGAACAAGAAAAATTGTAGGTTGTATCAAGTAAGAGTAAAACCTTGGATTGAGAGAAACTTGGTTTGAGAGCGTTTTGCAAGACAAGCAAAATGTTTTTAACCACTTAAGCCCCGAAGATTTTACCCCCTTCCTGACCAGGGTTTTTTTTGCGATTTTTTACTGCGTGACTTTAACGGACAATTGCGCTGTCGTGCGACGCTGTACCTAAACGAATTTGACGTCTTTTTTTCCCACAAACAGAGCTTTCTTTTGGTGGTATTTGATCACCTGTGCGACTTTTTGATCATGCGCTATAAACAAAAAAAGCGTAAATTTTGCAAAAATAACAATATTTTTCACATTTTTTTATATGAAATTCCCCAAAAAAAATATAAAAATCTAAATTTTTTAACATTTTCGGCCAATTTGTTTAATGCTACATATGTTTGGTAAAAAAAAAAAAAACCCAAAAAGCGTATTTTGATTGGTTTGCGCAAAAGTTATCGCGTTTACTAACAAAGGGAAAGATTTTTGTCATTTTTGGTGGGGTTTTTTTAACGAGTAATGGCGGCGATCTGCGATTTTTTTTGCGGGACTGCAACATTGCGGCGGACAGATCGGACCCTTGACTGACATTTTTGACACTTTTGGGGTTACCAGTGACATTACTGCAGTAATCAGTGCTATACATATGCACTGTTACTGTAAAAATGACAATGGCAGGGAAGGGGTTAACTGTATTGGAGAGGGAGGGGTTAAGTGTGTCCTAGGGGCGTGTTTCTAACTGTGATTGGACATGGCTACTAGTGTAAAAACAGAGATCAACGGTCCTACATAGTAGAACCGTCTGATCTCCATTTTTACACAGGGGAGGATGACAGGGGGCTTGTTTACATTAGCTGCCTGCCTTTCTCCCTTCCCGGCGAACGATCGCGAGTGACCGGCGGACATCGGGTCCGCCGGTCACACGCACTGACTTGTTAGGGAACGAGCCAGGGCGCGCGCTCGCCCGCTATTGGCTCACAAGCCAGTGACAGGCTAGTGACGTACCGGTACATCCCTTTGCCTGGCCGGGGCTGACCGCCGCAGTATATGTACTTGCGGCGGTCGGCAAGTGGTCAATACATTTTGACTTGATAAACAAGCGATGTCTTGATCTACAAGTAGCTTCACAACTGAGTATAAAAGAGTAGAGAGGCGCCTCTAAGTGTAGCAATATGGTTACATTTACTGAAGGCTCATCATTTATCAACTCACACAGTTGATGATTAAAACCGGCACATCTAAGTATGCAGGCATCCAGGGTAAAGCTGTCCACATAGACCATCCTCCACACCACCATCAACATCATCCCTTCCACACTGCACTCCACGAGCACTTCAAGCCTCGCTTTCAGATCGCTCTACTGCAGGGTAGTCTTCCCGGTCACGATTGCAGACTGACAGCCGGCAGTGAGGAGGATGGACTATGTGGACAGCTTTACCCGGATGCCTGCATACTTTAATTCAAAATCATCAACCATGTGAGTTGCTAAATGCTGAACCTTCATGAAATGTAACCATATTGCTACACTTAGAGGCACCTCTCTTCTCTTTTATACTCTGTATCTCCTGCTGGATTTTGCTTCTAATCCCCTTGTGGAGGCGCCATTTGTGGATGGACATTTTATTGTTACACAACCTATCACATTGCTATAATCCTTTTATATGGACTATAAACTGAGGGACTTATAAATAAATGGTTGTGAAACGAATCATCTGAGTTTCCATTATTTCTTATGGGGAAATTCACTTTGATATACGAGTGCTTTGGATTACAAGCATGTTCCCGGAACAAATTTTACTCACAATCCAAGGTTTTACTATAAATCTATATAGTCAAAGTTAAAGAGGTCCATAGGTCCCAAATTTTGTTGTATTTTTTGGATATCCCCTGTGTTCAAACACCAACTTCTCATAGGGCAGAATTTGATTGACCGATTAAATCCATTCATGAACTGAAGGAGGGTGGGCTGAATCCATTTAAGAGCTATGGATTTCCTAGCCAGAAAAAGCATTTCTCTTAATAGTGTTCTCATGTATCAGGGCCAGGTCTCCTCATCAAGCATACACAGGAGACACCTCTGGTATTAGGGGTACTTGTATAGACAATACTGTAGATAGAACCTCTACCACCTTTTGCTAGAATCTAGCAATAATTGGGCACTGCCATATTACATGAACAAAGTCAGCTCTAGGGTATTTGCATATTTCACAACTTGATGATGGTATACGATGCATAGCGTGCAGTCTAATTGGTGTTAAAGTGGAAGTAAACCCTCCTATCATTTTCAGCCAAGGAAGCTGCCATCTTGGCCTCTGTTTAATCTGCAACTGCCATAATGCTGCACATGTGATCTGTTATGACACTTGCCATTGGATGGTTTGACAGTTTGGTTGAGAACACAACCAATGTAACAGCTAGCATTTCCGGCATGCTGGGAATGTTAACTGTTTTTTAGAAACTATCAAATTGATTGGTTTACTTCAGCTTTAAGTAAGATTGATGAAACATATACAGTTGGGTCAGCTTATTATTGATTGCGGGTGACACAAACAAGTGGGAAGAGCACGCTTCCTCCCAAACATCATCCGAAAGGTTAGGAATGAGTGCCTGCCACTTATCTCAGACCACCAGTGGGTTAGCCATCAAGGTAGCATGTACCAGGTGGGAATAGATCGGACCCTTAGAGCCTTGTGATTTTAGGATCCCTATCACAGGGTAGGTAGCAAACCTACTACCTGATTTTCCAAATTGTGCAAAGAGTGCAAGGTGAAGTTGTAGATATCTATAAAAGGCTGTGCGTTCTAACTCAAATTGACCCTGTAAACCTGCAAACGAACATAAAACATTATTGTCATTTACTGCAGCTGGAGTTCTTACCCCTTTGCTTTCCTAAAAGCGATAGTCTGAGTATTGTCCTAAATGTGGGAACATTGGATTTTGCCACAGCGGGATATCTTCATTAGTATCTGTAAATTTGTTAATTTATTTAGCCTCTCGCCACACTGTACGAGCCAAGGTCAAAATTGGTATGTTTCTCATAAAGGGGAGTATTACAGGCATCTCCAAGGCTATCAAAAGGTGTTTAACATTTGGTATGTATGCAAAATGGGATTCTACCATTAATGGCGTGACGGGAACTATCCAGTCTGACAGATGTCGAAGTTGGCCAGCAAGGTAATACAAGCGTAAGGTAGGAAGTGCCATGCAAGCTTCAGCTTTTGGTCTTTGCAGGGTTGATAGTTTTAACTTACAGTGGGTACGGAAAGTATTCAGACCCCCTTAAATTTTTCACTCTTTGTTATATTGCAGCCATTTGCTAAAATCCTTTAAGTTCATTCTTCTTCCTCATGAATGTACACATAGCACCCCATACTGACAGAAAAACACAGAATTGTTGACATTGTTGCAGATTTATTTAAAAAGAAAAACTGAAATATCACATGGTCCTAAGTATTCAGACCCTTTGCTGTGACACTCATATATTTAACTCAGGTGCTTTCCATTTCTTCTGATCATCCTTGAGATGGTTCTACACCTTCATTTGAGTCCAGCTGTGTTTGATTATACTGATTGGACTTGATTAGGAAAGCCACACACCTGTCTATATAAGACCTTCCAGATCACAATGCATGTCAGAGCAAATGAGAATCATGAGGTCAAAGGAACTGCCTGAAGAGCTCAGAGACAGAATTGTGGCAAGGCACAGATCTGGCCAAGGTTACAAAAAGATTTCTGCTGCACTTAAGGTTCCTAAGAGCACAGTGGCCTCCATAATCCTCAAATGGAAGACGTTTGGGACAACCAGAACCCTTCCTAGAGCTGGCCGTCCGGCCAAACTGAGCTATCGGGGGAGAAGAGCCTTGGTGAGAGAGGTAAAGAAGAACCCAAAGATCACTGTGGCTGAGCTCCAGAGATGCAGTCAGGAGATGGGAGAAAGTTTTAGAAAGTCAACCATCACTGCAGCCCTCCACCAGTTGGGGCATTATGGCAGAGTGGCCCAACGGAAGCCTCTCCTCAGTGTAAGACACATGAAAGCCCGCATGGAGTTTGCTAAAAAACACCTGAAGGACTCCAAGATGGTGAGAAATAAGATTCTCTGGTCTGATGAAACCAAAATAGAACTTTTTGGCCTTAATTCTAAGCGGTATGTGTGGAGAAAACCAGGCACTGCTCATCACCTGTCCAATACAGTCCCAACAGTGAAGCATGGTGATGGCAGCATCATGCTGTGGGGGTGTTTTTCAGCTGCAGGGACAGGACGACTGGTTGCAATCGAGGGAAAGATGAATGCGGCCAAGTACAGGGATATCCTGGACAAAAACCTTCTCCAGAGTGCTCTGGACCTCAGACTGGGCCGAAGGTTTACCTTCCAACAAGACAATGACCCTAAGCACACAGCTAAAATAACGAAGGAGTGGCTTCACAACAACTCTGTGACTGTTCTTGAATGGCCCAGCCAGAGCCCTGACTTATACCCAATTGAGCATCTCTGGAGAGACCTAAAAATGGCTGTCCACCAGCGTTTACCATCAAACCTGACAGAACTGGAGAGGATCTGCAAGGAGGAATGGCAGAGGATCCCCAAATCCAGGTGTGAAAGACTTGTTGCATCTTTCCCAAAAAGACTCCTGGCTGTATTAGATCAAAAGGGGGCTTCTACTAAATACTGAGCAAAGGGTCTGAATACTTAGGACCATGTGATATTTCAGTTTTTCTTTTTTAATAAATCTGCAACAATGTCAACAATTCTGTGTTTTTCTGTCAGTATGGGGTGCTATGTGTACATTCATGAGGAAGAAGAATGAACTTAAATGATTTTAGCAAATGGCTGCAATATAACAAAGAGTGAAAAATTTAAGGGGGTCTGAATACTTTCCGTACCCACTGTATGTCTATTCTTGCCCCAGATGAAGGTAGTTAATAAAGCATCTAGGGTTTTTAAGAAGGATTTGGGTATTTTGGGCCCGGCATATGCGACATAATATAACGGAATTTTTGTAAAATCTTACCTGTAAAATCCCTTTCTCTGAGTCCTCCGACAGTCGCCGCCTCTTCATATTCGTCACATATGGGGTATTAGACTTTGCTCCGAAGGAGTAGCTAGGCAACAGAATATGTTAACATTAAAGCTTTTAACATATCCCACCCTCAAGGGGTGGTCCCCTCAGTCAATACCCTCCTACTTCCTGCAACCATATCTCAGTTTTAGTGGAATAGCAGTAGAGTATACAACCAAACCCCAAAAGAGGGGCGGGGGCGGCGACTGTCGGAGGACTCAGAGAAAGGAATTTTACAGGTAAGATTTTACAAAAATTCCGTTTTCTCTTACGTCCTCCGACAGTCGCCGCATCTTCATATTCGTCACATATGGGGACGTCCCAAAGCAGTGCAAATATGAGGGGTGGGAAACGCATCCGCGCCGAAAAGGCAACGCAGTCTCCGCATCAAAGAAAGGAACCTTACCAAAGGAAGGAAACCAGCTGGGCAACAGGAAAAAACAAGTGCTCAACAGGAGCAACAACCCAGGAAAAGACAAAAAAACCAGGGGATACAAAACTTATCCCAACAGCCAGAGGTCCCCAACAAGGGACCCTAGGGAATTGCCGCACTAAGAACCTTGCGGCCAAAGGAAGCATCCGCCGATGCCTGAACATCTACTTTGTAGAATCTTGTGAACGTGTGTACGGTCGACCAGGTCGCCGCCTTACACACCTGGGCTACAGAAGCCCCATGACGACAGGCCCAAGACGTACTCAAAGATCTAGTAGAGTGCGCCTTCACAGGCACAGGGGGAACCTTCCCCTGCAAGGCATAGGCCTGTTCAATGGTCTGCCTGATCCATTTGGCGATGGTAGAGGCCGAAGCCGCCATGCCCTTCCGAGGACCCTCTGGAAGAACAAACAAGGAGTCCGTCTTTCGAAAAGACTCAGTCGATTTAAGGTAAACCCTTATCGCCCGAACAACATCCAGAGAACGCAATCTCACCTCCTTTGGATGTTTAGGCTTCGCGCACAGCGAAGGTAAGACAATATCCTCATTAAGATGGAATTCCGAAACTCGTTTCGGAAGAAAAGAAGGATTAGGTCGCAAGACCACCTTATCCAAATGAACAACCAGGTACGGAGACTTGCAGGACAAAGCTGCCAGCTCCGACACTCTGCGAGCCGAAGTGATCGCCACCAAAAAGGCGACCTTTTTGGACAACATAGACAACGAGATCTCCCTGATCTGTTCAAAAGGAGCACGTTGCAACACAGACAGAACGAGATTCAAGTCCCAAGGGGGCAAAGGATCCCTCCTAGGAGGAACCAGATGCCGCACACCCTGAACAAAAGTGACAACCAAGGAGTTGGAAGCCACGGGACGTTGAAACAGAACGGCCAGTGCAGACACCTGACCCTTTATCGTAGCCAGCGCCAAACGCTGATCAACACCCGTTTGAAGGAAAGACAGCACACGGGAAACCGAGTACGTGCGGGGTGAAAACCCCCTGGACTCACACCAGGCAAAATAGGCCTTCCAAGTACGGTAATAAACCTTTCCCCGAGGAAGACTTCCTCGCGTTGATCAAAGTATGAACGACCTCTGGAGAGAGACCCTTCTCCTTCAGGACCTCGGTCTCAACAGCCAGGCCGTCAAAGCCAGCGACTGTAAAGCAGGATGGTATATCGGTCCTTGAGACAGTAGATCGTCTCGAAGAGGCAGACGCCATGGGGCGTCGACCGCCAGATTCACGAGGTCTGCGCACCAGGACCGGCGAGGCCAGTCCGGTGCCACAAGAATCACCGTGCTGCGTTCCGAGTGTAACCTGCGAAGGAACCTGGACAGCAACTGAATCGGTGGAAACGCGTACATCAGCCTGTACTGATGCCACGGGGCCACTAACGCGTCCGACGCGTCTGCCCGAGGGTCGCGCGTCCTTGCCACGAACCTTTTCACCTTGTTGTTGAGACGAGACGCGAACAGGTCCACATCTGGAAGACCCCACTTCGCGCACAACATCTGGAAGACAGCCGGGTGGAGAGACCATTCCCCCTGATCCAGGGTCTGGCGACTCAGATAGTCCGCCTGCCAGTTCTCCACCCCCGGAATGTGAACCGCCGTTATCGCCGGGACATGAGTCTCGGCCCAAGACAGAATGTCGGCCACTTCTCGAGCCGCTCGGGCACTCCTGGTGCCCCCTTGGTGGTTGATGTAGGCCACCGCCGTGGCATTGTCCGTCTGCACCCGAACCGGGCAGCCCTGCAGCCGGTCCGTCCAGCGATGAAGACAGAGACTTATCGCACGCAATTCCAGAATGTTGATCAGAAGGGAAGACTCCCCCTTCGACCAAGTTCCCTGGGCGGACAGAACGCCCAGAACACCACCCCAGCCCGACAGGCTGGCATCCGTGGTGATCACCGTCCACGAGACAGGACGAAACGACTTGCCCCCGGACACCAACGGGGACTGGAGCCACCACAGAAGGTTTCTTCTGGTGCGATGACTCAACGAGATTTGAAGATCCAGAGATTGAGGTCGCCCGTCCCACCTGGACAGGATCTCCGCTTGGAGACCCCGCGTGTGAAACTGGGCGAAGGGAATCGCCTCGAAGGCCGAGACCATCAATCCCAGACATCTCATGCACGTCCGCAGAGACGAGTGCGGAACGTCTCTGAGGGACCTGACTTCCTCCTGGAGAGTCCTGAGTTTGTCTTCCGGCAGGAAGACCTTCGCCTGCACCGAGTCCAGAATCATTCCCAGGTAGGGAAGACGAACCGACGGACTCAGTGTCGACTTTGGAAAATTTATCGTCCAACCAAACTCCTGCAGAGTTTGCATCGTGACAGACAGGTCCTTCTCCAGACCCTGGCTGGTCGCAGACCGAACCAGAATGTCGTCCAGATACCCCAGGACAGAAATGCCCTGGGCCCTCAATAATGCCAGAACTGGTGCAAGCACCTTGGTGAAGACCCGCGGAGCCGAGGCGAGACCAAAAGGCAACGCCACGAACTGGTAGTGATCCTCCGCAATGGCAAATCGAAGGAACCTCTGGAGACCCTCGAAAATGGGGATGTGAAGATACGCATCCTTCAAATCGATGGAGGCCATGAATTCCCCCGGAACCAGGGCAGCCACCACCGACCGCAGGGATTCCATGCGGAACTTGCGAACCCGCACAGAGCGGTTCAGAGCCTTCAAGTCCAGAATTGGACGAACCTTGCCCTCCTTTCTGGGCACGGTGAACAGATTGGAATAAAACCCCCGAAATCTGTCCCGATGAGGCACCGGAACCACCACTCCCTGAGCCTTCAGGTCCCGCACCGCCAGGTGCAGGTCCCGCAAACGCTCTGGAGACAGTTGAAGATTTGAGGGAAAAAATCTGCTCTCCGGCCGAGAGAGAAACTCGATCTTGTAACCAGATCGAACGATCTCCTGAACCCATCTGTCCCGCACACGGGCCAACCAGGGCTGAAGAAAACCGAGCAAGCGTCCCCCCCACCCCAAAACTGGGTGAGGGCGCCCCTTCAGGCCGAACTGTTATGGGCTGCAGATCCGGATTGACCGGACTTCTGTTTCCCAGACCAGGGCTTCTTCTGAGAGCCTTGACCTTTGAACGGCTTGCCCTTGTAGTGCGGCCGAAAGGCACGAAAGGACCATCTGAGGGGGCCGAAAATTAGCATGCTTCTTCCCAGAAGCCCCCTTAGCCTTGGGGAAATGGGGCAAGAGAGTGCTCTTACCTCCGGTGATCCCCTTAATCAACACATCCAAGGACTCCCCAAAAAGGCGAGACCCATCATAAGGCAGATTGGCTAAGGTCTTACGTGAAGATTGGTCCACCGACAAACATTTTAACCAAACCAGGCGGCGAGACAACACCGCCACGCTGTGCACACGTGCAGCCAACGGAACCAGGTCCAGGTCCGCATCACACAGATACATGACACCTTGGTGTATTTGATCCACCATATCCAGGGTCGCCGGCGAGGCCGAATCGGCCACTAGGACGCGCCTAAGCATCTGCGTCCAACTTGCGATCGCCTGGGCCGCCATGAGAGAAGCAAACAGAGCCTTAAGCATAGAACCCGTAACAGAATAAGTATGACGGGCAAGAGACTCCAATCTCCTATCCGTGGCATCACGGAACACAGGGGAATCCTCTGCAGGAATCGCAGTGGCTTTGTTTAAAACCGCAATTGCGTGATCCACTGGGGGAGGCACACACCACCTTTCATCAGTGGAAGGCGAGAAAGGATAACGCAGCTTGAATCTACTTGGTACAGCAAAAGGTTTGCGCAGATTGCGCCATTGTTCCTTAACAGCGCGCTGAAAATCATCATTGCAGGGAAAAACCTGCGGCGTCCTGCGTTTTCTCTGCGTCCCATAAGCCGCCAAGGCGGCGGGGGGACACACTTCATCCTGCAAACGCAGCGTTTGCTTTATGGAAGCAATCAACTCATCCATGATTGCAAGCTCTTCAGGCGAGCCAGGGGGAGAATTATCAACCCCCTCAACTTCAGCCTCCACCTCGGACCCCACTAGATCTAGGGAGGAGCGGGACCCCGATAAGGAGGCCCCCGCCATAACAGCCCCATCACCTTCACCCTCAGAATCAGAGGAAAGAGCAACTCTGGGCCTTTTAGTAGATTGAGCAGCCACCAGCATCTGTACCTGAGCAGCAAGGCCAGCCACAATAGTGGCTAAATCCCCCCCTGGGGGGGAAACAGCGGTCCCCTGGCTTTCCACCAAGGCGGTAGGAAATTTGCCCTCCTGAGAATCCATTGCCCCTGTAATGCCGGACAATAAAGGGTTAACTGCCCCTTTAAGCAAGTGCGGCAAGCGCAGCCCACCGCACCACACTCAAGCACAATGAGACCCCCACAGGGAATATGCAAACTGAACACAGGCAATGGATAGCAAGAACAGAAGGATAAAACCTGAGGAGACCCTCGCCGCTGCTGCTGCCTCGATCGGTGTTCCTGGAAAGAGGAAGTGATGCTGCCAGGGCGCTCTATGAAAGCCTATGGAGGCTACAAGAAAATGGCCGCCATGCATGTAAAACATGCGGCCGGGGGGCGTGGCCTGGAGAGCAATGGAGTAGGTCGCATTGCACGAGAGCTCCTCCGGCATTATCCTGAATTATCGATCCTGATTCATCGCTGAGTCCAGAACTCATCTCTTCCTGACCCCTACCTGCTCCCGGATCCCGCGGTGGTATGTCTCCCCCCCGGCAGAAGTCGGAGGCCGCTGCGAAGCTGGACAAATTCCGGCACAAGGACAAGGAGGCCCCGCTGGAAAATGGCGCGGCCTCATCCACCGCTCCGGCTGCATCCACGGCTGATCTGGCACAAGTGCTTGACGCCATATCCACCTGCCAGGCGACCCTGACGGCTCGCATAGAGGAAGTTAAAATTGATGTTTCCCTCCTCCGTCAGGATTTCCAGAAACTGCGAGACCGGGTGTCCGAAACCGAGCACCGCTTAGGCCGCGTGGAGGATGCGGTCCCCCCCCTGCAGGCCTCCTCTGACCAGGCAGAACGCCATATATCCTTGTTGCTCTCTAAGCAGGACGATCTTGAGAATCGGATGCGCCGAAACAACTTGCGCTTCGTGGGCCTGCCTGAGGGTGCTGAGGGGGCCTCCCCTGCCACGTTCCTTGAGGATCTCCTGGTGACCACCTATGGCCGGGACGCATTCTCCCAATCCTTCGTGGTTGAACGGGCTCATCGGGTGCCATCCAAGTCGCCACCTCCGGGAGCGCCCGCCAGGGTGTTCATAGCTAAATTCCTCAACTACCGGGACCGGGATGCCATCTTACGTTTGGCCCGGGATAAGGGCAACATTCCCCACCTCAACAGCCAGGTGCTCGCATTCCCGGAATTTTCTGCAGAGGTCCAGCGTCGCAGAGGCAAGTTTACAGATATCAAGCGGAGACTGCGCGCCCAAAACCTGAAATATGCTATGTTGTTCCCTGCCAGGCTCCGTGTGGTGGGCGAGGACCGGGTGCATTTTTTCGAGGATCCTGAAGAGGCTGTGGCATGGTTGGATAGACTGAGACCTGCCTAGTGCGTGAGTACACTTTTGTCCGCAGTCACCTTTCCTGCTGTGCCCACCTTACTGCCCATATTTGCCCTGTGAGCCACCTATTTTTTATACTGCCCCTCCGTCACTGTTGACCCTGATCCCCTGCTCCATCCATCCCTACTCAAGACGTGAGGAACTGCTGCGGATTTGCCCTCCTTTTTGTGACACTCTGTCCCCCCCCCCCCCTGTTCTTCCTTCTCCCCCTGTTCTGGACACCGTTTATTCACCATGTGCACCGTGGAAATATTTTTACAGACTGCCGTATGCTCTCCCTTTGTTTTGCTCCGCCGGCTCGGCCCCCCAGATGTCCTGTCTTGTGGGGGCTGCTTGCTGGCACTACTACAGGAACTCTTTTGCTCTTCAGAGGATGTTTGCCCCCTCGTTACGCTGTGCCCAGATTGCAAATTTGATTGTGTTTATTGCTATACTATGTCTGGTGTCCTGGCTGTGTGTGTGCGGGCCCCTTTCGGGTCTCCGCTGCAGCTGGTGCTCCCTCTGTTTCAATGTGGGTACTGTTGGGTTTTTCTGTTCGGGGATGTATGCTCGCACAAGTTGGGGTTGGTGTAGAGCTGGGTGGGTTAGGGTTGTTTATTTACAGAATGTTTATTGTGTGCTGTTCCTTATGATATTGCGATGCTGCCATTTTTCTATGTTTTCTTGCCATGTCTCAGTCTGTACCTCTCTGCAGGCTCGGTCTCCACTGAACCTTTCTATCCTGGTGCCATTTTTTTACCTACCTCCATGGCCCCGTTGAAATTGCTAGTTTGGAATGTTCGTGGCATTAGGGACAAAATCAAACGTACGGCCCTATTTACTTTTTTGAAAGCCCAAGCTGCAGATATTGTTGTTCTAACTGAAACCCATGCCACTGGCTCCTTGGTTCGCGCTCTACGGAAGCCCTGGATGGGGTGGACATATCATGCCACGTACAGTTCCTACTCCCGTGGAGTCTCAATATTAGTTGCTAAGTCCCTCCCTTTTGCTATTTGTTCGGTGGAGACCGACCCTCAGGGTCGCTATGTTCTTCTACATGCTACACTGGCGGGTTCTTCTATTCTGTTGCTGGCCTACTATGTGCCTCCCCCATTTTCTGGGGCTGTCCTTGGGGCCGGTTTAGACTTTATTGCACGCCATCCTTCTGTGCCTGTTGTATGGCTGGGTGATTTTAATATGACCATTGACCCCGAGCTGGATAGGGTGAGTTCAACTCTCCCGGCCCGGCCTTCGAATGGTCTGACCCGTTTCGGTCGGGTAATGTCCCAGTTCTCGCTGATTGACACCTGGCGCCACCTGTATCCTACTAAGAGGGCTTACTCCTGCTTCTCGGCGGCTCATGCCACCATGTCTCGCATTGATTACATCTTTATTTCCCCACAGCTTGCTCCTCAGCTACAGGCAGCGGGCTTTTGCCCGCGTATCCTGTCTGACCACGCCCCTTACTGGGTGCTCCTGGATGTTTTGTCCAGGCCACCGCGCAGTAACTGGCGGCTTAATCCATTCTGGCTTGGCCTAATCCCAGACACTGAATCTCTAGACGCTGAATGGGACTCGTTCTTCGCGACTAATGACGGTACCTCGGATGTCCTGACGGTGTGGGATGCGTTCAAGTCCCATGTGAGGCTGAAACTTTCCCATGCCATCTCCAATTTTAAACGTCACTCTAGAGCTTCATACGCCCAGGTGTTGGAGGACTTGGCCTCTATGGAGGATCAGTATGCTCTTGCACCGACTCCGGATGCGCTCGCGAGCCTTAAATTGCAGACGCGGGTGGCCGAACAGCTTAGTTACGAGAGGGCTAGGCATAAATTATTTTTCGCCAAGCAGCGGATATTTGAACAGGGAGAACGCCCGGGTAGGCTTTTGGCACACTTGGCGCACCTGGATGCCCGCCCTCCGGTGGTCATTTCCCTAGCGGGTCCGGATGGATCCCTGGTTTCTGACGCTGCCAAGGTTGCCAGCATGTTTGCGTCGTTTTTTCGTGACACCTATTCCTTTACGGTGGCGTACGAGACCTCCGAGCTGGATGGGCTGCTGGCTGACCTGTCCCTCCCTCAGTTATCGGCGGTTCAGGTGGAGGCCCTTGAGGCCCCTATCTCCGCCGAGGAGGTGCAGGCGGCTATAGCTAGTTTCGCTCGTTGCAAAGCTCCAGGCGTAGACGGGCTCCCTGTGGAATTCTATACACAATTTTCGTCTACCCTTGTTCCTAGGTTGGTGACCCTCTATCGATCTATTTTTAAGGACGCTGCCCTTCCTGACTCTATGCGTGAGGCCCTCGTTGTTTTGATCCCGAAGCCTGGGAAGGACCCTCTCCAACCTGAGTCGTACAGGCCCATTTCCCTATTACAGACTGATGTGAAAATCCTTGCAAAAGTTTTGGCCATTCGTCTAAATAAGGTTATCCTGACGTTGATACACCCTGATCAGACGGGCTTTATGCCTACAAAAAACACTGCCTATAACACTAGACGTCTATTTATGAATCTACAGGCCTCGCATGCCCAGTTGGGAGCTCGGGTGGTGGTCTCACTTGACGCGGCCAAGGCCTTTGATTCTGTCGAATGGAATTATCTATGGCATTGTCTGCGTATCTTTGGCTTTGGTCCGCGATTCATCAGGTGGCTGACTATCCTCTACGATGCCCCTCGGGCACGGGTTCTGGCGAATGGCTGGACCTCGGACGTGTTTCCTCTCTCCAGAGGCACACGTCAGGGGTGCCCTATCTCCCCTCTACTCTATGCCTTGGCGGTGGAACCGTTGGCGGCGGCTCTTCGATCCCATCCGGGTATTGAGGGGCTTCGTGCTGGTCCACTGGTGGAGAAGGTTAGCCTGTATGCTGACGATATGCTTTTGTATTTATCGGATGCTGGTCCTTCCCTGGCTTCGGCTCTGCAGGTCATCGAGCACTTTGGTAAGTTCTCTGGTCTACGTATCAATTGGGACAAGTCCCAGATTCTCCCCATGGATGCCTCTCCCCCTACCTTTGCCCAGGCCTCCTTGCCCCTTCGACGTGTCAGCGTGATTAAATACCTGGGTATACATATATCTCGGGATCTTTCGGACTACGTTTCCCTCAATATTGAACCGGTTATATCCCTGTTCAAGGCTAAACTCCAGGCGTGGGCTAAGCTCCCGCTGGGGGTGATGGGGCGGATAGGTCTCCTCAAGATGATTCTACTCCCTAAAATTTTGTACGTTATGTGGCATTGCCCGGTCTATATACCACTCCGCTACTTTAAGGTCCTCGAGGCCCTCTGGAACTCGTTTATCTGGGGATCGGCGAGGCGCAAATTGTCGTCGCGTACGATCCGCCTCCCGATCTCGTTGGGCGGTCTCGCGGTCCCCGATCTTCCCCTGTACTACTTGGCGGCTCAGCTTTCCCATTTCTACCACTTGGACAAACAGGACAATCTGAGGTGCCGTCTCTTGGTCTGTGCGGACTCTGGTTTCCCGGTTCCCCACCCATTCTGTGACCTCCTTCGGGGGGTGAAGGGATCCCACGGGTCCTCCCCACGTGGGAGTCTCTTGCATAATTATAGACGTGTCTGGGATCTGGCGATGCAGAAGATGGGCTGCGAGGCCTTACACGCTGATACGCCGCTGTGGTTTAATAAACTTCTACCAGAACTTTTACAGATACCTGATCCCAGTGTCTGGATCTCTAGGGGTGTCTTCCTGCTCTCCCATGTATTGCACCGGGGAGCAGTGAAGTCATACAGCCAACTTAAGCAGGAGTTTGCCCTCCCATCTTATATGTATTTCCGATACATGCAGCTCGCTCACGCGCTGCGGGCCCAGTTCCCGGTGGACTGTCCGATGGTGGAACCCTTGGACTTGACTAGGGTCCTCATGGGCGCGGACCACTGTAAGCTGATTGCCCTTCTGTACGAGATGTTGCTTACGCCCGCGGCCACCAAGATCGCGTATGCGTTGAAACCCAAATGGGAACCTTTGTTGGGAGAGATACTGGATGAGGATTGGGAGGATGTACTGATGGGCGCTAAGTGTGCTTCCCCTAAAATGTCGGATCGCTTTACCCATGTATGTATCCTTCACCGTACATACCTTACCCCTGTACGTATGGCTAAATTTCGTCCCACCCAGGCGTCCCATTGCCCCAAGTGTCTGCTGTCGACTGGCACATTCGACCATCTGCTGTGGCAGTGTCCGCGAGTGCGCGGGTTCTGGGCCCAAGTGGTCCAGTTCCTCCACGACCAGATGGGCGCGCCTGTGACACTCGACCCTAGATTGTGTTTACTGGGACTCCTTCCAGATGTTGAGATTAACAAGCATGTGGCCCAGTTCTTGCAGGAGACCCTGTTTCAGGCCCGTAAATTGCTGGCCAGAAATTGGATCCAACAGGCGGTGCCTACCTTGGCGGCGTGGATTAGCGAGATCAATAGCACTCTCCCCTATAAAAAACTTATTTATGTTAATAGGGGTTGCCCGGGGAAATACCATAAAGTGTGGGATAAATGGCTAAATTCTTCCACTACTTGTACATCGTAATTCCTAATGCATTGTGTTTCAATTATCGCATATCTGTGTACATTGTTCTACTAATTGCTCTGTATTCTCGTGAACTGGCATTGACTGTCAAGATTTATGGACTGGTTTGTTCTATGTTGGCTATCTCGCAGCCTTTTCTTGTTGTATATCTCCTGTTGTGTTTCAGTACGCAATAAAGTTGTTTTGATTTAAAAAACATGCGGCCGGAGCGAGTGTAGGCAAAATGGCGCCGTTTGGCGCCGAAACCGCCGCTCCACAGTGCAGTAATGCACACGTGACATCCCTGTATAAGAATACATGTCAGATCGCCGCAGCGATCGCTGTATATGCCCAAACATGCCAAAAAAACATGCCCCACAGCACACAGCTTCTCACACTGACCAGGCTGACACACACAGTGTCACACAGCTCCCCCCCCCCCCCTTGCAGCCCACAGCATGCAGCCGAGAGATAGGGAGACAAGCAGTGTGAATAGAGGCAGGTTACACAGTCCCAGACTGACACCCCCCCAGACAGACAGGTCCCCACATAGATACACTTACCTCTCAATGGCGTGGGGGACCCGCACAGGCGAACAAGCCGCTGCACATGAGGCAGGGAGAGTCGCAATTCAAGACGCACAAAATGGGGGTTAAGAAACCGCACAGCGTCCAGTGAGGTAGCCACCTCACCAATCATCCCTGCACCGAACAGGGATGGGTCGTTCACTGTGCCAGGAGCGTTACCTGGCTGAACGCTCGATGGCAGGCTGGGAAGCCACTGACCCACGACCTGCGACCAGGGGGATCAGCCCGAGACCCAGCCCGCATGATCCTCTTCATCAGAAGAACTAACGCTGACAAAAATAACAGCTAAGTAAAGGTAGAGAGAAAACTCAAACAAAATTTCAAAAAGAAGAAAGAGTCTGGGGCAGAAAGCCCCAGCACAGAAAAAGCCAGCCACTCCTGACAAGCTAGACATTAAAACTGAGATATGGTTGCAGGAAGTAGGAGGGTATTGACTGAGGGGACCACCCCTTGAGGGTGGGATATGTTAAAAGCTTTAATGTTAACATATTCTGTTGCCTAGCTACTCCTTCGGAGCAAAGTCTAATACCCCATATGTGACGAATATGAAGAGGCGGCGACTGTCGGAGGACGTAAGAGAAAAAGGCATTTAGGCAAAAGTATAATTTTTAGTAGTTTAATTCTACCAGCTACAGATAGCGGAAGCTTAGCCCATGTAGCCACCTTAGTTTAAATTGTTTTCATTAGTGGGTCTAGATTAACTTTTAAGGCCTCATTAGCCACAACAGTAACGACAATTCCTAGGTATTTGAAAGAAGAGACTTGGCGTTACTCCAGAGTGAAGAGTGTGTGCATTTAAAGGCATTAAAGCAGATTTTTGCCAATTGATCTGGAGACCCGAGTAGGATCCAAAAGTTATACGCATGGCCACTTGTAAGGAAGTCTGAGCATCATTCAAATAAAAAATAAGTCATCTGCATACAGTCCAACTAGATCAGTCCTATTGCCCAATGTGATGCCTGTGAGAGAGGGAGACTGCCGAAGTCTAAATGCCAAGGCCTCAATTGCCACCCCAAATAGGAGCGGGGAAAGAGGGCAGCCCCGGCGTTTGCCCCTGTGTAGCTGTATGGAGGGAGACCATAGACCATTAACTAAAAGATATGATGTAGGGTTGGCATATATTTTACAAAATTTCTCTCCAAAGCCAAAAGCTCGCAGGGCAACTTGTAGGAATGGTCATTTAATAGAATCAAAAGCTTTAGCTGTGTCCAGGGAGGTCAGCACACATGTGTCAAGTAAGTGGTCCTTAAGTTGTGCAATGATTTGGGTCCTATGGAGATTGATGGAGGTGGATTTCCCCGGCATGAAGCCGATTTGATCAAGGTTAATGATGCATAAGGAACACTGGATTCAGACATTTGGCCAAACTTTTTATAATCTATGTACAGTAATGATATGGGGCGATAGGATGCACATTCAGTTAAGTCCCTATCTGGTTTAGGTATAAGTACAACTGTGGCAGAATACATTGACAATGGCAGTCTCTCCTCCTGAAAGGCCCTTGAATACACCTGGACCAAAAATGGTGCCACAATGTCTACATAGCGGCTGTACACCTCCAATGGAAGGATATCTGGGCCTGACGCTTTGCCAGGAGCTAGAGAAGCAATAGCCTCACAGACATCATCTTCAGTGAAGTCTGCCTCCAGTATTGTAATCTGGTCTGCTGTCAAAGAGGGGAATTGTAAGCAGCTTTAACTTTTAATTAAAGAATAATAAATGTAAAATCAATGCACTGACAAACCAGAATGGGGACAAACACAAGTGACTAGGTGAACAATGTCGCCACCAGCAGTGAACTTGACATTTCACATAGAATGGGAAATTTATCTGTCACAGCTTATTCTTCGTGTAACGAAAGTCTGCATGGCATGTTCTACTTGAACATGAAGCATAGCCATTGGGCTGAGTGAGCAATACAAAAAACTTTAATTACCTGGCATCTTCAAGGACAGCTCCCATAACCCTGTATTTATCTTCATTTTTCACATCTTCATTGATGTCTGTCCCACCAAATACCGCCCCAAAAGGAATTCCATTTCCTTTAATACAACAATAAAACATTTTAATTGGTAACCTTAGCTATACAAACACATGCATCAACACCCATATTATCTTCTAATTTTATTTTTTAATTGGCAAATTTGTCTTCAATTACCCTCCAAAATTGACAAGTTAAGATAGTAACCATATGACCAGGAGAACTCCATCTTCTTCCTAGTCCTTGTTGGTCAGTGAAAATATTTAAACAGCATCTACATGTCACCCAATAGTGACACAGAGCGCTACCACTTTAGAACAAGGTTATCCAGCAGGTATAATGGATTTTTCTACAATGAGGTCTGCTACTTGCACTTATGTGGGTCGCAGGGGGTGCGATGAGGAAAAAAAAGAAAAGGTGGTATATGTTAGCTTGGGCACTGAGAATGCAGTTGGCTCACAACCCAGCGGTAAAGCAACAACTTTTGTGATCTACAGCACTTCCGAGGCACATAGTGGGAAGAGTTAGCTGAAGTATGAGTGAGGCATTTGTAAAAAAAAAAAAGGCACACTGCTGCAAAAGACAGAAACAACATGTGGCAACAGTTCAGCTTAACACTGTCCACACCAACATGCACATTAAAAAGATCAGTTTTAGAGTGCAGGCTGGTGCCTGTTCATTTTTTTGAAGGGCAGTGTTCCTTTTTTTGTTTAGGGAGGGATGTCCAACCCTGCACACAGACAGATTGGGGTTTTCTAAAACTAGAGAGTGCCCAATCTGGTGCAGTTGTGCATGATGGGCAATCAGCTTCCAACTTCAGCTTGTTCAATTAAGCCAGTCTAGACTGTTCCATTCCTGGTCGGCAGGAACTGGCGGAGATTTGAAACATATATGGGCAGACTGAATGTAGCCAAGTTGATCGATCAACTTGGGTACAACCAGCCTGTCGGATGTTGCATGCCATTGTTGCTAGCGGCTACTATAGCCGCTAGCAGTAATCACTGTGTTCTCCTGGCAGGAATGGCTCACCACGCACCCCCCCCCCCCCCAGGGAAAACACAATGGCTGTGTTGCAGGAAAGAAGCTATTACCAGCTTTTAGCTTTGCAAAAAAATCCTGGAAGCTGATTTGTTTCTATGCAAAGATGCACCAGATTTTCCACTCTCCAGTTTTAGTAAATCAACCGCACTGCGTCCAGGACTGTACATCTGTCCATAACTGCAGGTAACTACTGCATTTGCGTATACATGCTTGTAGATGTGGACAGCCCCAGCTCCTTTTAGCCTGATCAGAACTTCACCAATGCAGGTATTCATGGTGTACAAACCGCACTGATTGGCTGATTTAGGATTAGGATGTGTAGGTAAGGTCTTCACAACATTAAATCTCGCCTGTCCACTTCCTACTACAATGTGTCTAACCCCAATAAAGGCTTAATCTAGGCAGTGATGTGTTCCTGGGTGAGCACTTGATGGCAACTGGAGGTACAAAGAAAGCAGCAAGTTTGGACCAGCAAAGCTACTATTGTTTTTTTTTCTTTCCTTTTCTATGTAAAACCAAGATGGAGCACTGAGAAGAACTGGTTCTTACAGGACAGACTACAGCAAGGTTTTATTTACAGTAAGGAGTTATTTATGAGTGGATTGTTGTATATGTGGCAGTAGATTCTAAGCACTGGCAAACAAAAGTTGATTTAGGTACTCATGCAGAAATGTTAAAAGTTATTAGCACCGTCAAGCACATTAAAGGGAGACTGTGTAGCAAATATAGAGACAAAACATGATTATAGACATGAGAACAGATTGTAAATCACAATTAGGAGAGCAGTAATGTCATTAATACATTTTTGCATTGGTTAGCTGTGTGTGCTCTTACCACTTTGTCCATCAAAGCCTTTATCCTATGCATACTTAATATAATTAATGGTGCAGGCTTTCTTTAGCAAACAGTAATTTGAATAAATCGAATTCAGGCCTTCGTGTTCATTTCTATTTTTTATTTTTTTTGTCCTTGCTTATTTAGGTTAATTTGGAAATTGCAGCTTAGCATTTTCTTTATAAGACTACCAGCAAAATTGAGTCTATAATCCTAAAAAAATTTCTAGTGCTACAAATATAAAATTTAATGTAGAGTTTAGCAGTCTGTGCAATAAAATGTATAGCACAGTGCAGCTGTTGAGTGGTTTTGTAGTACATCGATGCAATGGGGTACTGTGCCATTACAGTGCCTTCAGACTAATGCAGTGTGGTTTGACCGTACCACAGCGCAGTGTACTCAAGGATTTAGTGCATAACTAGTCAGGTTGAAAAAAGACACAAGTCCATCCAGTTAAACCCACAGAGGGGAAAAAAACACACACACACACACACAAACCCCCAAACACACAATCCTATACCCACAGTTGATCCAGAGCAAGGTGAAAAAAAAAAAAACTCAAAGTATGATCCAATTTGCTCCAGCTGGGGAAAAAAACCCTTCCTGATCCTTCAAGAGGCAGAATTAGCTGCACTTTCCCATAGAGTTCCATTAGGTCCTGTGGTTTTTAGAAAGAGAACAAAAAATACTGCATGCAGTTTTGATGTACTTTCAGAAAGCGCACCAAAACCAAAGGACCTAACAGAACTGTATGGGAAATCGGCCTGCAAGTACAGTGCCCTGCTCCCGCACCACATCAGTCCGAAAGCAACCTCTTTGTCAGTGAAAAACCGTGACAGTGTATTGGTAGTCAACAGAAACATGTGAGGTACAGTAAAGTAGTGTGTGGGTGAAGAAGCAGTTAGTGGAAAAATACACAGGATGCAGTGGTGATCAGTGCACAAATGCATGGATGTAGTGGTGGTCAGTGCAGAAATACCTGGTGAGGTGGTGTTCAGTGCAGAAATGCATGGATGTAGTGGTGGTCAGTGCAGAAATGCCTGGGTGCAGTGGTTATCAGTGCACAGATGCAGTGGTGATTAGTAAAGAATTGCACGCATGTAGTGATGGTCACTGGAGAAATGCACGGGTGCAATAGTGATCAATGCAAAGATGAAGTGCTGATCAGTGGAGAAATGCATGAATGCAGTGCTGATCAGTGGAGAAATACACAGACGTAGTGGTGATCAGTGGTGAAATACACAGACGTAGTGGTGATCGGTGGAGAAATATGCAGATGTACTGGTGATCAGTGGAGAAATACACAGACGTACTGGTGATCAGTGGAGAAATACACAGACGTACTGGTGATCAGTGGAGAAATACACAGACGTAGTGGTGATCAGTGGAGAAATACACAGATGTAGTGGTGATCAGTGGAGAAATACACAGATGTAGTGGTGATCAGTGGAGAAATACACAGATGTAGTGGTGATCAGTGGAGAAATACACAGATGTAGTGGTGATCAGTGGAGAAATACACAGATGTAGTGGTGATCAGTGGAGAAATACACAGATGTAGTGGTGATCAGTGGAGAAATGCACAGATGTAGTGGTGATCAGTGGAAAAATACACAGATGTAGTGGTGATCAGTGGAGAAATACACAGATGTAGTGGTGATCAGTGGAGAAATACACATATGTAGTGGTGATCAGTGGAGAAATACACAGATGTAGTGGTGATCAGTGGAGAAATACACAGATGTAGTGGTGATCAGTGGAGAAATACACAGATGTAGTGGTGATCAGTGGAGAAATACACAGATGTAGTGGTGATCAGTGGAGAAATACACAGATGTACTGGTGATCAGTGGAGAAATACACAGATGTAGTGGTGATCAGTGGAGAAATACACAGATGTAGTGGTGATCAGTGGAGGAATACACAGATGTAGTGGTGATCAGTGGAGAAATACACAGATGTAGTGGTGATCAGTGGAGAAATGCACAGATGTAGTGGTGATCAGTGGAAAAATACACAGATGTAGTGGTGATCAGTGGAGAAATACACAGATGTAGTGGTGATCAGTGGAGGAATACACAGATGTAGTGGTGATCAGTGGAGAAATGCACAGATGTAGTGGTGATCAGTGGAAAAATACACAGATGTAGTGGTGATCAGTGGAGAAATACACAGATGTAGTGGTGATCAGTGGAGAAATACACAGATGTAGTGGTGATCAGTGGAGAAATACACAGATGTAGTGGTGATCAGTGGAGAAATACACAGATGTAGTGGTGATCAGTGGAGAAATACACAGATGTAGTGGTGATCAGTGGAGAAATACACAGATGTAGTGGTGATCAGTGGAGAAATACACAGATGTAGTGGTGATCAGTGGAGAAATACACAGATGTAGTGGTGATCAGTGGAGAAATACACAGATGTAGTGGTGATCAGTGGAAGAATACACAGATGTAGTGGTGATCAGTGGAGAAATTCACAGATGTAGTGGTGATCAGTGGAAAAATACACAGATGTAGTGGTGATCAGTGGAGAAATACACAGATGTAGTGGTGATCAGTGGAGAAATACACAGATGTAGTGGTGATCAGTGGAGAAATACACAGATGTAGTGGTGATCAGTGGAGAAATACACAGATGTAGTGGTGATCAGTGGAGAAATACACAGATGTAGTGGTGATCAGTGGAGAAATACACAGATGTAAAGGTGATCAGTGCAGAACATATAGACCAGGAAAAGCATATTTGCTTACTTGATCCTCCACACTGCAATACTGGTTCCCGCAGCCTCTTTTTCCCTGCAATCGATAGTCGAATGCCTCTGAGGTCATAGCCCTGCATTGGACATGAGCCCCCCGACTGACAGTCCACTGCCTGGAGCTAGGGAAGCACCGATTGCCAGGGCAGTGGAGGATCAGGTAAGTAAAACTGCTTTTACTGTCCCCTAGACTAAACAATCATTTACCTCTTACAACACAGATGCAGCCCCACTGCAAAGAAGGATTTTTACTCTTTCTACAGTTGGGATTTAACTGCATAAAAAATGTACACTACTGTAGTTATGACTTTGCTTCTTGCAAGTAAATACAACTGTAATATGTTACCCAGCAATAATTTTCCAGCTTTGTACAAATGGATGATCAGTCCAGCATCAAACTTCTTCTGGGAAATAAGTTTTGCCACTTCTAATGGGCTCTCCAAACCAGAGGCGTCTCGTAGATCACACTCATGTCCTGCAGCTTCAAGATGACTCCTGAATGGCAAAGAAAACAGATAATATCACAACTTAGACAGCTATAGGGCTACAATTTGAGTCACACAGAATCACATGACAATGGAAATCACATTGTTATCTATGGTGCCCATTAACATCAATGCAACTCAGCTCGGTGTGTTTTTAGAAAACTCTTCTGTCCTATTTTGGTGCCAATCCATAATAATTTTGGTCCTATAGAATATGCAAACCACCTCAAAGCAGGATCCAAGTCACAGTGTCGTGACAATGATATCCGGTGTTGCATTTGGCATGGAACCATGGCATTAAAGGTAGGGATAAAACCGATCCGATATTCGGATTGGATATCTGCGCCGTTATGGCCATTTTAGATGGATCGGTAACATTGACCGATCCACTGGCCGATCCTGTTTTTGCTTGGTAACAGCTCAGCCATCCCTTACTAGGTGAAGTAATAGTATGGGATGGGAGCCGCTACTTCCTATATAGGTCCGGCTCACAGGCGGAGTGATATCAGATGCACTCCGCTTGTGAATGGAAGAGCCGTACACATGAAGCAGCGGCTTTGCTCTGTACTGCAGCCGCTTGCTTTGTGTGTACCTCCGGATCGGTTCCGGTATCGGTATCAGCGATTTCACAACGCCAGATATCGGTATCGGGTCCAAAAAAGTCGGATTAAAGGGAATAGGGTCGGCGCACACTCCCTTTTAAAACCTCAGTTCAACAGACAGACATTCAGGAGTAAGCAGTGTCACATTCTGAATGCTTGACAGCCACACTGCTTAGCCGCTCTCTAAAAAGCAACCCACCATGGACTGCTTTTCATAGACTAGTGTAAATGAAAATGAGCCCTAAAGCCTTCTCTGTTTTTAAGAAAACCTGTCACCAGACGACCTTACAACACTGAATTATGTTAGCTTTTAAAAGAGTTAGTCCGCACAAGATGGATATTGAAGTTTTGAGCAGATGCCAGAGGTTTGAATCTGGCACATTATATATTTCGAACCCCATGGTGGCAGGATATCAGCACCTCACAAACAATGAGCAGGCATCTCCTCCTTTTATCTTGTATTCTTCCTTTGTTTTATACTACAGAAATTGCAGCAAGAGGACAAAGACTTCATTTTCCGCATCAGTAGGAGTGACAGGTATAGGAGTAGGCTCAGACACGCTCCAACTCCCGCAGGAATAACTGCAGCATTAAAAAAAATTGGAGTTTTCTACTTGTCTAAAATTAATGCTGATAAGACCATGGATTGGGCATACACAGGAATGTATTTTACAGGAGGCCGTCTGCCATTTTATTGCTTGAAAATATTGTTGTCATTTTTTTTTTTTTTATACAGGACCTGCTATTTAATGAAAACATTCATGTGCCTATGGACACTTTCCATGGCAGCTTAGAATACAAAAGCTGACCTTTGACAGGTTACTGTGGGTCCATTTTTAATGCAACCTTTTAAAACAGATATTCAGAATAAAAGGCATGTCTCTAAAGCAGAGCTACGCTGCATTTAACCACTTAAGCCCCGGAAGATTTTACCCCCTTCCTGACCAGGGGGTTTTTTGCGATTTTTTACTGCGTGACTTTAACGGACAATTGCGCGGTCATGCGACGCTGTACCTAAACGAATTTCACGTCCTTTTTTTCCCACAAACAGAGCTTTCTTTTGGTGGTATTTGATCACCTGTGCGATTTTTTGATCATGCGCTATAAACAAAAAAAGAGCGTAATTTTTGCAAAAATAATATTTTTCACTTTTTTTTTATATGAAATTCCCCCCAAAAAAAATGTAAAAATCTAAATTTTTTAACATTTTCGGCCAATTTGTTTTATGCTACATATGTTTGGTAAAAAAAAAAAATAAATCGCAAAAAGCGTATTTTGATTGGTTTGCGCAAAAGTTATCGCGTTTACTAACAAAGGGAAAGATTTTTGTCATTTTTTGGTGTTTTTTTTTAAACGAGTAATGGCGGCGATCTGCGATTTTTTTTGCGGTACTGAGACATTGCGGCAGACAGATCGGACCCTTGACTGACATTTTTGACACTTTTGGGGGTACCAGTGACATTACTGCAGTAATCAGTGCTATATATATGCACTGTTACTGCAAAAATGACACTGGTAGTGAAGGGGTTAACAGTATTGGACAGGGAGGGGTTAAGTGTGTCCTAGGGGAGTGCTTCTAACTGTAGTGGGACATTCCTATTGGTGTAAAAACAAAGATCAACGGTTCTACATAGTAGAACCGTCTGATCTACATTTTTACACAGGGAGAACTGACAGGCGGCTTGTTTACATAAGCCGCTCTGTCTTTCTCCCGCTGTACCGGCGATCGTAGTGTGACCGGCGGACATCGGGTCCACCAGTCACACTCCCGCACTCCTCCGTGAACGAGCCGAGCTATTGGCTCTAAAAGGGAGTGACAGGCGAGCGACGTAGACCTACGTCACTCTGCCTGGCCGGGGCTGACTGCCGCAGTAAATATACTGTGAGCAGTCGGCAAGCGGTTAAGCACCACAAATCAAAAATTCTACTTAATGTAACCTCTTCTGGACCGCCCGCAGCCTTTTTACTGTGGCAGTGCGGCCCTCCTGCGCAAACCGATGTAGGTCTACGTTGGTCGCGCGCCTGCAGCTAGGAAGCCAATGCATGGGGCAGGTGGCTCCGATTGCCGTCTAACACCCGTGATCGTTCCCCGATGAGAGAGAAGGACGGTCGGCTGTTGTAAACACAGCTGACTGTTCTTCGTTCTTCTCCCTGGAATGATCATAGAGCCCCTGTGATACTTCTATATAGGATCACATGCCTCCCCCCCCCCCAGTTGGAATCACTTCCCTAGGCTCACATTTAACCCATTGATCACCCACAATGTTAACCCCTTCCCTGCCAGTTTCATTATTACAGTAACAGTGCATATTTTTAGCACTGATTAATATAGTAATGTCACTGGTACCCACCAAAAGAGTAGCAGTCCGCTAAAAATCGCAGATCGCCGCCATTACTAGTAAAAAAAAAAAAAACAAAAAAATGACATACATCTTTCCCATAGTTAGTAGACACGATAACTTTTGATTAAAACAATCAAAATACGCTTATTGCGATTTTTTTTTTTACCAAAAATATGTAGCAGAAAACAAATTAGCCTAAAATGTTAAAAAATTCTGATTTTTTATTTTTTTTTTTAGAATGTTATATAGCTTAAAGTGAAAAATATTGTTTTTTTTTTTCAGAATTGTCGCTATTTTTTTGTTTATAGCGCAAAAAATATAAAATCGTACAGGTGATCAAATACCACCAAAAGAAAGCTCTATTTGTGGGAAAAAAAGGACATCAATTTTATTTGGGTACAGCGTCGCACGACCACACAATTGTCTGTTAAAATAACGCAGTGCCGAATCGCAAAATATGGCCTGGTCATTAAGGGGAAAATCTTACAGTCCAAGTACATATGAATATGATATACGTCTCTATCCATTTACTAATGCTAGGAGCAAAAAGATTAAAAATAGTAAATGTTGACTAATAGAGTGAAGTTCCATTTTAACATACACAAGTTCAGGATTGTTAGTCAAAAAAAAATATAAGATATCAATTCTCAATATTGCCCTACAGCGATAAGATATCAATTTTCACTATTGCCCTACAGCGAACAAGCTTAAGGTTTTATTCTCCAACTGTAATTTTATAGTGCAGTTTTAATGTCATTGGCTAATAAAAATCAACACAGGCCTTTAATAACAGAGACCCATGCTATCGCTACATACTGTACATCCAAACAAAAATAGGTAGCCTCAACATTTAAAAGGCATAATATAGAAATTATCCATGTTTTTTAATATGATGAATACATAAAGATTAAAGTCTCGTTTTGTTTTTTTCTATTAAAATAACAAACATTTTATACTTACCTTCTCTGTGCAGTGGTTTTGCACAGGGCAGCCTTGATCCTCCTCTTCTCGGGTCCCTGGATGGAGTTCCTGGCCCCTCCCTCCTGTTGAGAGCCCTCAAAGCAAGAAGCTTGCTATGGGGGCACCCGAGCCGGGTTGCTGCTCCGTGTATTCATTCAGACACAGAGCTGCTGTTTCGGCCCCGCCCCTCTCTCTCCCAATTGGCTGAGTTTGATTGACAGCAGCGGGAGCCAATGGCGCTGCTGTTGTGTTTCAGCCAATCAGGAGAGAGAGTCCCAGATGGCTGAAGCACTTGTGAAAATCATTGGATAGAGAGGGGATTCAGGTAAGTATTTGGGGTCTGAGGGAGGCTTTTCCCCCCCAGGCTTTTTATGTTAATGCATAAACTGCATTAAGATAATAAAAAAAAACTTCTGACTTTACAACCCCTTTAACCACTTGCCGACTGCCTAACGTCTATCTACGTCGGCAGTCAGCCCCTCACAGGCCTGTGAGGCTCTAGGGAGCGGGCGCGCGCTCCTGCTCGCTCACGGACCCGCCCGCGCGAGTGACCGGCGGACCCGATGTCTGCCGTTCACTCACGATCATCCGTTACAGCGGGAGAAAGGCAGGCGGCTAATGTAAACAAAGCCGCCTGTCTTTCTCCCCTGTGTAACAGCACAGATCATACGGTCCTGCTATGTAGGACCGTAGATCTGTGCTGTTACACACACAGCCACATCCAATCACAGTTATAATCACGCCCCTAAGGACACACTTAACCCCTCCTTCTCAAATAAAGTTAACCCCTTCCCTGCCAGTTTCATTTTTAAATTAACAGTGCATATGTACAGTGGGTACGGAAAGTATTCAGACCCCCTTAAATTTTTCACTCTTTGTTATATTGCAGCCATTTGCTAAAATCATTTAAGTTCATTCTTCTTCCTCATGAATGTACACATAGCACCCCATACTGACAGAAAAACACAGAATTGTTGACATTGTTGCAGATTTATTAAAAAAGAAAAACTGAAATATCACATGGTCCTAAGTATTCAGACCCTTTGCTGTGACACTCATATATTTAACTCAGGTGCTTTCCATTTCTTCTGATCATCCTTGAGATGGTTCTACACCTTCATTTGAGTCCAGCTGTGTTTGATTATACTGATTGGACTTGATTAGGAAAGCCACACACCTGTCTATATAAGACCTTCCAGATCACAATGCATGTCAGAGCAAATGAGAATCATGAGGTCAAAGGAACTGCCTGAAGAGCTCAGAGACAGAATTGTGGCAAGGCACAGATCTGGCCAAGGTTACAAAAAGATTTCTGCTGCACTTAAGGTTCCTAAGAGCACAGTGGCCTCCATAATCCTCAAATGGAAGACGTTTGGGACGACCAGAACCCTTCCTAGAGCTGGCCGTCCGGCAAAACTGAGCTATCGGGGGAGAAGAGCCTTGGTGAGAGAGGTAAAGAAGAACCCAAAGATCACTGTGGCTGAGCTCCAGAGATGCAGTCAGGAGATGGGAGAAAGTTGTAGAAAGTCAACCATCACTGCAGCCCTCCACCAGTCGGGGCTTTATGGCAGAGTGGCCCGACGGAAGCCTCTCCTCAGTGTAAGACACATGAAAGCCCGCATGGAGTTTGCTAAAAAACACCTGAAGGACTCCAAGATGGTGAGAAATAAGATTCTCTGGTCTGATGAGACCAAAATAGAACTTTTTGGCCTTAATTCTAAGCGGTATGTGTGGAGAAAACCAGGCACTGCTCATCACCTGTCCAATACAGTCCCAACAGTGAAGCATGGTGGTGGCAGCATCATGCTGTGGGGGTGTTTTTCAGCTGCAGGGACAGGACGAGGGAAAAGATGAATGCGGCCAAGTACAGGGATATCCTGGACAAAAACCTTCTCCAGAGTGCTCTGGACCTCAGACTGGGCCGAAGGTTTACCTTCCAACAAGACAATGACCCTAAGCACACAGCTAAAATAACGAAGGAGTGGCTTCACAACAACTCTGTGACTGTTCTTGAATGGCCCAGCCAGAGCCCTGACTTATACCCATTGAGCATCTCTGGAGAGACCTAAAAATGGCTGTCCACCAACGTTTACCATCCAACCTGACAGAACTGGAGAGGATCTGCAAGGAGGAATGGCAGAGGATCCCCAAATCCAGGTGTGAAAGACATGTTGCATCTTTCCCAAAAAGACTCCTGGCTGTATTAGATCAAAAGGGGGCTTCTACTAAATACTGAGCAAAGGGTCTGAATACTTAGGACCATGTGATATTTCAGTTTTTCTTTTTTAATAAATCTGCAACAATGTCAACAATTCTGTGTTTTTCTGTCAGTATGGGGTTCTATGTGTACATTCATGAGGAAGAAGAATGAACTTAAATGATTTTAGCAAATGGCTGCAATATAACAAAGAGTGAAAAATTTAAGGGGGTCTGAATACTTTCCGTACAGCACTGATTACTGTAGTAATGTCACTGGTACCCCCAGAAGTGTCAAAAATGTTAGTCAAGGGTCCGATCTGTCCGCCGCAATGTCGCAGTCCCGCAAAAAAAAAAAAAAAAAATCGCAGATCGCCGCCATTACGCGTTAAAAAAAAAAACAATAAAAATGACAAAAATCTTTCCCTTAGTTAGTAAACGCAATAACTTTTGCGCAAACCAATCAAAATACTCTTTTTGCGATTTTCTTTTACCAAACATAGGTAGCAGAAAACAAATTGGCCTAAAATGTTAAAAACTTTAGATTTTTACATTTTGGGGGGGGGGGGGAATTTCATATAAAAAAAAATGTGAAAAATATTGTTATTTTTGCAAAATTGTCGCTCTTTTTTTGTTTATAGCTCATGATCAAAAAATCCCACAGGTGATCAAATACCACCAAAAGAAAGCTCTGTTTGTGGGAGAAAAAGGACGTCAAAATCGTTTGGGTACAGCATTGCACGACCGAGCAATTGTCCGTTAAAGTTACGCAGTGCCGAATCGCAAAATAGGCCCTGGTCAGGAAGGGGGTAAAATCGTCCGGGGCTTAAGTGGTTAAGTTATGTACTTTGTTGTATGCTTGTGGAAGAAGTAAATTACAACAAACACTTACTTTATGTACAAATACCTACGGGATCCCATTACAACCTTCTAACATGGTGTGCTGTATTTATTAAAAGAAGACTTACCGAACGCACTTTTCTATCCCCTTATAAAAAAGAAAAGTTTAGAATGGATAAAAATAAGTTATTGTGAAATAACAGATTTGCAAAAAAAAAAAAAAAAGATGCCATAATGATCAAGCTATTTACTATACTACATGATATGATGATGTTATTTTTCCTGTTAAAAGGTAATTAGTTACCATGGTAACTAACAAACTGCCACTAATGCTTCCGGCCTTGGCTTGCTACTAATGAGTAAAAAAAAACTGGTTGGATCCAAGCAAAAATGATGCAAGATGTTTGAAGAAGGAAATAGCTTACCAAACTTAATGAATATTAAAGTAAATGTTAAGGATTACCTTTTTTTTTTCTAAAATAATAAAGCTATAATTACCGCTCTGTGCAATGGTTTTGCATAGATCAGCCCTGATCCTCCTCTTCTGGGGTCCCCTGCTGGCAGTTTGGCTCCTCCTCTTCCCCAAGTGGCTATGGGGGCACTCATAGGGGCTTGATCCTGAGCCACACTGTGTGCATCTATTGACACACACAGTGTAGGTGTAGCTCAGCCCCACCCCCTCCTTTTCTCACAGGGTTTGGTGGACAGCAGGAGCCCCCTGTGAGACTGGGGAGAGAATAGTAGCATTGCTGCAGACATGCACAGCACCGGATTGAGATCGGACTCAAGTAAGAATTTAGGGGCGGCTAGGGGAGCTGACATAGAAAGGTTACTTTACCTTAATGCAGAAAATGCATCAAATTAAAAAAAAACGGAATTTTTGTAAAATCTTACCTGTAAAATTCCTTTCTCTGAGTCCTCCGACAGTCGCCGCCACTTCATATTCATCACTAATGGGTTATTGACCTTTTCTCCGCAGGAGTAGCTAGGCAACAAAATTTGTTAATATCAAAGCTTTTAGCATATCCCACCCCTAGGGGGTGGTCCCCTCAGTCAATACCTCCCTGCTTCCTGCATTCCCAACTCAGTTTCAGTAGCATAGCAGTAGAGTACACAAACAAACCCCAAAAGAGGGGCGGGGGCGGCGACTGTCGGAGGACTCAGAGAAAGGAATTTTACAGGTAAGATTTTACAAAAATTCAGTTTTCTCTTACGTCCTCCGACAGTCGCCGCCACTTCATATTCATCACTAATGGGGAAGTCCCATAGCAGTGTAGACATGAGGGGTGGGAAAAAACGCAGCCGCGCCTAAAGCAACGCAGTACCCACATCAGAGAAAGGAACCTTACCAAAGTAAGAGAACCAACTGGGCAACAGGAAAAAAACGTGCTCAACAGGATCAACAACCCAGGAAAACAAGTAACCTAGGGATAAAGACATCCCAACAGCCAAGGACCCAAAACAAGGGACCCTAAGGCACTGCCGCAGCCAAAGGAAGCATCCGCCGCCTTACACACCTGGGCCACAGAAGCCCGATGATGACAGGCCCAAGACGTACTCAGAGATCTGGTAGAGTGCGCCTTCACAGGTACGGGAGGAACCTTTCCCTTCAAAGCATAGGCCTGTTCAATGGTCTGTCTGATCCATTTGGCGATGGTAGAAGCCGACGCCGCCATGCCCTTCCGAGGTCCCTCAGGAAGGACGAATAGGGAATCTGACTTGCGAAAGGATTTAGTCGACGACAGGTAAACCCTGATCGCCCTAACAACATCCAAGGAATGTAAAGCCACCTCCTTCGGATGTTTTGGCCTCGCGCAAAGCGAAGGCAAGACAATGTCCTCATTGAGGTGAAAATCCGAGATCCTCTTCGGAAGAAAAGACGGGTTAGGTCGCAAGACCACCTTATACAAGTGAATCACTAAATATGGAGAGCTGCAGGACAAAGCTGCCAGCTCCGACACTCTGCGAGCCGAAGTGATCGCCACCAAAAATGCAACCTTCTTGGACAACAGAGGCAACGAGATCTCCCTGATCTTTTCAAAAGGAGCATGTTGCAATACGGACAGAACAAGGTTCAAGTCCCATGGAGGCAAAGGCTCCCTCCTAGGAGGGGCCAGGTGTCGCACCCCTTGAACAAAGGTGCTAACCAAAGAGTTAGACGCCACAGGGCGTTGAAAGAGAACGGCCAGCGCAGAAATCTGACCCTTAATCGTGGCCAACGCCAAACGCTGGTCCACGCCTGTTTGAAGGAAAGCCAACACTCTTGATACCGAATATGAGCGAGGAGAATACCCCCTGGACTCACACCAGGCAAAATACGCCTTCCAAGTACGATAGTAAATCTTCCCCGAAGAGGCTTTTCTAGCCCTGATCAAAGTGGAAATGACCTCAGGGGAGAGACCCCTATCCTTCAACACCTGGCTTTCAACAGCCAGGCCGTCAAAGCCAGCGACTGTAAAGCAGGATGGAATATCGGCCCTTGAGACAGGAGATCTTCTCGAAGAGGCAGACGCCACGGAGCGTCGACCGCCAGATTCACGAGGTCTGCGTACCAAGACCGGCGAGGCCAGTCTGGCGCCACCAGAATCACCGTGTGCGGTTCCGCGGCCAACCTGCGAAGGAACCTGGACAGCAGCTGAATCGGTGGAAAGGCATACATCAGACGATACTGATGCCAGGGCGCCACTAATGCATCTGCCCGAGGATCGCGCGACCTTGCCACGAACCTTTCCACCTTGTTGTTTAGACGAGACGCGAACAGGTCCACATCTGGTGAACCCCACTTCGCGCACAACATCTGAAAGACATCCGGGTGAAGGGACCATTCCCCCTGGTCCAGGGTCTGGCGACTCAGATAATCCGCCTGCCAGTTCTCCACCCCCGGAATGTGAACTGCCGTTATCGCCGGGACGTGTGTCTCGGCCCAAGACAGAATGTCGGTCACTTCCCGAGCTGCGCGGGCACTCCTGGTGCCCCCTTGGTGGTTGATGTAGGCCACCGCTGTGGCATTGTCCGTCTGCACCCGAACCGGACGGCCCTGTAGCCTGTCTGTCCAACGCAGAATGCAGAGAGCTATCGCTCGCAATTCCAGAATGTTGATCGGAAGGGAGGATTCCTCCTCCGACCAAGTTCCCTGGGCGGACAGAACGCCCAGAACACCACCCCAGCCCGACAGGCTGGCATCCGTGGTGATCACCGTCCACGAGAAAGGGCGAAAAGACTTGCCCCCCGACACCGCCGGGGACCGGAGCCACCACAGAAGATCCCTTCTGGTATGATGACTCAAGGAGATCCGTAGATCCAGAGATTGCGGTCGCCCGTCCCACTCGGCCAGAATCTCCGCTTGGAGACCCCGCGTGTGAAACTGGGCAAAAGGGATCACCTCGAAGGCCGAGACCATCAATCCCAGACACCTCATACACGTCCGGAGGGACGAGTACTGATTGTCCCTGAGGGACTTGACTTCGTCCTGAAGCGTCCGGAGCCTGTCGTCCGGCAGGAAGACCTTCGCTTGAACAGAGTCCAGGATCATCCCCAGGTAGGGAAGACGAACCGACGGACACAGAGTTGACTTTGGAAAATTTATCGTCCACCCGAACTCCTGTAGAGTCTGCATAGTGATGGACAGGTCGTTCACCAGGCCCTGACTGGTCGCAGACCGAATCAGGATATCGTCCAGATACCCCAGGACAGAAATGCCCTGGGCTCTCAAAGCCAGAACCGGCGCAAGCACCTTGGTGAAAACCCACGGAGCCGAAGCGAGACCAAAAGGTAACGCCACGAATTGGTAATGATCCTCCGCAATGGCGAATCGAAGGTACCTCTGGTGACCCTCGAAAATGGTCACCAGAGGATGTGAAGGTACGCATCCTTCAAATCGATGGAGGCCATGAATTCCCCCGGAACCAGGGCAGCCACCACCGAGCGCAGGGATTCCATGCGGAACTTGCGAACCCGCACAAAGTGGTTCAGAGCTTTCAAGTCCAGAATCGGACGAACCTTGCCCTCCTTTCTGGGCACAGTGAACAGATTGGAATAGAACCCCCAAAATCTGTCCCGATGAGGCACCGGAACCACCACTCCCTGGGCCCGCAGGTCCCGCACCGCCAGGTGCAGATCCTGCAAGCGCTCCGGAGATAGCTGAAGGTTTGAGGGGAAAAATCTGCTCGCTGGCCGAGAGAGAAACTCGATCTTGTATCCAGATCGAATGATTTCCTGAACCCACCTGTCCCGAATGCGGTCCAGCCAGGGTTGAAGAAAACCGAGCAAACGTCCCCCCACCCCAGAACCGGGTGAGGGCGTCCCTTCAGGCCGTATTGTTATGGGCAGCGGACCCGGACTGGCCGGACTTCTGCTTACCTGTCCACGGCTTCTTCTGGGAGCCTTGGCCTTTGAAGGGTTTGCCCTTATAGTGCGACCGAAAGGCACGAAAGGACCCTTGAGAGGGCCTAAACGAGGTATTCTTCTTACCACGAACAAACTTATTCTTGTGAGATTGGGGCAAGAGAGTGCTCTTACCCCCAGAAATTCCCTTTATCAGAGTATCCAAAGATTCGCCAAAAAGGCGAGATCCCGCGTAGGGCAAATTAGCCAAAGTCTTGCGAGAAGATTGGTCAACCGACCAACATTTCAGCCATATCAGGCGACGGTTCAATACCGCCACACTTGAAAGACGCGCAGCCAAAGGGACTAAATCTAAGTCCGCATCACACAAATACATGACACCCTGATGAATTTGATCCACCATAGCCAAAGTTGTCAGCGAGGCAGAGTCAGCCACCAGGGTGCGCCTGAGCACCTGCGTCCAATCCGCAATAGCCTGGGCTGCCATAATGGAAGCAAAAATAGGCTTCAGCATAGAACCAGCAACCGTATAAGCATGACGGGCCAGAGACTCCAATCTCCTGTCCGTAGGGTCCCGGAACACTGGGGTATCCTCAGCAGGGATCGCAGTGGATTTATTCAAAACCGCCACCGCGTGATCCACCTGAGGCGGCACACACCAACGCTCATCAGTGGTGGGTGTAAATGGATAACGCAGTTTGAACCTACTCGGCACAGCAAAAAGGTTTCTTTAAATTGCGCCATTGCTCATCAACCGCACGCTGAAATTTCGCAGAGCAAGGAAAAATCTGCGACGTTTTGCGTTTCCTTTGCGTCCCATAAGAGGACATCAAAGCAGGAGGACATGGTTCATCCTGCAAATGCAGCGTTTGCTTGATAGAAGCAACCAACTCATCCATGAGTGCAAGCTCTTCAGACGAGCCAGGGGGAGAATTAACCCCTTCTACCTCAGCCTCCCCCTCAGACCCAACAAGGTCTAGAGATGAGGGAGACCCTGAGAAGGGCACTCCAGCCATAGCAGCCCCATCGCCCTTTGAATCAGAGGAAATAGACACTCTGGGCCTTTTGGTGGATCGATCAGCCACCAGCATCTGCACCTGAGCAGCCAAGTTCGCCACAATAGTAGCCAGATCAGCCCCCTCGGGGGATGCAGCAGCTCCTTGGCCCCCCACCAAGGTGGGAGGAAACTTGCAATCCTGAGAATCCATGACCCAGCAAAAGTAGAAAAAAAGGAGTACTGCCCCTTTAAGACCGCGGCGAGCGTAGCCCACCGCACCCCACTGAATACACGACCCCCACAGGGATAAGAACACTGGGCAAGGAATACAGGAAAAGGAAAGGTAAAAACCTGGAGAGATCACACAGGCTGCTGCCACCGATCGCTGTCCCAGAGCAAAAGGAAGTGATGCAATGACTGACCGTCCTATAAAGCCTATGCAAGGCTACACAAACATGGCCGCTCGGCTGAAGATTCCTTAGGCAAAGAGAAAATGGCGACGATATGTGGCCTGATCGATCGCCGCCAAAATGGCGGCGTTTGGCGCCAAAACGCCGCGCCATACCACACAGGACCGGGCACCATAAAATCTCCGCAAAAAAATGGCGGGCCGCAGTAGCGATCGCCGCACCGCATGTCTAAGCCCAGACTGCTTCATGCATTCACACAGCAGAGCGGGAGAGCCCCCCTCGCAGCCCACAGACAGGCAGCTATTCCACACAGGAATCTGACAGGGAGCTCAGCATTTACACAGACATGCAGGGTCACACAGTCCCAGACTGACACCCAAATAGACAGGTCCCCACATAGATTTACACTTACCAGTCCGGATGGCGTGGGGAGCCTTCTCCAGCGACCAAACCGCTGCACTGAGGACAGGGAGTGTCGCAGCCAGGACGCAGTGGAACTGCGGTGCGAAACCGCAATGGCGTCCAGTGAGGTAGCCACCTCACAGATAGCATCCCTGCAGTGAACAGGGATGGGTCGTTCAATATGCCAGGGAAACCTGAGCTGAACGCTCGATGGCAGGCTGGGAAGCCCCTGGCCCTGAACCCTGGGATCCAGGGTGGCCAGTCCGAGACCCAGCTCCGCATGATCATCTTCATCCGAAGAAGCTAACTAATGCTGAAAAATAACAGCTAAGTAAAAGAAAGAGAAAAAAACTCAAAATAAAATCAAAAAGCGAATAGAGGCTGAGCCCCAGCACAGAAACAGCCTTGCTACTCCTAAGCTAGGCATTAGAAACTGAGTTGGGAATGCAGGAAGCAGGGAGGTATTGACTGAGGGGACCACCCCCTAGGGGTGGGATATGCTAAAAGCTTTGATATTAACAAATTTTGTTGCCTAGCTACTCCTGCGGAGCAAAGGTCAATAACCCATTAGTGATGAATATGAAGTGGCGGCGACTGTCGGAGGACGTAAGAGAAAAACCTATTACCGTTTCAACCACTTTAAAGTATGTATAACCAAAACTCTTTTTGGCTACACATAAACTCCAAAGAGACGTCAGCCACTAAAAGTCCCCTGCAGTAGAAGAGATTTTATACTCCAGTAGCTCTTGTCTCCTACCATCCCTCTGTCCTTCGACATTCCCAGGAGTGTCGGATAGCTGTGTTCCCAGCTGCACAAAGTGGTTTATTCCTCAGACCACTATGACACTTCTGTGCCCTGTAGTGATATAGGGGTCAAAGAGACTGAATCATGGTGTAGCAGAGTGTCCCAGAGAGAGCCAGGAAAAGTCCTGTTCGGGGTTTATACATCACCCAGGCATCTCTCGTATACCTTTAGGGATCTCTGAGCCATGATCCAGTTCGGATCTTCATCCTCTTCACCAGGCCAATTTAATCTCACCTGACACAGACAACAGTGCTCTCCCAGCCTGGGAACACAGACAACCTTTGTCTAGGAGAGCAGAAGGTTGGTAACACGGTCAGTGTGTGTCTTTGGAAGCGGACAAGCTGTAGGCTCGCTCAGTCTGTGTTAGTTAGGGACTGCATTGTGTGTAGTAAGCGCCGGGACACGGCTAGGCTTTTGTTTATTATTATTATTCCTGCTTGTTTTCCTTAAAGCACTGTACAGCACCTGTTTATAAACTTGTATATAGCACCAATAAACACCGCACTGTTTGTCACTCCCTCAGTGGATTTGGTATCTGTGCCTGAAAGACTACTCATCCCAGGGAGCTTTGCACCTGCTACCTGTTCCCCAGCTTACAATGGCCACACGATGGTAGACCGAGGCATCCAATGTACTAAACACTCTTCCATAGTCTGCAGCACCGAAACAGACATTTTTTTCTAACTTCCTAACTCTGGAAATGCTGATAAAAGAAATGTAGAAGTGGTTGTCACCAGGATAGAAAATCTTGGAGAGTAACAAAAACATCTGTCAGAAGTTCAAACCCTGTCCCCCTCTACTAAAAATGTTTTTCTGTGTTACTATGGGGTTGATGTTCGATTAACGGGAAAGGGGGGAATCTCCCCAGAAGGGACACAGATTGCAATATTAAATTGACAAATTCTCTAACATGGAAATAACGAAAAGGAGTTATTCATTGAAATCTTTAGAAACTGAAATTTAGGAAGTGGATAACCACACACTCCAGTAGGGCGCTTCTCAAATCTTTGTCATAGCAAATTGTAGATAAAAGACATCACAGCACCAAAATCCACGGGAGATCTGTTGACGTGTTTCATGCTGAAAATCGCTTATTTATAAAACACAAAAAAATCGTATCTTCAATTTTCTGCTGCTGTGATGTCTTTTATCTTGAATTTGCTATAATAAAGATTTTTGAAGCATCCTACTAGAGTGTGCAAGCCGGACGAGCATCTTAATGTAAGAACTGGTGGAAGGGGTATTATGTGGGCCAACCTGGAGCAGTGCTTTATTTTTGTTGGACTTTATTTAGAAACTGACACTTCTGGGGTTGTCTGAGTCCCGGGTCAAACTTATGCGATGCGGGAAGGCTGCGAATTTGCAGCCTGTTCCCGCATCGCAAACGCACTCTTGGCAGTTCACACTGCCATATGCGATACGCTGGGGGTGTCAATGAAATGTTAACGACACCCCCAGTTTGATCGCATATCGCAGTGCGATCTTTACAGTTCGCACAGGATCGGATCACACAAGTGTGAACCACTGTGCGATCCGATCCTGATTCGGCTGAAAAAAAAGGGTCATGTGCGACTTTGGTGCGGGTGCAGTGCGAACTTAGCCATACAAAGTGTATGGCTGAATTTGCACCGCACAGCCGATCGCATGTAATGAAGGAGCAGGGCGCTCCGATATTACATGCGATCGCTGCAGCTGCAAGAGTGTGAACCGGCACTAACTCCTTGGCCACCTGTAAAGCTTAGTGGTTCCTTCTGCCAACATCCATGTCACTATAGGCCACAGTAGTGACATGAAGTTCAGATGGAGGAACCACCAAGAGCTGTAGGGAAACAATGGTATCAACAGTTCCAGAAGAGGCATTTTCTAAAGAAGAATTCAGGAGACAATCTCTTCTTCATTGGAGTATTCTTCAGAACTCCTGTTTCTGAGGTTATCCTGAGGAATTAAAGAAGTGACAAAATGCGTAGGGTGGAGTCGGTGATATTATTACATTCTACTGTCAGAACGAGGGAGCGTGAAGATTGGGTGCCGTATCTGGTTCAAAGATAGCACTATGGAATGTAACCTAAATACTTATTTTTATTGTTTTTTTTTTTGTTCAATAAAAATATATTACACCATTAGCACTTTCGCTTGTATATTGTTAAAGTGCAACTTCACGCTCTCAATCAACATTGATTATTTGTAATCCTTATACTACTAGCAATAATAAATAGATAGTAAAGTATATTATATTTACTTGTTTTAAACTTTTTTTACATTTCTTCAGTTACAGTATTTCCTGGTTTCCATCCCATATATATATATATATATATTTATTTATATGGTAGCCAAGTGGTTAGCTATTCAAAATGAATTGAATAGCGTTTTTAGTTTTAGTTTATGGTGCTCAGATGCAGTGTAGTTCCGCTTTAACTGTATATGAGCACTGAATACACGGTTTTATTCATTTTTATTATTGAAAACAAACTCCCCCATCCATCCATGTCTCCATGCTTTATTTTATTGGGAAATCACTTTGAAGAACACCCCCTAGTATCACTAGCCATGGTCATCTTGAGTAAGGCCAGATGATTCATGTACATTTACTTCCTTGAATCCATCTACCCTTAGTTATAGCATGCAGGCAGGAAGGTGTGCTTAGCTGACAAAACTCCTCCTCCCCTCCATATAAAAAAATCCCATGAAGACTCCTGGGATGTACAACATCATTTTGGCCTAGGCCAGAAACCAGGAAGCAACCGCAGAAAGTTAAAAAAAAGGAAAAATAATATACCTCCCTATCTATTTACTAATGCTCGTAGCAAAAACATACAAATAGTTAATTTTGACTGAAAGAATAATGTTCTGCCTTAGGTATTCACACCTGTTCTCTCATAGTTGCCAACATTTAAAAAAAAATTCCAGGGACGCTTTGTAGCACAGCTATCAATTTCCACACCCACTTCCCCAAAGCCCCGCCCACTCTGCAAAATTAATCTCGCCTACTTATCAGACTATAGAGCAGTGATGGCAAACATTGGCACCCCATATGTTTTGGAACTACATTTCCTATGATGCTCAACTACACTGCAGAGCACATGAGCATCATGGGAAATGTAGTTGTAAAACATCTGGGGTGCCAAGGTTCACCATCACTGCTATAGAGTCTACTCAATATAGAGAGAATTACAGGGAATTAAAAAGGGGATTTCAAACCTAAGGCCACAGTAGCAGAGTTAGAATAAGTCTCCCATTCAGCTGCACTACTTCTGCCTAACATTTATGGGCAGCCTGATTAACCACTTAAGCCCCGGAAGATTTTACCCCCATTCCGACCAGGGGGTATTTTGCGATTCGGCACTGCGTGAATTTAACGCACAATTGCGCGGTCGTGCGACGCTGTACCTAAACGAATTTGACGTCCTTTTTTTCCCACAAACAGAGCTTTCTTTTGGTGGTATTTGATCACCTGTGCGATTTTTTGATCACGCGCTATAAACAAAAAAAGAGCGTCAATTTTGCAAAAATAGCAATATTTTTCACATTTTTTTATATGAAATTCCCCCCAAAAAAAATGTAAAAATCAAAATTTTTAAAAATTTTCGGCCAATTTATTTTATGCTACCTATGTTTGGTAAAAAAAAATCGCAAAAAGCGTATTTTGATTGGTTTGCGCAAAAGTTATCGCGTTAACTAACAAAGGGAAAGATTTTTGTCATTTTTGTTGTTTTTTTTTTTAACGCGTAATGGCGGCGATCTGCGATTTTTTTTGCGGTACTGCGACATTGCGGCGGACAGATCGGACCCTTGACTGACATTTTTGACACTTTTGGGGTTACCAGTGACATTTCTACAGTAATCAGTGCTATATATATGCACTGTTACTGTAAAAATACACTGGTAGTGAAGGGGTTAACTTTATTTGGAAGGGAGGGGCTGTGTGTGTCCCTAGGGGCGTGGTTTCTACTGTGATTGGCTGTGGCTCTAGCTGTAAAGACACTGATCAACGGATCTACATACCAGATCCGTTTTATCAGTGTCTTTGCAGCGAAGAGAATGACAGGCAGTTTGTTTACACAAGCTGCCTGACATTCTCCCTCTCCCCCGCCGATCGCCGAGTGACCGGCGGACATCGGGTCCGCTGGTCACACGCGCGGGGGGGTCCGTGACCACGCGGGAGCGCGCCCCGGGGGGCGCGCGCTCGCTCCCTAGACCCTCACAAGCAAGCAACGTAGCCCTACGTTAGTTTGCCTGTGAGGGGCTGACCGCCGACGTAGATAGTCGTGCGGCGGTCGGCAAGTGGTTAACAGGCGCTTCCAGGGACAATATAAATTACCTGGGACAGGCTCCTATTTGCAGGGACTGTCCCAGGAAAAAAGGGACAGTTGGCAAGTATGCTCTCTCATCCTGACTACATGTTCCATAAAATAAGCTCCTAGTCATGTCCCTCTCTCAGTCTGAGTGATGCTGTGAAAACATAACCACATCAAATGCCTTTTTTTTTTTTTTAAACATCTGGCTAAAGTTCATCTGCTTTACTGCCACCGATATATCAGTATGGTTTGCCAGAAATGAAGGTTTTTCTGTTGATATATAAAAAAAAAAAAAAGAAAAATCAAAGGCTGCAGTAAAAGAAACCAATGCTATACTTACCTGTCTACATCACTATAGGGACCAACAAGCGGAACCATGGAGCGTTACAGGGGAATGCATCCAATCCAGAAGCATGTCAGATGTGAAGTCCTTACAACATAGCAAGCGATTCATGATTCTGTTAAAGAGGAAGTAAAGTCTTCATTTTTAATTGTACCTACAGGTAAACCTATAATAAGGCTTACCTGTAGGTACTGTAAATATCTCCTAAACTCACACAGTTTAGGAGATTTTTAGAGTGCATGCAGCCGATGATGTCATCAGTGCATGCACTCTGAAGGTCCGGCTTACCGTGCCAGACCTTCAGAGTCCGTGCTGTAAACGGCAGCATCATCGCAGGTCCGGCCACTCACAGCTGCAGAGCCTGCAAACCCTGAAGAAACATCGGGGAAGATGTCAGCTGTCTTAGCGATGAGCGGGCGCCGCTGGAAGGCTTTGTTCTAAGGTAAGTATTTCATAATGAGCTAGTATGCGATGTACACTAGCTAATTATACCTTTGTCTTACAGGTATTGGGGTTTACAACCTCTTTAACATTCATTTCTACATTTACATGAGCCTTTTGAATCTTTTTTTCAGTGACAAAGTCCCTTTAAAAGCATGTGCAAATACTACTTGGCAAAGTGCTTTCATTTCTGCCACAACCCCCACCATAAGGGCTATCCAGACATTGCAGGAACAGGGAAGTTGCACTGTGTAAAAAACCTACGTGGAACAATTAGATAACTAGTAATTCCTTACAATGCCAATCAGCATGGGGCTAGAATTTTAGAGCCCAAGTGCCAGGATTTATACTTCACATATGAACATTTTAGTTCACTAAACCTCTACATTGGGCAATGAAAAATGTATGCGCATAGGTACACAATAGTAAAATCATGTGGTGGAGAAAGCAGGCACTTACTGTAGGGTGACCAGTGTTCTAAATCCGGGGACTGTCCCCAGATTGGATCTGAACAGGGGCCCCTGCAATTTCAAAAAGTGCATAATTTAAAAAAAAACTTGTAATTACACCCCGATCCGCAGATCCTACTAGCTTAGGGGGTGTATTTTTTCCATTATCTGTGCCCCTCTCTGATGATCATGTGCTGATGCCGGAGGGAATATTTCTTCAGTTTCAGGTTCATGCCCATTCCGCTTCCGCTTGCATATTCTTCTGCCTTGGCTCAAGTCCCGGCAAGCCGCCTGCCTGCCTGCCTGCCTGCCTATCTCCTTGCCTTCCCCAGCGGAGTGATCTTCCTCTGCTCAGCTTTGCCCCCCACCCAGTAGTGGCCGGGGCCCGGAGAGTGAGACGCGAGAGACTGTGAGGCGGGCGACGATGGCGACAGCCAGAAAGAGGCAGCTGAGCTCAGCAGACAGTGTCCAGCAGCAGGAACAGTGGGGAAGTGGATCCCATCATGGGGCTGCCAGATCATCATCATAATGATGATGATCTTAACCAGTTGCCGACCACCCCATAGCAGATTTACTGCTAAAGGGTGGTCACGCTGCGCAGGATCATGTAAATATACGGGATCGTGCATTTTTGGGTATCGAAGCAGATCAGCGAGTCTGGCGGATTCGATGTCTGCCCATACACACTGATCGTTTTGTACACAGGGAGAACTGCAGTCTGCTTATGTAAAAGGGGGCGGATCGCCATTTTTTCAGTATGGAAGACATTAATCCTGTGTTCCTGCAAAGCAGGGACAGGGATCCATGCCTTCCGTTAGTAAAATTACCTCCCCCACAGTGAGAAAACACTTGTTGGACACACATTTAACCCCTTTGATTGCCCTAGATGTTAACCCCTTCCCAGCCAGTGTCATTAGTACAGTGACAGAGCATATTTTTTAGCACTGATCACTGTATTAGTGTCACTGGTTCCCACAAAGTGTTAATGTGTCACTTAGTGTCCAATTTTTCTGCCACAGTATCGCAGTCCCGCTATAAGTCGCTGATTGCCGCCATTATTGGTAAAAGAAAAAAAGAAAAAAAAAACAAGATGCCTGCGAGGGGACATGATAGCAATTTACAAATACCTCAATGAAGATCTCAGCATAGAAAAAAAAACTATTCAGTCGTAAGGATTTTATGAGGATGCAAGGTCATACAATGAGATTAGAGGAGAAGAGATTTAACCTAGGGCAATGCAGGGGGTTCTTTACTGCTAGGGCTACAAGACTGTGGAATTCTCTACCATAAGAGGTAGTTTCTGCGGGAAGTATGGCTACTTTCAAAAGACTCTTGGACATACATCTCAAGGATCAGAACATTAAGGGGTATGAGAAATAATTACGGCCACACACACCTACACAGGCTGAACTGGATGGACTATTGTCTTTATTCAACCTCAACCACTATGTAAAATGTGACCGGATTTCATTTTAAAAATCTAAAAGGTTTTTTTTTTTCTTCTAAAACGAAATACAGGTCATACTTACCCGTTTCTCCTCTTCTGGGGTCCCCTGCCAGTGGTCTTGGCTCCTCCTCTTCCCAGAGTGCCCCTATAGGAAGCCGCTTGCTATATGGACACTCATGCAGGCTCAATCCCGAGCCCTACTGTGTATGTCTATTGACAGACAGTGTTGCTCAGCCTGTCCCCTCTCTCTGCTCACAGGAGTTGATTAACAGCAGCAGTAACCAATTGCCCCCACTGCTGCCGGGCCTGGTTTCTTCTGCACTGGGAATTATATAACCTAAAGCAGAGCTAAATTACTCTGTATGCAGGTACACAACATGCTTGCACCTCTCAGTGTGTCTTTATCCAGCGATGATGGGTCCAGTTGCAGTTACCACAACGACTGACGAATTAACTCCTGCAAATGTACACTGGAGTAACTTCATCTCCATCATGCTGAGAATGAGCAGGGATGTACACTACACAGTACATAGCAAGTAATAAAAATGCTAGTAATATGGGGGGATAGCTTTTTGGCAAAAGAGACTTTAAATGTCCCTGCTGTCAAAAACTCTATCTGCTAGTAACTTTTACAGTCAGAATTTAAAGTGGTAGTAAACTCCACATTTTGATTTTTGAAAATACAACAAAGGTTCCAGCGCTGACATTGCAGCACCTGTACTGTGAGGGTTGCTAAGTTCTCAGCCAACAAGGGAGTGGGCTCACTCACAATTTTGCCTAAGAACATAGCCAATTAGCCATGAATAAAGAATGGTACAAAAACATCCTCAGAGAGAACAACTTCCAGCCTCAACCATCCAAGAACAGCTGCACAGGCACTGTCACTGCCAGTCTGGCACTGGCACAGCATAATAAACCAATACTGTAAGTTGAGGAAGGTAATGCTTATTTCTACAATAAGAACCCATTTACAGTGTCAGTTTATTATTTTAAAAGTTCTAATTCTCAGATGTATTCAAAAAAAATGTGCAGTCTACAATAATGCCATTAGGGTCTGAATTATAACAACTCACCACTTTTTATCAACTCCTCTCTCCTCTTTCTCAATCTTAGCATTCGCAATGAAAATAGAAGTAAATAATACACTAAAAAGACTACTGCAGCAGAACCCCGAAGTAAGGATTCCCTTTTTGACCGTTACCGATCTATTTTTTTTTTTCATTAGTGTGATATTTGTCTCTATTGTAAAATTTGTCAATGCTAAGAGAGAGAGGAGTTAATAAGTGGTGGTTGTTGTTATCGTTCCACATACTAATATCATTTGTAGCCTGTGTGCATTTTTCCAATGAATTGAATTGACAATTACAACTGTTGTTGTAACACAAGTATTAGTTATGCTTCTTATAGAAATAACAATAATAAAACACTTCTATTTGTTTCGATTCATTTTAAGGAAAGCACTTTGTGCCAAAATGACCCTTGCTCTATTCCGTCGGCCTCTAGAGAGGTCATCTGTCACACTGAATACCTTCTCTGCAAAGGCTTGAGAAGCTGGCATAGCCAGCAGGTCTAAAGCAAAAGGTTTTAGCTGGTGATAAATAGTGTCACTCTTTGACAGCCAAAAATCTGTCGGACTGTCGTCCTCAACTTGATGCAAGAGCTCTTCCTTGTATTTTCTGATCTGTTTTGATCAGGGGGCGATAAAAGGGTTACCTGTGTGCCTAGCCTGTATTTGTGTACTGTGTGGGAGGTGCTTTTACTAGGGGAAGGCATAGATCCCTGTTCCTGCTTTGCAGAGACACATGACCCATGCCTTTCCTTCTGTCAGAACTGTGATCTGTCTTGTTTACATAGGCAGACTGCCATTCTGCCTATGTACAGAATGATCTGTTGCCGCAGTTCACAATCACAGCGGATGTGAGGCGCCGGTGGCACGCTATCATGCCCGTGACCCAGAAGTGCGGAATCACGTTTATATACACAGGACCCTGTGCACAGCTGCCGCCCTGTAGCAGTAAAACTGCTAAAGGGCAGTCGACAAGTGGTTAAGTACCCTATTCCTGCAGCATTATCCAGATATCACCACTTCAAGTCCAGGAAGTCATACGACAGCCTTCTGGTAGGCAGTGGTTAAATGGTGTTTTGCCTTCCTCTGGATCAGCTGAGGGTATAGGGTTCTGTGTGCAGAGGTTTCAATGTGTTCATACTTTTTATTTTTCTGTTGGTTGAAGTAAATGGACTTGTGTATTTTTTTTTTTAACCTAAAAATGTGTTTGCTTGGTATACAGATCTACAGAGTTCAGTTCAATATAGCATAAGCCTAATCCAGGGTATCAGAGTTATTGACTTTGAGTAAAATTACTTTTGACAGGTGTGCTCATCCCTACTGGGGTGCTATAAAAATGGCCAGCCTGCATCTTTAAAACCTCAGTATCTATTCCCTAAAAGAAGAGGACATTTTGCACAGACAGATGTCCAGGAACAATAATTATTAAAAACAGAACATTGATATATCCTTGCCTCTGTTATTTTGTGCATGCTGTATTATTGTGCACACGATTGTTTTGTTCAACCATATTATAAAATCTGAAAACTCAATAAAACCTTTGTGAAACAAACAACAAAGAACACCAAGGAACATTTCACACGATAGTAAGGACAAGGACATCTAAGTGCATGTGTCAGCATTAGACTGCAATCAGCATTTGAGGCAACACATACACTTAAAACACTTAAAACAGAAAACAGCATTACGTGATTACTTATCAATTCCCATGTATAGGGTTACACCACAGTATGGAGTATATGGGGTGAGGACACAATATAGAGTATGTGGGGTGAGGACACAGTATAGAGTATATGGGGTGAGGGGACAGTATAGAGTATATGGGGTGAGGGGACAGTATAGAGTATATGGGGTGAGGACACAGTATAGAGTATATGGGGTGAGGACACAGTATAGAGTACATGGGGTGAGGACACAGTATAGAGTATATGGGGTAAGGACACAGTATAGGAGTATATGGGGTAAGGACACAGTATAGAGTATATGGGGTGAGGACACAGTATAGAGTATATGGGGTGAGGACACAGTATAGAGTATATGGGGTGAGGACACAGTATAGAGTATGTGGGGTGAGGACACAGTATAGAGTATGTGGGGTGAGGACACAGTATAGAGTATATGGGGTGAGGACACAGTATAGAGTATGTGGGGTGAGGACACAGTATAGAGTATGTGGGGTGAGGACACAGTATAGGAGTATATGGGGTGAGGACACAGTATAGAGTATATGGGGTGAGGACACAGTATAGAGTATATGGGGTGAGGACACAGTATAGAGTATGTGGGGTGAGGACACAGTATAGAGTATATGGGGTAAGGACACAGTATAGAGTATGTGGGGTGAGGACACAGTATAGAGTATGTGGGGTGAGGACACAGTATAGAGTATATGGGGTGAGGACACAGTATAGAGTATGTGGGGTGAGGACACAGTATAGGAGTATATGGGGTAAGGACACAGTATAGAGTATATGGGGTGAGGACACAGTATAGAGTATATGGGGTGAGGACACAGTATAGAGTATGTGGGGTGAGGACACAGTATAGAGTATGTGGGGTGAGGACACAGTATAGAGTATGTGGGGTGAGGACACAGTATAGGAGTATATGGGGTAAGGACACAGTATAGAGTATATGGGGTGAGGACACAGTATAGAGTATATGGGGTGAGGACACAGTATAGAGTATGTGGGGTGAGGACACAGTATAGAGTATATGGGGTGAGGACACTGTATAGAGTATGTGGGGTGAGGACTCAGTATAGAGTATATGGGGTGAGGACACAGTATAGAGTATATGGGGTGAGGACACTGTATAGAGTATGCGGGGTGAGGACATAGTATAGAGTATATGGGGTGAGGACACAGTATAGAGAATATGGGGTGAGGACACTGTATAGAGTATATGGGGTGAGGACACAGTATAGAGAATATGGGGTGAGGACACTGTATAGAGTATATGGGGTGAGGACACAGCCTAGAGTATATGGGGTGAGGACACAGTCACTAATCTCTCTTCCCCTGTATAAGGTGCATAGGGAAAGGATAGTGATATGTTCCCTTGTATGGGGTGAAAACACTGATTTGTTCCCCTGCATGAGGTGAGGACATGGTCACTGATCTTGTATGGGGTAAGAATACAGTCAATGATCTTGAATGAGATGTACGTGGGTGAGGACACAGTCACTAATCCTGTATTGGGTGTATAGGGTGCATGGACTGAAGACAATGTCATTGATCATGTATGGGGTGAAGACAGTCACTGATCTTATATGGGGTGAAGACACAATTACTGATCTTATACGGGGTGAAGACACAGTCTTTGATCGTTTATGGGGTGAAGATACAGTCATTGATCTTATACGGGGTGAAGACACAGTCTTTGATCTTATATGGGGTGAAGACACAGTCATTGATCTTACATGGGGTGAAGACACAGTCATTGATCTTACATGGGGTGAAGACACAGTCATTGATCTTACATGGGGTGAAGACACAGTCATTGATCTTACATGGGGTGAAGACACAGTCATTGATCTTACATGGGGTGAAAACTCAGTCATTGATCTTACATGGGGTGAAGACACGATCATTGATCTTATATGGGGTGAAGACATGATCATTGATCTTATATGGGGTGAAGACACAGTCATTGATCTTATATGGGGTGAAGACACGATCATTGATCTTATATGGGGTGAAGACACGATCATTGATCTTATATGGGGTGAAGACACGATCATTGATCTTATATGGGGTGAAGACACGGTCATTGATCTTATACAGTGGGAAAAATAATAATTTGATCCCCTGCAGATTTTATAAGTCTGCCCACTTACAAGGAAATTAAGGATCTATAATTGTTATCATAGGAATATTTTAAATGATAGAGACAGATTATAAACCAAAAATCCAGTAAAAACACATAATACAAATGTTATAAATGGAGTTGCACGTCAGTGAGTAAAATACGTATTTGATCCCCAAGCAAAACATGACTTAGTACTTGATGGAGAAACCCTTATTGGCAAACACAGAGGTAAGACGTTTCTTGTATTTGGTTACCGGGTTCTCACCACTCTTCTTTGTGGATGTAAGCCTAAATTCATAAAAAAAGATTGACCTGGGCACATCTATCTGTAGTGTTTACATATCTCTCTTCAAAGTCCTGTGGCTTTCTCCTGCTCCATTCTTGTGTTATCAGCATGATAACTTCTGACAGGTACTCCATCAACTGAGATAAAACCAGGCTAAATGTTGTGTCAAGGTGGGTGCTATAAATACCGTTGTGCTTTACATACCCTGGCAGAATTTATGATTTCTTGGCCATTTTTCAGAGAATATGAATGATAACACAAAAACGTTTCTTTACTCATGGTTAGTGTTTGGCTGAAGCCATGTATTATCAATCAACTGTGTTTACTCTTTTTACATCATAATGACAACAGAAACTACGCAAATGACCCTGATCAAAAGTTTACATACCCTGGTGACTTTGGCCTGATAACATGCACACAAGTTGACACAATGGGGTTTGAATGGCTATTAAAGGTAACCATTCTCACCTGTGATCGGTTTGCTTGTAATTAGTGTGTGTGTGTATAAAAGGTCAATGAGTTTCTGGACTCCTGACAGACCCTTGCATCTTTCACCCAATGCTGCACTTACGTTTCTGGATTCTGAGTCATGGGGAAAGCAAAAGAATTGTCAAAGGGTCTGTGGGAAAAGGTAGTTAAACTGTATACAACATGAAAGGGATATAAAAAGATATCCAAAAAATTGAGAACGCCAATGAGCAGTGTTCAAACTCTAATCTAGAAGTGGAAAATGTGGGGTTCAGTTGAAACCAAACCACGGTCAGATAGACCAACTAAAATTTCAGCCACAACTGCCAGGAAAATTGTACGGGATACAAAGAAAAACTCACAGATAACTTCAGGTAAAATACAGGACTCTCTGAAAACATGTGGTGTGGCTGTTTCAAGATGCACAATAAGGAGGCACTTGAAGAAAGATGGGCTGCATGGTCGAGTTGCCAGAAGAAAGCCATTACTACGCAAATGCCACAAAGTATCCCGCTTATGATACGCCAAACAGCGCAGAGACAAGCCTCAAACCTTCAGGCACAAAGTTATTTGGAGTGATGAGACAAAATTGAGCTTTATGGCCACAACCATAAATGCTACATTTGGAAAGGAGTCAACAAGGCCTATGATGAAAGGTACACCATTCCTACTGTGAAACACGGTGGTGGACCGCTGATGTTTTGGGGATGTGTGAGCTACAAAAGGCAAAGGAAATTTGGTCAGAATTGATGGCAAGATGAATGCAGTATGTTATCAAAAGAACACTGGAGGAAAATTTGCATTCATCAGCCCAGAAGCTGCGCATGGGACGTACTTGGACATTCCAACATGACAATGATCCTAAACACAAGGCCAAGTCCACCTGTCATTGGCTACAGCAGAATAAAGTGAAGGTTCTGGAGTGGCCATCTCAGTCTCCTGACCTCAATATCATTGAGCCACTCTGGGGAGATCTCAAACGTGCAGTTCATGCAAGACAGCCCAAGAATTTACGGGAACTGGAGGCTTTGTGCCAGGAAGAATGGGCAGCTTTACCAATTGAGAAGATATAGAGCCTCATCCACAATTTAAGCTGTCATTGATGTTAAAGGGGGCAATACACGGTATTAAGAACTGGGGTATGTAAACTTTTGATCAGGCTCACTTGGGTAGTTTCTGTTGTCATTATGATTTAAAAAGAGTAAACTTAGTGGATTTATAATAAATGGCTTCAGCCAAACACTAACCATGAGTAAAGAAAAGTTTTTGTGTTATCATTCATATTCTCTGAAAAATGGCCAAGAAATCATAAATTCTGCCAGGGTATGTAAACTTATGAGCACAACTGTAGATTAGCAGAGAGCTGGTCTATTTACAGCACAGCTCTTCATGTGTCTGCCTATGTGGAGAGGGGGTGGGTGTCTTTCCTCCAATCAACTGTCACACATTTTAACATATTCTAACAGGCTGTGCACTTTCTAAACAGTGTAGAAAGCTGAAGACAGCACATATACAAATAAAACGTATGTAAGGAGATTTGTTTTATCTCTGTGTATCATCTGAGGCTGTTCACTTCACTGGGAATATGTGAGGGTTTACATCCACTTTAATGTTTCTTAGTTGCCAAGCGACAGCCCAAAGTTTTAGCTCCCCCTGTAAATTTTCTATAGGATTAAGGTCTGGAGACCAGCTAGGCCACTCCATGACCTTAATGTATTCCTTCTTAAACCGCTCCTTGCTGCCTTGGCGGTATGTTTAGGGCAATTGTTATGCTGGAAGACCGATCTTCAGTGTTCTGGCTAGGAGAAGAAGGTTCTCATCCAAGATTTTACAATACATGGCCCATCCATTGGCCCCTCAATGCGGTAAAGTCAGCCTGTACCTTTAGCAGAGAAACAGGCCCAAAGCATAATATTTCCACCTCCGTGGTAAAAAGTGGTTGAGACCAATGTAGGACTACAAACACTCGCCCAGCGCTCCTTATAAAAGGGATAAAACCACACACTAGATATAAAACGTAATAAAACACATAAAGTTTGCTGATCGCAGCCGCTGTAATGAAAACACTCTATGAAAATGATGTAATAAAATACTGTGAAGAGTACACAAATAAGTATAGTCCAGCACTTAATTGCATCCAGCAGCGCTCAATATATCAAACATATATCTTAGATCATATAGTCCTCAAATGGAAATAACTGTCTTTAGACTCAGTGGAATGTTCATAAAGTCATCTGACAGTTCATATAACAATCATATTCCCCGGTGTAATGATGTCCACAGTCAGGTTCCAACCTTCACCACACCAAACGTGACCCCCCTAGTTGTGGGCACTCACCGGAAATATCATAAATATACGCCTGTAAGCATTGGTTGCTTGGACCCTTGACACCCTTGGATATTCCCGTCAATACCGGATGACCTCCATATACGTGCTCCAATCATGGATTAGGATGTGTCATGGAAATAAAGATGGGGGCACAATAGTGTGATACCGTTTCAACATTTATTGCACAAATCACTCCAAGATAAAAACCTCAAATCCAATATGCTTACATATGAACAGATCTTGTCAAGCAAAATAGTAGTAACCCATTGGTTATGGCCAGCTCACCACTGCTGCATGAAGGTGTCCAAGCCTCCTCTGGGGTGAGAACCGGATGCCAGCCAAAAACTCTTATGGTTACCAGGGAAACAGCATGCCTGTGTCCTGATGCGTTTCGTCCATATAGACTTCAACTGAGGACCAGGCATGCTTTCCACCTCCGTGCTTGACTGTAGGGATGGTATTTTTAGGGCAATAGTCATCATTTTTCTTCCTCCACACACGGCAAGTCAAGTAAATGCCAAAGAGCTTAATTTTTGTCTCATCTGACCACAGCACTTTCTCCCAATCCATTTCTGAATCATTTAGCTGCTCATTGGCAAAGTTCAGACAGGCCTTTTCATGTGACTTCTGGAGGAGGGGAACCTTGCGGGTGCTGCGGAATTTCATTCCATGGCAGCATATTGTGTTACCAATGGTTAGTTTGGTGACTGTGGTCCCAACTGCCTTGAGATCATTCACAAGCTCCTCCCGTGTAGTTCTGGGCTGATCCCTCACTTTTCTCATGATCATCCTTACCACATGAGGCAAAATCTTGCATGGAGTTCCAGACCGAGGGAGATTGATGGTTATTTTGTATTTCTTCTATTTGTAAATAATCACTCCAACAGTTGTCTCCTTCTCACCAAGCTTCTTGTTGATGGTCTTGTAGCCCATTCCAGTCTTGTGCAGGTCTTCAATCTTGACCATGATGTCCTTTGAGGCTCTTTGGTCTTGCAGATGATGGTGAGGTTTGAATGGAAGAAAGAGATTCTGTGGACAGGTGTCTTTTATACACATAACAAGTTGTCGTTAGGAGCGCCTTCTTAAATTGACAGGACTAATCTGTGTACCACGTGAGCACATACTGTAGCCAGTCTGTGGGAGCTAGAATTATTGTTGGTTGGTAGGGGATCAAATACTTTTTTTACTCACTGAACTGCAACTCAATTTATAACATTTGTATTTATTATGAGGTGCATGGGATGAAGACACAGTCATTGATCTTATATGAGGTGTATGGGATGAAGACACAGTCATTGATCTTATATGGGGTGCATGGGATGAAGACACAGTCACTGATCTTATATGGGGTGCATGGGATGAAGAAACGGTCATTGAACTTATATGGGGTGCATGGGGTGAAGACACAGTCATTGATATTATATTGGATGCATGGGGTGAAGACACAGTCACTGATCTTATATGGGGTGCATGGGATGAAGAAACGGTCATTGAACTTATATGGGGTGCATAGGGTGAAGACACAGTCATTGATATTATATCGGATGCATGGGTTGAAGACTCAGTCGCTGATATTATATGGGAAGAAGACACAGTCGCTGATATTATATGGGATGAACGCACAGTCGCTGATATTATATGGGATGCATGGGGTGAAGACACAGTTGCTGATCTTCCAATGCATTGCGAAAGTATTCGGCCCCCTTGAACTTTTTGACCTTTTGCCACATTTCAGGTTTCAAACATAAAGATATAAAACTGTAATTTTTTTTTGAAGAATCAACAACAAGTGGGACACATACATGAAGTGGAACGAAATTTATTGGATATTTCAAACTTTTTTAACAAATAAAAAACTGAAAAATTGGGCGTGCAAAATTATTCAGCCACTTTACTTTTAGTGCAGCAAACTCTCTCCAGAAGTTCAGTGAGGATCTCTGAATGATCCAATGTTGACCTAAATGACTAATGATGATAAATAGAATCCCCCTGTGTGTAATCAATTCTCCGTATAAATGCACCAGCACTGTGATAGTCTCAGAGGTCCGTTTAAAGCGAAGAGAGCATCATGAAGAACAAGGAACACACCAGGCAGGTCCGAGATACTGTTGTGGAGAAGTTTAAAGCCGGATTTGGATATAAAAAGATTTCCCAAGCTTTAAACATCCCAAGGAGCACTGTGCAAGCGATAATATTGAAATGGAAGGAGTATCAGATCACTGCAAATCTACGAAGACCTGGCCGTCCCTCTAAAAACTTTCAGCTCATACAAGGAGAAGACTGACCAGAGATGCAGCCAAGAGGCCCATGATCACTCTGGATGAACTGCAGAGATCTACACCTGAGGTGGGAGACTCTGTCCATAGGACAACAATCAGTCGTATACTGCACAAATCTGGCCTTTATGGAAGAGTGGCAAGAAGAAAGCCATTTCATAAAAGATATCCATAAAAAAGTGTCGTTTAAAGTTTGCCACAAGCCACCTGGGAGACACACCAAACATGTGGAAGAAGGTGCTCTGGTCAGATGAAACCAAAATCAAACTTTTTGGCAACAATGCAAAACGTTATGTTTGGCGTAAAAGCAACACAGCTCATCACCCTGAACACACCATCCCCACTGTCAAACATGGTGGTGGCAGCATCGTGGTTTGGGCCTGCTTTTCTTCAGCAGGGACAGGGAAGATGGTTAAAATTGATGGGAAGATAGATGGAGCCAAATACAGGACCATTCTGGAAGAAAACCCGATGGAGTCTGCAAAAGACCTGAGACTGGGACGGAGATTTGTCTTCCAACCAGACAATGATCCAAAACATAAAGCAAAATCTACAATGGAATGGTTCACAAATAAACATATCCAGGTGTTAGAATGGCCAAGTCAAGGTCCAGACCTGAATCCAATGGAGAATCTGTGAAAAGAACTGAAAACTGCTGTTCACAAACGCTCTCCATCCAACCTCACTGAGCTTGAGCTGTTTTGCAAGGAGGAATGGGCAACAATTTCAATCACAATTTCAATGCACATCAATCTCTCAATGTGCAAAACTGATAAGAGACCTATCCCAAGCAACTTAAAGCTGTAATCGCAGCAAAAGGTGGCGCTGCAAAGTATTAACTTAAGGGGGCTGAATAATTTTGCACACCCAATTTTTCAGTTTTTTGTTAAAAAAGTTTGAAATATCCAATAAATTTCATTCCACTTCATGATTGTGTCCCACTTGTTGTTGATTCTTCAAAAAAAAAAAAAAAAAAATTACGGTTTTATATCTTTATGTTTGAAGCCTGAAATGTGTCAAAAGGTCGAAAAGTTCAAGGGGGTCGAATACTTTCGCAATGCACTGTATATAGGGGGGGAAGGGGTGAAGACACAGTCGCTGGTCTTATGTGGGGGGTGAAGACACAGTCGCTGGTCTTATGTGAGGGGTGAAGACACAGTCGCTAATATTATATGGGATGAAGACACAGTCGCTGATATTATATGGGGTGCATGGGGTGAAAACACAGTTGCTGGTCTTATGTGGGAGTGAAGACACAGTTGCTGGTCTTATGTGGGGGGTGAAGACACAGTCGCTGGTCTTATGTGGGGGGTGAAGACACAGTCGCTGGTCTTATGTGGGGGGTGAAGACACAGTCGCTGGTCTTATGTGGGGGGTGAAGACACAGTCGCTGGTCTTATGTGGGGGGTGAAGACACAGTCGCTGGTCTTATGTGGGAGTGATGACACAGTCGCTGGTCTGATGTGGGGGGTGAAGATACAGTCGCTGGTCTGATGTGGGGGGTGAAGACACAGTCGCTGGTCTTATGTGGGGGGTGAAGACACAGTCGCTGGTCTTATGTGGGGGTGAGGACACAGTCGCTGGTCTGATGTGGGGGGTGAAGACACAGTCGCTGGTCTGATGTGGGGGGTGAAGACACAGTCGCTGGTCTGATGTGGGGGGTGAAGACAAAGTCGCTGGTCTGATGTGGGGGGTGAAGACACAGTCGCTGGTCTGATGCGGGGGAGAGGACACAGTCGCTGGTCTGATGCGGGGGAGAGGACACAGTCGCTGGTCTGATGCGGGGGAGAGGACACGGTCGCTGGTCTGATGCGGGGGTGAGGACACGGTCGCTGGTCTGATGCGGGGGTGAGGACACAGTCGCTGGTCTGATGCGGGGGTGAGGACACGGTCGCTGGTCTGATGCGGGGGTGAGGACACAGTCGCTGGTCTGATGCGGGGGGTGAAGACACAGTCGCTGGTCTGATGCGGGGGAGAGGACACGGTCGCTGGTCTGATGCGGGGGTGAGGACACGGTCGCTGGTCTGATGCGGGGGTGAGGACACGGTCGCTGGTCTGATGCGGGGGTGAGGACACGGTCGCTGGTCTGATGCGGGGGTGAGGACACAGTCGCTGGTCTGATGCGGGGGGTGAAGACACAGTCGCTGGTCTGATGTGGGGGGTGAAGACACAGTCGCTGGTCTTATGTGGGGGGTGAAGACACAGTCGCTGGTCTGATGTGGGGGGTGAAGACACAGTCGCTGGTCTGATGCGGGGGTGAGGACACAGTCGCTGGTCTGATGCGGGGGTGAGGACACAGTCGCTGGTCTGATGCGGGGGAGAGGACACAGTCGCTGGTCTGATGCGGGGGTGAGGACACAGTCGCTGGTCTGATGCGGGGGTGAGGACACAGTCGCTGGTCTGATGCGGGGGTGAGGACACAGTCGCTGGTCTGATGCGGGGGTGAGGACACAGTCGCTGGTCTGATGCGGGGGTGAGGACACAGTCGTTGGTCTGATGCGGGGGTGAGGACACAGTCGCTGGTCTGATGCGGGGGTGAGGACACAGTCGCTGGTCTTATGTGGGGGTGAAGACACAGTCGCTGGTCTTATGTGGGGGTGAAGACACAGTTGCTGGTCTTATGTGGGGGTGAAGACACAGTCGCTGGTCTTATGTGGGGGTGAAGACACAGTCGCTGGTCTTATGTGGGGGTGAAGACACAGTCGCTGGTCTTATGTGGGGGTGAAGACACAGTGGCTGGTCTTATGTGGGGGTGAAGATACTGGTCTATACTTTTGTATGGGACAAGAACACTGATCTCTTCGCCTGTATGGGGTGTATGAAATGAATACACTGATGTTACCCTGTGTGAGGTGTTTGAACACTGATCAGTGCCCTGTATAAGATGCATGGAGTGAGGACACTGATCTGTCCCCTGTGAGGGGTGTATGGGGTGAGGACAGTGATGTATGGGGTGAGGACAGTGATATGTTCCCTGTGAGGGGTGTATGGGGTGAGGACAGTGATGTATGGGGTGAGGACAGTGATATGTTCCCTGTGAGGGGTGCATGGAGTGAATACACTGATCTTTCCCCTGTGAGGGGTGTATGGGGTGAGGACAGTGGTGTATGGGGTGAGGACAGTGGTGTATGGGGTGAGGACAGTGGTGTATGGGGTGAGGACAGTGGTGTATGGGGTGAGGACAGTGGTGTATGGGGTGAGGACAGTGGTGTATGGGGTGAGGACAGTGGTGTATGGGGTGAGGACAGTGGTGTATGGGGTGAGGACAGTGGTGTATGGGGTGAGGACAGTGGTGTATGGGGTGAGGACAGTGGTGTATGGGGTGAGGACAGTGGTGTATGGGGTGAGGACAGTGATGTATGGGGTGAGGACAGTGATGTATGGGGTGAGGACAGTGGTGTATGGGGTGAGGACAGTGGTGTATGGGGTGAGGACAGTGGTGTATGGGGTGAGGACAGTGGTGTATGGGGTGAGGACAGTGGTGTATGGGGTGAGGACAGTGGTGTATGGGGTGAGGACAGTGGTGTATGGGGTGAGGACAGTGGTGTATGGGGTGAGGACAGTGATGTATGGGGTGAGGACAGTGATGTATGGGGTGAGGACAGTGATGTATGGGGTGAGGACAGTGATGTATGGGGTGAGGACAGTGATGTATGGGGTGAGGACAGTGATGTATGGGGTGAGGACAGTGGTGTATGGGGTGAGGACAGTGATGTATGGGGTGAGGACATTGGTGTATGGGGTGAGGACAGTGGTGTATGGGGTGAGGACAGTGGTGTATGGGGTGAGGACAGTGGTGTATGGGGTGAGGACAGTGGTGTATGGGGTGAGGACAGTGATGTATGGGGTGAGGACAGTGATGTATGGGGTGAGGACAGTGATGTATGGGGTGAGGACAGTGATGTATGGGGTGAGGACAGTGATGTATGGGGTGAGGACAGTGGTGTATGGGGTGAGGACAGTGGTGTATGGGGTGAGGACAGTGGTGTATGGGGTGAGGACAGTGGTGTATGGGGTGAGGACAGTGGTGTATGGGGTGAGGACAGTGGTGTATGGGGTGAGGACAGTGGTGTATGGGGTGAGGACAGTGGTGTATGGGGTGAGGACAGTGGTGTATGGGGTGAGGACAGTGGTGTATGGGGTGAGGACAGTGGTGTATGGGGTGAGGACAGTGATGTATGGGGTGAGGACAGTGGTGTATGGGGTGAGGACAGTGGTGTATGGGGTGAGGACAGTGATGTATGGGGTGAGGACAGTGGTGTATGGGGTGAGGACAGTGGTGTATGGGGTGAGAACAGTGGTGTATGGGGTGAGAACAGTGGTGTATGGGGTGAGGACAGTGATGTATGGGGTGAGGACAGTGGTGTATGGGGTGAGGACAGTGGTGTATGGGGTGAGGACAGTGGTGTATGGGGTGAGGACAGTGGTGTATGGGGTGAGGACAGTGGTGTATGGGGTGAGGACAGTGATGTATGGGGTGAGGACAGTGGTGTATGGGGTGAGGACAGTGGTGTATGGGGTGAGGACAGTGGTGTATGGGGTGAGGACAGTGGTGTATGGGGTGAGGACAGTGGTGTATGGGGTGAGGACAGTGATGTATGGGGTGAGGACAGTGGTGTATGGGGTGAGGACAGTGGTGTATGGGGTGAGGACAGTGGTGTATGGGGTGAGGACAGTGGTGTATGGGGTGAGGACAGTGATGTATGGGGTGAGGACAGTGGTGTATGGGGTGAGGACAGTGATGTATGGGGTGAGGACAGTGATGTATGGGGTGAGGACAGTGATGTATGGGGTGAGGACAGTGGTGTATGGGGTGAGGACAGTGATGTATGGGGTGAGGACAGTGATGTATGGGGTGAGGACAGTGATGTATGGGGTGAGGACAGTGATGTATGGGGTGAGGACAGTGATGTATGGGGTGAGGACAGTGGTGTATGGGGTGAGGACAGTGGTGTATGGGGTGAGGACAGTGATGTATGGGGTGAGGACAGTGGTGTATGGGGTGAGGACAGTGATGTATGGGGTGAGGACAGTGATGTATGGGGTGAGGACAGTGGTGTATGGGGTGAGGACAGTGATGTATGGGGTGAGGACAGTGATGTATGGGGTGAGGACAGTGATGTATGGGGTGAGGACAGTGATGTATGGGGTGAGGACAGTGATATGTTCCCTGTGAGGGGTGCATGGAGTGAATACACTGATCTTTCCCCTGTGAGGGGTGTATGGGGTGAATACACTGATCTGTCCCCTGTGAGGGGTGTATGGGGTGAGGACAGTGGTGTATGGGGTGAGGACAGTGGTGTATGGGGTGAGGACAGTGGTGTATGGGGTGAGGACAGTGGTGTATGGGGTGAGGACAGTGGTGTATGGGGTGAGGACAGTGATGTATGGGGTGAGGACAGTGGTGTATGGGGTGAGGACAGTGGTGTATGGGGTGAGGACAGTGGTGTATGGGGTGAGGACAGTGATGTATGGGGTGAGGACAGTGGTGTATGGGGTGAGGACAGTGGTGTATGGGGTCAGGACAGTGATGTATGGGGTCAGGACAGTGATGTATGGGGTCAGGACAGTGGTGTATGGGGTCAGGACAGTGGTGTATGGGGTCAGGACAGTGGTGTATGGGGTCAGGACAGTGGTGTATGGGGTCAGGACAGTGGTGTATGGGGTCAGGACAGTGATGTATGGGGTCAGGACAGTGGTGTATGGGGTCAGGACAGTGATGTATGGGGTCAGGACAGTGATGTATGGGGTGAGGACAGTGGTGTATGGGGTGAGGACAGTGGTGTATGGGGTGAGGACAGTGGTGTATGGGGTGAGGACAGTGGTGTATGGGGTGAGGACAGTGGTGTATGGGGTGAGGACAGTGGTGTATGGGGTGAGGACAGTGGTGTATGGGGTGAGGACAGTGGTGTATGGGGTGAGGACAGTGGTGTATGGGGTGAGGACAGTGATGTATGGGGTGAGGACAGTGGTGTATGGGGTGAGGACAGTGGTGTATGGGGTGAGGACAGTGGTGTATGGGGTGAGGACAGTGGTGTATGGGGTGAGGACAGTGATGTATGGGGTGAGGACAGTGGTGTATGGGGTGAGGACAGTGGTGTATGGGGTGAGGACAGTGGTGTATGGGGTGAGGACAGTGGTGTATGGGGTGAGGACAGTGGTGTATGGGGTGAGGACAGTGGTGTATGGGGTGAGGACAGTGATGTATGGGGTGAGGACAGTGGTGTATGGGGTGAGGACAGTGATGTATGGGGTGAGGACAGTGATGTATGGGGTGAGGACAGTGATGTATGGGGTGAGGACAGTGATGTATGGGGTGAGGACAGTGATGTATGGGGTGAGGACAGTGGTGTATGGGGTGAGGACAGTGGTGTATGGGGTGAGGACAGTGGTGTATGGGGTGAGGACAGTGGTGTATGGGGTGAGGACAGTGATGTATGGGGTGAGGACAGTGATGTATGGGGTGAGGACAGTGATGTATGGGGTGAGGACAGTGATGTATGGGGTGAGGACAGTGGTGTATGGGGTGAGGACAGTGGTGTATGGGGTGAGGACAGTGATGTATGGGGTGAGGACAGTGGTGTATGGGGTGAGGACAGTGATGTATGGGGTGAGGACAGTGATGTATGGGGTGAGGACAGTGGTGTATGGGGTGAGGACAGTGATGTATGGGGTGAGGACAGTGATGTATGGGGTGAGGACAGTGATGTATGGGGTGAGGACAGTGGTGTATGGGGTGAGGACAGTGGTGTATGGGGTGAGGACAGTGATGTATGGGGTGAGGACAGTGATATGTTCCCTGTGAGGGGTGCATGGAGTGAATACACTGATCTTTCCCCTGTGAGGGGTGTATGGGGTGAATACACTGATCTGTCCCCTGTGAGGGGTGTATGGGGTGAGGACAGTGATGTATGGGGTGAGGACAGTGATATGTTCCCTGTGAGGGGTGCATGGAGTGAATACACTGATCTTTCCCCTGTGAGGGGTGTATGGGGTGAATACACTGATCTGTCCCCTGTGAGGGGTGTATGGGGTGAGGACAGTGGTGTATGGGGTGAGGACAGTGGTGTATGGGGTGAGGACAGTGGTGTATGGGGTGAGGACAGTGGTGTATGGGGTGAGGACAGTGGTGTATGGGGTGAGGACAGTGGTGTATGGGGTGAGGACAGTGGTGTATGGGGTGAGGACAGTGATGTATGGGGTGAGGACAGTGGTGTATGGGGTGAGGACAGTGGTGTATGGGGTGAGGACAGTGGTGTATGGGGTGAGGACAGTGATGTATGGGGTGAGGACAGTGGTGTATGGGGTGAGGACAGTGGTGTATGGGGTGAGGACAGTGATGTATGGGGTCAGGACAGTGATGTATGGGGTCAGGACAGTGGTGTATGGGGTCAGGACAGTGGTGTATGGGGTCAGGACAGTGGTGTATGGGGTCAGGACAGTGATGTATGGGGTCAGGACAGTGGTGTATGGGGTCAGGACAGTGGTGTATGGGGTCAGGACAGTGGTGTATGGGGTCAGGACAGTGATGTATGGGGTCAGGACAGTGGTGTATGGGGTCAGGACAGTGATGTATGGGGTCAGGACAGTGATGTATGGGGTGAGGACAGTGATGTATGGGGTGAGGACAGTGGTGTATGGGGTGAGGACAGTGGTGTATGGGGTGAGGACAGTGATGTATGGGGTGAGGACAGTGGTGTATGGGGTGAGGACAGTGGTGTATGGGGTGAGGACAGTGGTGTATGGGGTGAGGACAGTGGTGTATGGGGTGAGGACAGTGGTGTATGGGGTGAGGACAGTGGTGTATGGGGTGAGGACAGTGGTGTATGGGGTGAGGACAGTGGTGTATGGGGTGAGGACAGTGGTGTATGGGGTGAGGACAGTGATGTATGGGGTGAGGACAGTGATGTATGGGGTGAGGACAGTGATGTATGGGGTGAGGACAGTGATGTATGGGGTGAGGACAGTGATGTATGGGGTGAGGACAGTGGTGTATGGGGTGAGGACAGTGGTGTATGGGGTGAGGACAGTGATGTATGGGGTGAGGACAATGGTGTATGGGGTGAGGACAGTGGTGTATGGGGTGAGGACAGTGGTGTATGGGGTGAGGACAGTGATGTATGGGGTCAGGACAGTGGTGTATGGGGTGAGGACAGTGGTGTATGGGGTGAGGACAGTGGTGTATGGGGTGAGGACAGTGATGTATGGGGTCAGGACAGTGATGTATGGGGTCAGGACAGTGGTGTATGGGGTGAGGACAGTGGTGTATGGGGTGAGGACAGTGGTGTATGGGGTGAGGACAGTGGTGTATGGGGTGAGGACAGTGTGGGTGATCTTACTTGATCCGGAGGGCTGTGGTGGAATTCCCGGTGTGTGCTCTCAGAGGGGCCAGGAAGAGGATTCTCATAGCTGTCAGGCCGGCTCTGTGCTGTCACTGTCCCCTGTCAGTGTGCCACGTCTCTGTCAGTGTCAGGAGCTGACATATACAGTGTACACATGGGTGGGGTATGGGGATGGGGACACCGGACACCTGCACACCGATCACACCCCTCTCTATCTCTGACACAGAATCGCTCCGTTCTGCAAAGCGTTCCCCCCGGAAACTACACCCGGCCACTAAGGTTCCTAGCTGCAGCTTTCCCCATAGTGACCCAGGCTGACTGTCCATTGTCAGTAGGATTGCTGTGTATCGGATCGGAGAACACTGACTGCTGCTTATATTGGGGTTTTTTTTCTCCACAGAACAAAGTCAGTGTTTGTCAGCTGCATGTCAGACACACTTGTATAGAAGTCACTTAAAGCTGAAGTCTGAGATATATAAATATATAGCCAGACATCCCAACCTGCAAAAATTCATTTCAGGGAGGTGCCCCCCCCCCCCCTTCCCAATTTAACACAACCAGAGAATAATGAAATAAAATTTAATTAGTATACCTGCTCACTGGTGCTGTCCTGGTCACTGGTGCTGGCCACTTGCTGGTACTGGTCACAGGTGCTGGTCACTTGCTGGTACTGGTCACAGGTGCTGGCCACTTGCTTGTACTGGTCACAGGTGCTGGCCACTTGCTGGTACAGGTCACCGGTGCTGGTCACTTGCTGGTACTGGTCACCGGTGCTGGTCACTTGCTGGTACTGGTCATCGGTGCTGGTCACTTGCTGGTACTGGTCACTGGTGCTGGTCACTTGCTGGTACTGGTCACTGGTGCTGGTCACTTGCTGGTACTGGTCACGGGTGCTGGTCACTTGCTGGTACTGGTCACAGGTGCTGGTCACTTGCTGGTACAGGTCACTGGTGCTGGTGACTTGCTGGTACTGGTCACTTGCTGGTACAGGTCACTGGTGCTGGTCACTTGCTGGTACTGGTCACAGGTGCTGGTCACTTGCTGGTTCTGGTCACTGGTGCTGGTCACTTGCTGGTACTGGTCACTGGTGCTGGTCACTTGCTGGTTCTGGTCACTTGCTGGTGCTGGTCACTTGCTGGTACTGGTCACTTGCTGGTACTGGTCACAGGTGCTGGTTACTTGCTGGTACTGGTCACTGGTGCTGGTCACTTGTTGGTACAGGTCACTGGTGCTGGTCACTTGCTGGTACTGGTCACAGGTGCTGGTCACTTGCTGGTACAGGTCACTGGTGCTGGTCACTTGCTGGTACTGGTCACAGGTGCTGGCCACTTGCTGGTACTGGTCACCGGTGCTGGTCACTTGCTGGTACTGGTCACCGGTGCTGGTCACTTGCTGGTACTGGTCACCGGTGCTGGTCACTTGCTGGTACTGGTCACAGGTGCTGGTCACTTGCTGGTACAGGTCACTGGTGCTGGTCACTTGCTGGTACTGGTCACAGGTGCTGGCCACTTGCTGGTACTGGTCACAGGTGCTGGCCACTTGCTGGTACTGGTCACAGGTGCTGGCCACTTGCTGGTACTGGTTACAGGTGCTGGTCACTTGCTGGTACTGGTCACAGGTGCTGGCCACTTGCTGGTACTGGTCACAGGTGCTGGCCACTTGCTGGTACAGGTCACTGGTGCTGGTCACTTGCTGGTACTGGTCACAGGTGCTGGCCACTTGCTGGTACTGGTCACAGGTGCTGGTCACTTGCTGGTACTGGTCACAGGTGCTGGCCACTTGCTTGTACTGGTCACAGGTGCTGGCCACTTGCTGGTACAGGTCACAGGTGCTGGTCACTTGCTGGTACAGGTCACTGGTGCTGGTCACTTGCTGGTACAGGTCACTGGTGCTGGTCACTTGCTGGTACTGGTCACTGGTGCTGGTCACTTGCTGGTACTGGTCACAGGTGCTGGTCACTTGCTGGTACTGGTCACAGGTGCTGGTCACTTGCTGGTACAGGTCACTGGTGCTGGTGACTTGCTGGTACTGGTCACTTGCTGGTACAGGTCACTGGTGCTGGTCACTTGCTGGTACTGGTCACAGGTGCTGGTCACTTGCTGGTACTGGTCACTGGTGCTGGTCACTTGCTGGTACTGGTCACTGGTGCTGGTCACTTGCTGGTTCTGGTCACTTGCTGGTGCTGGTCACTTGCTGGTACTGGTCACAGGTGCTGGTTACTTGCTGGTACTGGTCACTGGTGCTGGTCACTTGTTGGTACAGGTCACTGGTGCTGGTCACTTGCTGGTACTGGTCACAGGTGCTGGTCACTTGCTGGTACAGGTCACTGGTGCTGGTCACTTGCTGGTACTGGTCACAGGTGCTGGCCACTTGCTGGTACTGGTCACAGGTGCTGGCCACTTGCTGGTACTGGTCACAGGTGCTGGCCACTTGCTGGTACTGGTTACAGGTGCTGGTCACTTGCTGGTACTGGTCACAGGTGCTGGCCACTTGCTTGTACTGGTCACAGGTGCTGGCCACTTGCTGGTACAGGTCACTGGTGCTGGTCACTTGCTGGTACTGGTCACAGGTGCTGGCCACTTGCTGGTACTGGTCACAGGTGCTGGTCACTTGCTGGTACTGGTCACAGGTGCTGGCCACTTGCTTGTACTGGTCACAGGTGCTGGCCACTTGCTGGTACAGGTCACTGGTGCTGGTCACTTGCTGGTACTGGTCACAGGTGCTGGTCACTTGCTGGTACAGGTCACTGGTGCTGGTGACTTGCTGGTACTGGTCACTTGCTGGTACAGGTCACTGGTGCTGGTCACTTGCTGGTACTGGTCACTGGTGCTGGTCACTTGCTGGTACAGGTCACTGGTGCTGGTCACTTGCTGGTACTGGTCACTTGTGCTGGTCACTTGCTGGTACTGGTCACTGGTGCTGGTCACTTGCTGGTACTGGTCACAGGTGCTGGTCACTTGCTGGTACTGGTCACTTGCTGGTACAGGTCACTGGTGCTGGTCACTTGCTGGTACTGGTCACAGGTGCTGGTCACTTGCTTTTACTGGTCACTGGTGCTGGTCACTTGCTGGTACTGGTCACTGGTGCTGGTCACTTGCTGGTACTGGTCACTGGTGCTGGTCACTTGCTGGTTCTGGTCACTTGCTGGTGCTGGTCACTTGCTGGTACTGGTCACAGGTGCTGGTTACTTGCTGGTACTGGTCACTGGTGCTGGTCACTTGCTGGTACAGGTCACTGGTGCTGGTCACTTGCTGGTACTGGTCACAGGTGCTGGTCACTTGCTGGTACAGGTCACTGGTGCTGGTCACTTGCTGGTACTGGTCACAGGTGCTGGCCACTTGCTGGTACTGGTCACAGGTGCTGGCCACTTGCTGGTACTGGTCACAGGTGCTGGTCACTTGCTGGTACTGGTCACAGGTGCTGGCCACTTGCTTGTACTGGTCACAGGTGCTGGCCACTTGCTGGTACAGGTCACTGGTGCTGGTCACTTGCTGGTACTGGTCACAGGTGCTGGCCACTTGCTGGTACTGGGCACAGGTGCTGGTCACTTGCTGGTACTGGTCACAGGTGCTGGCCACTTGCTTGTACTGGTCACAGGTGCTGGCCACTTGCTGGTACAGGTCACAGGTGCTGGTTACTTGCTGGTACTGGTCACTGGTGCTGGTCACTTGCTGGTACAGGTCACTGGTGCTGGTCACTTGCTGGTACTGGTCACAGGTGCTGGTCACTTGCTGGTACTGGTCACCGGTGCTGGTCACTTGCTGGTACTGGTCATCGGTGCTGGTCACTTGCTGGTACTGGTCACTGGTGCTGGTCACTTGCTGGTACTGGTCACTGGTGCTGGTCACTTGCTGGTACTGGTCACGGGTGCTGGTCACTTGCTGGTACTGGTCACAGGTGCTGGTCACTTGCTGGTACAGGTCACTGGTGCTGGTGACTTGCTGGTACTGGTCACTTGCTGGTACAGGTCACTGGTGCTGGTCACTTGCTGGTACTGGTCACAGGTGCTGGTCACTTGCTGGTTCTGGTCACTGGTGCTGGTCACTTGCTGGTACTGGTCACTGGTGCTGGTCACTTGCTGGTTCTGGTCACTTGCTGGTGCTGGTCACTTGCTGGTACTGGTCACTTGCTGGTACTGGTCACAGGTGCTGGTTACTTGCTGGTACTGGTCACTGGTGCTGGTCACTTGTTGGTACAGGTCACTGGTGCTGGTCACTTGCTGGTACTGGTCACAGGTGCTGGTCACTTGCTGGTACAGGTCACTGGTGCTGGTCACTTGCTGGTACTGGTCACAGGTGCTGGCCACTTGCTGGTACTGGTCACCGGTGCTGGTCACTTGCTGGTACTGGTCACCGGTGCTGGTCACTTGCTGGTACTGGTCACCGGTGCTGGTCACTTGCTGGTACTGGTCACAGGTGCTGGTCACTTGCTGGTACAGGTCACTGGTGCTGGTCACTTGCTGGTACTGGTCACAGGTGCTGGCCACTTGCTGGTACTGGTCACAGGTGCTGGCCACTTGCTGGTACTGGTCACAGGTGCTGGCCACTTGCTGGTACTGGTTACAGGTGCTGGTCACTTGCTGGTACTGGTCACAGGTGCTGGCCACTTGCTGGTACTGGTCACAGGTGCTGGCCACTTGCTGGTACAGGTCACTGGTGCTGGTCACTTGCTGGTACTGGTCACAGGTGCTGGCCACTTGCTGGTACTGGTCACAGGTGCTGGTCACTTGCTGGTACTGGTCACATGTGCTGGCCACTTGCTTGTACTGGTCACAGGTGCTGGCCACTTGCTGGTACAGGTCACAGGTGCTGGTCACTTGCTGGTACAGGTCACTGGTGCTGGTCACTTGCTGGTACAGGTCACTGGTGCTGGTCACTTGCTGGTACTGGTCACTGGTGCTGGTCACTTGCTGGTACTGGTCACAGGTGCTGGTCACTTGCTGGTACTGGTCACAGGTGCTGGTCACTTGCTGGTACAGGTCACTGGTGCTGGTGACTTGCTGGTACTGGTCACTTGCTGGTACAGGTCACTGGTGCTGGTCACTTGCTGGTACTGGTCACAGGTGCTGGTCACTTGCTGGTACTGGTCACTGGTGCTGGTCACTTGCTGGTACTGGTCACTGGTGCTGGTCACTTGCTGGTTCTGGTCACTTGCTGGTGCTGGTCACTTGCTGGTACTGGTCACAGGTGCTGGTTACTTGCTGGTACTGGTCACTGGTGCTGGTCACTTGTTGGTACAGGTCACTGGTGCTGGTCACTTGCTGGTACTGGTCACAGGTGCTGGTCACTTGCTGGTACAGGTCACTGGTGCTGGTCACTTGCTGGTACTGGTCACAGGTGCTGGCCACTTGCTGGTACTGGTCACAGGTGCTGGCCACTTGCTGGTACTGGTCACAGGTGCTGGCCACTTGCTGGTACTGGTTACAGGTGCTGGTCACTTGCTGGTACTGGTCACAGGTGCTGGCCACTTGCTTGTACTGGTCACAGGTGCTGGCCACTTGCTGGTACAGGTCACTGGTGCTGGTCACTTGCTGGTACTGGTCACAGGTGCTGGCCACTTGCTGGTACTGGTCACAGGTGCTGGTCACTTGCTGGTACTGGTCACAGGTGCTGGCCACTTGCTTGTACTGGTCACAGGTGCTGGCCACTTGCTGGTACAGGTCACTGGTGCTGGTCACTTGCTGGTACTGGTCACAGGTGCTGGTCACTTGCTGGTACAGGTCACTGGTGCTGGTGACTTGCTGGTACTGGTCACTTGCTGGTACAGGTCACTGGTGCTGGTCACTTGCTGGTACTGGTCACTGGTGCTGGTCACTTGCTGGTACAGGTCACTGGTGCTGGTCACTTGCTGGTACTGGTCACTTGTGCTGGTCACTTGCTGGTACTGGTCACTGGTGCTGGTCACTTGCTGGTACTGGTCACAGGTGCTGGTCACTTGCTGGTACTGGTCACTTGCTGGTACAGGTCACTGGTGCTGGTCACTTGCTGGTACTGGTCACAGGTGCTGGTCACTTGCTGGTACTGGTCACTGGTGCTGGTCACTTGCTGGTACTGGTCACTGGTGCTGGTCACTTGTTGGTACAGGTCACTGGTGCTGGTCACTTGCTGGTACTGGTCACAGGTGCTGGTCACTTGCTGGTACAGGTCACTGGTGCTGGTCACTTGCTGGTACTGGTCACAGGTGCTGGCCACTTGCTGGTACTGGTCACCGGTGCTGGTCACTTGCTGGTACTGGTCACCGGTGCTGGTCACTTGCTGGTACTGGTCACCGGTGCTGGTCACTTGCTGGTACTGGTCACAGGTGCTGGTCACTTGCTGGTACAGGTCACTGGTGCTGGTCACTTGCTGGTACTGGTCACAGGTGCTGGCCACTTGCTGGTACTGGTCACAGGTGCTGGCCACTTGCTGGTACTGGTCACAGGTGCTGGCCACTTGCTGGTACTGGTTACAGGTGCTGGTCACTTGCTGGTACTGGTCACAGGTGCTGGCCACTTGCTGGTACTGGTCACAGGTGCTGGCCACTTGCTGGTACAGGTCACTGGTGCTGGTCACTTGCTGGTACTGGTCACAGGTGCTGGCCACTTGCTGGTACTGGTCACAGGTGCTGGTCACTTGCTGGTACTGGTCACAGGTGCTGGCCACTTGCTTGTACTGGTCACAGGTGCTGGCCACTTGCTGGTACAGGTCACAGGTGCTGGTCACTTGCTGGTACAGGTCACTGGTGCTGGTCACTTGCTGGTACAGGTCACTGGTGCTGGTCACTTGCTGGTACTGGTCACTGGTGCTGGTCACTTGCTGGTACTGGTCACAGGTGCTGGTCACTTGCTGGTACTGGTCACAGGTGCTGGTCACTTGCTGGTACAGGTCACTGGTGCTGGTGACTTGCTGGTACTGGTCACTTGCTGGTACAGGTCACTGGTGCTGGTCACTTGCTGGTACTGGTCACAGGTGCTGGTCACTTGCTGGTACTGGTCACTGGTGCTGGTCACTTGCTGGTACTGGTCACTGGTGCTGGTCACTTGCTGGTTCTGGTCACTTGCTGGTGCTGGTCACTTGCTGGTACTGGTCACAGGTGCTGGTTACTTGCTGGTACTGGTCACTGGTGCTGGTCACTTGTTGGTACAGGTCACTGGTGCTGGTCACTTGCTGGTACTGGTCACAGGTGCTGGTCACTTGCTGGTACAGGTCACTGGTGCTGGTCACTTGCTGGTACTGGTCACAGGTGCTGGCCACTTGCTGGTACTGGTCACAGGTGCTGGCCACTTGCTGGTACTGGTCACAGGTGCTGGCCACTTGCTGGTACTGGTTACAGGTGCTGGTCACTTGCTGGTACTGGTCACAGGTGCTGGCCACTTGCTTGTACTGGTCACAGGTGCTGGCCACTTGCTGGTACAGGTCACTGGTGCTGGTCACTTGCTGGTACTGGTCACAGGTGCTGGCCACTTGCTGGTACTGGTCACAGGTGCTGGTCACTTGCTGGTACTGGTCACAGGTGCTGGCCACTTGCTTGTACTGGTCACAGGTGCTGGCCACTTGCTGGTACAGGTCACTGGTGCTGGTCACTTGCTGGTACTGGTCACAGGTGCTGGTCACTTGCTGGTACAGGTCACTGGTGCTGGTGACTTGCTGGTACTGGTCACTTGCTGGTACAGGTCACTGGTGCTGGTCACTTGCTGGTACTGGTCACTGGTGCTGGTCACTTGCTGGTACAGGTCACTGGTGCTGGTCACTTGCTGGTACTGGTCACTTGTGCTGGTCACTTGCTGGTACTGGTCACTGGTGCTGGTCACTTGCTGGTACTGGTCACAGGTGCTGGTCACTTGCTGGTACTGGTCACTTGCTGGTACAGGTCACTGGTGCTGGTCACTTGCTGGTACTGGTCACAGGTGCTGGTCACTTGCTGGTACTGGTCACTGGTGCTGGTCACTTGCTGGTACTGGTCACAGGTGCTGGCCACTTGCTGGTACTGGTCACCGGTGCTGGTCACTTGCTGGTACTGGTCACCGGTGCTGGTCACTTGCTGGTACTGGTCACCGGTGCTGGTCACTTGCTGGTACTGGTCACAGGTGCTGGTCACTTGCTGGTACAGGTCACTGGTGCTGGTCACTTGCTGGTACTGGTCACAGGTGCTGGCCACTTGCTGGTACTGGTCACAGGTGCTGGCCACTTGCTGGTACTGGTCACAGGTGCTGGCCACTTGCTGGTACTGGTTACAGGTGCTGGTCACTTGCTGGTACTGGTCACAGGTGCTGGCCACTTGCTGGTACTGGTCACAGGTGCTGGCCACTTGCTGGTTCAGGTCACTGGTGCTGGTCACTTGCTGGTACTGGTCACAGGTGCTGGCCACTTGCTGGTACTGGTCACAGGTGCTGGTCACTTGCTGGTACTGGTCACAGGTGCTGGCCACTTGCTTGTACTGGTCACAGGTGCTGGCCACTTGCTGGTACAGGTCACAGGTGCTGGTCACTTGCTGGTACAGGTCACTGGTGCTGGTCACTTGCTGGTACAGGTCACTGGTGCTGGTCACTTGCTGGTACTGGTCACTGGTGCTGGTCACTTGCTGGTACTGGTCACAGGTGCTGGTCACTTGCTGGTACTGGTCACAGGTGCTGGTCACTTGCTGGTACAGGTCACTGGTGCTGGTGACTTGCTGGTACTGGTCACTTGCTGGTACAGGTCACTGGTGCTGGTCACTTGCTGGTACTGGTCACAGGTGCTGGTCACTTGCTGGTACTGGTCACTGGTGCTGGTCACTTGCTGGTACTGGTCACTGGTGCTGGTCACTTGCTGGTTCTGGTCACTTGCTGGTGCTGGTCACTTGCTGGTACTGGTCACAGGTGCTGGTTACTTGCTGGTACTGGTCACTGGTGCTGGTCACTTGTTGGTACAGGTCACTGGTGCTGGTCACTTGCTGGTACTGGTCACAGGTGCTGGTCACTTGCTGGTACAGGTCACTGGTGCTGGTCACTTGCTGGTACTGGTCACAGGTGCTGGCCACTTGCTGGTACTGGTCACAGGTGCTGGCCACTTGCTGGTACTGGTCACAGGTGCTGGCCACTTGCTGGTACTGGTTACAGGTGCTGGTCACTTGCTGGTACTGGTCACAGGTGCTGGCCACTTGCTTGTACTGGTCACAGGTGCTGGCCACTTGCTGGTACAGGTCACTGGTGCTGGTCACTTGCTGGTACTGGTCACAGGTGCTGGCCACTTGCTGGTACTGGTCACAGGTGCTGGTCACTTGCTGGTACTGGTCACAGGTGCTGGCCACTTGCTTGTACTGGTCACAGGTGCTGGCCACTTGCTGGTACAGGTCACTGGTGCTGGTCACTTGCTGGTACTGGTCACAGGTGCTGGTCACTTGCTGGTACAGGTCACTGGTGCTGGTGACTTGCTGGTACTGGTCACTTGCTGGTACAGGTCACTGGTGCTGGTCACTTGCTGGTACTGGTCACTGGTGCTGGTCACTTGCTGGTACAGGTCACTGGTGCTGGTCACTTGCTGGTACTGGTCACTTGTGCTGGTCACTTGCTGGTACTGGTCACTGGTGCTGGTCACTTGCTGGTACTGGTCACAGGTGCTGGTCACTTGCTGGTACTGGTCACTTGCTGGTACAGGTCACTGGTGCTGGTCACTTGCTGGTACTGGTCACAGGTGCTGGTCACTTGCTGGTACTGGTCACTGGTGCTGGTCACTTGCTGGTACTGGTCACTGGTGCTGGTCACTTGCTGGTACTGGTCACTGGTGCTGGTCACTTGCTGGTTCTGGTCACTTGCTGGTGCTGGTCACTTGCTGGTACTGGTCACAGGTGCTGGTTACTTGCTGGTACTGGTCACTGGTGCTGGTCACTTGCTGGTACAGGTCACTGGTGCTGGTCACTTGCTGGTACTGGTCACAGGTGCTGGTCACTTGCTGGTACAGGTCACTGGTGCTGGTCACTTGCTGGTACTGGTCACAGGTGCTGGCCACTTGCTGGTACTGGTCACAGGTGCTGGTCACTTGCTGGTACTGGTCACAGGTGCTGGCCACTTGCTTGTACTGGTCACAGGTGCTGGCCACTTGCTGGTACAGGTCACTGGTGCTGGTCACTTGCTGGTACTGGTCACAGGTGCTGGTCACTTGCTGGTACAGGTCACTGGTGCTGGTGACTTGCTGGTACTGGTCACTTGCTGGTACAGGTCACTGGTGCTGGTCACTTGCTGGTACTGGTCACTGGTGCTGGTCACTTGCTGGTACAGGTCACTGGTGCTGGTCACTTGCTGGTACTGGTCACTTGTGCTGGTCACTTGCTGGTACTGGTCACTGGTGCTGGTCACTTGCTGGTACTGGTCACAGGTGCTGGTCACTTGCTGGTACTGGTCACTTGCTGGTACAGGTCACTGGTGCTGGTCACTTGCTGGTACTGGTCACAGGTGCTGGTCACTTGCTGGTACTGGTCACTGGTGCTGGTCACTTGCTGGTACTGGTCACTGGTGCTGGTCACTTGCTGGTTCTGGTCACTTGCTGGTGCTGGTCACTTGCTGGTACTGGTCACAGGTGCTGGTTACTTGCTGGTACTGGTCACTGGTGCTGGTCACTTGCTGGTACAGGTCACTGGTGCTGGTCACTTGCTGGTACTGGTCACAGGTGCTGGTCACTTGCTGGTACAGGTCACTGGTGCTGGTCACTTGCTGGTACTGGTCACAGGTGCTGGCCACTTGCTGGTACTGGTCACAGGTGCTGGCCACTTGCTGGTACTGGTCACAGGTGCTGGTCACTTGCTGGTACTGGTCACAGGTGCTGGCCACTTGCTTGTACTGGTCACAGGTGCTGGCCACTTGCTGGTACAGGTCACTGGTGCTGGTCACTTGCTGGTACTGGTCACAGGTGCTGGCCACTTGCTGGTACTGGGCACAGGTGCTGGTCACTTGCTGGTACTGGTCACAGGTGCTGGCCACTTGCTTGTACTGGTCACAGGTGCTGGCCACTTGCTGGTACAGGTCACTGGTGCTGGTCACTTGCTGGTACTGGTCACAGGTGCTGGTCACTTGCTGGTACAGGTCACTGGTGCTGGTCACTTGCTGGTACTGGTCACTGGTGCTGGTCACTTGCTGGTACAGGTCACTGGTGCTGGTCACTTGCTGGTACTGGTCACTGGTGCTGGTCACTTGATGGTACTGGTCACAGGTGCTGGTCACTTGCTGGTACAGGTCACTGGTGCTGGTGACTTGCTGGTACTGGTGACTTGCTGGTACAGGTCACTGGTGCTGGTCACTTGCTGGAACTGGTCACAGGTGCTGGTCACTTGCTGGTACTGGTCACTGGTGCTGGTCACGTGCTGGTACTGGTCACTGGTGCTGGTCACTTGCTGGTACTGGTCACTGGTGCTGGTCACTTGCTGGTTCTGGTCACTTGCTGGTGCTGGTCACTTGCTGGTACTGGTCACTTGCTGGTACTGGTCACAGGTGCTGGTCACTTGCTGGTACAGGTCACTGGTGCTGGTCACTTGCTGGTACTGGTCACAGGTGCTGGTCACTTGCTGGTAATGGTCACTTGCTGGTGCTGGTCACTTGCTGGTACTGGTCACAGGTGCTGGTTACTTGCTGGTACTGGTCACTGGTGCTGGTCACTTGCTGGTACAGGTCACTGGTGCTGGTCACTTGCTTGTACTGGTCACAGGTGCTGGTCACTTGCTGGTACAGGTCACTGGTGCTGGTCACTTGCTGGTACTGGTCACTGGTGCTGGTCTCTTGCTGGTACTGGTCACTTGCTGGTACTGGTCACAGGTGCTGGTCACTTGCTGGTTCTGGTCACAGGTGCTGGTCACTTACTGGTACTGGTCACTTGCTGGTACTGGTCACAGGTGCTGGTCACTTGCTGGTACTGGTCACTGGTGCTGGTCACTTGCTGGTACTGGTCACTGGTGCTGGTCACTTGCTGGTACTGGTCACTTGCTGGTACTGGTCACAGGTTCTGGTCACTTGCTGGTACTGGTCACAGGTGCTGGTCACTTGTTGGTACTGGTCACAGGTGCTGGTCACTTGCTGGTACTGGTCACAGGTGCTGGTCAATTGCTGGTACTGGTCACTGGTGCTGGTCACTTGCTGGTTCTGGTCACTTGCTGGTACTGGTCACAGGTGCTGGTCACTTGCTGGTTCTGGTCACAGGTGCTGGTCACTTAATGGTACTGGTCACTTGCTGGTACTGGTCACAGGTGCTGGTCACTTGCTGGTACTGGTCACTGGTGCTGGTCACTTGCTGGTACTGGTCACTGGTGCTCGTCACTTGCTGGTACTGGTCACAGGTGCTGGTCACTTGCTGGTACTGGTCACAGGTGCTGGTCACTTGTTGGTACTGGTCACTTGCTGGTACTGGTCACAGGTGCTGGTCACTTGCTGGTACTGGTCACAGGTGCTGGTCACTTGCTGGTACTGGTCACTGGTGCTGGTCACTTGCTGGTACTGGTCACTGGTGCTGGTCACTTGCTGTTACTGGTCACTGGTGCTGGTCACTTGCTGGTACTGGTCACAGGTGCTGGTCACTTGTTGGTACTGGTCACAGGTGCTGGTCACTTGCTGGTACTGGTCACAGGTGCTGGTCACTTGCTGGTACAGGTCACTGGTGCTGGTCACTTGCTGGTACTGGTCACAGGTGCTGGTCACTTGCTGGTACTGGTCACTTGCTGGTGCGGTTCACTGGTGCTGGTCACTTGCTGGTGCTGGTCACTGGTGCTGTTCACTTGCTGGTACTGGTCACAGGTGCTGGTCACTTGCTGGTACTGGTCACAGGTGCTGGTCACTTGCTGGTACTGGTCACTTGCTGGTGCTGGTCACTTGCTGGTACTGGTCACTTGCTGGTACTGGTCACTGGTGCTGGCTCTCTGGTGCTGCTCTCAGGTTAGTTCACTGTCTGTCACAGAGTTGGTGATCGGTCCCGCACGCGTTAAAATGCCTCCTGGAGTAGAAGATGTGGCTGTAGTAGAGAGCAAAGCCGCTGCTTGCTCTCTGCAGCTCCTCCCACAGGCGGAGTGCATGACTCATATCACTCCGCCTGTGAGCTGGCACTACTTCGGCTCCAACATGATTTCTCTGTGCAGGCTTGCTGACAGCTGACACACTCTTCTGCCTGCATCGATGAGTCATCTCATCAGACTCACTGTGACTCACACACAGAGCCGGGATATTGCCCTGAGCTCGCGGGTGTCCGTGAGCTCAGGGCGGAAAGCGGGAGTCTCCCGTGACTTGCGGGAGACTTGAGATGTCTGATATAGCCCTCTTTTTTCGGGGAAGAGAGGGGGTTCCCTTCTTGGGAACAGTGTAGCGGTACTCTTGCAGGAGCCGCTTGAATTTTTTTGCCCGGGTATCTGTAGTATGGTAAGCAACGGGTTAAGTTGCTGTCTGCAAAATGTTACAATTATGTATATGTCTGGGAGCTGGGTGTGGCTGAGGTTAGTTGCATGCTGATGTGCAGTGAATAAAGAAGCAACCTGTACAGCTTGTCTGTGTTAATACACTACATTTTGGCGATGAGGATGGCTAGCTTTCTGGATTTACCGGCTATCGGACCGTTTGATGTGTCTGGAGACCACACTAGTCTCTCACAGCGCTGGGACAAGTGGAAGAAGGGATTTCAGCTCTATGTTATAGCCACAGGAGTGACTGCACCTGCTCAGAAGAGAGCCATGCTGCTGCATCTAGCTGGACCTCAAGTTCAGGACATTTTTGAAACCCTGGGAGCAACAGGGGAAGATTCAGACTATGAGACAGCCATGAATAGACTGAGTGAGTACTTTGAGCCAAAGAAAAATATTCCCTATGAAAGATATAAGTTTAGACAGGCTGTGCAAGAACTGGGAGAAACCACAGACAGTTATGTGACTAGGCTGAAATATCTGGCAAAGTCTTGTGATTTTGGGACTGTAACTGAGGAGATAATCAGAGATCAGGTCATAGAGAAATGCACATCTGTGCACCTCAGGAGGAGATTATTGAGAGAACCTAGTCTCACACTTACTAGTCTGCAGGAGATTGCAAGAGCCATTGAACTGTCTGAGCTCCAGGCTCTGCATATTGAAACCAAGAACACTGCATCTGTCAATACAGTCTCCAAACCTACCTATAATAATAGGAATATCTGGAGTAGGAAAGAGAGTTTTCCAAAGAGGACTTTACATATCACCTGCAATAAATGTGGCAGGGCGGGACACACAAGTCAGGACTGCACTGTGGTACAGAATAAAATGTGCTATGCTTGTGGAAAGACAGGTCATTTTGCAGCTGTGTGTAGAAGTACAACCAGAGATAACAAAACCAAAGGACAATATGCACAAGTAAATGTTATAGCTGAGGATAAAGAGAGTGCTCCTGACTGTGAATTTATATTCTCCCTGTGTTCTCTGCAAGCTGGGACATTAACCATTAAGATTGGAAATACAGATGTGTCAGTGTTGATTGACTCTGGAGCTACATGCAATGTTATGGACTTGGCTTCTTGGCACAGTCTTAATGGCAGAGAAAATCACCTTAAATTGTGTAACACCACTAAAAAGATTTATACTTATGGCTCCAGTACACCACTGCAACTTAAAGGCAAATTTTATACCTCTGTTCAAACACATGAGACTGGTCCTCCATTGCAGACCGAATTCTATGTTGTAGATGGCACAGGGTCGCCTCTGCTTGGTCGTCAAACCGCAATGGCACTAGGGGTGTTACAGATTGGCCGTGATGTAGGCAGCGCAAGAGTGAATATGGTGTCTCCTGCTATTTCTGCATTGAAAGAGGAATTTAAAGATTGCTTCTCTGGGTTTGGAAAATTAAAGGATTTTCAGTTGGAGCTTCACATTGATCCACATGTGAAGCCTATTGCACAGCCAGTACGCAGACTTCCTTATAGCCTGAGATCACCTGTTGAGCACAAACTGGCAGAGCTGATAGACCTTGACATTATTGAACCTGTGGAAGGGCCCACTCCGTGGGTATCGCCGTTAGTTGTTGTACCAAAGGGCACAGATATTCGGATTTGTGTGGACATGAGATGTGCTAACCAAGCTGTGCAGAGAGAGAGACATCCAATTCCCACTATTGAAGATGTTCTGCATGCAATGAATGGGGCAAGTGTCTTCAGTAAACTGGATTTGAAATGGGGTTATCATCAGATTGAATTGACCCGAGCATCTAGAGTCATCACTACATTTGCAAGCCATAAAGGTCTTTTTAGATACAAGAGGTTGATGTTTGGCGTATCGTCCGCACCGGAGGCCTATCAACATGTGATTCAGCAAGTGCTACATGGTTGTGAAGGCACGCATAACATTTCTGATGATATAATTGTGTGGGGAACAAACACACAGGAGCACGACGAACGTCTCCGTGCAGTGCTAAATCGCTTGAAGGAGAAAGGGTTAACATTAAATGAGAAGAAATGCACATTTCAAATGAATAAAATGACTTTTATGGGCCATGTGCTGTCTGACAGGGGCATTGGTCCGCAGGACTGTAAAATTAAAGCTGTGTCTGATGCCAGAAATCCTGAAAACCCTGCAGAAGTACGCAGTTTTCTTGGGCTAGTGAATTACTGTGCCAAGTTTATTCCAGATATGGCGACTGTCAGTGAACCTTTGAGAGTGTTGACTCGCAAAGCAGTCCCGTGGAAGTGGGGCTTTTTGGAACAAGGTGCATTTGATGAACTTAAGAGACGGCTGACTTGCGCCACAACTTTGGCTTATTTCAATCCTACTGCACACACCCAAGTTATTGTCGATGCTAGCCCTGTGGGGTTAGGCGCCATCTTGGTTCAGAGACAATGCACAGGCGATTACAGGCCTATTCAGTATGCAAGCAGATCCCTCACTGATGTAGAGAGACGTTATTCTCAGACCGAGAAAGAAGCTTTGGCTGTTGTTTGGGGATGTGAAAGGTTTCACACCTATCTCTACGGCCTTGATTTTGAAATCATCACAGACCACAAGCCTCTGGAAGTGATATATTCGCCACGCTCAAAACCATCCGCCAGAATTGAGAGATGGGTTCTCAGATTGTTACCATATCGCTTTACAGTGCGGTACAGACCTGGACCGACTAATGCGGCAGATGCACTTTCCAGATTGCCTCAGTCTTCTGCACCTGTTCATAGCCTGGCAGAAGAGTACATTCGTTTTGTGGCTACTAACGCCATGCCTCAGGCATTGACACCGCGGGAGGTTGAAGAAGTGTCATCTGTGGATCCGGAAATTGCTCGGTTGAGAAAATGTGTAAGACAAGGGGTTTGGGTGGATTGTGACCCAAGCTATCACAGAATCAAACAAGAGCTGAGTATTGCAGGACAACTAGTTCTACGTGGCAATCGTATTGTGATGCCTAAAGATTTACGGAAACGTACATTACATTTAGCACATGAGGGCCATCAAGGCATTGTACGCACCAAACAAAGATTACGTGAGAAAGTCTGGTGGCCAGGAATTGACAAGGATGTGGAACGTTTGGTTTCTTCATGTCGAGCATGTCAGTTGGTGGGCAGCAAACCTAAACCAGAACCAGCAACTCACACTGTTCTACCTGAGGGACCATGGGAAGATTTAGCCATTGATCTGTGCGACATTCCATCTGGACACCATCTTTTAGTTGTTGTGGACTATTATTCAAGGTGGCAAGAGGTGGTAGTTCTCACTAAAGCTACATCATCAACTGTAATTGAGGGGTTGGAGAGCATTTTTGCATCTCATGGGTTGCCTAAACGGATTGTGAGTGATAATGGTGCCCAATTTACTTCTCAGGAATTTCAGGATTATCTGAAATCAAATGCTATTGAACATCATCGTACAACTCCATACTGGCCACAGGCTAACGGGGAAGTGGAACGCCAGAATCGAACCTTGCTGAAAGCTTTGCGGATTGCTCATTTAGAGAGAAGAGACTGGAAAAAGGAACTGTGGCGTTTTCTTTTGGCTTATCGCACAACTCCGCATACTGTCACTGGCGTTAGTCCTGCGGAAATTCTTTGTGGTCGCAAATTCAGGACAAAATTGCCAGACATTGGGGGGCCTCCTACAAGTCAGAAACCTTTTCGGCATATTAATGAGGAAAGGAAGATCCGGGCTTAACAGTATGCAAACCACCGCCGCCATTGTCAACCTAGTGGCCTTCAACAGGGTGATAAGGTGTTGCTTCAAAGTGATCGGTTTAACAAACTGGCTCCGTCCTTTGAACCTGAGCCTTATGTTGTAAAGGAGAAAAGAGGTACTCAAGTGGTTTTAGAGGATTTAGATGGACACACAAAAGTGCGTAATTCCTCATTTGTGAAGAAATTTATTGAGTCAGAAGGTCAAGTATCGGAAGATGGCGAACAGGCAAAGAGTAGTGATGATACTGCCAGTGATCCAGACTTCAATCCACAACCATCCACATCGGAATGGCCAAGAGAAAAACGAGCAACAAATCCACCGGCCTACCTTAAGGACTATGTGTATAGTCAGGAGTTTATAGTTTACATTTTTAGTTGTTCATTCATGCATTTTGTTAATCTTATTAATACGTTGTGCATGTTATGTTTTATTCAAAGAGAGGAGGGAATGTAGTATGGTAAGCAACGGGTTAAGTTGCTGTCTGCAAAATGTTACAATTATGTATATGTCTGGGAGCTGGGTGTGGCTGAGGTTAGTTGCATGCTGATGTGCAGTGAATAAAGAAGCAACCTGTATAGCTTGTCTGTGTTAATACACTACAGTATCTCACTGATTAATCCACAGCCAGTTACACGGTATTGTTGCACAGCCAGGTGCACAAATTCTTCCGCTCGTTATCTTCAATGACCAATCTATGGAGGTCTGTACTCTCAAGACCCCATGAAACACACAAGGCAGCCTTCCTAAAGCCTCGTACACACGCATCGATAGTTGGCTGTGAATTTTCGGCCAACGTCCGATCGGCTGATTTTCGGCTTGTTAGTATGATGCTTTCGACAACCGACTCCGACTTTTCGGTCGAACAAAATCTGGTGTGCAAGCTATAAAATTTTTGTTGGTCGTCAACAGAACGGCCGATTTTTCATCAGTCAGTACAGATTTCGGCAGACAAAAATCTGATGAGCAAGACTGGGCATGCTCTAGAGCTCATTTCAACCAACACAACAACACTGGACAAAAGACGGCTGATCGGTCGGCCGATAATCGTTGCGTGTGTACGAGGCATTAGTAGTACCAGACAGGATACTTGAAAAACTGTCAAAAGTGGGACTCTCGTGCCATTATGGGAAAATGATAAGAGATGAGAAAATAGAATATAGAAGGTAGGAGGCTGCAGCTAGCACTGATAGTTTATCCTTAAACTAATCATAAATAGGATACGTGCAGCACTAATGGGCTATATATGCATAACCATATAATAAATAGATAAGGAGCTGCGCCAAATATATGTAAAAACCATGATAATGAATAAAATAATCCAAGACAATAAAGTCCAAGAAAACAGTCTTATAAATAGAGCTGGAAAGGGAGAAAGAGACCAGATCTCAGCCGACCAATCACCAGTGCGTAGCAAGAAATCCTAATTGCACCCTGTGCTGACACTCATGGCTTCTTACCAGAGAGATTGACCCTCTTTTCACGGAGCGGTCAAAACAGGCATTGGATGATAAAAAAGACTGTTTTCTTGGACTTTATTGTCTTGGATTATTTTATTCATTATCATCGTTTTTACAAATATTTGGCGCAGCTCCTTATCTATTTAACCACTTAAGCCCCGGAAGATTTTACCCCCTTCCTGACCAGGGGGTATTTTGCGATTCGGCACTGCGTGAATTTAACGGACAATTGCACGGTCGTGCGACACTGTACCTAAACGAATTTGACGTCCTTTTTTTCCCCACAAACAGAGCTTTCTTTTGGTGGTATTTGATCACCTGTGCGATTTTTTTGATCATGCGCTATAAACAAAAAAAAGCGTCAATTTTGCAAAAATAACAATATTTTTCACATTTTTTTATATGAAATTCCCCAAAACAAAATGTAAAAATCAAAATTTTTTAACATTTTCGGAAAATTTGTTTTATGCTACATATGTTTGGTAAAAAAAAAAAAAATCGCAAAAAGCGTATTTTGATTGGTTTGCACAAAAGTTATCGAGTTTCCTAACAAAGGGAAACATTTTTGTCATTTTTTTTTTTAACGAGTAATGGCGGCGATCTGCGATTTTTTTTGCGGGACTGCGACATTGCTGCAGACAAATCGGACCCTTGACTGACATTTTTGACACTTTTGGGGTTACCGGTGACATTACTGCAGTAATCAGTGCTATACATATGCACTGTTACTGTAAAAATGACACTGGCAGGGAAGGAGTTAACTGTATTGGAGAGGGAGGGGTTAAGTGTGTCCTAGGGGCGTGCTTCTAACTGTGATTGGACATGGCTACTAGTGTAAAAACAGAGATCAACGGTCCTACATAGTAGAACCGTCTGATCTCTATTTTTACACAGGGGAGAATGACAGGCAGCTTTGTTTACATTAGCCGCCTGCCTTTCTCCCTTCCCGGCGAACGACCGCGAGTGATCGGCGGACATCGGGTCCACCAGTCACACCCACCGACTTGTTAGGGAACGAGCTGGGGCGGGCGCGCGCTCGCCCACTATTGGCTCACAAGCGAGTGACAGGCTAGTGACATACTTGCGGCGGTCGGCAAGTGGTTAACCGCTTGCCGACTGCGCACAGTATATTTACTGCGGCAGTCAGCCCCGGCCAGGCAGAGTGACGTAGATCTACGTCGCAAGCCTGTCACCGGGTTTTGAGCCAATAGCGGGCGAGCACGCTCCCGCTGAGGCACGCGCCCGCCTCGGCTCGTTCACAGAGGAGTCCGGGCATGTGACCGGTGGACCCGATGTCCGCCGGTCACACTACGATCGTCGGTAGAGCGGGAGAAAGGCGGACGGCTTATGTAAACAAGCCGTCTGTCATTCTCCCCTGTGTAAAAATGGAGATCAGATGGTTCTACTATGTAGGACCGTTGATCTCTCTTTTTACACTAGTAGCCATGTCCCACTACAGTAAGAATCACGCCCCTAGGACACACTTAACCCCTCCCTGTCCAATACAGTTAACCCCTTCCCTGCCAGGGTCATTTTTACAGTAACAGTGCATATGTATAGCACTGATTACTGCAGTAATGTCACTGGTAACCCCAAAAGTGTCAAAAATGTCAGTCAAGGGTCTGATCTGTCCGCCGCAATGTCGCAGTACCGCAAAAAAAAATCGCAGATCGCCGCCATTACTCGTTAAAAAAAAAAACACCAAAAATGACAAAAACCTTTCCCTTTGTTAGTAAACGCGATAACTTTTGCGCAAACCAATCAAAATACGCTTTTTGCGATTTTTTTTACCAAACATATGTAGCATAAACAAATTGGCCGAAAATGTTAAAAAATTTTGATTTTTAAATATTTTTTGGGGGGAATTTCATATAAAAAAGTGAAAAATATTGTTATTTTTGCAAAATTTACGCTCTTTTTTTGTTTATAGCGCATGATCAAAAAATCGCACAGGTGATCAAATACCACCAAAAGAAAGCTCTGTTTGTGGGAAAAAAAGGACGCCCAATTCGTTTAGGTACAGTGTCGCACGACCGCGCAATTGTCCGTTAAAGTCACGCAGTAAAAAATCGCAAAAAAACCCCTGGTCAGGAAGGGGGTAAAATCTTCTGGGGCTTAAGTGGTTAATGTACTCCATGGGACTGTAATCTTCCTATAGAGCTGCTGCCTTGTTCATATGTTTTCATTTATGTTGTGTTGAATTTATATCTTGAGCGCAAATATTTTTTTCTTTTTTGTATTATAACCATAATAGACATCAAGTGAATAAAGTGAAACTTACAAAACATGATCACAAACAAAAAACTACAATCCTCATTACTGAAATAACAGCAGAAATGAAGTCTTTGTTGAAAAAATCCATATATTAACCAAAGAGTCCCAAGTAAAAAGGTGACTTTTGTAAATAATAATTGTGATGATAGTGATAAATTCCAACACCAGCAAGGTAATATGAATGCGCTCAGCGGAAATAATGGACCCAAGATTCCATATAGAATATGGGTCATTCAGAGCAGATTATGCTAGCACGTCCCTTCAAACAGCATACAGTTGCCCGATGTACATGCCAGCCCCTTAGCGCTGCACTTATCCTATTTATGATTGGTTATCACTACTTATGTCAAGTTGAAGTGCTGGCAGCTTTCACAGACCATTAAGTTAGCGCAGTTTGATTTCACCATTTATATCCTTAAACTAGATGGAGAATGATGGAGATGTGGGGTAGTGCTGCGCTACCTCTTAATAAATAATGCATAATATAAAATGTATGCCAAATAGTAAATATAAATCACCAAAAAATATCTCTATTAATTATGAGGGATATATGCGAAAAAAAATCAAGTAAATCATCTCATAAATACATAAAAAAAAGGCTGGCATAATGTAATACTAGTTAGTATGCAATAAATATTGTGAAATCTGAAATAGATAATAAGAGTGCAACAATAAAGTGCTAGAGAATTGTGCAAATGCTAATTTAGCCAAAGGTGCCTAGTGCAAAGGGATGGATCATTCATAAATAATAGACAATTAATTGGAATACATACTACAATACCTGTGTTGGTATATAGGTGTAAAAAGTAGTAGTGCTGACAGTGAAAAATAAATAAATAAAATGTCTTGTCTTGTGGAGAAATATACAGTAAATTGTCCCAGGTGATAGGAGCCAAAATGGCTTGACTCAGTGAAGAACAAATAATATTATATGGTCACTTATTTTAACTAAAGTGCATGGTGGAGTGATCTTAGGGATGGAAAAAAACAAACATGGATCTCTTCACTTATGATCCTGTGATAGTAATAGTCAGAGGTGGTTAGACTTAAGTCACCAGTTTGAGGACTTGAGACTTGCTTGACTATAATAAATAAAAGACTCAACTTGACTTTGACTTGGTATTCATGACTTGAGACTTGACTTTGACTTGAGACATATGACTCGAAATGACTTTACTTTTTTAAGTTATTAAATATTTGCATTTTCTCAAGAAGTATTAAAGCAAAATTAATGTGCCTGTTATGTTTCTGACACCACAGTCACTTAAAACAGCTCAGTGTGTTCTGATTTTTAGGACACTGGCTGTTCAACAATGGAAATACTTAACATGTTTTTAGTGACTGTGGTGTTGATGACCGGACAAAGGATTTTGAGCTGTTTGGGCATTCAAAGTGTTTCTTTAATATGCCAAGAAAAAGGCACTAAGCAGTTTTGTTAATGTTGAAAATGAAACAAAACCTTTCCTGACCACTGACTTTTAACTGATTTAAAGGTGAAAATTGGGGTAGATCAGTATTTTGACTTGCTTGAGACTTGAAGGTGAAGACTTGAGACTTGCTTGTGACTTGCACATGTGTGACTAAAGCCCCGTACACACGTACCGATTGTCGGCCGTAAATATTCGGCCGACGACCGATCGGCCGATTGTAGGCTTGTTAGTATGATGCTTCCGACAGCCGACAGCGCATTTTAGGCCGAACAGAATCTGTCGTGCAAGCATTAAAATTTTTGTTGGCCAACACCAGAACGGCCGATTGTTCGCCAGTCAGTACAGATTTCGGCCGACAGACAGCAGATTTGCAAGACTGGGCATGCTCAGAAAAGAAAAAACACACGGAAAGTTAACCATCACATGACATCACTTCTGCAGTCGGCTGTTGTTGGCCGACAAAATTTGTGTGCAGTCTTTTGCAGTTTTCAACAGAAACGACAGCCCTGGACAAAAGACGGCCGATCGTTTGGCCGACGATCGGTACGTGTGTACGGGGCTTTACTCCCATGTCTGGTAATAATTTGTGCTAAGCCGAATGCTGGGTGCTGGTGATGATTATTTATCCAAGGTAAGCATGCAAATAGGCATTACCAGATATCTCTAAAGAAAGTGCAGGTGATGGACAGTTGGGGGCATCCTAACTGTGTGGTTGGCCTCTCACCTGTCACTTTCCTGTATGAAAGCCTTGGAGTTTGGTTATAACTGCAGGGTTCCAGGGATAGATCTCTCTCCTGGCGCCTGGTGATGGTTTGTCCTCTTTTGGGGGAATGGGTCTCTCCTGGGGTCCTGTGAATGGGGCTCTCCTAAGGTCCTATAGATGGGGGCCCTGGCGGTGTTCTCCGCTACTCCTGACAATTCTCCCCAGCCTAAGCAGAGCTGCAGTTGCTTCAATAATCTACCTAATCTAACTAGCTAAGCATGTTTAGAGAAAACATTAGGCTTTTAGCAAAAAGTCCCTTTAAGTTCCAGGGTTCTGAACCCTGCCTAGTCAAACCCAGGAACCAGAATAAAGAAATGTATCAGTTGAGTCCAGTCAACTGATTCCTGCATTGTACCAGCTCTGCAGTATCAGGAGCAACACATCTTCCTTTGAGCAAGCCATTGCCTGAGCCTACAGCAATGCCTCACCCACCTGCATGCAGACAATCAACAAAGAGTTAATTGAATCTGGAGAAGCTTTCAATAGAAATCCTTTTCCCCGGCACTTCACTTGTAGAACAACTGGAGAAGCTTTCCTATAGATGGCAGTAACTCACACAAACTTGACTTTGTGACAGATAGTGGCCCACTGGCCAAAAGATCTTCGCAAAGTGTCCATCAGTAAAGAATCTTCACTACCTCTCCAGATAGCAGCCCCTGGATGAAACAGAAGTGCTCTGCAGCAGAAGTCTCTTTCTCCCAGATGATAGAAGGAAAAGTGGGCGGAAGAATTAACGCCCGCAGACATGGGGAAGGGGATGCGGCTAGTAATGCAGTGGATATATATGATAAATTTCAATAAGGACATAAAGGGTTAAATGGGTTTTGAAATTGGGATGCTGCCCCTTTAAGAGAGGAGCGCAGTTCGGGCGGGAATGCGGGGGTCCGCGCGCCCGTTCTAGAAGCTTCAGTCACCCTCTATATAAGGGGGTCCGCACTTGGGGGTCTCACACATCCTGACAGGACGCTGCCAGACGAGCTCCCTGTACTGCAGCTTCTTCCCCTCAGGTGCTCTCTGAAAATGAAGACCCTGGTTCGCAGAATGCTGGAAAAAGTGGCGGAAGAAGGGGGAGAGGAATGGCTGCTGAAGTGCCTTGAAGGGGAATTTCCAGTACCTATAGAGGACCTGAGCGAGAGTGAGTGCCTACCTGCTGGAGCCGGCCATAGTGCGGTGTCCACGGAAGAGGTGGTTTTCGTCCCGCCTGAAACACAGAGCCAGGTAGTGCCGCAGCTGTCCCAAGAAGTGAAGAAGAAACATGTGAGGCAGTCACAGAGGAGCCGGCCTCCGGAGCGGCCGGCGCGTCACTCACAGCACAGCCGCACATTAGGGGAAGAACCGATGGAAGAAGGTGAGAAGCCGAGGCAGAGCCGAAGATGCCCGAAGAGGAGGCGAGTCTCGTCTCCATCACCGCCACCTAGTGGCGAAAGGCGGGAACGGTCCCGGCCACTCAATAGAAGAGCAGGGAAACCTGCTCAAGTTCAGGTTGGTGTACAACCTGAAATAGTAACCAATACTACATTTCAAGTCATGAATGAACCTGTGCAACCTGAGGTCCAAAGTGCAACACCTTTGCAGGACTCATTGCCGCCTAATGTAGCTGAGTTACAACAGGGTAATATTTTAATTAATTTAATTAATTCTTTGTCAAAAATTGCAAATTCTTTGAATATTACTAACAATTCTATTTCTAGTGGTGTTCCTTTACAATCTCCTTCCCCTGTGAGTGTGTGGTCCCCAATTCACACGCAAACGGCTGCGGTGGTAAGTAATGCCTCTCCTGTGATGCCTAGTGTATTGAATGTGGAAGGGTCTCATAGAACCAGTATACCTGAGACCTGTTTAAAAGAGGTTTTACCCTGTGATGTCTCGCCTTTGGGATATCATCTTGCACAATCGGTAAAAGAAAAAATTTGGAAGGGCGAATTTATTGATCTATTGTCCCTATTGCCATCTTCAAAAGAATTTTCTTTTAAAAGTGATAAAAAAATCAGACGAAACAGGGGATGATAGTCGCAGGCGTCCGATTTACAGGTCTTTCCATAATTGGCTGCAGGCATACTGCATTTTTTCAGCAGTAATGGGCGAAAAATGCCCAGAAAAATGCAGCGGCCTTTTTCAACACCTTGAGCATATTTTAGAGGCTTACAAAAGCTTTGGAGGCCTAGGATGGTACCATTACGACGAATCGTTTCGTCAGAAGCTAGCTGTCTACCCTAATTTAAGATGGGGAATGAAGGATGTGGGCCTATGGCTCAATTTGATCATCCCTCAGAAATATACCCCTAGTAAACAACCGATAGCAACTAATAGTGTTAATGTGGCTTATCGCAAAGGAGTATGCTACGCTTTTAACGAAACGCAGTGTAAATGGGCGGCGGCTTGTAAATACAAGCATGAGTGCTCATTTTGTGCAGGTACTCATCCAGCAGCAAAATGCTTTAGAAGAGTGAATCAACAAACTCAGCCAACAAGGGATATTTTTTCAAAAAGCCTGCACGTCAGTGAGGCTGGAAAGAATGTTCCATTGGCTGGAGTTGTATCCAGACAGGGAGAAAGCTCTGGTCTTAATTGAGGGGTTCTCCGAAGGTTTTAAACTGCCAGTTTTTCAAGGTATAGGTTGTAAGATTGAAAAGAACCTATCTTCATTAGATCAGCATATACAAATAGCTAGGGAGAACATCTTTAAGGAAGTTGAAGTAGAGTAGCTGGTCCCTTTTTCTCCCCACCGTTTGTGAATTTTTGTATTTCTCCATTGGGCTTGGTCCCCAAAAAAGAACCCAACACTTTTCGTGTTATTCACCATCTGTCATTTCCACACGGGGATTCCTTGAACGACGAAATAGACCCGTCACTGTCATCAGTATCTTATACAACTTTTGATGATGCAATCCGTCTCATCAGGAGTTTTGGCCCAGGAGCTCTGCTAGCGAAAGCAGATATCCAATCTGCTTTCAGATTACTACCGATTTCTCCTGAGTCATTTAATTCCCTAGGTTTTTATTTTGAAGGGTGTTATTTTTTCGATCGTTGTTTACCTATGGGATGTTCCCTATCGTGTTCTTATTTTGAGATCTTCGCTACCTTTTTGCAGTGGGTCATAATACACAAATCAGACTACAAGGGCATCCTACACTACTTAGATGACTTTCTTTTCGTCGGTCCTCAGGATTCTAACCTTTGTTCGTTAGTTTTAGATTTATTTTGTTTAATCTGTAAATATTTTGGTATCCCGCTGACTGATGACAAGACAGTCTTTCCTTGCACTTCCATCGTTTTTCTAGGTATTGCTATTAATACCGTTTTGAACGAATTTCAGCTTCCAGTTGACAAGATAGTTAGGATTCAGGCTTTGATCAGTAGTTTTTTGAGAAGGAAAAAAGTTCTCTTGAAGGAGCTTCAATCCTTGCTTGGCTTATTGGCTTTTGCTTCACGGATCATGCCTATGGGCAGAGTTTTTTCAAGACGTCTAGCCTTGGCCATGTCAGGTTTGAAGTCTCCTCACTCTCATATTAGGATGAATTCGGATTTAAAAGAAGATTTATTAGTGTGGTATTGTTTTTTAGCAGATTACAACGGACATTCCTTTTTTCAAAGGGACTGGATATCGTCAGCTGACCTAGAGCTTTTTACAGATTCGGCAGGAGCTTTTGGTTTTGGTACAGTATGGAATACTCACTGGTGTTGTGGTTCTTGGCCAGCATCGTGGGTGGAAAAAAAGTTGACAAAAAACATAGTTTTATTGGAATTATTCCCAATTTTGGTCGCTTTGGAACTTTGGGGTTCCAGCTTCAGGGACAGAAGGATCCTGGTGCATTCGGACAATAAAGGCATTCTTTATGCAGTAAATTGTTTGTCTTAGAAATCTTTATGTGTCATACGGCTGTTGCGCTACCTGGTCCTTCTGTGCCTGAGGCTAAATATTTGGTTAAAAGTGAAGCATATCCCTGGTACATCAAATACTATTGCTGATTCTTTATCTCGTTTCCAGATCAGCCGATTCAGAGAACTTCTCCCGTCAGCAGATTTGGAGGGATCTCTTTGTCCAGACCACTTATGGAGCCTGATTTAGAGACAGTTTTTTCTTCAATAAAATGGTTGGTGGCCCCGCAGACATGGGCTGATTACTCAGCTGCATGGCATAAATGGTTTCTGTTCTGCCAAGGGCTAGGTCTACCCCCCACGCCTCCTTCTGAACAAGTTGTGTTGGCATTTCTGGGATCTTTATTGAGAGCTAAGTTGTCCTATAATCATATTAATAAAATGCTAGCAGGAATTTCATTTTTTCAAAAAATTAATAACAGTCAGAGTTGCAATAGTTCTTTCACAATACGACAGGCCCTGAAAGGTTATAGGAAGCTTACTTTATCTAAGGACACTCGGAGGCCGGTTTCATTCGAGTTGTTAAGGAAACTTTGCCTGGCCACACGAGTGGTTTGTTTTTCAGATTTTGAGTCTATTCTTTTTTCTGTAGCATTCGTTACATGTTTTTTCGGGGCATTACGGATATCGGAACTAGTAGCCAGCAGTAGTACAAGTGATACGGGCCTTCTGATTAATTAAGTCATTTTGGATTCTAATAAGGTGTCTATCTTTATTAGGTGTTCAAAAACTGATCAACTGGGGAAAGGGCGTTGGTTACATCTGGCTGCTTGCGGGGATCCTGTGATATGCCCATGCATAGTGGTTTCTAGATATTTAGCTATTAGGCCTATGGGTCAAGGAAAACTGTTAGTTCATCAAGATTTGCATCCATTGACGAAATTCCAATTTTCAGCGGTTTTAAACCGTTGTTTGAATCATCTAGGCCTTAGTCATCTAAACATTACTACCCATTCATTCAGGATAGGAGCGGCCTCGGAAGCAGCCAGATTAGGTCTTGAAGAAGCCATGATTAAACGTTTAGGTAGATGGGAATCTAAAGGTTTATCTCTTACATCAGGCCTAATCTATTTGTCTAATTTCAGGTTCCAAGGCCACTGTATGGATGGTTGGACATTCTTTTGTTTATTGGGCTCGTAAGAGAGCGTCGCAGAGATGTTATACAGAAAATTTATCGTTACCTGAGGAGCAATTTCATATTTTATGGAAAGGAATTTGTGGTTTGCGATGGTCAAATTTGCCTTATGTTATTCACAGGTTATCAGATTCTTGGCCAACACCATCCATATTGATTGTACATTTGGGTGGGAATGATGTTGGAGTGTTAAAATATTTAGATTTATTATTTAGGATGAGAAATGATTTGTGTCAGCTTAGGTGGTCCTTCCCTAATTCTTTTATAATATTTTCTGATATAGTGCCACGTCTGAAGTGGTCGGTTTTGCCCGAATTAAAGCCTTTAGAGAAAACAAGGAGAAGGATTAACCATGAGATGGCTAAATTCATGCCATCGATAGGTGGTCTTTCTTTTCGCCATGTGGACCTCAAAGGGTTTTTTCCAGGTCAATATAGGCAAGATGGGGTGCATTTATCTGAAGTGGGTTTAGACATTTTTAATTTAGGCCTTCAGTCCTGCATAGAAATGGCCGCGGGTTTGGGTGGGCCGGGGCTAGTTTCCAACTAGTCCCGGCAGTTGGGGACTTTTGGTTTGGTTAATAATTGAGTTATATATTTACCGCTTGAGTTCTGTGACTAAGCGAGATTTATTTATTTATCTATTTATTTATATTTAATATACAGATTGTACATTTTGGTTTGATTTAATATTGGATTGTTGGTTGAATGAATAATTTAAAGATTTTAAATAAAAATGATAATATATATATAATAAATAAAAGAAACCAATAAAGTGCCGCGGCCATTTCTATGCCAAAAAATAAGTTTGTGTTTGGAGTGTTTATTTATTAGAATAAGTTTAAGAGTGACTTTGCATCCTCCTTTCCCAGGAAAAGCGGGCGGAAGAATTAACGCCCGCAGACATGGGGAAGGGGATGCGGCTAGTAATGCAGTGGATATATATGATAAATTTCAATAAGGACATAAAGGGTTAAATGGGTTTTGAAATTGGGACGCTGCCCCTTTAAGAGAGGAGCGCAGTTCGGGCGGGAATGCGGGGGTCCGCGCGCCCGTTCTAGAAGCTTCAGTCACCCTCTATATAAGGGGGTCCGCACTTGGGGGTCTCACACATCCTGACAGGACGCTGCCAGACGAGCTCCCCTCCCCCTCTCCCATCGCAGGCACTTTAGTTGGTATTGTCACCCTTGAATCAAGGGGGGACTTTTGGTTTGGTTAATAATTGAGTTAAATATTTACCGCTTGAGTTCTGTGACTAAGCGAGATTTATTTATTTATCTATTTATTTATATTTAATATACAGATTGTACATTTTGGTTTGATTTAATAATGGATTGTTGGTTGAATGAATAATTTAAAGATTTTAAATAAAAATGATAATATATATATAATAAATAAAAGAAACCAATAAAGTGCCGCGGCCATTTCAATGCCAAAAAATAAATTTGTGTTTGGAGTGTTTATTTATTAGAATAAGTTTAAGAGTGACTTTGCATCCTCCTTTCCCATGAATCCCAGATGCTCCTTCTTTAATTTGCAAGGATAGAAGGGAAAGGGGATTTTGAAATGGGGGATTGCCCCCAGCAACAACTTTAGCTAACTTTACATAGGTGATTTTTTTTTCAACAGCTATTCCAGCACCATAGCAATTAAAGAACTGGTACTCTTCTTTACTTTTCTTTCTTTTTGGGCTTCCAGCATAGTAGCCTCCTTTAAACTTGTCAAAACTCTCTCACAGCAAAAATTCAGCTACACTGGGTAGCAGCAACTTAGACATAACTCAAAAGTAGAAATCTGGGTGCGGTATCTGGACGATTTTCCAATCTGGGCCCCAGATATTGCTGGACCACTCCAGATTCTTCCTCCCAGGCTGTTTGACCACTACTCAATATAGATGGATCTCCCCAGATTCCAATTTTCTCTGCCTGATAGGAACTCCTCCCAAAGCTGGGGATTTGATTTGTTGCGGTAAGGCTTGGGGATGAACATGAAGTCCCAGACTGCTCACTCACACCAGGAAACTCTCTTGGCCTCTATTACTTTCATGATCTCCCTGGAAGCATAGGCAGGGGAGGACTGGGCCAGGGGGCAGAGGGACAATTGCCCCCTGGGCCGCTCTGATGTCCTGTAAAAAGGCTGCACCGCTTTTGCCACAGACAAGCCTAAAGAATTCCTGGTGAAGAGAAGTAAAAAGTCTCTACCACTGACCTACTGAGTGCAGGATGAAGACAAGGACAGAGCGCCGGGCCCCCTCCCCAGCATGGATGGTGTAAACTGTGTCTGAGCAGAGGCCAGTTCCATGCCACACTTGAAACTCTCCTCCCCTGGCCAGCCCCAACCGAGCTGTCCCAGCTCCCCCCTACCGCCCCTGCTGGCCAGGTTGGTAACCCGGATTTAGCCGGTGAGTAGAGAGTACCTGGAGCAAGGCTCCAGCCTGAAATGGGGGTCAGGAGGAGGACGGGAAGAGGGAGAGAGGGAGGGGAGCTGAGTCGCTGCACCATGCGCCTCTGGTTTTTGCTAGCCCCCTGGGATAAAAGTTACCAGTCTGCCCCCGAGCATAGGGGTAGTCATACCCATACTCCATGGCTACCTTCTGCTGCATGAGCCTTTGAAAATGAGAGAGCCTAGGTAAAGTCTGCCTGACTTATAAAAAGATGCTAATTTCCCTTAAAGAAGCTCAGCATTAGCAGCGCTGAAAAATAAATGATTAAAATAAAAAGTCCATGTAAGAAAAGTCCATAACATGAGCCAGGAAAGAGGAAGATGAATAGTTTCTAAATGGTGAAATCAACCACAGGTGCAGGAAGCTGAAACTGAATTTGAAGCCGTCACCTCACCTAGTGAATTCCTCTCCCCTTAAGAGTTGCACTCAACAGAAATCAAATTGTCACAAGCCCATCAACATGATAATGATATCAAGTCTGGATGAATCACCAATACGGACGAGGATGGGGATGCCAGAAATCTGACTTGTATCTTAGGCAGGCTTCTGGGGAAATTGGTGAGCCAGGAAATAATGTTTCTGGGGTGTGGTCAGTACACATTCTGTATACAGAACAACTCCAGGTAGCCATATTGCATTGCATTTTCAGAAAAATACAGAAAAATACAACAGCTGCAGATTGAAAAGGAAAGGTCAGTTTTAATAACATTCAACCACAATATGATTTGTGTCACAATTGTATATGCTATATTGTTTTTTCCCCAGGAAAGTGGAGTTACCCTTTAACAATACCCATTACGTTAAGAGTACAAATGATTATCAGATGAACCACACAACTGTATTTACCATTCTTACAAATAAAAGGGCTGTTTGACACATTCTGTATAACTTTTTGATTGTAGAAATTATCCAGAAAACAATAAAAAGTGATGGAAAAAAAAAAAAGAAGTTAAGCGAGTGGCTGAGTCTTTAAAACTCTACCATTTAAAGAACATTCTCACACTATTCATGATACTTGTTGAATTAGCCTTTGCGTTTTGTAGGCATTTTTTACTGAAAAAAAAAAAAAGAACGAAAGAAAGAATTCAACAAAAAATGAGAAATACTTTATTTTTGTACAGGTATTGGTATGAATAGATACACATTGTATTTGTAAATGTTACTAATGACTTTCACTTAAAGTATAATTAGTCACCACAGTGTTTTGTATCCATAATACAAAATGTAATTATGTTAATTGAGTCCATTCAACAAATTTATCTTTCGTCCCCCCCCCTTTCCAGGCCTGGCTTGTTCATTGTTTGAGCTTTCATCTTTTATTTAATCACTTTTATTGTTGTGATTATGCTTGCCAATATACAGCTTCCAGTACGCAGTTGGAGTTGCCAACCATCAAGAGCATTATTTGCTGACACATTCTACTGTCAGAATCATTTTGTTTACACATGATTTATGTCATTATTTATGCTATGATTACAGTAAAAGCACAGGGAAGCTCATGTAAACCGCACAGTGCCTTACCCATGTATCGATCTAGTTGTGGTGCATGGTAGGCAAAGATTAATTTTGAAACAAAGCGATGCATAAAACAAATGAAAGTGGAACTGTGCCCATTGAAGGTAATCTAAATCCAGCTGGGATTTGTTTTTTAACTTAGTTAAAAATTGTATGTTGTCTGAATGAATATTCTCCATGATACTATTGGCTTCAACTGCTTATAAATTCATAAACATTCTACTACTCTGCGTTACCCAAGGCACCATGAGACATGCCAGACTCTGAAGGCTTCATACAATTTTAATTACTTTTACCCACCTTTTAAAGCGGAGTTCTGGGCACAAAAACAGTTTTTCAATAAACATACCCCCGGGACAGTCAGGGCTAGTACATTCCACAATGGATAGCCTCTGATCTGTCCCAGTTCGCACTTACCTGCAAGAAGAAATACTTACTTATAAAATTTCTTCTACAGCGTTGCCATCTCTGTTGTGGGCAGCTGAAGACGGCGTAATCCTCTTCTGTGTCCTCTTCCGCGTCTTCTTCTCCCAGAATGCGCCTGCACTGGCCCCTCTCGTCACTTCCGGTGCGGCGCCGCATTCCTCCACAGCTTCTGGACATGCCCAGAAGCTGTTTAGCAAGGAATGCGGCGTCGCACCGGAAGTGACGAGCGGGGCCGGTGCCGTCGCATTGATTCCTGGGAGCGATGACGTTCAGCTCCCACAAATCAAACCGGAAGTGACGGCGCGGGCCGCGGCCACAGAGGGAGGGAGTGGAGAATAGGTGAGTATTTCTTTCTACGAATACAAGGTGAGTAAAAAAAATAAATAAATAACCCTAACTATCCAATTCCTTTTCAGGTGAAGAAGAGCCAGAGGATGGGCACAAAATCGATTAGGTCGATTTTGTGCGCGGAACTCCGCTTTAAAGTAGAATTTCAATTCTTCTATCACTTTAAAGTGGTAGTAAACTCTGTTTTTAAAGCGGAGTTCCAGCCACGAGAATGTTTTTTTCAATAAAAATACCCCCGGGACAGTCAGGGCTAGTACATTCCACAATGGATAGCCTCTGAACTGTCCCAGGTAGCACTTACCTTTTAGAAGAAATACTTACCTTGAAAATTTATTCTTCAGCGCTGCCATCTCAGGTGTGGCCAGCTGAAGCCAGCGTGTCCTCTTCTGCGTCCTCTTCCGTGTCCTCTTCTCCCAGAATGCGCCTGCACCGGCCCCGCTCGTCACTTCCGGTGCGGGCGCGTCATCCCTCCACAGCTTCTGGGCATGCCCAGAAGCTGTTTAGCAGGGAATGACGCGCCCACACCGGAACTGACGAGCGGGGCCGGTGCAGGGGCATTGATTCCTGGGAGCGATGACTTTTAGCTCCCAGGAATCAAAGAGGAAGTGACGGCGTGGGCCGTGGCCGCAGAGGGAGGAAGTGGAAGAAAGGTGAGTATATTATTCTTCAATAGCAAGGTAAGCAAACAAAAAAATCGTAACTATCCATTTATTTTTCAGGTGACCAAAAGCAAGCGGATGGCTCAAAATCGACTATGTCGATTTTGTGGCCGGAACTCCGCTTTAACTTGTACCTACAGGTAAGTCCATAAATAGGCTAACCCCGTAGGTACAGTGAATGTCTTCTAAACTTGCAGCATTTATGAGATAAAGTATTTACAACCGGGGACGTCACCGGCACATGTGCACTGCCCTCTGAATGAATATACTAAGTGTGCCTTCAAACCAGAGCGCTGTGCTGCGCAGGAGTGATGTCATCGCGGCCGGCCTGCCCATTCAAACAGTGAAGAGTGGATGGAGATGTAAGCGCCGGCATCGGTGACAGCGTGTCACTGTAGGCCTTCGTTTTAAGGCAAGTCTTTCATAATGTACTAATATGCACTGCAAACTAGTACATTATGGTTTAAACTGGCCAGGGGGCCCACACTTTTTTTTTTTTTATCCAGCAGTTTACTACAGCTTTAACCACTTCAGCTCCGGAAGGTTTTACCCCCCTTAATGACCAGGCCATTTTTTGCAATTCGGCACTGCATTGCTTTAACTGACAATTGCGCGGTCGTGCGACACCGTACCCAAATATAATTGATGTCCTTTTTTTCCCACAAATAGAGCTTTCTTTTGGTGGTATTTCATCACCTCTGCGATTTTTTGTTTTTGCGCTATAAACAAAAAAAAGCATCAGTTTTGAAGAAGCACCAATATTTTCTAATTTCTGCTCTAAAACATTTTCAATAGAAAAAATTTAAAAAATCTAATTTTTTTTTATCAGTTTAGGCCAATTTGTATTCTGCTACATATATTTGGTAAAAAAAAATCCCAAAAATCGTATAATAATTGGTTTGTGCAAAAGTTTACAAACTATGGGATAGATTTATGGACTTTTTATTTATTTTTTTATTAATAATGGTGGCGATCAGCAATTTTTATCAGGACTGCGACATTGCTGCGGACAGATCGGACCCCTAACTGACATTTTTTACACTTTTTGGGGACCAGTGACATTAATACAGTAATCAGTGCTAAATAATATGCACTGTTACTGTAATAATGACACTGGCAGGGAAGGGATTAACACTGTGCTTACTAACTGTGTGGGGGGATGGATTTAACAGAGGCAGAGAGAGATCGGTGATTAAGCTTAGCTGAATCACACAATCTCTCTCTGCCTCTCTGACAGAAGACCCGCCTGCTTTGTTTACATAAACAGGCGGCTCTTCTGTCATTCTAGCCTAAGATCGCGGGAGGCCGGCGGAGATCAGAGCCGCTCCTCCCGGGGTCTGGCTCCCGCTGTGCCAAATCAAAGCAGGAGCGCGGTGCGCCGCCAAAACTGCGTGCACGTAATCACCACCCTGCCACAGTAAATCTGCGTGTGGAGGTCAGCAGGTGGTTAAATAGTTTGTTTGGGACAAATTGGTTCAAACTAACTACTTCCATTACATAACTATGCAGCTGCTGTATGCACTGGAACATACTGTTGTAGCATTATCTACGTATAGGAAGGCTGGATTCACAACTCTGATTGGCCGAGATGGAAGTCGTGACATCATTCAACCCGCCTTTCCACCTCAATTAATCAGAAAAGCTCTGCATTCATTGATAAAATACAAATGCAATTCTCCTGAATGACTCTTTTTAATTCCAGCAGCAGATTAGAAGCTGCTCGTACTGCTGCTGAAACACAGCGCTGCTTATGGGCCATACACACTATAACATTTTCTGAAGACTTTTTCCTTTAACCTCCCTGGCGGTATGATTCTTTTGGATTTTAGGTGCTGAAAGCGGTACCATTATTTTGCATGTAATTCTTGTGAATGAGCAGCCCAAACAAACTGTATACATTTATTATATATATATATATATATATATATATATATATATATATATATATATATATATATAATGTATACAGTTGGTTTGGGCTGCTCATTCACAAGAATTACGTATATATATATATATATATATATATATATATATATATATATATATATATACACACACATACGTGTGTATATATATATATATATATATATATATATATATATATATATATATATATATATATATATATATATATATATATACATACATATATTTACATAAAAAGTACAGTAAAACTGCAGGAAAGGGCACTGGGGGCAATGTAATGTGATTTTTTTTTATTTTGAATGATATCAGTGTGTTTGGTGTGTTTTACATTTGAATTTGCCGCCGGTTCCACCCCCCGGAGGACGTCACGTCGCCGGAGACGGAAGCTGGGGCACGGAGACGATCGGGAGGAAGAACCGCCGCCGCATACCGCCCGCATACTTCGCTGGATCCCGGGGAAAAGGTAAGTAAAACCTCTACCAGGATCCAGCGATCTTCCTAGCGCTACCCCGAGTGTGGCTTGGGGTTACCGCTTTTGGCTCTAAAATCTAACCCCGAGTCACGCTCGGGAATACCGCTAGGAAGGTTAGATTTACCAAAACCAGATAATATGAGGTCAAACCTAAACACTTTCAATTTGTATGCAATCTGGCATGCCCTTGCACTTCATAAAAAAGGTAAATCTGAAGGAAATCTGGATAGTGTGTATCCAGCTTAAAGCTGTATTCATACCTCTGTGTTTTGAATCACAGACAGATTTGGTGCGATTCTGAGCACATTTTAAAATTTCCCAGGTGTGAATGATAAATAACAGAACGTACATTTGAGATGTCATTCATTTGAATGGCACCTAAAATTGCGGTGCGATTCTGGCGTGATTGTCACGCAATAAATTTCACTGCAATCGCAGAAAACCACATCACGTGACGCATGTCACCCAAAGAACCTCCTGAACTTTTTGTTGGGCGACAAGCTTCACGCAATGAAGTTTTCCGTGACTGCACCGCGATTTATCGCCCAACAATCGCGACAGAACCGCACCATGATTTTAAATGCCATTCAAATGAATAACATCTCAAAAGTGAACTCTGCAATTTGTCATTATTCACACCTGGGCACTTTAAAAATGTGGGCAGAATCTCGCCAAATCTGCCTGCGATTCAAAACCCAGAGGTGTGAAAGCAGCCTAAGCAGCGCTGTGTTTCGGCAGCAGTACGAACAGCTTCTGGTCTGCTGCTGGAATTAAAAAGTCAGAAAAAGGAGAATTGTATTTATATTTTATCAATGAATGCAAGGCTTTCTCTGATTGGTTGAGGTGGAAAGGCGGGTTGGATGAGGTCACGACTTTCATCTTGGCCAATCAGTGGAAACCTTGTATTTACTAATAAATATGCAAGGCTTCTCCTGAATTGCTAAGAAGCACTTAGTCCAAAAAAAAATGTAATTCTGGCAGCAGCCAGAAAGCCACCTGCCGAAACACACAAGCTGCCTACTAATGCTACTACAGTCTGTAACGGCACATAGAGGCCATATTATTACGTAATGGAAATAGTGCGTTTGGGACAGCTTGGCCTAAACGAATATTGAAAGTGATAGGAAAGCTTCAATTCTACTTTAACCTAAAAAATAACCTAAGGCAACCTATGTCATGAAAATCTGGTTCTAGGTTGGCTTGATCTGATCATTTATATGACTCATAGCGGGATGAAAATGGTTGAAATGTCTGCAAACCTGACAAATATATGGCTAGCAAAAAAACGCTGACAGTTCTTCCACTTGTTAGTGGTATATTGACGTTAGCAGGTATTAATGTCATTGATTTGCACTTTTAGTTTCCTGAAAAGAGTAGCTTCTCCCCTGCTATAAACCTGTCTGTCACTTGATTATCAATGTCACGGTCAGAGCAGGAGGGTGGCTAATAGCCACAGTACACGATAAAATAAATGATGCTGCTGTAACCATCAGACTTAAGCCTTTGCCACCTGCTGGTTGATACTTAATAGTACAGCTCAAGTCACATTGCAGTGCAAATCTGCCCCAACCTGGAGTGCTTAAAGGGTAACTCCACTTTCGTGGGGAAAAAAATAGCAAATAAAGAAAAAACTATATAGCGTATACAATTGTGACACAAATCATATTTTAATTGAATGTTATTAAAAATTTACTTTCCTTTTCAATCTGCAGCTGTTGTAATTTTCTGCCAATGCAATGCAATATGGCTACCTGTAGCTGTTCTGTACACAGAATGTATACTGACCACACCCCAGAAACATTTCCTACTTGCGTGATTGGCTCACCGATTTTCCCAGAAGTCTGCACTGAGATACAGGTCAGATTTCTGGCATCCCCTGCAACAAAAATGTCATTTTTGGTGAAATACTCCCAATAGGAACACGTCTAAAGGGATGCAGGCCCAGTAGCTTTACTCATTAGATCCCTGCAACTGCCACAGCTGGTTGATAATTATGAAACCACTCCCATTAGACCCTCTCAGCACAGGGGAACAGAGGAACAAACATGGATTTCTTCAGAATAACAGAGGTAGGAATCTGCAAGTTTGTTAAAATCTGTGTAATGTAAATAGATCACGCAGAGGGAAATGTTTTTTCTCAATAAAAGTTGAGAAAAGGCTAAATTCACGTTTTTTCCCCCTGAATTTTAGCACGCTTTAAAGGCTAAATTCATGTTTTTTTTCCCTAAATTTTAGCATGCTTTAAAGGCTAAATTCACGTTTTTTCCCTAAATTTTAGCACCCCTATGTACCAATATACACTTTATGTACTTATTTTGCAGAAAAGAAAAAGCTTCCCATTTATCCTACACAGCCTTTATCTCAGTGTCCATCTTGTTGCATAAAAAACTTCTCCATTACATCCTGGACAGACCTTGGGATGTGAAAACTGTTAGGACACAGGAAGGAGTTTACCAGCTGACCGGATTAGCACACCGTGCCAGAAGACCCCCCTCCCACCCACTTCCTCAGGTGTATGGTTTTCCTGTGCTATCAATCAGTGATCGCTGTTCTCAATATGGTAAATCTAAAGGATTTCGTACAGAGATTGTACAATCAGATTGTATAGTGAACGGCCATCTTAAGACATATGAGGACAGAGTGGACAGAGACACTCAGCTATCAGGCCCGGTTCACATCTCTGTGTAGCTAGTTGCTCTTTCGGTACCATTAATTATGAATGGCACACCAAACACTCATTATGCTACGTGAAAAATGCATCGATAAGCACAGTAAAAAGGTGCAAACTATCTATGGGATACTTTGCACTAAAATATTTTAAGCGTAACTCCACTTTTGTTGAGAAAAAAACATTCCCCTCTGGGTGATCTATGTACATTACAAGAATTTTAACAAACTTTGTTGCAGATTCCTACCTTTTGTTTTTCCCGAAGAAATCATTGTTTTTTTCCTGTGCTGAGTGGGTCTAATGGGAGTGGTTTCATAATTATCTATCAGCTGTGGTAGCTGCAGGGCTCTAATGAGGATATCTGCTGGACCTGCATCCCTTTAGACATGTTCCTATTGGGAGTATCTCACCAAAAATGAAATTTTTGTTGCAGGGGATGCCAAAAATCTGACTTGTATCTTAGTGCAGACTTCTGGGAAAATTGGTGAGCCAATCACACAAGCAGGAAATTATGTTTCTGGGGTGTGGTCAGTACACATTCTGTGTACACAACAGCTCCAGGTCACCATATTACATTGCATTTTCAGAAAATGACAACAGCTGGAGATTGAAAATGAAAGGAAGTTTTTAATAACTTTCAATTACAATATGATTTGTGTCGCAATTGCATACGCTATATTGTTTTTTCTTTTTCTTTTCCACGAAAGTGGAGTTCCCTTTTAAGCTACAATGATGCCATAGTACTGAGCCTTTCATTTAATTTTAAATGCTCATTATTAGTTGTTAATATTTGTTTCATATAGCCTATATTAATGACCCCTGCTGAGGCACCTTTCTGCTGTCTAGGCCTTTTGTCTTGTTTTATTGATGCCTTCTAAATTGTTTTATGTTCTTTTATGGTGTACTAAGATTGTGAACTGTTTGACTCAAGTACAGTGCATGTATCTTTTTACATTTTCTTTATATAACTGAAAAAAACGCAAAAAAAATTATTATAAAAAAAAAAAGTTGCAAACCGCAACATGCCAAAATGTCTCATGAGCTACTTTGCCACATGTAGGACAGCCCATTCAAATCAACGGGCTACCCTATGCATATCACAGGATAAACGAGCCAAAAAACATGCACTCACACAAAGTGAAATTGGTGTGTTTACACAAGAACAAAGAGGCTCCATGCACTTCTGTGCATTTCTGAACATATGGCAAACTGCACAGAAAACAGACGCTTTGCCATGCATTTCAGAAACGCACTGCAAATGCACATTGTGCTTACGTTGTCATTACATGTTAAAGGCATCCCAAGTGCAGGTAGCAGGCATGCATTTGCCATGCAACAAACACACGGCAAATGCACCAAAAAGTGTGGTAAAATCGCAACATGCTCCGCTCCAAAAAAAGTTCTGGAGCTTCTTTGGGGCAATATCGCACCTAGGGCATCCCATTCAAGTGAATGAGCCACCCTATGTGTAATGAGTGAAAATGCTTCAAAGACGCCCCCCAAAAAAAACCTCATGTGAATGGAGTAATCACTCATGAGACCATTCCTCCGCAGTTAAGTGTCGAGCCTGGATACCAAGAGTTAATATTTTTAAAACTGATTTCTTCTCCTCAATTTCCTGTTATCTTAAGAATTCCATGGCTATCAATTCACAATCCCACTATTGACGGGCATGCTAGAAACCTGGCCTCTCTCTTTGAACATTGTGAGTTACATTGTCAAAAAAAGACATCTCACCTACTATTATCGGAGTGACATTGGCTAACCTGGAAAAATTGCCCCCTCAATATCAAGGCTTTAAAGACATTTGTGATAAGAAAAATGCTGACCACTTACCACCCCACCGGGCATACGATTGCCCAATAGACCTTGTATCAGGAGCCCCAGTTCCTTTTGGTTGCCTCTACAATCTTTCTGAACCAGAACTGAATGTGTTAAGGGACTTTCTACAAGAGAATCAGGCAAAGGGGTTTATCCATCCTTCAACCTCTCCTGCTGGAGCCCCGCTATTCTTTGTTGAAAAAAAAAAGATGGAAACCTGCGCCCATGCATTGATTACAGAGAAATAAATAAAATGCCAGTCAATAATCATTACCCACTTCCATTCATTCCAGAACTATTAGAGAAACTAAAAACAGCAAAGATTTTCATCAAGCTTGATCTGCGGGGTGCATATAATCTTGTTCATATTCGACCCATATGCTACAGGAGAGGAACGAGAGAGCAGTGTTCTGTGTGTGAGCTGCCAGCTCACTGTGATCAGGACACGTGCGCCCTCTCCCCTCTGCCTGTGCCGGCTCTGCCTACTGGCGAGCAGTGCTGAGGAACAACCTGGAGGCACCCGGATCTGGGAGGTTGTGGGAGCCTATGCGAGGCAGACCCACAGGTGTATTGTGCTTCAGAAACCTACGATCCCCAGTGCAGAAGCGCCCGGTCCACCCCCTGATCCTGGCCCAGAGCCCGCACTCTGCACATCTGGCAGAGTTTTGAAGAGGGGGCGGTGGAGCTGGAAGCCCTGTGTCTCAGGAGAGAGCGCCACAGCCCATAACAAGCAGTCCAGTCCTGGCAAACGCCTTGTAAGAGATATGCCCCTGTACAAGGGGCTTATATATGAGCAGCTGTGGGGCAGCCTCAGCCACTTATAAATTGGTGTGAAGTTACAGCTTCCTGGCAGGATGGCTGAGGTGGGTTCATACTAGGATCCCTGGTGAGGAGCATGTGAGGCACAATGATTAGATTGATATGTGAGGGAAAAGTCTAGTCTGTGCTGAAAAAGGCTGAGGGTCTTTGCCACGGGTCTCCAAAGTCTGACTTGTGGGCCAAAAAATGTAGGAGGAGACTTTAATAGAGACTCTGTTGTAAGGAAGGTCTAGGGACTGTAAGGCTACTCTGATGTAAGGGGGAAACTTTGGTGGGGACACTGATATAAGCGGACTCTGATGGGGCCCTAATGTAATAGGGGACTCTGTTGGCCGAAGTTTATTTGGAATTTCTTTGCTTTATTATACTGAAGGGATTTTTTTTTCAATAACGATTTTTATTTTATTTTTTGCATTTATAAAAAAAAAAAAAAAAGGTAAGGAGGACACATGCACTGTGCTCGAGTTAAACATTTCACAATCTTAGCACACCAAAAAAAAAAAGAAAAACAAAAAAAAAAAGGAAAATAATCTTAAGGGTATCAACAAGACAAAAGAAAGGGCCTGAACACCAAAAATAAAATGGAGAAAGCCAGAACAGACTAGAAAGAAAGGAAGAAAAAAAAGGGAGGGAGTAAAGAGAGGAATACCACATTGTCCAAATTCTTCAGTAGCAACCCAACAGCCAAGAGGGGAGTAAAGACAGGGGGAGTCCATTGAAGGCAGATCTTCCTTAATGCGGAACTCCACCCAAAAGGGGAAGTTCTGATTTAAAGACTCGTCCCCCGCTCCTCTTGCACAATTAGCACTTTTGAGGAGCGGGCGGAAGCAGGTACCTGATTTTTTGACAGGTACCTGCTTCCCACTTCCGTTCAGAAGTTCCCTTTCCTCTCTCCCCCTGCAGTCTTCTGGGACACTAAGCATTCACAATGCACAGTGCGACTCGCGCATGCGCAGTGGGCACTCGACTGTGAAGCCGCAACCTGTCACAGCTGAGTGCGCATAGTGAAGAAGATGCCGGCTCCGCCGAGGGAGGACAGATGATGAAGACGGCTGGGCTGAGTTTATCGCTGGACTGACCATGGGACAGGTGAGTAGCTGTTTTTTTTTAAAGTCAGCAGATACACCTTTTGTAGCTGCTGACTTATTTTTTTGACAGGTGGCTGGAACCCCTCTTTAAGATGCCATAGTTCTCAGATAAGATTATGGGCCTCCAAATTAACATGAATCCCAGCTGTCAGTTTCTCTCTTAATTCTACATCTTTGATTCTAGCATACAAAATCAGCTGCAGAGGTGGGGGGGGGGGGGGGGGAGTGTTTTTTTTCAAATTAAGTGCTACAAGGCACCTGGCAGCCGTAAGCACACGGCATAGCAACTTTTTGTAGGGTTTAGCAAGATTCCGACAAAACAAGTCCAACAGAAAACAATTTGGGGTTAAATGGAATATGCACCTCAAAAGGGCAGCCTAGAAGACTTTGTACTGATTTCCAAAAAGGGGTGATTGCAGGTAGGGATGGGCAAACACCTGAATTGCAGGGCGTTTGCCGGGTGTTCGCCCTGATGAGCGCTGCAGTGGAGCGGGACCTGGAAGTCAGCTGCGGCATCCTTAACAATTGATGGGTCATCAGCTGCCAATGGGTTTCCCCGCTGACAGCTGAATAAAAAAAACGTGCCAGTAAAAAAAAAAAAAAGAAAAAAAACGGCATGGGATCGCCCGACAATCCATACCAGACCCTTATCCCAGCAGGCAACCCGGCAGGTCAGGAAAGGGGAGTGACGAGTAAGCACCCCTCCCTCCCTGAACCATACCAGGGCACATGCCCTTAACAGGGGGGGGGGGGGTGGGTGCTTTAGAGATGAGGGGCTATTCCCCCATCCCAAAGCATCTTGTCCCCATGCTAATAGGGACAAGGGCCTCTTCCCGACAATCCTGGGCTGTGGTTGTTGGGGTCTATAAGCAGGGGGCTTAGCAGAATCTGGAAGTCCCCTTTAGCAAGGGGGCCCCCAGATCCCGCCCCCCCCATTATGAATGGGTATCGGGTACATCGTAGTTTAACCCATTCACTAAAAAGTGTCACATGACGTCAGAAGGGGGCAGTGCCACCGGGTGACATAGCTGGGTGGCCCCGCCTCGGACAGCAGGGGGAATCTGCACCGCATAGGGTAATAAGGGTGCACACCCCCTGCGCACGCCTATGAATATAGTATAGATTTTTATGATGTTCTAAATCAAAATCCTATTTAAAAAATATGTAAACCCAACATTTCATATTCCTAATATGTGCATTCTGTACCATGTACTTATATGAAAAAGTATTCTGTTCTCTTTGTATTGCTTCCTTTGTGCGAAATATCTGGTGTTCCTGCCAGTCCTTCTGTTTTCCTACTAAAAACTGACCACACTAAGCAGAACACACAGTGGTCAGTTCTCTAGCTATGCTGGGAACTTGGTGTGCTCTCCTCCAATGATCAGACTTGTCCTGACACACCCCCACTGCATAGTCATATACTGGGAAGTTTACTTATGTAGCTAAGAACAGAGGGAGAAAAGTGTTTATAATATATATCGGAATCGGCCCCTGAGGTTACCAATATTGCTGATATTTCGGGAAAGTGCTTGTACTGGAGTAATGCCTGCAGCTAGAGCCATCACCCCAGTACCGGCATCCACAGCCGACGGTCGGCTGTCTTGTAATGAGAAGCTGCTCGGCTGTCATTACAAGGAGCGGGAGTCCCCCCCCCCCCTCCCGCCGCCTTCCACGGCTTGCCCGGGTCTCCCGTCCCACGGAGAGACCCGGGCAACCAGCCTGCATGGTCACCGAAAACTCGATCAAAGCCGCCTTCGGCTCTGATCGGGTTTCCATATAAAAACCTGGAAGTGATGTCATGATACCACTTCAGGGTACTCGGTGCCAAATTAAAAAAAAAAAGGACAGCATTCAAAACAGCCAAACTTGGCGTTTTGAATACTTTTAAGTGTAGAGGAGGGGTTTGGGGCCCCAGATCTCTCCACAACAGTACCTAAGTGCTAAAAATATAAAATATATATTTTTTTAAATGTTTAAAATTTTCCAAAATATCGGTATCAGCTATGCAAACCAAATAGCCAAGACACTAAACATAATTTATATCTGTTGAAACCACCCCTATGAAGGAAGCATCTATGTTAAAGGATAAGTTGCCCTTTCATAACAAGTTACTGTACATGTTACACCCATATTTAGGGTATAACATGTAATATGTTATGAAAGGACCCCCCCCCCCACTCCGACAGCTAGCGGGGGATTTTCTCCCCCTGCTAGCTGTCAAAATAAAAAAAATTAAAAAAAACGCTGCCGCCCAGCCATTTCACTCAGTCATAGTGTTCTCTGCTCTGTAAATAGAAAACTACAAATCCCTGAAGCCTAAAGCCCCGTACACACGTACTGATCGTCGGCCGAACGATCGGCCGTCTTTTGTCCAGGGCTGTCGTGTCGGTTGAAAACTGCAAAAGACTGCACAGGAATTTTGTCGGCCAACAACAGCCGACTGCAGAAGTGATGTCATGTGATGGTTAAAGCGGAGTTCCGGGCACAGAAGTCAATTTTTTTTTTCTTTCTTTTTTTTTTTTTTTTTTTTTTTTTTTTAGTTTAATAAAAAAAAAAAAAATAATAATAAAAGGAGAAATAAAAAAGAGAAAAAAAAAAAAAAGGGGAAAAAGAAAAAAGAAAATATTGATATAATATGTTGATTATAGTGCATTATGACATTATATGTAGCAAGAACAGGAGACAAAGAAGTCCAATACTGTATACACTCAAGACCTAGGAGACTACCTAGGGAGTATATAGGAAATACATAGGAGATACCTAAAAAAAATGCCAAGAAAGATACCAGGGGAAGCACCACCATGCTCTGAGTCACGCCATCCACCGGCCTCAATTTTTCCGTTAGACACTGTGAAAGTAGGGGCTTTGTTGCCAGAGAAGCCAAGCTGTATGGAATTTATTACTGCGAAACACTGAGTAGGCATATGCCTTTTCCAAAGAATAGTGTTGGTTAACTAAACCTATTACCTCTATGTGGGAAGGGGCTATAGGTTGTTTCCAACATCTAGCGATTACCGTTTTGGCTGCTATCAATATGTGTATAAATACTGTTCTGATATCAAATGGTATATTTTCACTACCCAAAAATAGTAGCGCTATTGCGGGTTCAGGTTTGATCAGTATGCCCGAAACTTCAGAAAGTACTTCAAAGATTTTCCTCCAGAAACTAATAAGGCCTTTACAGGACCAGAATATATGAAAAATTGTGCCAGTTTGATCGCACTTACGCCAGCACAATGAATCATATTTAGGGTATATTAAAGACAGACGGTAGGGGGTCAGGTACCATCTAGTAACTATTTTCTGGAATTGTTCCCAGTGTGTTACGCATTGTGTTGCTTTATAAGACATTCGTATCGCCCATCTCCATTGCTCGTTGGAGAAGGACAAACCGAGGTCTCTTTCCCATTTCATCATGTAGGATGATTTAAAAAAGGTGAGATTCTGCTGTAGTTGATTATAAAACACCGATATCCCTTTGAGCTTGGAATTTGGGTCTGTAAGATATTTCCAAAGTGGTTGAGGAATTTCAAGTTTAGGGAGTGGGTGTTTAGATATGAAGCTCACTATACTAATGTAAGCAAAAACAGCCTGGGGGGTAAGTGAAAATTCTCGTTGGAGGGCTGCAAAAGACTTAATAATATTATTTTGGTATAATTGTGTTACTGTGTCAATACCTGCTGCCACCAATTTGTTAATATGGACACTAGGGAGCAGGATGCACATTGTCGATAGGGGTATGGGAACTGATATGTTATTTGGCTATGGTTGTAACTGTAGTTGAGCAATTAGATGACGCCAGGACTGTAAAGAAGCTCTTATTGTTAACGGGAGGGTCTGAATTGTTATAGGTTTCCACATGTCTGCCAAAAGTAATGTATATAAATCCTGTGAATTAGATAGTGCGGCTTCGATCGAAAGCCACGGAAGGGATGTTTTATGGGTTCTATGGGTAAACCAATACTGTAGAGGAGCCAGACGAGATGCATGGTAATAGTCCTCAAGGCTTGGTAGTCCCAATCCACCAACTGATTTGTGTCGTATCGTATGTAAATATGCACACCTTGCATGTTTCCCCTGCCAAACGAAGGTGCGCAAGAGTTTGTTGAGCGAGTTAATATAGTGTTTAGGAATATGGGTCGGAAGGGCGCGAAAGATGTACAATATCTTGGGGAGGCACGTCATTTTAAATGCAGCTATTCTTCCAACCCATGATAGTTCCGTCTTCTTTAATTTATTAATATCATTGGAAATAGAAGTTATTAGTGATCGCAGGTTAAGTGTCTGTAGCCCTGAGGTCGGAAATGTCAAGGTTATACCCAAATATTGCAAAACTTGGGGGGTCCATGTGTAAGGTAGATTTTGCTTAAGATGGCTAAGTGCGTGGCCCTGTATACCCATATTTAGGATGACTGATTTATCAAAATTAACCTTATAGTAGGAAATATTACTAAATGTCTGCAAAATATCATGGACAGCAGGTAAGGACACGATGGGGTTCGTCAGGCTCAAAATTATGTCATCCGCAAAAAGCGTGATGGTATGTTGTAGGTGCTGAATTTTAAAGCCAGAGACCCTAGAATTTTGTCTTAACGTTTCCGCCAAGGGCTCGATCAATAAATTAAATATCAGAGGGGAAAGTGGGCAGCCCTGGCGTGTACCATTTAATATTGGAAAAGTTTTAGATAGGTTGCCCGCAGAGAGCACTTTAGTGGTTGGAGATGTATATAAGCTCATAATAGCCGAAAAGATCGGTCCAACGAAACCAAACTTTTCCAATACTGCCCTCATATACCCCCAATGTACGCGATCAAACGCCTTCTCTGCATCTATAGATAAGAGCAGAGAAGGCGTTTTGGTGCGCTCTGCCTGATGGAGCAGGTTAATAACTCGCCTTGTAGCGTCAGGGGCCTGTCTCCCCTTGACGAACCCCATCTGGTCCTCCTTTATCAAAGTGGGCAGAATTAATGCGATCCTATTAGCTATAAGTTTAGCGTATAACTTAATATCACTGTTCAGAAGAGATATCGGCCTATAGCCAGCAGGATCAGTAGGAGATTTACCAACTTTAGGGATTGTAATTATATTAGCTTGTAACATTTCAGTGGGTAATATACCCAACTTAACCGTACTTGAGAAAAGATTCAACAGGTGGGGTGCTAGTTGATCTTGCATGGACCTGAGATATTCATTTGTGAATCCGTCAGGGCCTGGAGACTTATTTAAGGGCATAGTTGCAAGTGTATCAGTCACTTCTTTAATAGTGAATGGTCTGTTCAGTTGTGTTAATGTGTCGGTCGACAAGGTCGGAAAATGAAGGTTGTGTAAGAAATCGCGGATGGATGCGTCCGTCGGTTGAGGGGTATCTTTGTCTAGCTTAAGACTATATAGAGTGCTGTAGTAATCAGCGAACGCATCCGCTATCTCTTGTGGGTGTAGGTGTTTGTTGCCCATATGTGGATGCACAATGCCTTCAATCCTGGTTTTAACTCTCTTCGTCTTAATCCTAGATGACAGAAATTTGCCTGCTTTATTATGTGCAGAGTAATACTGCATGTGAAGATGTGCTAGCATGTTTTCATGACGTTCCAACAAGAGTCTTCTAAGGTCAGCACGGAGGGAACCCAGTCTGGAAGCATTGGATAAGGAAGGGGTCTTTTTATTCGCAGTGTCCAAAACTTGGATATCGCGAATGAGATCTTCCATTTTGCGATTGAACCTCCTCCTCAGCTTAGCCCCTAGCTGAATGAGGAGTCCACTCGCAAAGGCCTTATGTGTAATCCACAGCATAGCCGGGTTTATATCTGGTGTATTGTTAATAGAAAATAATTCTTCCATCTGGGCTTTCAAAAATTTAAGAGACTCAGGGTCTGATAAAATGTAATTGTTACATCGCCATAGAAATGTAGTAGGGGAGACAGGACGGTGGGACAACGACATGTGAATTGCGGCGTGGTCTGACCATGTTATGGGAGAAATAGATGTGTGAGTGACATACGATAATGTTTGTATGTCAACTAAAAACATGTCAATTCTACTATAGGAGTTATGGCTCACAGAAAAGTAGGAATAATCCCTCTCCTCTGCGTGCTGATAACGCCACACATCATGGAGCCCCTCAGCGTGGATGAATGTAGCCAAAGAAGGAACCGAGGATCTTCTTTTAGATGAAGCATCCATACCGTGGTTTGCCACCATGTTAAAATCTCCGCAAACAATTAGTCTTCCTGATTTAAGTTTATTAATTTTTACCCATAGTTTACGGAAAAACCTCAATTGGTGCGTGTTGGGAGCATACACATTTACTATGGTGTATAAACAATTATCAATAGTGCAGTTAAGTATAATATAGCGACCTTCTGTGTCCAATTCCACCCTATTGGAGGTGAAGGACACTGAATCTCTAATTGCCACCAAGACTCCTCTTTTTTTTTCCCCTGCTGAAGATTGAAAAATGTGCGGGTAATCCTTGTGGGAGCATCTCGGGCTGTGGTCAAGTTGAAAATGTGTCTCTTGAATAGCGAGAATATCTGCCCTATGGGAGCATGCTTCCTTCCACATGGAGTACCTCTTAACAGGGTGGTTCAACCCTCTGACATTCAAAGATAATAATTGTAGAGGCATGATAGTACATTCCGTTTTGGAACATGGGTTGTAGATATATATTGGAAGAATAGTACCTTAGATGTGTATTAGATTTGATAGCATCTGGGCAGTGCCAAGTTGCAATTGAGGTGGTTCGGTCCACATAGGACAAGAGGTAAGGAAAAAAATACTGTTCGTCCGGTCTTGAGTGCCGGTCCGAAGGGTAGACCAGAGCATGATGGTGCTTCATATCGATCGTGGCATATAGCTTCGTATAATCATCGTAAACCTGTTCTGCAAGAGAAAGCAAAAGCAAAAGGGAATAAGAGAAAAAGAAAAAAAGAGAAAGAAAAAAAAAACAACATGTAAACATACAAGCTATCGTACAGACAAACACTACATATATAAAAAAAAACGAGGCCCAAACAGACCAAGTGCGCAGCTGTAGCTGCATCTTCAATGGGAGAAAAAATAAGCACGATGTAGGGTGCTAATCAAAAAGGAAAAAGAAAAAAGCACGATGTAAGGTGCTATTCAAAGACAGGGGGTCTCCCTCCGTCCAGCTCAAAAGAAAAAAAAAAAGAATGGTAGTCCTCATTTATGACGTTGAGTAGATCTGGAAGAACGATTGGCTACTTGCCAATCAGGTTGTAAGTGTTGTGGTTTCTGATCGTTGCTGTCTTCCGGCAAGTCGATCGTATCTGGGAGGATGTTCCATTGGCGAAGGCTTCTTAGCCCTTGTTCCTTAGTAGTAATCTGAAAAGTTGATCCTAAATGGGTCACACATAGCTTAGCCGGGTATTTCCACTTGTACAATATTTTATTATCACGAAGAGCTTTAGTGATTATATTGAGATTGCGCCTCAGTTGGAGGGTGTGCTGGGAGTAATCCGGAAGGATCTGTAGTGACGCAACTTGATCAGGAAGATGATCCTTTTTCCTAAAGGTATCCATGATTTTTTCTTTCACTTGGAAAAAGTGAATTCTCACCAATACATCCCTGGGGGTCTCTTGAGATAAAAAAGAGGGTTTCGGGATGCGATGTACCCTATCTATGGTAAGATCAGAGTTCGTGAGATCAGGCATGACTTTGGAGAAGAGATCGTGTACAAACCCTGATAGTTGAGACGTTTGTATAGATTCAGGGATTCCCCTTATCTTGAGGTTATTTCGCCTCGATCTATCCTCCAAGTCAGCTATTTTAGTTTGCAGGCGCAGTATGTCTTCTTGTTGTGAGAGGTGAGAGTCAATTAAAGCGTTGTGAGACTCGACAAACTCTCCCATTTTGGTCTCAACTACATCCACTCTATCACCCATCTGGTGCAGTTCTTTTTGACAGCACTGAATTGATGTTAAAATGTTATTTTGCATAGATGTGTGAAATATTGATAACATTTACTTCAGTGTCGTATCTGATACTGGTTGGCCCGTAGTTGGGAGATGTATAAAGGGATCTGGTTGTGGTGTAAAAGCCCAATCACCCTGTGGTTTTATGACATTGCTGCGCATCTCCATAGATGAGTTGCTATACTGCTGGGTACCTTTAGTATGAAGCTGGGTATCTTCTTGTTGCGCTTCCTCTTCCCTCCTTGGCTTAGATTTTGCAGGGCTCTGCATTGAGGGTGATGTAGGGGAAGAATCTGTTGAGCGTGCTACTCTCATCGGTGAACTGTCTGCCGGCTGCTGGGCTGTTGTATGTCCTGCCTCTGGTGTCATCTCTAGAGGGCGAGATGGTTGTGAGCCGGGGACGCCCCTACCGCCATTTTGGCGGAGTCCCGCCGCTGTTTGCGGTGCCTGCGGGTAAAACTCCGATAATTTGCGTAGTTTCACGGCGGTTATTTTCCGTCTAGGCATGACAAACAAGCCCAGGAGGCCACCTCCGTTATGTAACCTCTGTTTATGGTAGGCTGTTGGCTACAAAGGGGTAGGTAGGTAGGTAGGTAGGTAGGTCAATTCCCTCAATGTTCAGCCACTCTGTGCAGACCGGTGTGTAGCAAAAACAAATGTGTGACCAAAGCGGATCTCCCACGGCGGGGCAGTGTGTGGAGAAGACCAAGCTCCCCATGTGTCTTCTGATGACCCCCTGATATCCGTGAGTAATTTGCGGCCATCGGCAGTGTAGCCGTGTAATGTTCCGGTACCTTTGGTACCCTAAATTACACTTTCCACAAGTGTATGCGCCCTACCATTTACTTTTGGAAAGGTGCGCATACACCTTTAAGACTGGAGCTGTCATCACTCAGCGCCGGACTAGATGGCTATTTAAGGCGTCGGCTCTCACTCACATGTGTTCGTTCAAACACCCTTATCTGGATGCTAACCTTGCTTGAAGCTTCCATGCTTGCAAGCTTACTTCGCTGACGGAACCTCGCTGCGCTGATCCCTGTATCCCGCTACTGGATCATCCGCCTCTCCTGAACCACCCTTCGGCTGTATCGCTAATAGTGCTAAGTACCCCGCAGGGGAATTCTCTATAAACTTATACTAAGCTTACACTATCTAGCTCTGCATAGTAGAGACTGTTTATCACATCTGCATAAACTAGATTGCTAGCTCTTGAGACTACTGCTACTTTTCTGCACTGGGTTGATCTCTTTTATATGTCCACCTGCTATTCTATCATCTGCTATCATACAACATTGTTAAACCTTCCTGCATCCATCTGCTACTGTCTCACCTTCAAGTGTCTATCACCTACCACCTCCACTCAACCTATCCCTCAAACCTTCATCATTGTGTTACCACATATATAAAGTCACTCTAGGAACCAGCTTGCTAATTGTGTGTATTTACTGGCTGAAATAAGACCTTCCACACATGATGAGTCATTGAGGTTGGGAATGGTATCTCAGCATATCTCTTACATGACAACTGACGTGGAACTATTTCTGCAGCTGAAAATCCACACCATATAAGAAACGCAGGAGCGTTACGGATTGAACAAACCTAAAAAATGGATTCAGCAGAAATAGCCACTCAGGTGACACAATTAAAACAGCAAGTATCTGCGTTAATACACGCACTTGCTGAATTAAAAGAAGACAATCAGGCTCTGTGGCAGCAGGTAATTAGACTGACACAACTTACCTCTGCTCAGTCCCCTGAACCCAAGATAAATCCCCCTTTGGTATTTACAGGCGATCGCAAAAAATTTCGCGAATTTAAAAACGCATGTGAGTTACTTTTTTTGCTAAAACCTCGTACCTACCTTACTGATCACATTAAGGTTTGTACTATTATTTCTTACCTATCAAGCGATCCTCGAGCCTGGGCAGATTCTCTTTTTGAGAAAAACGACCAGCTTCTCAACTCCTATGCCTTGTTCCTGGCAGAGCTCACTAGCCTATATGATGACCCCAATAGGCAGAGTACTGCTGATCTTCAGTTAAGATCCTTGAAACAAGGAAGGAGGCCTGTGGAAGACTTTGTCGCAGAGTTCAAGAGATGGGCCCTTGATTCAGAATGGAATGATGCATCTCTGAAAACCCAATTTAGGCTTGGCCTATCAGAAGCCGTTAAGGACGAGCTCGCCCGAGCGGATCTGCCAAAAACCCTGGATGCATTAATACAACTCAGTATTACCATAGATAGAAGAGTACGAGAAAGAAAGGCTGAAAAAGATGGGAATGCCATTATCCGTTTCCTCTCGGAGTCTGGCCGTTGACCCCGTTCCTATGGAGATAGGAACCATACGCCCACTGCTATCAACTATGGAAAAAGCCAAAAGACAAAATGAAAATCTCTGCTTGTACTGTGCATCCCCGGATCACAAGATAAACGTCTGTCCCCTAGTCAACAAAAAGAAGGGTGAGTGTTCACACGTCTCTCTAGGAGGATTGACAACTTCATTCACTAACCCCTACATTTCTGTTTTTTTGACATTACAGTGGGACCAGAACAGGATTACTACTAAGGCCATGATTGACACAGGATCTTGTGGAAATTATATGGATATATGTTTTGCTGCTTTAAATAAAATTCCTATTATTTCTAAACTCAAACCTGTCTCAGTAAGTCTTATTACCGGTGTTCCGTTATCCTCTGGTCCGATCACCGATCAGACACAAGCACTTCTAGTCACTATTAACGAGTCTCATAGGGAGACTTCTACCTTCGATTTAATACCATCACCCCACTTTCCCATTGTGTTGGGACTTCCCTGGTTGCACACACACCAACCAACCATAGATTGGAAGAAACGGTCCTTGACCTTCCCTTCTTGTTATTGCGAGGAAACGTGTAACCTCCCGTTTTCCGGGAAGATTCTGTCTGTGGTGACAGATGAGATTGCACCACTATGTTATCAGGATCTTTCTGAGGTTTTTCTTGAGAAAAATGCTCAAGCATTACCTCCTCATCGAGACTATGATTGTAGCATTGATCTACTCCCAAATAGCAAATTGCCGTTCGGTCATGTTTATCCTCTTTCACAGGATGAACTTGCCCATCTCAAAACCTATTTGGATGAGAACTTGGAAAAAGGTTTTATTAGACCTTCCACTTCTTCCACAGCAGCAGGACTCTTTTTTGTTTGCAATAAAGATTCATGTCTCAGACCTATCATCGACTACAGGAAATTGAATGCTATCACAATAAAAGATCGCTATCCTCTACCACTTATCCCTGAGCTCATTGAGCAGGTGCGTGGAGCTACCTATTTTTCAAAATTAGACCTGAAAGGAGCATACAATCTCATTCGAATCCGTGATGGACACGAGTGGAAGACTGCGTTCAGAACTAGATACGGATTGTTCGAGTATCTTGTGATGCCATTCGGCCTATGCAATGCCCCTGCAGTTTTCCAACGATTTATAAACGATATTTTTAAAGACTTACTAGATGTCTGTGTTGTGGTATATCTGGACGATATACTTATATATTCACGGACCCTGTCTGAACACATAAGACATGTAAGACTTGTATTATCGAGATTGCTTGCACATAATCTTTATGTGAAGCTGAAGAAATGCTTGTTCCATAAAGACGAGGTACTCTTTCTAGGCTACATCATATCCAAAACAGGAATCGAGATGGACATGAGTAAAATATCCTGCATTCAGGATTGGCCTACACCAACTACACGCAAGGCGCTACAGCGATTCCTGGGATTTTCAAATTTCTACAGGAAGTTCATAAAAAACTTTTCTGCTATTGTGAGACCCCTCACACAGCTCACTAGCATAAAAATACCATTTAAATGGTCAGAAGAAGCAAATAAGGCTTTCCACTTGTTAAAGACAAGGTTTACTTCCGCTCCCATATTACGCCATCCAGACCCATCCCTCCAATACATTCTGGAGGTAGATGCGTCAAACCTGGCAGTAGGAGCAATACTCTCCCAACGACCTACCCCCACTTCACCACTTCATCCAGTCGCCTTTTTTTCTAAATCCCTGAGCAGTCCCGAGATAAATTACCCCGTGGGTGAGAAGGAACTGCTTGCTATAAAATTGGCTCTGGAGAATTGGCGACATTTACTCGAAGGCACCCAATTACCAATAATTATATACACGGACCATAAAAACCTCCAATATCTTCAGACTAGCAAAACTCTCTCGCATCGACAGGTACGATGATCACTATTCTTTCTAAGGTTTAACTTCCTAGTGACCTACACACCTGCAGATAAGAACAAAAAGGCGGATGCACTATCACGACTAACTGAAGAAAATTACTTTGAAATTCCTTCCGTTCCTATAATACCTCACAAACGCATTATTGGAGTTGTCCGTTCCTTGAAGGAAGAGGTTCTGCATGGTATAAGGTTGGATTCACCCCCACCACAACTAAATACCGATGCAGAAGGCTTCCTCTACTACAACGACAAACTTTACATACCACCTACCCTACGCACCAAGATCTTGGAATTATCGCATGATGTGCCTATGGCAGGACATATGGGTATGACAAAGACTTTCAATTTGATTTCTCGGCAATTCTGGTGGCCTGACATGAAAACATCTATACAAAAATTCGTCTCTTCATGCAATGTCTGTGCCAGGTCCAAAATTGACACTACGAGACCATCCGGCCTACTATGCAGTCTACCAATACCCCAAACTCCATGGGAGGTTCTGTCATTGGACTTCATCGTAGAATTGCCTCCTTCCAAAGGATTTAATACCATCTTGGTGTCAGTGGACCATCTGACAAAGATGGCACATTTCATTGCTATTCGCAGACTACCTTCGTCCAAACAAACGGCAGAACTCCTGATGAAACATGTCTTCAGATTACATGGTATCCCAAAAACTCTTTTGTCTGACCGTGGATCCCAATTTATTTCTAAATTCTGGCAAGAACTATGTCACATACTACGGATTGAGCGGAAGCTCACTTCTCCTTACCATCCGCAGACCAACGGACAGACTGAAAGAGTCAACCAATGCATCGAGCAGTATTTACGTTGTTAGACTTCTTACCAACAGGATGATTGGTTGGATCTTCTCCCCCTGGCAGAATTTGCCTACAACAACGCAACTCACAGTACAACCAAGCAGAGTCCGTTCTACTTGAACTATGGGTTCCATCCCTCTATTCTCCCTCCACGCATCCTTCCTTCAAATAACCCAGTAGCCTCAGACTATCTTTCCCAAATAAAGGATTCTCTGGGTTTACTAAATACTACCATTGCACACGCTCACAGTCAACAAAAGAAGTACTATGATCTTCGTAGAAGACCTTCTCCACAGTATACTATCGGGGACCTCGTTTGGCTCTCAACAAAAAACTTGAGACTGAAGATCCCTAGCAAAAAGCTTGGACCTCTGTTCTTGGGACTTTTCCCAATCAAGAAACTTATTGGAAAAGCTGCAGTGCAGCTTACATTGCCAATGGACCTAAAAATCCATCCCATTTTCCATGTGTTGCTACTAAAACCCCATGTTCCGGACCAAGGAATAAGGCCTAATATTCCACCTCCCCCTCCTGTACAAGTTGAAGGTGGAGAAGAATACGAGATAAAAGAGATTCTGGATTCTCGTATCTACAGAAGAAGACTTCAGTACTTGGTTAGATGGAAGAACTATGGGCCCCAAGACGACACCTGGCTAAACACCTCTGACATACATGCCCCTAGATTAATCCGCAATTTTCATGCGAGATACCCAGACAAACCAGCTCCAGAGGCCTTCAGGAGCAGGCCTTAAAGGGGGGGGGTATTGTAATGTTCCGGTACCTTTGGTACCCTAAATTACACTTTCCACAAGTGTATGCGCCCTACCATTTACTTTTGGAAAGGTGCGCATACACCTTTAAGACTGGAGATGTCACCACTCAGCGCCGGACTAGATGGCTATTTAAGGCGTCGGCTCTCACTCACATGTGTTCGTTCAAACACCCTTATCTGGATGCTAACCTTGCTTGAAGCTTCCATGCTTGCAAGCTTACTTCGCTGACGGAACCTCGCTGCGCTGATCCCTGTATCCCGCTACTGGATCATCTGCCTCTCCTGAACCACCCTTCGGCTGTATCGCTAATAGTGCTAAGTACCCCGCAGGAGAATTCTCTATAAACTTATACTAAGCTTACACTATCTAGCTCTGCATAGTAGAGACTGTTTATCACATCTGCATAAACTAGATTGCTAGCTCTTGAGACTACTGCTACTTTTCTGCACTGGGTTGATCTCTTTTGTATGTCCACCTGCTATTCTATCATCTGCTATCATACAACATTGTTAAACCTTCCTGCATCCATCTGCTACTGTCTCACCTTCAAGTGTCTATCACCTACCACCTCCACTCAACCTATCCCTCAAACCTTCATCATTGTGTTACCACATATATAAAGTCACTCTAGGAACCAGCTTGCTAATTGTGTGTATTTACTGGCTGAAATAAGACCTTCCACACATGATGAGTCATTGAGGTTGGGAATGGTATCTCAGCATATCTCTTACATGACAACTGACGTGGAACTATTTCTGCAGCTGAAAATCCACACCATATAAGAAACGCAGGAGCGTTACAAGCCGTAGCCTTAGTGTAACTGTTGCTGTAAAGCAGGCTCGGTATGTGCCCTTTATACGAGGCTGCCGCTGGCTGCGAAGGAGTGAGATAAGTCAAGACTGCCGCTGCGTGTCTGTCTCCGTCTCCGGGATGTCCCCGTGATGTCTCCCAATGGCAGCCGCTCTGCGCTCCGCACTCTGCTCGGTAAGCTCGGCAGACAGGCTGGAGTATAGCTGGGACGAGGCTGGAGCGAGGCTGGAACGAGGCTCCTGTGGCGGGCTCGTACGAGGCGGTAATTAAGGTACCCGATCCACCCGATCCACCCTCCAATGCTCGAGGTGTCCGGGAGCAGCGGGAGTAGCGACGGGGGTGGCGTGCGGCAGTCGGCGGCAATCAGCGGTAAGGCAGTCGGTAATGCGGTCGGCGGCAGACAGCGGTTAGGCAGTCGGCGGTAAGGCAGGTGAGACTAAGCACTTAGGCTGGGCTCTATCTCGCCATGTCGGGCTGTAGCTATGGAAGAGCCGACGGAGTGAAGAGCTCCCTGTTCACGCGGCCATCTTGGACCGCCCCCTCCCTGATCCAATTTTTAACAAACATACCCCCGGGACAGTCAGAGCTAGCACATTCCACAATGGCTAGCCTCTGATCTGTTCCGGTTCGCACTTACCTTTTAGAAGAAATACTTACTTATAAAATTTCTTCCACAGCGTTTCCATCTCTCTTGTGGGCAGCTGAAGCCGGTGCGGTCCTCTTCTGTGTCTTCTTCCGCGTCTTCTTGTCCCAGAATGCGCCTGCACCGGCCCCGCTCGTCACTTCCGGTGCGTCGCCCGGAAATGACGAGCGGGGCCGGTGCCGTCGCATTGATTCCTGGGAGCGATGACGTTCAGCTCCCAGGAATCATAGCGAGACAGGAAGTGACGGGGTGAGCCGCGGCTCCGAGGGAGGAAGTACTCTGAGGTGAGTATTTACGATCTTCAATTAAAAGGTAAGTAAACAAAAAAAAATAACTATCCAATTCCTTTTCAGGTAATGTTGAACTAGCGGAGGGGCACAAAAAAAAAATATCGTTTTTGTGCCCGGAACTCCGCTTTAACTTTCCTTGTCTTTTTTCTTTTCTGAGCATGACCAGTCTTGCTAATCTGCTGTTTGTCGGCCGAATTCTGTACTGACTGGCGAACAATCGGCCGTTCTGGTGACGGCCAACAAATATTTTAAAGTCTGCACGACAGATTCTGTTCGGCCAAAAATGCGCTGTCGGCTGTCGGAAGCATCATACTAACAAGCCTACAATCAGCCGATCGTTCGGCGGCCGAATATTTACGGCCGACAATCAGTACGTGTGTACGGGGCTTTAGCGGCTGTCGGCTTGTAGTTCTGATTGAACTAGCACAGCGATGTGGTAGTTCGTTCTCTCTTCCCATCAGAGTGTATCGGCTTGCCTGTACAAGGATGCAGATACACTCACAAGTCTGCAAGAGTCCTGAATGGCATCAGCAATCTGCTGATCGTGGGTGCAATGCTTTACAGGCTCCTGCAACACAAAATAATAAATGCATTTTTTTTTACCTCCAAAAAAATTTTTATGTATTATTTTTTGCAAAAATGTGAACTTTTCCGTTAATTGGTTTGTTAATAAATAGGAGTGGACAAGAGCCCACTTTTCAGAGTTCACTGAATCAGTCAAAACTCTCCATTTGGAGCTAAATCTAAGTGTCCAAAGCCAACAAATATTATATTGCAAGTAATATTTTAGCTTACGGGGGAGCAGTTTAGGGGACTGCTCAACCATGTGTTTTTATTGCCCGTCCCAACCGCAAGTGTAAACAAGGCCTTAAAGTGTTACTAAGCCCAGGTTCACGCGACTTCCGATCAGACTTTGCTCTGCAACTTCAGTCCAATTTTGATCCCCTGCTTTGATTTTTTTTCCCCTGCTGTAGCAAAGTGGATCTAATTTAATGTGACTTTTTACACTCTTTGGCATTGAAGTCATATCAAATTTAAACCAAAGTAGTGCAGGAACCTTTTTAAAGTCAGAGCGACTTGTGACGGATCAGTTGGGATGGCTCTCACAGGAAAACATCAGATCCCATGTTGCACCAGTGTGAACCGGGCCAAAACCCACAACAGTAAAATCAGCCTGTATATGCCGTAAAGCATGCTTGTTATACTCACTATGGAACCTAAGGGGTTAATCCTGCACATTGTGTAAAAAGGCTGTTTGGTCATATCTTCTCTGATCCTCCCCTTCTTCCACTGTCCCCAAACCATCTCCTGATATAACAGAGCCTTTGGAGTCACTCTATACATCAGGGATGTCAAACTCAACTTCATTGAGGGCCGCATCAGCATTATGATTGCCCTCAAAGGGCTGGTTGCATCTGTAATACTAGATGTCCAGAGTATCACAAGCCCCTTACATCAGATGTTAAGAGTCCACCCCCCCTTACATTAAAGTGCACCCCCTTACCTTGTGTTGCTGCTGGGAAGAAGCTGGTGGCAGAGCTGGGAAGCAGAAAGTGCAGGGTCTGCAGGAAGCCCAAAGGAGGGCTGGAGCTCTACTGCAGCTCCAGGAGAGGTGTGAGGGCAACATGAAATGGACTGGAGGGCAAGATTTGGCCCGCAGGCCTTGTGTTTGACACATGTGCTGTACATGTTCAGTTCAGTGTGTATTGGTAGAGAGTTTTTTTTTGGGTGGGTGCATGTGATCAGCACAAGGCCAATCAGCACTGTCCAAACAGTAGTCTATTAGGACAACCAGAGTAGAATAAAAACTCCTCCTACAAGCTTTACCCAGACACTGATGGAAGTCATAAGACTGCTATATACTGCTAATGAGAAAAGGTATTTAGCAGTTTATATTTACTAAAATGATTGCATTTCCATGTTCTGTGTACTGTGGGAGACCAGATACTAAACCCAGGACCCTGCATTCACTATAATACTTTAGTTGGGTTGCACACTATAAGAAAATTGGCCGGTTTTCCTCAATGATTCACAGCAAGTCGGAAATGAGGATAGAAATTGTAACGGAACCGCGACCCATACTGTGCTTGTGGACTTCTGTCAGTAAACTGCTTCCTCCCAGTCTTGACTCTTGAACACAGATATCAAATATCCTAGCCGCCCGCATACAAAGCTAGCCAACACCTTAGCTTGTACAAGTTCTGGAACCTTCTCCTTTATTGAACAACTCACACAAAATATATACAGCATGGACATCCCCCTCCTGATCAGATTACCTCATCAGGTCAGGGGTTGCCTGATTACATTATCACATGCAGATGAAATTGTATACAGAAATATAATTAACCTGAACTAATTATCTAGCCATCTGGACAGAAACAATATGTGAGTTCATTAAAAATTAACAATGGGAAATACAGGCTTGACAGAATGAACATCACACCTAAATACACAGACAATAGGAAGAGACCACCAGTGACAGACTGTCCGTCTCTGACATTGAAATATAATACACATTATCACAAGTGTAAACACAGAACCCATTGTAGATAACAGGTGAGTATATCAGCATATTCAACGATGTGTGGAAGACAGGTGGTTGAGCTAATATTATTAGCATCTGCTATGAGTCTGACTGTCTTGGGGAGACATAGACTTGAATCCACAGTCACATTACTCCAAAGGCCCCACATACAGTGTCTGTCTTTCATTCCCAGTGACGGTGAGTACAGTCACAGAAATAATATATGAAAATTCTTGTAGGACAAAGGCTTTTCTGTTATTTGTTGTTTCTGATCATGCGCAGTCTTTTGTATCAAATATTACAAAAACGGTACACATTAAACGAAAATTGTTCGTTCTGTTCACGTAAGAGGAAACCTTTATGGCTTGCCCCTTCAGAAATTTTAGTTTGCAAAGTCAAAATCGGATTTCAAAAGTTGTGTACATACTATATGAAAATCTAACGATTGTGCCTCGTACAGAGTTTTTCTTTCGATTTTTCTCATAGTGTGTACGGGGCTTTAGCCCCTGAACTCCTATAGGTCTTTTTTCCAAAAGGTGGGAACCCTGTCCTTAATTCTTGATTCTGCTCCTATTTACTGTTGACTATTGGGTGTCCCCACCGATCTTTATGTATTCCTGCTCCTTTTTATAATTTTTTACATTCTCCCTAGCATAAAAAAAAAAAAAAATACAATGAACCCCTAAAGTCCGTACACACGTTTCGAAAATCGGACGAAAAATACCACTTTCCAATCGATCATACGATAATCAGATCGTTGGTACAGAGCTTTCATGAGTGGATCATGACAGTTTATCCAATGTTATTTGAGCGGAGAAGCGCAAAAATGTTTCTTGTACGATACCAGATCATATGATTTGGTAAATACAATACAAATACATGACATCACTTCTGATTTTTTTCGTAATTTTAGTAAACTTTTCATGTTCGATAGCATTCAAAAAAAGAAACAGACGATCCGTCGTCCGATTTTCAGATCGTTTGTATGGGGCATAAGAGTCGGAACCGCTCATACTGGCTTCAACAGGTGTGTAAACCCTGGCCTTGGTGCAAATCTTTTACCAATAGAGTCATTAAAAATATAACAAACTATCAGGCCGGGATTCCCCTCATCCAATTCGCATTGACAGATGAGTGTGACCGTCTCTTAATAGAGCCCGTTCACACACCTGCAGGGCAGCCGCAGTCTGCGCTGGAAAAGTGCATCTTCTGGTATGTTTCAAGTCCAAATTCAGGCAAAAATTGGGACCTGATTTGCACCTGAAACGGTGAACAGGGACGCACCGGACCCCCTGCTGTGACCCGCGGCCGCAGCTAGTGTGAACCCAGCCGTTTAGGCCCCGTTCACACTGGGGCGACGCTACTTGCCGGGGCGACCTCAGAGTGGCCGGCAAGGACTTCATAACATTGAAGTCTATGCAATCTAAGAAAAGGATTCCCCTAGAGGTGGGACTTTATAGGCACTTTATAGTGCCTATAAAGTCCCACCTCTAGGGGAATCCTTTTCTTAGATTCTATTGTCTTTGGGATGTGGCACACTATTGTGGATTCCACATGAGCATACTATATGTTGAAGTCTATGCAGGTCGCTCCGGGTCGCCCCAAAGAAGCTCCGGACCCTTTTTCTAAGTCGGAGCGACTTGTGTCGCTCCTATTAGAACGGGTCCGCAGCTTCTCTATGGAAGGCGACCTACGGCGACCTGTCAGGCGACCAGGTCGCCTGACAGGTCACCCCAGTGTGAACGGGGACTTAATGTCTGACATAGTATTCATTGTGGGTGGATTTATCTTTTAAATATCAGAACTGGCTAGTCTTGGCTTGAAAAGTAATAATGAAAATAAAAACTTGCTGGTTCCCACATTTCACCTTTAATTGAACCTGTCTGTTGTGGTCTGTTTGCTTCCCTCTTCACATTCTTGTGCTTCTCTTCTGTCGTGCCCTCGAGACGTAAGAGCACTTGCTCACCTTTGTTCTTGGAATGGATTTTCCCATTGAATTTCAGCTTTCTCAAAACAGGTTTCTGTTTACAAAAAATGAAACGTCATCAGCACTAGCAGGTGATTTCTACATGTTCCTGTTCCAATCATTTCCAGTGCCAATATACTGTATGCAAATGACATTTCTAATTTCACAACAGCATGTTACTTTGTGGTTTATATATGTCCTAAGAAAAAGAAATGACTAAGTATTAATAGCGTAAATGAAATCTGAACACTGATGGCACTGATTTCCAGGAAACCTATTGAAAGAAATATGACAATTATTCCACAAAGTACATCAATAAAAAAAAAAAACACAATATCAATAAATTATAGGCCAGTGCACGTAAAGAGAGGTGTCCAAATACTTTTGGTAATAGTGTGTGTACTGTATATATATATATATATACATATATATATACATACATACAGTATCTCACAAAAGTGAGTACACCCCTCACATTTTTGTAAATATTTTATTATATCTTTTCATGTGATAACACTGAAGAAATGACACTTTGCTACAATGTAAAGTAGTGAGTGTACAGCTTGTATAACGGTGTATATTTGCTGTCCCCTCAAAATAACTCAACATACAGCCATTAATGTCTAAGGCTACTTTCACATCTTGGCGTTGCTGTTACAGGCGTTTTTATGGGCGTTTTTGCAGGCGCTTTACAGGCATTTTTAGATTGACTAGAGACCAATGGAAAACACCTGTAATCTGCCCAAAAAGAAGCTCATGTACTTTTTTGAGCGTTGGGCGTTTTGCTCACGGCGTCAAAATGCTAAGATGTGAACAGGGGCCATTGAAATGAATAGGATTTGTCTTGTTGGGCGTTTTGAGAGCTGATCCTAGAGCAGAAAAACGCCCCCAAAATGCCTACATGTGAGCGTAGCCTAAACCTCTGGCAACAAAAGTGAGTACACCCCTAAGTGAAAATGTTCAAATTGGGCCCAATTAGCCATTTTCCCTCCCCGTTGTCATGTGACTCGCTAGTCTTACAAGGTCTCAGGTGTGAATGGGAAGCAGGTGTGTTACATTTGGTGTTATCGCTCTCACTCTCTCATACTGGTCACTAAAAGTTCAACATGGCACCCCGTGGCAAAGAACTCTCTGAGGATCTAAAAAAAAGAATTGTTGCTCTACATAAAGATGGCCTAGGCCAGTGATGGCGAACCTTGGCACCCCAGATGTTTTGAAACTCCATTTCCTATGATGCCCAACTACACTGCAGCGTGCATGAGCATTATGGCAAAATGTAGTTCATTCATTAATAGCAAATGTAGTTCCAAAACATCTGGGGTGCTAAGGCTCATCATCACTGGCCTAGGCTATAAGATTGCCAAGACCCTGAAACTGAGCTGCAGCACGGTGGCCAAGACCATACAGCAGTTTAACAGGACAGTTTCCACTCAGAACAGGCCTCGCCATGGGAAATAGACGTATGAGTGCTGCCAGCATTGCTGCAGTGGGAAAGGGGTGGGGGATCAGCCTGTCAGTGCCCAGACCATACTCTGCACACTGCACCAAATTGGTTTGCATGGCTGTCATCCCAGAAGGAAGCCTCTTCTACAGATGATGCACAAGAAAGTCCGCAAACAGTTTGCTGAAGAGAAGCAGACTAAGGACAGGATTACTGGAACCATGACCTGTGGTCTGATGAGATCATGATAAACGTATTTGGTTCAGATGGTGTCAAGCGTGTGTGGCGGTAATCAGGTGAGGAGTACAAAGGCAAGTGTGTCTTGCCTACAGTCAAGCATTGTGGGGGGAGTGTCATGGTCTGGGGCTGCATGAGTGCTGCCGACACTGGGGAACTACAGTCCATTGGGGGAACCATGAATGCCAACATGTGCTGTGACATACTGAAGCAGAACATGATTCCCTCCCTTCAGAGACTGGGCCGCAGGACAGGATTCCAACATGATAACGACCCCAAACACACCTCCAAGATGACCACTGCCTTGCTAAAGAAGCTGAGGGTGAAGGTGATGGCCTGGCCAAGCATGTCTCCAGACCTAAACCCTATTGAGCATCTGTGGGGCATTCTCAAATGGAAGGTGGAAGAGCGCAAGGTCTCTAACATCCACCAGCTGTGTGATGTCATCATGGAGGAGTGGAAGAGGACTCCAGTGGCAACCTGTGAAGCTCTGGTGAACTCCATGCCCAAAAGGGTTAAGGCAGTGCTGGAAATCCCGGATCTCTCTGTGCCTGTCACAGAGCCCCCCACAGTGAGTAAGCACAGTTAGGCACACATTAACCCCTTTGATCACCCCCAGTGTTAACCCCTTCCCTGCCAGTGTCATTCATACAGTAACAGTGCATATTATTTAGCACTGATTACTTTTTTTTAATGTCACTGGTCCCCAAAAAGTTTAAAAAATATCAGTTATGGGTCCAATCTGTGCGCTGCAAAGTCGCAGTCCCGATAAAAGTCGCAGATTGCTGCCATTACTAATTTTAAAAAAATGTCCAAAAATCTATTCCGTAGTTTGTAAACGCTATAACTATTGCACAAACCAATTAAAATACGCTTTTTGGGATTTTTTTTTACCAAAAATATGTAGCAGAATACAAATTGGCCTAAAATAAAAAAATACATATTTTTTAAATTTATTGGGAAAAATTATAGCAGAAGGTATAAAATATTGTGTTTTTTTTAAAATTGTCGCTCTTGTTTTGTTTATAGCGCAAAATCTAAAAACCACAGAGGTGATCAAATACCACCAAAAGAAAGCTCTTTGTGGGAAAAAAAGGACATCAGTTTTATTTGGGTACAACGCCGCACGACTGCGCAATTATTAAAGTAACGCAGTGGCGAATCGCAAAGAATGGCCTGGTCATTAACCACTTGCCGACTGCCTAACGCCGACCTACGTCGGCAGTCAGCCCCTCACAGGCAAAGTGACGTAGGGCTACGTCACTAGCTTGTGAGGGTCTAGGGAGCGAGCGCGCGCCCCCGGAGGCGCGCTCCCGCTCCCGCGTGGTCACGGACCCCCCCCCGCGCGTGTGACTGGCAGACCCGATGTCCGCCGGTCACTCGGCGATCGGCGGGGGGAGAGGGAGAATGTCAGGCAGCTTGTGTAAACAAGCCACCTGTCATTCTCCTTGCTGTTAGGATACTGATCACTCGGATCTAGTATGTAGATCCGTTGATCAGTGTCCATACAGCTCAAGCCCCAGCCAATCACAGTAGAAAGCACGCCCCTAGGGACACACACAGCCCCTCCCTCCCAAATAAAGTTAACCCCTTCACTACCAGTGTATTTTTACAGTAACAGTGCATATATATAGCACTGATTACTGTAGAAATGTCACTGGTAACCCCAAAAGTGTCAAAAATGTCAGTCAAGGGTCCGATCTGTCCGCCCCAATGTCGCAGTACCGCAAAAAAAATCGCAGATCGCCGCCATTACACGTTAAAAAAAAAAACAACAAAAATGACAGAAATCTTTCCCTTTGTTAGTAAACGCGATAACTTTTGCGCAAACCAATCAAAATACGCTTTTTGCGATTTTTTTTACCAAACATAGGTAGCATAAAACAAATTGGCCGAAAAAGTAAAAAAAATTTTGATTTTTACATTTTTTTTTTGGGGAATTTCATATAAAAAAATGTGAAAAATATTGCTATTTTTGCAAAATTGACGCTCTTTTTTTGTTTATAGCGCGTGATCAAAAAATCGCACAGGTGATCAAATACCACCAAAAGAAAGCTCTGTTTGTGGGAAAAAAAGGACGCCAAATTCGTTTAGGTACAGCGTCGCACGGCCGCGCAATTGTCAGTTAAAGTCACGCAGTGCCGAATCGCAAAATACCCCCTGGTCGGAATGGGGGTAAAATCTTCCGGGGCTTAAGTGGTTAAGGGGGTTACACCTTCCGGAGCTGAAGTGGTTAATGCTTGTTTGTATCACCAGCATGACACAATCCTGACCTCCCCGGAAATCAGGACGCCCCCCCCCTCCCCTACAAGCACGTGAAGCTTGTGTACTTTCAGTCAGCCTGATCCCGGTCACATGACGGCCACCTCAGCAGCCCGACAGAGCTCATAGCCCCGATTGGTGAGTAGCTAACAACCGTGACCAGTGGGCGTGGTGTGAGGGCGGTACCGCAGAGACATGTGGAGGATTGTGGCGCTTGTGATTGGAGCGGGGGAGGTGAGATGGGTGTGGCTGGGCGGTGAGTGCGGACACTTCCTGTGTTGTGGGCGGAGTCCAGCCTGGTTGGAGAAGTGTGTATGGGCCGGGGAGGGTGATCGCAGCCATGGAAGAGTCCGGAGAGCGGAGTCCGCTTCTGGGTGGCCGCTTAGAGTCGTCTCCTCCGTCCGTGTTCTCAGGCCGCCGATTGGCCTGTGCCGCCGTGCTGCTGTCTGAGCTTCTGGAGAGAGTGGCCTTCTATGGCATCACTTCCAACCTGCTGCTCTTCCTCAATGGACCCATCTACAACTGGGAGGGGACCGAGGCCAGCCAGGCGCTGCTGCTCTTCATGGGGATCACCTACCTAGTGTCCCCGTTCGGGGGGTGGCTGGCAGACGCGCTCATTGGCCGCTTCAGGACCATCCTGATTAGTATGGTGCTCTACCTACTGGGCATGCTGATCTTCCCCCTCATCACCTACAACACCACCCGATCCGCCTTCTGCGGGGACTTACCTCTGGTCAGTGTGGAGAACTGCACCACCTCCAACACCTCCGCCATCAATGGAACTTACATACCGTGCCCGACCCAGGGCCTCCGCTACTGTGCCATCCCCGTCTTCCTAGGACTGGTCGTCGTAGCGCTGGGAGTCGGTTCTGTCAAAGCCAACATCACTCCGTTCGGAGCGGATCAGGTACACCCCTCTGGGGGCACAGGGGGAGGCCAGGACCGTGCATTACTGTATATATAGTGATCGTACCCACAGGGGAAGAAAATCACCCCAATCTCCTGCTGGCCCTTTAACCACTTTACCACCGGAGGATTTTCCTGCTAAAAGACCAGGGGTTATTTTGCGATTTTTTACTGCGTGACTTTAACGGACAATCGCGCGGTCGTGCGACGCTGTACCTAAACGAATTTCACGTCCTTTTTTTCCCACAAACAGAGCTTTCTTTTGGTGGTATTTGATCACCTGTGCGATTTTTTGATCACGCGCTATAAACAAAAAAAGAGCGTAATTTTTGCAAAAACAACAATATTTTTCACTTTTTTTTATATGAAATTCCCCCAAAAAAAAATGTAAAAATCAAAATTTTTTAAAATTTTCGGCCAATTTGTTTTACGCTACCTATGTTTGGTAAAAAAAAATCGCAAAAAGCGTATTTTGATTGGTTTGCGCAAAAGTTATCGCGTTTACTAACAAAGGGAAAGATTTTTGTCATTTTTGGTGTTTTTTTTTTTAACGAGTAATGGCGGCGATCTGCGATTTTTTTGCGGTACTGCGACATTGCGGCGGACAGATCGGACCCTTGACTGACATTTTTGACACTTTTGGGGGTACCAGTGACATTACTGCAGTAATCAGTGCTATATATATGCACTGTTACTGCAAAAATGACACTGGCAGGGAAGGGGTTAACAGTATTGGACAGGGAGGGGTTAAGTGTGTCCTAGGGGCGTGATTCTAACTGTGCAGGGACAGGTCTACTAGTGTAAAAACAAAGATCAACAGTTCTACATAGTAGAACTGTTTGATCTTCACTTTTACACAGGGAGAACTGACAGGTGGCTTGTTTACACAAGCCGCTCTGTCTTTCTCCCGCTGTACCGGCGATCGTAGTGTGACCGGCGGACATCGGGTCCACCAGTCACACTCCCGCACTCCTCCGTGAACGAGCCGAGGCGGGCGCGCGCCTCAGCGGGCGCGCGCCCGCCCGCTATTGGCTCTGGAAGGAGTGACAGGCGAGCGACGTAGACCTACGTCACTCTGCCTGGCCGGGGCCGACTGCCGCAGTAAATATACTGTGCGCAGTCGGCAAGCGGTTAAATGTCTTGTGATGATCGGGACTACTAGGCGGGGCTCATTATTATGTGCTCTTTGTGATTGGCATAGAGTGATTACAAGAGCCCCGCCTACAAGTTTCCAGTCATCTGTATATGACTGCTCATTACTTGTCTGGGGCACCAAATCACCCCTCCCACAGGGCAGCATAGGGGTGCACAGCCTATGGCATTATGGTGTGCACCCCAAAGCTCAAACACACATACAAGGGTGTGTATAAATAGAAACAAACTTTTTAAAGTGTATTTAAACATTAAAGGTGTCAATAGGATGGCGTGATTGGTGTGATTAGGGCAGTGGATGGCATGATTGGCGTGATTAGGGCAGTGGATGGCATGATTGGTGTGATTAGGGCAATCTATGGTGTTGACACGTAGAGCAATGGTTCTATATAATTATATGTATGTGTATGTATGTGTATATATATATATATATATATATATATATATATATATATATGTATGTGTGTGTGTGTGTGTGTGTGTGTGTGTATATATATATATATATATATATATATATATATATATATATATATATATATATATATAAAAAAAAAATTATATAATTCTTTAAGGCGTTGGGGGGGGGGGGGGGGGGGCTTTGGTTGAAATATGAAGTGTCTAGACCCCTGGTGCCTCACTTTTTTTTTAGATGAAAAAAAGAGGCTGATGCCATAAGATTCCCCGGTCCCTTTCTTTGCAGCCTGTACAGTGAATGAAGGGGATAGTGCTTTTGTGCTGAGGCTTTTCTGTTCATTTACAAACTGAAGTGTAGTAAACAGTTTAATATGCTTCAGTTATCAATGAACACAGTGAGTGATACAGTGTAGCAGGGGTATCTGTGCCACACAAGGTGATTAGGATGTGCTTGTGTCAGTGCTTCCCCCTTTTTTTTTTTTTTTATCTGCCTCCCCTTAGAAGTGAAGCAAAATCTCTCCTAAACTAGTGTCCCCATTGGAAGATTTCCCTTCTGTTCCGGTTTTGGTGACAACCCAAAATTTTGGGTTTGAATTCACTCAGTGATTCTGGTAATCGGGACAAATAGAGAGGGTGAACGGGGGCACAGACAATAATAAAACCTGACATGGGGTCTAATCCATCTCCCTTATCTAAAACTAAAAAATGATTTGTGCCTTCAGTTATCCTTTAAAGAGGAAGTAAAGTTGCATACTGCTCATACGCTGCACCTGTCACCCCAGTGGAGACAATATGGCTGCATTGTGCACTGTATGAACATTTGGGCTGTGGCATGAAGCCAGTTTACTTGTCCTCACCTTAGTTTAGGAGAGTTCATAGAATTCTGTGTCACCACGGACACAATAGATACTATGTCCTATAAATGCAGCTCTGTGATTGGCAGTATGAATGAGACCTTACTCCACAGTGATGACCACCGGGCCTGCCTTCTTGTCAGTCTCTGACCAGTCATGTCTCTTATGTCATAATGTACAATACAGGACCAGTCATGTCTCTGTCCCTTTCCCTTATGTCATGATGTACAATACAGGACCTGTGGTCACTGCTGCTCCTCTATTGTGGGTGACATTGGAGCACCCACCTATGTTCTGGGCCGGGAGAGAGAAGCATCGGGGTGCTGACCACTGCAGGGCCATGGAGTAATGGGATCAATACTCCCCCTGACAAGGAGCATTCTATTCTGCAGATCTTGGGGGGGGGAGAGAAATAATTAATTTGCAAGGAACTTAGAGTTCTTCTTTAGCTGGCATCTTTGTTTATTTTGCACTAAACATTTCCTAGTTCTTCAGGCGATTGCCCTGATTATATTTAAGCAATAATTTAACGGAACGATCAATGAAAAAAATCCCCAGTGGGTTAAAGTGCTTCTTTAAAGTTGATCTTATTTTTTTTTTAAATTACAGATGTTCTACTTGCCTGCTCTGTGCAATGGTTTTGCACAGAGCAGCCCTGATTTCTCTTCTTTTTGGGTCCCCTGGCAGCAGTCCTGCCCCCCCCCCCCCTGCCAAGTATCCATAATAGCAAACATCTTGCTATGGGGGCACTTGAGCAGGCTCACTCCTGAGCTGCGATCCTGTGAATAGACATTGTCCATTCACACACTTAGCCCAGCTCGGACTCACCCCCTACTCTCCCCTTATTAGCTCACTGGCTGTGATTGACAGCAGCAGGAGCCAATGATTGACTCACACAGCATCAAGGATCAGGAGAGAGACCCAGAAGAGCCGCTGCTCTCATGCACATCGCTAGATTGAGATGGGGCTCAGGTAAGTATTAGGGGGGCTGGGGGTGAGCTGCACCCAGAAGGCTTTTTACCCTAATGCATTAAGGTAAAAAAAAACCTTCTGCCTTTTATAAACCACTTTAGGGTAATCATCCTTGTCTCAGAAGGTTGGGAAAACAAGGAAACCTGTGGAGAACTACAATGCTTGGCATCCTGTTAATGATCGTTGGCTATCAATGACCTGGAAACGTTATGTACATTGGACAGTTGGGGCTCGTTCACACCAGCCCGCATGTATTATGCACAATATATCTCAAGTGTGCCTGTGCACATTGTGGAGGTTCTTCTGAAATGTCAAAATTTCACACTTGTTCAACTCTATGCACTGCAGCACGGTGCAATGCATTGCAGTGACATATGGTGATGCACTGTGGAAAAATGCGGGCATGCAGCATTATGTGAGCAGGGCACATAGAAAAGAATAGTGTTTGATGTACTATTGTGTTGTAGCAGGACTTGCCGTAACTGTATCTGAGCATTACAAACTGAAGATGCAATTTCATTCATTTTTAACATTTACAACAAACTCCCCTTCCATCCATGTCTCCTTGCTTTATTTTGTGAAGACATTTTAATTGAACCCCCCAGCATTTTTTGTTGCAGCCACTTTTGAGTAAGGGAAAATAATTCATGTTGCATTTACTTCCTGGAATCCACCTATCCTTGGCTCAGGCGAGTTCAGCGAGCTGCTGAGTGCCTGAGCTGGCCACTCCCACAGCCCAGCGCTGCAGTAAACAGAGCAGTGAGAACCTAGCGATTTGCCGTGTTCAATTGCCCGGTTCTCAGTGTTAGAGTCAGTTGGGGACAGATGCAGCATCAGACCAATGCTGCATCCAGCTAGGCAAGTAGGATTAAAGAAAAAAAAAAATTAAACTGATTCTCATACTTCTTTTAACGTCCTGTTCTGGATACACAACAGGAAGTGACAGGAAATCTCTATGAAGTGACAGTTGTCACCATTGGAAGACAGGTAGCGTTATAAATTTCCCATCATTCTCATGGCAAAGTTATGGGGCTACCATTCCTGGACTCCTAAAAATGCAAGTTGCCTGGCTGTGTCTGGCTTCAGTACTTTGCATCAGAGACCCACAACAAACGTGCTGTTATAGGATGCCAGAAAAGTGTAAAATTTCTTTACCTTTTTACTTGTTCCTGGTCACACTCAGACCGCATTGAAAGCAAAGCATGTGCATGACAACCAGGAAACTAGCATGACCTCCTTTGTTCATGACAGATTCCCCATAAAGAGGTTGTAAACCTCAGAAAATCCTTTTAAAACACATGAAAGACAAACGCATAATGAGCTAGTATGCATCGCATACTAGCGCATTATGAAATACTTACCTTAGAACGAAGACCCCCGCAGTGCCGCCCGCTCACCTCTCTCACCGGTGACATGTTTGGTCGCCCTTCTTCTGGGTTTGCGGCATCCAGCCATCTGATTGGCTGGAGCTGCGATGACGTCACTGCGCGGAAGCCGACGTTCAATTTCAAAATTACTGTATTTTTTTTTTTCTTAAAATGGTACATTTCTCAGTTTATAAACCTTTTGATATGTCTTCTATTGTGAATAAAAATATGGGTTTATGAGATTTGCAAAGCATTGCATTCTGTTTTTAAGTAGATCTTCTACAGCGTTTCGACTCTTTTGGAATTGGGGTTGTGTATGTACATCTATTAGCATTATATGCCCCAAATAAAATGTCACATGACCATTTATTTGTTGCCTGATGGTGGTGTGCTGTCCATCCATACACACCCCTCTCCTCTCCCTCCTCGCTATGGTATTTATACCACTGCTGTAATGGTGTACATTTTGGAACAATGTTTTACTTTGAACATTGGCGCAAGTGCTAGATTAGGCGCATGCTATCGGAAATAATAGAAACTGTCACTTAACTTTAAAGTGATTTGGTGTGGCTGGTAAAATAACGCATACTGTAAATCTTGTGATATGGCTGCTTTACAGATTATGTATTTTCTCTTTGTTAACCCACCTAAGCTTTTTAAACCTGGATTAATTTTATTACATATTTTTAAGATCTGCATCCACCTTTTCACCCTAGCAGTAGCCTGTTATAATACCCCGGCTTTGTCATACATGCAGTCTCCTCTTTTTTCCATGATCAGATGCTTCATACAGTAGTCATTTACTGCTGCTAACTCATGCTTGATATTAAAAAGGGTCTTTCCCATCCTGCGGGTGGGGGATGTATTGGGCACCTTTCAGTTCCTCTGTAGGAAGCACCATGTCAAATTTCCCCAATCTGCATAATGTATGGACTCTAGATTTGGGGTATTTACAAACCCATTGAACCGGCTCCTGGGAACCACTAATTGAGGTTGCAATGCTTTGTGGGTTCCTATGCAAAATACATAAATAAATACTTTTTTTTTTTTTCTGCAAATATGGGTGTATATATTAGGGATGCACCGAAATTTCGGCCGCCGATATTTTCGGCCGAAAATGCTACTATTTCATTTCGGCCGATAGGGGGTTAAAAAAGCCGAAAATGTATGGCCGCTGATCTGTGAAAGAAGTGAGTCATTGACTTCCCTGTCCGCCGCGATCCGATGCGGTGCCTCCTTCATTGTGATTTACAGCTTGTCGTCCCGGGGGAGAGGAACCCAGAATGCACAGTGACGGTGTAGGAGGATCTCATTCTCCTCCGCGCCGATTGCTGCATCGCTCCACCGCTCCACCCACCTCCTCCCTTCAGTGCCTTCACGTGGTGTTTGTTGTGGAGGAAAGTAATGTTATGTGCTGTGCTGTAAAAAAAAAAAAACTGTTTCTCCCCTGCATGTCAGTAGTAGAATGGATTCACAGCCTAGTGCAGTGCTCACCCCCTTCTGATTGCAGTGCGGGAGTTAATAAAGTTAACCCCTTAGATCAAAAAACTAAGAGAATCTGCGCTTAGGATAACAAATAAAGAAATTAAGAAATATATATGTATAAAGAGATAATAGAGAGATTGGCTGCAGCCCACTTCAAGATATAACCCTGGGAGGGGTTATATAATAGATATATAAAGAGAAGAGGAAGTGATTGGCGCTGCCGGTGAATATGTAGGATTCAATGTGAATATTCTGTATCAGCGTAGTGTGTAAACTGAGAAGGGAAAAAAAATACAGATGTGTGTGTGTGTGTGTATATATATATATATATATATATATATATATATATATATATATATATATATATATATATATATATATATATATATATATATATATATATATAGGGAAATAAATTATCAATATAGAAATATATAAATAACCTCAATAATCTACATAATAAAAGTGTCAAACACGCCTATAATAAATAACCCATAAATTAATATCAGCAATAAATAAGCAATATATTCAATATCCTATAAAAGCTCTCACTAATGTGGATAAAAAAAAGAATGTGTGCCTTATACAGTACATAAATATGAACTTAGCAAATATAGAATAAATATAAATGAGCAATAACAAGTGCAGTAAAACGTATATCCTCGTGCATGAGTATATACGTTTTACTGCACTTGTTATTGCTCATTTATATTTATTTAAATGATTTGCTAAGTTCATATTTATGTACTGTATAAGCCACCCATTCTTTTTTTATCCACATTAGTGAGAGCTTTTATAGGATATTGAATATATTGCTTATTTATTGCTGATATTAATTTATGGGTTATTTATTATAGGTGTGTTTGACACTTTTATTATGTAGATTATTTAGGTTAAAAAAGTCAGTCATTTTCGGTTTCAGTTTCGGTTTTCGGTCAAGGGCATCCTGAATTTTCGGTTTCGGTTTCGGCCCAAAATTTTCATTTCGGTGCATCTCTAGTATATATATATATATATATATATATATATATATATATATATATATATATATATATATATATATTTTATTTTTTTTGGGTCAAAAGGTGGACATTATTTTTAAGGTTTAACCTGGCAAATGAATTGACCAGGAAATGTGCATTCACCTATGTTGGTTAATAAGACCAGTCATCCTCCCTGGTTTAGTATTACTGCTTCTTGGGACAATTTCACTTCGCCTAGGTCCACTCCTTGATAATAGTGCTGAATCTCTGTGAATTGAGGAGATTTGAGAGAAAAAGGTGGAAGAGAGGCAGAATTATTGAATCAGGAAAATGAATTGCTTAACCACTTAAGCCCCGGAAGATTTTACCCCCTTCCTGACCAGGGCCTATTTTGCGATTCGGCACTGCGTGACTTTAACGGACAATTGCGCGGTCGTGCGACGCTGTACCTAAACAAACCAATTTGATGTCCTTTTTTTTTTTTTTTTTTTTTCCCCAAGAATATAGCTTTCTTTTGGTGGTGTTTGATCACCTGTGCTTCTTTTTTTTTTTTTTTTTTTTTTTTTATATATGAAATTCACCCAAAAAAAATGTAAAAATCAAAATTTTTTAACGTTTTCGGCCAATTTGTTTTATGCTACATATGTTTGGTAAAAAAAATTGCAAAAAGCGTATTTTGATTGGTTTGCGCAAAAGTTATCGCATGTACTAACATAGGGAAAGATTTTTGTGTTTTTTTTTTTTTTTAACGAGTAATGGCGGCGATCTGCAATTTTTTTTTTTTGCGGGACTACGACATTGCGGCAGACAGATCAGACCTTTTGACTGACATTTTCGACACTTTCGGGGTTACCGGTGACATTACTGCAGTAATCAGTGCTATACATATGCACTGTTGCTGTAAAAATGACACTGGCAGTGAAGGGGTTAAGTGTGTCCCTAGGGGCGTGTTTCTAACTGTGATTGGCTGTGGCTACTAGTGTAAGAACAGAGATCAACAGTCCTAAATAGTAGAACCGTCTGATCTCCATTCTTACACAGGGAAGAATGACAGGCGGCTTTGTTTACATTAGCCGCCTGCCTTTCTTCCGGTGTAACGGACGATCGCGAGTGATGTCCGCCGGGCACGCGCGCGGGGGGGTCCGTGACCGCGCCTCCGGCGGCGCTCGCTCGCTCCCTAGAGCCTCACAGGCTAGCGACGTAGCCCTATGTCGCTTTGCCTGTGAGGGGCTGACTGCCGCAGTAAATAGTCATGCGGCGGTCGGCAAGCAGTTAATGTAGACATTTCCTTTTGACTTTAATTTGTTTGGGCCAAGCTGGCCCAAATTACCTGTTTCCATTACTATAGTATTGTGTTCTGCAGAAATACGGGCGACTTCCTGTATTGTGCTGGAAGTAAATCCAGGCAGGCAAAATGGTTCTCTGCCATTCAGAAGAAGCCTTCCTCGCATTGGCCGCGGTAGAGCAGCAGGTGGATTACCTCACAATTTTTCATCTAGGCCAATCAGAGGAAGTTTGTATTCATTAATAAAATACAAGGCTTCTACTGAATGACTGAGAAGCTGATTCCATTTATTTTCAGCAGCAGATAGGAAGTCACCCGCAGTGCTGAGGGACACCGCTCCGCAGACTGATGCTTCTAGGGTAGTACAGAACACACAAATTGCATCAGTAAGTAATTGAAATAGTTAATTTTTGGCCAAGCTGGCAAAGTAAACCTGGACTTTTAGGGCCCTTTCACACGGGCGCTCCGTATGTCCGCAAATCATCCTATTTTTTTTTTGCGGACATAATGTAAGTGAATGGCATTGCGGATGTCAGCGGAATACCATCCGCTGACATCCGATTTTCCTCCTGTCAGTTCTGTTCCGTTTTTTGGAACAGAAAAAATCCTATTTTTGTTCCGTTCAAAAAACGGAAAGGAAGGAAAATCGGATGTCAGCAGTGTCATCCGCTGACATCTGCAATCCCCCATAGACTTACATTAGGTCCGCATATCATCCGCAAACGGGATGATATGCGGACCTACGGAGCGGATGACAGAAATGTCATCCGCTCCGTGAAAAAAAATAAATAAATAAGTCCCGCAGCGGACCTTTCACACGGAAAGCCCGTGTGAAAGAGCCCTTACTTTATAAATATAACTAAACCCTCAGTATTATTAGTAGTATACATAGTAGGCATTGGCTGGCACTGTGCCTCTTTTCTGGCTTCAATGAGCGCAATAAAAATTTTTAGGCTTTATGTACCCTAGCCTGCTCTGGCAGCTCTGGAACGTGAGTTTAAGAGCCGGTCCACACTAATCCGACTCAAAGTCGCCCGTGCAGCATGACTTCATCGCGGCTTGCAAACGACTTCTCATAATAGAAGTCAATGCAAGTCGCTCCAACTTCGCCTAAAAATAGTGCAGGAACCTTTTTCGAAGTCAGAGCGACTTGAGTGACTCAGAACGGTTCCATTGCACAGCATTGGGAGCTACTTGTCAGGCGACCAAGTCGCCTGACAAGTCGGAGTAGTGTGAACCGGCTCTTAGGCCCCGTTTACACTGGGGCGATCGGACTTCCCGGGGCGACCTTCGAGGTCGCGGTGCGAGCAGTGCGCCGCGACCTCGGAGCGGCCGGCACGGACTTCATAACATTGAAGTCTATGGCGGTCGCTCCGGGTCGCCCCAAAGAAGCTCCGGACCCTTTTTCTAAGTCGGAGCGACTTGTGTCGCTCCTATTAGAACGGGTCCCAGCTTCCCTATGGAAGGCGACCTGTGAGGCGACCAGGTCGCCTCACAGGTCGCCCCAGTGTGAACGGGGACTTAGTGTGTGTGTGTTTGTTTTTTTTTTTTTTTTTTTTTTTTTTTGCCAAAGCAACTAAACCCAACTCCATAAAAGCCTATTTATCAATGTACACATAAGGTTTTAGCAGAGTTTAGAAGCTGCAGTGTTTAGGCGAGCTTCAACACTTCTGAATGCGGAAAGCTTGTGTTCAGGATAGAAATGTTTTTACCACTAGCCGTGGGAAAACGCAAAACCAAGCAGCATTTTTTTGCCCCGTTTTGCATTTTCCTGTGACCATAGTAAATGTAGGCCAGTGTACGTGAAGCCTTAAAGAGGTTGTAAACCCATTAAGAAATGTTTTTTTTTTTTTCCCAACCTGAAAGAGAAACCCATAATGAGCTAGTATGCATCGCATACTAGCTCATTATGAAATACTTACCTTAGAACGAGCCCCCGCCGTGCCGCCCGCCTAACTTGCATGTTAAGTTGCCCATCTTCCGGGATCGCGGCATCCGGCCATCTGATTGGCCGGAGCCGCGGTGATGTTACTCCCACGCGCGGGAGTCGACGGTCACGGCACGGGGCTCTGAAGGAACGGCACGAGCGGCCGTTCCTTCAGAGCGCATGCGCCAGTGATGTCACTGGCTGCATGTAAGGTAAATATCTCCTAAACGGTACATGTTTAGGAGATATTTACATGACCTATAGGTAAGCCTTAATATAGGCTTACCTATAGGTAAAAGTGTCAGAGGAGGGTTTACTTCCTCTTTAAGATGGCTGTCCCTTCACTTTCACCTTTCGGGTGACAACACTGCACTTTTTTATGGACTCTGGAATTGTAGCCTTGTCGTTCTTATTGGTGTGCTTCTGATTAAAATTGGATGTGTCCATCAGACCACAGCTGATTACACCTGGCCATACCAACCACAGAAATATGCTTATCTGGGTGGTATGTGTGAATGAGGCCTAAGGCTCCTTTCACACTATCCGTCCGTCGGACGGATTCCGTTTTTCTCAGCGGGGGGGATCGAGCTGCCGATCCCCCGCTGAGCAGGAGGATGACAGCTGTGTCTCCGCGCTGTGTGCGGAGACACAGCTGTCAGTTCCCCATGCATCTCTATGGGGGAAATCGGATGGGAACGGTCCGTTCTCATCCGATCCGATCCACTGGACGGATGGAAAATAGGGTTTCCATCCGTCCAGATTTGACGGATCGGATGTCAGTGGACATGTCTCCGCTGACATCCGCTCCCCATAGGAATGCATGGGGGGACCGTTCAGATCCGCCAAAAAAAACGACAGGTGGATCTGAACAGTCCGCCTGTGTGAAAGGGGCCTAAAGCTGCGCTCTAGGGGGGTTAGAAAAAAAAAACCCACCATTTTCCTTAACCACTTGCGGAGCAACAGCCGTAATTCGCCACGTGACAAGCTGATCAGTGGGTTTGGCGGCCAAGATTGCTGCTGGGCACCCACGATTGCTCCCTGTGGAGACAGAACGTCGGTCTTCCGTTGTAAACACGGCAGACAGCTGTTCTGTCAGTTATGAACACAGGGATTCTGTGTTCCTCCTATGTAGGAACACAGGTCTCTGTGTTCATGCAGCCCCCCTCCCCAGTTAGAAAGCATCCCCTAGGGACACATGTAACCCTTTGATCGCACCTGGTGTTAACCCCTTCCCTGCCAGTGTCATTAGTACAATAACAGTGCATATTTTTTGCCCCCCCCCCCCCCAAAGTGTCAATGTCAGGTGTCCGATCTGACCGCTGCAATGTCAAAATCCTGCGAAAAATTGCTGTTCGCCACCATTACTAGTAAAAAAAAAAAAATAATAATTAAAATGACAAATCTTTCCTCTAGTGTGTAGACGCGATAACTTTTGCGCAAACCAATCAATATACACCTATTAGGGTTTTTTTACCAAAAATAATTAGCAGAATACAAATTGGCCTAAGGCCTCTTTCACACGGCCATTCAGTTTTTTTGTTCTGCTCCGGTGCTTTTTTTTTTTTTTTTTGCACGGACACGGATGACACTTGTGTCATCCGGTCTGTATGTCTGCATATCATCCCATCCGTTTGCGGATGATATACGGACATAATGTATGTCTATGGGGATTGCGGCTGACACCGGTGATATCCGATTTTGCATCCGTTCCATTTTTTAAATGGAACAAAATAAGGGCTCTGTTCCGTTCCAAAAAACGGAACAGAACTGAAAGGAAGAAAATCGGATGTCAACATCCGCAATGCCATTGACATACTAATTGACAGTGTCAGTCTAACACTGCAAGCTTACTGGCAGGACAGTTGATGACCTATAATGGTTATATTTTTTGGCCACCAGAGTGAGAAAAAGATCTTCCCTTTAGGATTCCTATGGTTGGAGGTGCACACCTCCTGGTTTCAGGCACAGGTGGCCATACCCTCCACAGAAACATGCTGATCTGGGTAGTATGTGCTCCTGGACAGCTGTGTAAATGAGGTCTAAAGCTGAATTCCAGGTAGATGAGGTTAGAGAAAATAAAAACCTGAACTCCTTCAGTCTGAGGGAATTAACTGCAGTAAGAGGCACTGTTTCACTTCACTAGTCCTATTTCCTCTTGAAGTGTAACAGTGCTTCACATGCAGGAAGCGTGCTCAGGTTTTGTCAGACAATATGATTGTGGGAAGCAAGGTCATACATGCAGAGGCGTAACTACAACCTTAAGGGCCCCAGTGCAGGAAACCATCCCGGGGTCCTTTCTCATGTTTTGCAGCGGGCCCCCTCCTGCTGTCTTGAGGCCCCCACATGGTGGTGGAATGTCAGGGCCCAGTCACATGTGCGACCTTTAAGACCCTGGTAGTTCTGCCACTGACCTTACTGTTACTAGCGGCATTTTGGAGGATGTAAGGGAGCACTCAGGAAGATATAGGGGCACTCTGAAGGTACTAGAACAGTACCTGCAGAGTACCCCCTTGGGATCAGTGGCAGTAGTGGTTGTGGGTGATGGTGGGAGGGATGGGATCAGTGGCAGGAGAAGGGAATTAGTGGCAGAGGGATGGTGGTGGAGGAATGGGATCAGGGGCAGAGGGGTGGAATGGTGGTATAGGATGGGATCAAGGGCAGAGGGATGGGGGGGGGGTTGGTGGGATGGAGGGATGTGATCGGTGGGGAGGATGGGATGGGATCAGGGGCAGAGGGATGGAGGGATATGATCAGTGGCAGAAGGATAGTGGGGAAAATGGGTTGGGCTCAGGGGCAGACGGATGGTGGTGGATGGAGGGATGGGATCAGGGGCAGAAGGATGGTGGTGATTGGAGGGATGGGATCAGTGGCAGAGGGATGGTGGGGGGGGTGGGATCAAAGGATGGGATCAGTGGCAGAGGGATGGTGAGGGGTGGTATAGTGACACTGGCACTCACCTGTTCTCACTGTGAGTCGATTCTCCCCTCCTTGCTCAGCCCTCCCAGCCTGGATTCACAGTGCCTCCAGTAGCAGCTCTCCCGACATGAGAACTCTGTCTTCACATTGGCTCACGCAGGGGAGATCTCCTCCCCCTTCACTCTACTGCCCCTTAGCTGACTTTCTCCTCCACCCCATATTGATCTGCTTGGAGAAATGAGCAGAGTGCTGTGCCAGTAGCAGTGAATGCTCACTCAGGCACAGTGAGTGTATAATGTCCCGACTGACATAATGCCTGCAATTAGCGGCAACGGCGGGTGGTGCCTACAGTGTAGAACTGTGTGGGAGCCATAAAGTCATCTTTCATATGCCGATCATTGCCTAGAAGCGGCGGGCCCCTACACAGTTGCGGCATTCCAGGGCCCAGTCGCAAGTACGACTGCTGCAACCCTGGTAGTTCCGCCACTGCATACATGCTTGGAAATTACCTCACCTGTCCATTTAAAAGGGGCAATTAATCACATTGGTCATGTTTCATAATCATTGTAGAAATGTAAACCTGTCATGTACTTGGGCAGTTCAAACTGATCATAATACATGCACAAAGAAAGATAATGTACAAAACCTACATGTTAAAAACACACTAAGAGGTGTTGAGTTGGCCTTCATATTTTCAAGACCTCAATTCATTTGAGCATCTGTGGGGTGTGCTGGAAAAAGAAGTCCAATCCATGGAGGCCCCACCTCGCAACCTACAGGGTTAAGGCTCCGTTCACATTTGGAATTTTAAGATCTAGGGCAGAATCACTGCAATCCCAACACATATTCAGGTGCCATTCCTTTTCATTGCCACCTAAAAGGCGCTGCAGTTTTTCTGCAACGTGCAAAGCTTGTTGCCCAAAAAGAAGCGCCTGCTCCTTTTTGGGGCGAAAAGCTTCGAGTTGTGGTTTGCTGCACGATAATCGTGGCAAAACCACACCACATGCTAGGGGCCTCTGAAAATGAATGGCACCCGAGCTTGCGTTTTGTGACTGCAGTGCAATTGCACAGGCAAAATAAATTGTGTGTGTGTGTGTGTGTGTGTGTGTATGTATATATTTATATATATATATATATATATATATATATATATATATATATATATATATATATATATGTGTGTATATTCAACCTCAGGTGAGGCAAACAGCACAGCAGTTTTTGTTCTAATTCAGTGCATTCAGGCTGTCCCACTGGCCATATATAGAACAAGTCCACAGGGATTATTGCCCATAAGATTTATTGGAAAAATCCATAAAATCCATATTGGTAAGAAGTATTTCACATGACGCTTTCAGGCTAACACGATAACACCCTTCTTCAAACAAAAATACATTTCTATTTAAAGAAGGGCGTTATGTTAGCCCTAGTCATGTGAAATACTTCTGATCAATATGTATTTTATGGATTTTTTCCATTCAATCTTATGCGCAGCAATCCCTGTGGAATATATAATATATATTATCTCACAAAAGTGAGTACACCCCCCACATTTTTGTAAATATTTTATTCTATCTTTCCATGTGACAACGCTGAAGAAATGACACTTTGCTACAATGTAAAGTAGTGAGTGTACAGCTTGTATAACAGTGTACATTTGCTGTCGCCTCCAAAATAACTCAACACAGCCATTAATGTCTAAACCGCTGGCAACAAAAGTGAGTACACCCCTAAGTGAAGATGTCCAAATTGGGCCCAAAGTGTCAATATTTTGTGTGGCCACCATTATTTTCCAGCACTGCCTTAACCCTCTTGGGCATGGAGTTCACCAGAGCTTCACAGGTTGCCACTGGAGTCCTCTTCCACTCCTCCATGACGACATCACTGAGCTGGTGGATGTTAGAAACCTTGCGCTCCTCCACCTTCCATTTCAGGATGCCCCACAGATGCTAATTAGGGTTTAGGTCTGGAGACATGCTTGGCCAGTCCATCACCTTTACCCTCAGCTTCTTTAACAAGGCAGTGGTCGTCTTGGAGGTGGGTTTGGGGTCGTTCTGTTGTAAAACTTGGCCAGTCACATGGAAAGCTACAATAAAATATTTACAAGGGGGTATTAACTTTTGTAAGAGACTATGTATGTATGTCTGTTGTCAAAAGTGTTGGGATGCCTGCCTTTACACACATGAATTTTAATGGCATCCCAGTGTTGGTCCATGAGGTTCAATATTCAGTCGGCCCACCCTTTGCACTTATAGCAGCTTCAACTCTCCTGAGAGAGCTGTCCACAAGGTTTAAAAGTGTGTCTGTGGGAATGTTTGTCCATTCTTCCAGAAGTGCATTTGTGAGATCAGACACTGATGTTGGACGAGAAGGCCTGATTTACAGTCTCCACTCTAATTCATCCCAATGATTAGGGATGCACCGAAATGAAATTCTTGGCGAAGCCGAATAATAATGAAATGCTTGGCCGAAGGCCGAATACCGAACGCGGTGTTTCGCATTTTTTAACATAAAATATGCCCATTAGCGTGCCCCTTAACATAAAATATGCCCATCAGAGTGCCCCTTAACATAAAATATGCTCATCAGCATGTCCCTTAGCATAAAATAAGGGGCACGCTGATGGGCACATTTTATGTTAGGGGGCACTCTGATGGGCAAAACAAAACATTTAAATCAGCATTGCTCTTAACATAAAATATGCCCATTAGCGTGCCCCTTAAAATGAAATATGCCCATCAGAGTGCCCCTTAACATAAAATATGCTCATCAGCATGTCCCTTAGCATAAAATAAGGGGCACGCTGATGGGCACATTTTATGTCAAGGGGCACTTTATAGGGCACTCTAATATAATTAGCATGGCAAGTGGCAACAACATATGGCAGTCTGCACACTAATGCTTGTGCAGCTGCCAGCTACCGTATTCTTCTCCCCCAAATGTGCTCAGCTCCACATCACATACCTCAACTGCAGCCAGAGCCAAAAGCCGCGAACAGGGGGGCGGGGCGTGGACCTAGTGTGAAGGAGCCGCCAATCAGGAGCAGGGGGCGGGACGCGCGCGTGACGTCACACCCCCTACTCGCGGCCGGACAGGACACCGGCGGCGTGTAAGAAGGGAGCCACGAGCCGCAATGAGGAAGGTGAGCGGTCAGGGCGGAATCTACAGAGGATCATTGCATACATTATCAGAGGGTTACTTACTGCAGAGGACATTTTTTACATAGATCATAATAGAGGACTGCGAGCCGCAATGAGGAAGGTGAGACATTGTTCGGCTCAAAATTATTCGGCCTTTTGATTTATTCGGCCGAACACCGAAAGTGCCATTTTCTCTATTTTCGGCCGAATAATGTTTGGCCGCCGAATATTCGGTGCATCCCTACCAATGATGTTCCATCGGGTTGAGGTTTAGGACTCTGTGCAGGCCAGTCACGTTCCTCCACCCCAAACTCGCTCATCCATGTCTTTATGGACCTTGCTTTGTGCACTGGTGAGCAGTCATATTGGAACAGGAAGGGGCCATCCCCAAACTGTTCCCACAAAGTTGGGAGCATGAAATTGTCCAAAAATGTCTTTGTATGATGACATCTTAAATGTTCCTTTCACTGGAACGAAGTGGCCAAGCCCAACCCCTGAAAAACAACCCCACAACATAATCCCCCTCCACCAAATGATTTGGACCAGTGCACAAAGCAAGGTCCATAAAGACAAGGATGAGTGAGTTTGGGGCGGAGGAACTTGACTGGCCTGCACAGAGTTCTGACCTAAACCCGATAGAACACCTTTGAGATGAATTAGAGCAGAGACTGTGAGCCAGACCTTCTTGTCCAACATTAATGCCTGACCAAACAAATGGGCTTCTGGAAGAATGGTCAAACCTTCCCATAGATATACAGTTGTGCTCATAAGTTTACACACCCTGGCAAAATTTATGATTTCTTGGCCATTTGTTCCGAGAATATGAATAACACAAAAACTTTTCTTTCACTCATGGTTAGTGTTTAGCTGAAGCCATTTATTATCAATCAACTGTTTACTTTTTTTAAATCCTGACAACAGAAACTACCCTAATAAAAAAAGTTTACATACCCCAATTCTTAATACCGTGCATTGCCTCCTTTAACATCAATGACAGCTTGAAGTATTTTGTGTATGAGACTTTTTATCTTCTCAGATGGTAAAGCTGCCCATTCTTTCTGTCAAAAATCCTCCAGTTCCTTTATACTGGGGGTGATCAGGGGGTGTGCTCCTAAATTGTGCTTTCTAACTGTGGGGGCGGGGGGGTCTGTGACAGGCACACAGAGATCGGTGATTCAGCTTAGCTGAGACACACAATCTCACTGTGCCTGTCTGACAGGAGAGCCGCCTGCTTTGTTTACATAGGCAGGCGGCTCTCCTTTCAGCTTTCCATGAAGATCGCGGGAGGAGGGTGTCTAAACACAGCGGGAGCGTGGCTCCAGCAACATGCACAAGACTAACGCTCCATTCACACCTAAGCGTATCATTTTCAGGCTTTTTCATGTGTTTTTTGCAGGTGTTTGGAGGCAGGCATTGACCTCTAACAAAAACGCTTGTAATCTGCCAAAAAAGAAGCTTGTGTACTTTTTTTGAGCTTCGGGGGTTTTGCTTCAGGTGACAAAACGCTCATATGTGAACAGGGGCCATTGAAATGAATGGGGTTTTGTTTGTTGGGCGTTTTGAGACTTCAGAGATGAGCGCTTTACGAGCTGAAAACCGGTCAGGTGTGAACAGGGCCTAACGGCCAGTGTACATCTGGCCTTACCTGAAAGTACAGTTGAGCGCTATACATGTAACGTTGTATAGAATAACCAATACCAGTGCAGCAGTTACTGTAAAGTCAGCCCTGTCTGTCTTCCCTTGGAGGCACTATTATTATTATTTATTATTATTATTATTATTATTATTATTACACAGCTCTTTACAATATAACAGGGAGACAATACAGTTACAATTCAATAAAATACAAGAGGATTAAGAGGGCCCTGCTCAGAAGAGCTTACAATCTAATGGGGTAGGGCAGGTGTTACAAGAGGTTGTAACAGCAGTGAATGAGCTGATGGAAGATTAGTGATAGGCTTTCCCGAAGAGATGAGTTTTCAGGGATCGCCTGAAAGCGGTTAGAGTAGAAGATAGCCGTACAGGGTGAGGTAGAGCGTTCCGGAGTATGGGAGAGGCCCTGGAGAAATCCTGGAGACGAGCATGAGGAGGAGACAAGGGAGCTTGAGAGTAGGAGGTCTTGAGAGGAGCGGACGGTTTGCGTGATATTTGGAGACAAGTTTGGTAATGTAGCTCGGGGCAGAGTTGTGAATGGCTTTGTATGTTGTGGTTAGTATTTTGAATTTAACCAATCCGGACTGCTCACTGCAGCAAGGTGGCAGCCCTGGGTCTGGCGACGTAGGTCTACGTCACCAGATTCCTCCCTCTCTCGGCAGCACACACACACCGCCAGAGGCTCGCTCTTGCTGTGTCAGGCCAGGGGAGGAGATGCGGTGATCGCCGCTCTTCCCCGATCGTCGGGGAAAGACTGAGAAAATCCACCCGCTTGTGTAAACATAGCTGAACCTGCGATCTGTGTCTGTGTCACACAACCCCCTCTCCCCACACACGTCAGTAAGTATGAGGCACGCATTTAACTCCTTGATCACCAACAGTGTTAACCCCTTCCCTGCCAGTGTCATTATTACAGTAACAGTACATATTTTTTAGCACTGATTACTGTAGTAATGTCACTGGTCCCCCCAAGAGTGTAAAAAATGTCAGGGGTCCGATCTGTCCGCCGCAATGTCTCAGTCCTGCAAAAATATCGCAGATGGCCATTAATAGTAAAAAAAAATAAACAATAAAAATGACAAATCTTTCCCATAGTTAATAAATGGGATAACTTTGCGCAAACCAATCAAAATATGCTTATTGTGATTTTTTTTTTTTTTTTTTTCCAAAAATATGTAGCAGAAAACAAATTGGCCTAAAATGTTAACTTTTGATTTGTAAATTTTTTTGGGGGGGAATGTCATATATCAGAATGTGAAAAATACTTTTTTTTTCAAAATTGTCGATCTTTTTTAAAAAAAAAAATAAAAATCGCACAGGTGATCAAATACCACCAAAAGAAAGCTCTATTTGTGGGGAAAAAAAGGACATAAATTTTAATTTGGGTACAGCGTCGCACAATGGCGCAATTGTCCATTAAAGTAACGCAGTGCCGAATCGCAAAATATGGCCTGGTCATGAATGGGGTAAAATCTTCCGGTCTTAACCACTTTACCACCGGAGGATTTTGCTGTCTTACGTCCAGGCCACTTTTTGCGATTCGGCGCTGTGCGACTTTAACTGAAAATTGCGCGGTCGTGCGACGCCGTACCCAAACGAAATGTACGTCCTTTTTTCCTTTCTTTTGGTGGTATTTGATCACCTGTGCGATTTTTTTACTTTTTGCACTATAAACAAAAAAAGAGCGTTTATTTTGAAAAAATAACAATATTTTTAACTTTTTTTTTTTATATGAAATTCCCCCCCAAAAAATGTAAAAATCTATTTTTTTTTAATTTTTGGCCAATTTGTTTTCTGCTACCTATGTTTGGTAAAAAAAATCACGATAAGCATATTTTGATTGGTTTGCGCAAAAGTTATTGCGTTTACTAACTACGGGAAAGATTTCTGTCATTTTTGGTGTTTTTTTTTTAACGCGTAACGGCGGCGATCTGCGATTTTTTTTTTTTGGCGGGACTGCGACATTGCTGCGGACAGATCGGACCCTTGACTGACATTTTTGACACTTTTGGGGGTACCAGTGACATTACTGCAGTAATCCGTGCTAGGGCTGGGCGATAAAACGATACCGATAGGTATCGTGATAGTCTCGTGCTCGATAGCAATAAAGGACTTTCAACGATAAAACGAAAAGTCCGCTCCGACGGGTTTAAGATTTAAAAATGGCGCCGCCCGGCACCAACACGTCATTGCGCACGCGCCGCCGCCGCTCGGGAGAGGCCGGGAACAGCCAAAATTATACGAGCGGCGGCGGCGAGTGCGCAATGACGTGTGGGCGCCGGGCGGCGCCATTTTTAAAATGAAGGCGTCTCTGGAACAGGTAAGTGAAACAGCTTCACTACCTGCCATTATGCAGGGCTGCGGTCATACTACAAGGGATGCAGTGCTGCGGGCATGGTCTACCTGTACCATGCCCACAGCACTGCATCTCCTGTAGTATGCCCACAACCCCGGATCCTCTTGCACCATGCCAGTACCCTGCATTCTCCTGCACCATGCCAGTGCCCTGCATTCTCCTGCACCATGCCTTGCCAGTACCCTGCATTCTCCTGCATCATGCCTTGCCAGTACCCTGCATTCTTCTGTACCATGCCCGCCGCCCTGCATTCTCACCCTAGGGTCCTTATTTTAAATGGGTGATAAAAAATATCAATAATTATCGATATCGACCGATATGAAACACTGATATCGTGATACAGTTTTCAGCCATATCGCCCAGCCCTAGGCTGAAAGGACAGGTCAGAGTCTAGGATTACACCTAGTACCCTGGCACGAGGGGAGGGATTGATGGTTGCAGAACTAATTTTGATGGAAAAGTCAGCGAGGGGGGAATATTACCAGCTGTATTTTAGAAAGATTTAGTTTGAGGAAGTGGTGCGACATCCATGTTGATATGTCAGTAATGGCACTTTTCCACTGCAAGTACCGGCTCGGCTCTACTCGGCCCTGCTTGGCCTGGCTTGCTTCCCACTGCTGGTACCGCATGGGACGGTGTTGGAACGGTTCGGTACGGTACGGTATGGTTTGCTTTTCCACTAAAGTAGTACTAAAGTTAAGTGGGTGGGATAACAACGATTCTCTGACCAATCAGTGGCTAGTAGTGACTGCATGCAAAGGATTGTGGGATATGGTACCGGGTATGGTACCTCTTGGAACCACAATTGAGGTGGTACTGTTTTTGAGAGCCGTACCATTCGGTTCCATGCAGTGGAAAAGCGCCACCGTACCAAACCGTTCCTACACCGTACCATGCAGTACCAGCAGTGGAAAAGCACAAAAGCGAGCCGAACCGTTCGGTTCCATGCAGTGGAAAAGCGCCATAAGTAAGTTAGCAATGCGAGAGGAGACTGAAGGAGTGAGGTGAGGAGTAGACAGATAGATTTGAGTGTCATCAGCGTATAGATGGTATTGGAAGCCGTGGGCGGATATCAAGTGAATTTAGAGTCTTTTCGGTTGAGCAAAAAAAAAAAGAAAAATGTAAATTTATGAGTTGTGCAATAGGATTGTAGCAAGGGATGAATGATCAGTCTCAGAATAGTTCTAAGCACATGATGCTGACTCAGGCATAATAAAAGGAAGCATCACAATCATGAGATGTCTTTCCCACTTGTCGGTTTAGCAAAGCTTCCTATTCTAGGTAGTTATGGAGTGACAGAACCATTGCAAAGCAAATGCAGATCTTGAAAAAAATGACGGCCCTCTGCAGTTCTGCGTCTGAATTTGCTATATCTTCGGTCCTCCATTCCCTATTATTTAGAACAAACCATGATTCCTTGAGGCTGTTTTCAACAGTGAGCTATCGGTGCAGAAAGGTCGGCTTTTATTGGCAATTCTGTTGGCGTTCCAGACAGATCTAAATTCTAATCTGGATTAAACTTCCATATATTGGAAGAAAATGTGGTGTCTATTAGACTCTAAATCTCTCCTCTGCCCTTAAAGTATCTGACCACACCAAGATCTGTGTGATAGAATTCTTTCCCAATGGCACGGTTTAAATCAGGCGAAACAGAAGTTATGGAATGCTCTTAGTTTCTGGTTTCTTAGGCCATAGACATGATTGGAGCGGTTCTGGTCTCTGGTCATTATTGGCACGACAGCATGACATGTCGTAAAAAAAAAATGTAATTTTATTCAAAAAAATATTTTAAAAGCTCATCTTAGAAACAAATATACAAAAAGCATTGTTATAAAAATGTAATGCAACAAAAGTGATTCAGATAGTCATGGGTGAATCCCGCCATACCACACATTACAAGATACTGAATAGAACAAGATTCAATGTGATGAAATGGGTTTGATGGTATGTTTCCAATGGTATGTTTTGAATAAAATTACAATTTTTTTTTTACGACAATGTGTCATGCTGTTGTGCCAATAAAGTCCATTTTGAAAAATGCAGTTTTAAACCTCCTATATGTGTTAGGACGAGGCACGGATTTATTCTAGTGTTCATAGCGTCATTCTATGGTGACACAAAAAATTCTCAATTCCAGGTCAGCTGGCAGAACCACCAGCTGTGTTCTCAGGTTCCCTGGTGGCCTGCATCCACCCACTTCTAATAATGGACATGCATGCACTGGGCTGAAAGAAAACAAAAGAACCTAACCGATTCCTCCATTCACATCGATTCGATCAATTTGGATGAAGAAATCCCTGCCAAGAAAAGTGAATAAAAAAAAAAAAAAGTGTATGTGTGTGTATATATATAGAACCCTGTAAAAAAAAAAAAACTAATCAGTGCTACAGCTGAATGCTGTACATACAAAGCAAACTATGGTGAACAATAAAACACAGTATCAATAAAACAACTTCTTCTTTTTTTTTTTTTTAATTGCAATCTGTGCCAAAAAGAGCGAAAAATATATGGCGACGCACAGGGGCGATCCGCCCCTATGTCCACCCCAGCCCCATATGCTTCACCATGCATGCTCTCCTTCCTTTTTTTTTTCTTTGGTGAAGAAATCCCCTCCTACAGCGCTGGAGTTGCTGATTTTATGTATTGTGAGAGCAAACCCTGTTGCTGTCAAAATCCGTGCTGAATGGCATACCTGCAAAATAAAACACCGTAACAGTACAGTATAACAGTAGAGTGACATACCTGCAAAGCAGACAATGGTTAAAAATAAAACACCTTAACCAGGGCTCGACAATCCCCGGGCGCCAGGTCGCATTTGCGACTAGAATTAGCGACCTGGCGCCTGGGGGTGCCCTGCAGAAGGTGTCCTGTCATTTTTGCCCGGACTTCCGCGCACGGAGTGCACGGACTTCCGGGCCGTCCGAAAATTGAGGCCCCGGCTTTTCGGCCTACTTGAGATGACAGGCTTCCAATGGGAACTGGCGCCCTCTTGTGGAGGCCGGGAGTAATGACTGTTGTAATGACTGTTTCCACTGCCTTTTTGTTCTCTATTCATTACCATCTCCCTGTCCAGTTAGTTACCTTTGACAGGGAGTGTGGTTATTATTATTTATTTAATTTTTTAAATGTAAAAAAATAAATATTTTTTTCTTTTTTTTTTTTTAATTATTAAAAAAAATTATTTTTTTTCCAATTATTAAAAAAAAAAAAAAAAAAAAAAAAAAAAATATATATATATATATATATATATATATATATATATATATATATATATATATATATATATATATATATATTATAATATAATTATACACATTTTTTTTTTTTTTTTTTCCTCATCGCCATGCCACAGCCAAAGGCCCCTTTCACACGGGCTGTCTGATCAGGTCCGCCTGTCAGTTTTTCAGTTTTTCAGGCAGACCTGATCGGACCCTTGATTCTCCTCTATGAAGTAGTAATCTGCCGCCATCTGATCCTGTCCGCCAAAAGCAGACGGATGGTGGTTCTATTTTCTATCCATCCCGTGGATCGGATCAGGTGGCATCGGATGGAAAGAGAAAGACAGTCTGTTTTCATCCAATTGTGCTATAGAGGAGAGTGGGGTTCTAGTCGTATTTATGTGTAAATTTAGTATCCGTTTTATTAAATAAAGCTTGGTTGTTAGTTTAAAAAAAAAAAAAAAAAAACTGGCTAATGGGGTGGGGCAGGTGTTACAAGAGGTTGTAACAGCAGGGAATGAGCTGGCTCCTAGATTTCAGGAAAATTTGTCAAGCCCTGACCTTAACAATAAAACATTACAGTATAGGATAAAATACAGTTAAACAGTACGAACAATAAAACTACAACTATTTTTGGCTTTTTTTTATTTATTTATTTATTTTTCACTTTTATTGTAACTACAAACGTTCCAGGTTGGGGTCTCTCAAAATGTGATAGCCATCTAACCTCTTTCGAGACCCTGTGTGAAAGTGTGCCCTAGACTGTGCTGTACTCTACTAATACTTCACTAGTGTGTGGTAGCGATGGCAACAGTCACTGATGCAGAGACCAGGTTCACCAGGACAGGAGGGGCAAAAATAGCGGTTATAACGCCTATATCCGCACTTGCTACAGACATGGCATCTTTTTAGGGTACCCTTTGGGTAGGGGTAAAAGGGAGGAAAATGCCTTTCATGCAGCCGGCTCACTGCATCTTGATTGGGAAATTAGGCCACAGCACCTCCTGGATACAGAAGGGTCGTGGCTATCTCTTTCTGGAATTTTTGGAAGGATCCACTTCTTCCTGATGCTTTGTATAGTACATAAGCGTTGAAACGAGCCAAGTAAAATAAGTATACAGACCTTTTTTTTTTTTTTTTTTTTTTTTTTTTGTACCAGCATCTGGCCTTACAGGCAACTAAGTATGGCCCCATCATTTGGTCGTTGGAAGTCCACCCCTCCCATTTTATGGCTCTAGTCGTGAGGGGCTTCTCGACAATAACAGTCACCGTATCTGCATGAATGGAAGACAGAACTAAAACAATTTGGTTTATCCTTCCACCTCACTGCAAGCAATTCATTGCACCTCAAGCTGGCTCTCTCACCCTGACTAAGTGGGGCATTTACAAGTCGCTGGTGGAAGCCCTGGCAATTAGATCGCATGGTGCCACATGCGCCAATTCCTAATTGAAAGAGGTGTCTAAAAAGTGGCACGCTTGTGTAGAAATAGTCCACTTATAAATGGTACCCCTTTCCGAATAAGGGTGACTCCAAGTCCCAAACAATCTTGCCGCTGCTCCTTTATGTAGTCTGGGCAGTTGGGGGGGCTCCACGCTGCTATCTTTTCTGTCTTAACCACTTGCCGACTGCCTAACGTCGGCAGTCAGCCCCTCACAGGCCTGTGAGGGTCTAGGGAGCGAGCGCGCGCCGCCGCACCCCCCCCCCCCCGCGTGTGACCGGCGGACCCGATGTCTGCCGGTCACTCTGCGATCATCGGGGGAGAGGTAGTAAACGCGATAACTTTTGCGCAAACCAATCAAAATACGCTTTTTTGCAATTTTTACCAAACATAGGTAGCATAAAACAAATTGGCCCGAAAATGTTAAAAAAATTTTGATTTTTAAATTTTTTGGGGGGGGAATTTCATATAAAAAAAAATGTGAAAAATATTGCTATTTTTGCAAAATTTACGCTCTTTTTTTTTTTTTTTTTTTTTTGTTTATAGCGCATGATCAAAAAATCGCACAGGTGATCAAATACCACCAAAAGAAAGCTCTGTTTGTGGGAAAAAAAGGACGCCAAATTCGTTTAGATACAGCGTCTCAGAGCTTGTACATCTTGACCCCATATCTGGCAGGCTTGCTGGGGAGAAACTGTTCAAAAGCAAAAGGTGGCCAGAAAATGTAATTGGGGACTCCTCAATGCACACCCCTTGTTGGGGAATAAACAAGGCTGCAAATTTTGGTTGAAGTGGTTTATACAAGGGGTTGAGTTTTGTGGAGCTGGTCATATCCAGGGTCACCCCCGAGGACGACAGAGTTCCTTGTCGTTGAAGTGCTTGAACTGCAATATGTAGCCCTGGCCATGGCATATGATGAATTTGGGTCAGTGGACCAATATGACCGCAACTCACTCTTTTTAGTAATGCACATGTTGAGGGATGGTCCCTCAATTTTAGGTCTTAAATTCAGGAAATTTTATAGCTTTCCAGCCAAATTGGCAAAAGTCAAATATGGGTTTGCTGCGATAAATTGATTAGCATACAAATTTTCTTTGGTCCAAAATAGATCTGTACAGATCTTCCGCGAAAAACAGCTAAAAAATAAATAAATCAAGGGGAGCAAAATCGGCTGTTTCCACTTGAGTTTCATGTTGGTCAGTGAATGGGGGGGGTACGGGCACTGCAGCATTTGTGGCCTGCCTATCAGGATTTGCAAGCGAATCGGGAGGGGCTCGATGGACCTGCATTGGAATTATTGGTGGCTGCGGGCCACTACTTGTGTTAGCCACCGCACCAGCTTGAACTGCACTTATGGGACTCGCCACGTCACCAAGTGATACTGCAGTGCTGGTTTGTCTATGAACACGGTGTACTAGGCCGCTGGTGCTCGACAGTTCACCAGAAGGTTGAGTGGCACTAGTATGGTTGTTGCACCTCAGCAACAGAAGAACGGGGTCAGGTATGCCTGACTTTAGCAGGGACCTCTACTCCGTCATCAGAGGTATCTGTCAGGGTGCCACTGCTTTCTACAGGTTTGTATACTGAGCCTGATTCTGACACTAACTGGTGTCATGAGTGACACCAATACAGTGATTAGTAATTTGTCTTTATACTGTATATAGTGACACACTGACAGAGTGAAAGGGTTAACTGGGGGGTGATCAGGGATTATAAATGTGCTTTTGTACTCCACTGGAACCGAAAAGGGCTCCAGGAAGCGAGATTGCAGGATTTCTTGTGCCTATGTGTTTACATAACACAGGCACAGGAAGTTCTTCCATTGGTCAGAACCGATCAGCTGGTCCAGACCATAAATCGTTGGCCTGGACCTGATGACCCCCTATCAATGGGTGCGAAACACATGTGCGTGATTTTCCGCAGCTGGCCCACCCACCCTACTGAAGTAAATGTACGTGGGGTGGTCTAGAACTGTTTTTTTTTTGTTTTATCCTGTCCCTTTCAGCACTGAGCAATGTTGTTGATAAACATTGCTGGCTGCCTTTTTTTTTTTTTTACCGTTGTGAGCCGGGGAATTGCTCTGCACTTTTTACATGAATTGTGTAAATGCTGGATTAAGATCCTGTGGGGGGATGGGGACGGGGGGGTCGAATCGAGATCACGATCTTTTTAAAGAGGTGGTAAGCCTTACCTATAGGTACAACTTGCAGAGGAGGGTTTACTTCCTCTTTAAGGATTATTCGTGCAGCTCTACATTGTTCTTGAGCTTTTCTTCTGCTAAATGTGCTCATAATGCCATTTAAATCCATAATAGTAATGAAAAAGTCAAATATATGTGTGTGTATGTATTAGTAATTTTTGGTTTCTGCCAAGTGCAGCACCAAAATTTTTATTCGGTGCACCTCTAGTGATTTACTGAAACTGTTAAGCCCTGTACACACACAACGATTATTGGCCGACCGATCGTCCGTCTTTTGTCCAGAGTGGTGTTTTGTTGGTTGGAATGTGCCTAGACTGCACACAAATTTTCTCGCCCAACAAAAATCTACTTCAGAAGTGATGTCATGTGTTGGTTTGCTTTCTTTGTGTTCTTTCTTCACTGAGCATGCCCAGACTTGCTCATAAGATTTTTTCCTGTTGAAATCTGTACTGACTGCATGAAAATTGGCCGTGTTTTGCCAACAAAAATTTTATAGTGCACACCAGATTTTTTTCGGCCGAAAAGTCGGAGTCGGTTGTCGGAAGCATCATACTAACAAGCCGCAGATCGGACGTTGGACGAAAATTCCCTGCCAATTTTCGATGCGTGTGTACGGGGCTTTAAACACAGAATCTGGTGCAACTGTGCATATTAACCAATCAGGTTTTATTGTTGAAGCCCAATGGAACAAGCTATAGTTAGACGTTGATAAGACTACTATGCACAGTTGCACCAGATTCTTTGTGTAACAGTTTTAGTAAATCTCTCCTGTGTCTTTTTGTAAAGGTGCTCTCCACCCTCTGATGCTCGCCTGTCCTACGTTTCCCTGCTGTACTGAAATCTGCTTTTAAAATAGGAATGAACTGAATACCCTTTTACTAATGAATTCTTGTTTTTTTTCTATTTTGTTTAGGTCAAAGACCGTGGTCCAGAGGCAACACGTAGATTTTTTAACTGGTTCTACTGGAGCATTAACTTGGGTGCAATCTTGTCTCTGTGTGGGATAGCTTATGTTCAACAGAATGTGAGCTTTCTCATAGGATATATTATCCCTGCAGTTTGTATCGGTGTTTCTTTTCTTGTGTTTTTGTGTGGACATGCCGTCTTTGTTACAAAACCAGCTGATGGAAGTGCCTTTACGGACATGTTCAGAATATTGGGATACTCCTGCTGTAGGCGGAAACAGTCCACGGAAAGCCCAAGGCAAATGTATGTATAGTGTGATGACTGTATAGAAATATATGTACATTAAAAATGTATACAGTATCTCACAAAAGTGTGTACACCCCTCACATTTTTGTAAATATTTTATTATCTTTCATGTGACAACACTGAAGAAATGACACTTTGCTACAATGTAAAGTAGTGAGTGTACAGCTTGTATAACAGTGTAGATTTGCTCTCAAAATAACTCAACACACAGCCATTAATGTCTAAACCGCTGGCAATAAAAGTGAGTACACCCCTAAGTGAAAATGTCCAAATTGGGCCCAATTAGCAATTTTCCCTCTCCGGTGTCATGTGACTCGTTAGTGTTACAAAGTCTCAGGTGTGAATAGGGAGCAGGTGTGTTAAATTTGATGTTATTGCTCACTCGCTCTCATACTGGTCACTGGAAGTTGAACATGGCACCTCATGGCAAAGGACTCTCTGAGGGTCTGAAAAATAGAATTGTTGCTCTACATAAAGATGGCCTAGGCTATAAGCAGATTGCCAAGACCCTGAAACTGAGCTGCAGCACGGTGGCCAAGACCATACAGCAGTTTAACAGGACAGGTTCCACTCAGAACAGACCCCCCCCCCCCCCCCCCCCCCATGGTAGACCAAAGCAGTTGAGTGAAAATAGCAGAGAAAGATATGGCCACACTCTACAGCTGAGAAAAGATTATGAAAATCTTTTATTCATCGACAGTCCAGACAGGTAGACAGGTTAACGTTTTACACAACACACCGTGCTTGTTCACAACATCGATATAGCAAAAACAAATGTATTTTACGGCATGGGCTCGAGGAAAAATCACACCTCAAACCACATGGGTTTTCAACTGCCAACTAATTGCGTGACCATTCCATGCTCCCATTAAAAACATTTGTATAAAGAATATTTACACAATATCCAAAAATAGTATACAAAGTAAGTATCATACATGAACAAGAGACAAGAAAATTATCGACACATACAAATAAAATATGCAAATAAAAGGCATATAAGAAAAAAACACAGAAAATAAATATATATGTAGACTATCTGCAACTTAGTAGCACAAATTAAAGATTTTATGATACACAAAATTCATGTTAAAGCCACAATACCTTTTACATTAATGATGCATGATGTATATACATCACATGGACCACCTTATGTACACAAGGAGGGGTATGAGAACAAATATTCAAACAAAAGGAACAACGGGCGACCATAACCATTCCGCTGTCCAGATATCATAATCGTCAAAAGCCACAAATCCCAATGTGTACAGAAGGAGGGGCTACACCGTAATAGGGCATTAATCGATCCATTATATGTAAATGAAAACCATAATAAATATAGATATGTATGTATGTTTGTTGGACTTAGCCCGGCTAAGGTGTATGTATGTATGTATGTATGTATGTATATATATATATATATATATATATATATATATATATATATATATTCTAGCACACTGTCTGAATATGTAACTCTGTAGAGGTTTCCCAGAGGTTTACGTATAAAGATATTCCTCACCTTTGAATTATATGATGATGCTTTAAAGAAAAAATGGACTGATACATTGTCTGCATGTTCCATCACTCTTATGAACATCATCATCATGTCCAAAGCGAAGGAGACTGAAAAGCTTCAAAATTAGATCTCCACTACAAAATACGGCTGATTTTTCTTACTTTTGAATGAAAGATTAAATCGATTGGAGAGAGACATTCTAGAAACCAAGAAGGAGAAAATGCTAAGAGAAGATTGGACTATGATACATGATGTGTGGAGACGCAGGCGCATGTGGGGCCATTCATCTGGTAAACATGTCAGTTTCTCTGATACTGAGGCAGAGTATGTGGAAGAGTCTATGGTTACATCTGATTCGGATCACTCGTCTGCTTTGCCCTCAGGATCTAGATGTCATTATAATGGTGCTGGCACATAAACGGGGGAGGAGGGGTGGCAATCGTTATCCACTCTACGCGCAGGATGTAGTAGGTAACAATGTTTTGAACCTTTCCAATAGAGTTTTGACCCCTGCAGAGACTTCTTACTTTCTAGGGGACTCAAATTTTGTCCATTAGTAATTAAACTTCCCAGTTATCTCAGGGATACCAACAATCTTTTAAACATCGCGGATGATACCACGTGGGATGATCATTCCATGTGGATCACCTGTTATGTTTCCAGCCTTTACTCCTCCATTCCGTACCTTTTAGTCATTGAAGCTGTCAATTTCTATTTGGAACACCATAAGAGTTTCAAAATTGAGATTTGTTTATTTTGGATGCTCTACAATATATGTTCAATGGAGAATGGTTTCTTCAAACGTGTGGGGTAGCGATGGGCACAAAATTTTCGCCTTCCCTCACTAATCTCTACATGGGATGGTGGGAGCGCCAGCACATTTATGGAGCTGACAATTTTGTTTAGATAACATATTAGGATGTACCATTGCTACATTGATGACTTGATCTTCATTGTAGACGCACAGGTGGGCACCCTGGATGGTTTTCTTGAATATCTCAATAACAATAAAAATCTGAGGCTCACAGAACAATGTAATGGTAAGGAGACTTGCTTTTTGGATGTGAACCTGCATAGTGAGGGTTCTCACATCCACACTGGGTTATATCGGAAATCATTTTCGGGTAATACTCTCTTGATGGCTGGGTCGGGGCATCCGCAGCATACCATCAAGTGGAATTCCTGTACGACAATTTGTAACGGTTTGTAGGATATGTAGGGATCAGCAGGTTTATGAAACTGAGATTAAAGCGCTATATTTCCTCCAGAGAGGATATCCCAGGTGGATGCTCTCTATTGCCATTTCTAGAAGCGGAGATCTACTAAGGGGAAAATAAATCCAGGGAGAGTGGTAACAATAGAAGGAGGTTTAGGAAGGATGGACTCACGCTTAGTACACCTTTTCAGTGAGGAGTTTGAAGACATTTAAAAAGATTGTGTACAGATGCCCCTCTATTCTCTTTGAGGATCAGACTTGTGCTGACCTTCTCAGAGATGGTATTCAGTTTGTCCCGAGAAGGTCACCCACACTAGGTAATTCTGTCACCCAGTTTTTTTAATCTGGGTGCATTTAAATCTGTTACATGGTTACATTATGGGTGTGGTTTTAGAGGTTGTCCCTGTTGCAAGCATATTATCAAAGGTGACGTGGTGTGTTCCTATTCTACTGACAGAAAACATAGGATTAATTTTGTTTTTTAGCTGCACTACCCAATACGTAGGGGATGTTATTACATGCAGACAATATAATGTACAGTATGTAGGACGCACCACGAGATGACTTGGGGATAGATTTTTTTGAGCATTTAAATAGTATTGCTAGAAATTGATCCACCAATGTTACCCGCCACTTTAATCACCACCACAATGGCGATACTTCATTGGTGGGAGTACACATCATTGAGAAGATTAGTGTACCCAAGAGAGGAGGCAATGTATTTAGACTTCTCTGCAAAATGAGTATTTTGGATTTTTTAGTTTAAGACACGCATACCGTATGGGTTAAACTTTAAATAGAACAGAACACGTTTTTCATGACTAAAACCCTTTATTATGGTACAGATCCCCTTGCTGGTATGAATAGAAACATATCTCATGTGTCCCTTTTTCTATTGTTTAACTCTATGTATGCAGTTATTTTGGGCATGCACTTCCACTGGTTATGTTGCGGTTATCGTGTATATGTGTGTATAGAATATATCATTTTTTTTTTTTCTTACCGATTTGGGATACATCACACTTGTATATACGGCTCTGTAAAAGTTCTCATCTAGTATTCTCCGGCATAAAAAAAAAAGTAGTAGTTACCCCTCTAGTGACTTTTGATTCCCATATGAGTGTTTGTTACTAGCACTGGTTCCATTTAGGGCAGGGGTGGGGAACCTTTTTTCTGCCAAGGGCCATTTGGGTATTTATAAAATCATTCGGGGGCCGTACAAAATTATCAACTTAAAATGTGCCTGTTATATTTGGTCAAACATTTAACTCACCCCTAATGTGATGGCTGCAACTGCTTCTCTTTGGTGAGGTGTGTGATGTTAGCTGGTATTGATGTTGCTACTCGCAACTGGTTTTCCAGGTTTGCTTCGGTCAGTCTGGAGCGCAGTTGACTTTGTGGTGGTAAGTTTTGAAAAGAACTGCTGGCGAGTAATGCTGGTGGGCATAGCTGGCTGGTACTGCTGGCGGGTACTGCTGTGGGTACTGCTGGCTCAGGCTGGTACTGCTGTGGGTATTGCTGATTCAGGCTGGTACTGTGCTGTAGGTACTGCTGGCTGGTACTGCCTTGGGTACTGCTGGCTCAGGCTGGTACTGTGCTGTGGGTACTGCTGGCTCAGGCTGTTACTACTGGCTAGTACTGCTGGATCAGGCTGGTACTGTGCTGTGGGTACTGCTGACTCCTGCTGGTACTGCTGTGGGTACTACTGGCTCTGGCTGGTACTGCTGTTGGTACTGTTGCTTCTGCTGTGGGTACTGCGGACTCTGGCTGGTACTGCTGGTTCTGAGTGGTACTGCTGGTTCTGAGTGGTACTGCTGGCTCTGGCTTGTACTGCTGGCTCTGGCTGGTACTGCTGTGAGTACTGCTGGCTCTGGCAGGTACTGCTGGCTCTGGCTGGTGCTGCTGGCAGGAAATGCTAGCTAGCAGCGGCGCCGTGCTGGAGCAAGAGGCGATGTTTCCTGTATTGGTCACAGGCGGAGTGCATTTGATATCACTCCTCCTGTGACTCACTCAGACTGTCACAATGGAGCCGGAACTATACAGGAAGTATTGGCTCCGTTCTGACAGATCAGCTGAGAGACACAGACTCAGCTGCACGGGGGGCCGGACCAAATGACTTTGAGGGCCGCATACGGCCCCCGGGACGTAGGTTCCCCACCCCTGATTTAGGGAGTATGCGGCCATTATAGGGCTATTGTGATAGTCTTTTGGACATGTAATGGATTTTTTAGGGTAAATATATAATTTTTTATGTTTTTTATATCTATTTATATTATTTTTTCATTTTTGCATTTATTTTCATTTTACATATAATGGATCCATTAATGCGCTACTGCGGTGTAGCTCCTCCTTTTGTACACATTGGGATTTGTGACTTTAAGAGCCCGTTTACATACAGGCGACCCGACTTCCCGGGGCGACCTGTGAAGTCACATTGTGCAGCTCGCAGCGCGACCTCGGAGCGGCATGCACGGACTTCATATCATTGAAGTCAATGCAGGTCGCTCCAGGTCGCCCCAAAGAAGCTCAGGACCCTTTTTCTAAGTCGCAGCGACTTGTGTCACTCCTATTAGAATGGGTCCTGTGCTAATCTATGGCAGGCGACTTGTCAGGCGCTGGTCGCCTGACAAGTCGCCCCAGTGTGAACCGGCTCTTAAAGATTCTATCTGGACAGCAGAATTGTTATGGTCTTCCGGTTTTCCTTTTGTTTGAATATTTATTCTCATATCCCTTGTGTACATAAAGTGGTCTATGTGATTTTATATACATCATGAATGTGAAAAGTATTCTGGCTTTAACATGTATTTTTGTGTATCATAAAATCTAAGTCTCAGACTACATATATATTTGTTTTCTGTGCTTTTTTTTTTTTTTTCTCTTTTTTTTTTTGTCTTGGTGTATTTTTCTTATATGCCCTTTTTTTATTTGCATATTTTTATTTGTATTTTGTCGATCATTTTCTTGTCTTTTGTTCATGTATGATACTTACTTTTTATACTGATTTTGGATATTGTGAGATTGTTCTTTGTTTTTATTGGGAGCCTGAAATGGTCATGCTAATTAGTTGGCAATTGAAAACATGTGATTTGAGGTGTGGTTGATGTATTGAACCTACCTGTCTCTGTCTGGACTGACGATGAATTAAGGAACTTCATAATCTTATCTCAGCTGTGGAGTGCGGCCGTATCTTTCTCCGGTATTTTCATGGTCATGTTGTACTTTTTGCCTTTTGGCCAGAGAGGTGTATGTTTGTTGAAAAGCTGAGTGCACATGCTCAGTGTCATATCCAGAGGTAGTCTTTTGGGAAATAGATGTAGAAGTGCTGCCAGCATTGCTGCAGAGAGGTTAAAGGGGTGGGGGGGTCAGCCTGTCAGTGCTCAGACCATACGCAACACACACCATGAAATTGGTCTGCATGGCTGTGGTCCCAGAAGGAAGCCTTTTCTAAAGATAATGCACAAAGCCCACAAACAGTTTGCTGAAGACAAGCAGACTAAGTACATGGATTACTGGAACCATGTCCTGCGGTCTGAGACCAAGATAAACTTAATTGGTTCAGATGGTGTCAAGCGTGTGTGGCGGCAACCAGGTGAGGAGTACAAAGACAAGTGTGCCTTGCCTACAGTCAAGCATGGTAGTGGGAGTGTCATGGTCTGGTACTACATGAGTGCTGCCGGCACTGGGGAGCTACAGTTCATTGAGAAAACCATGAATGCCAACATGTACTGTGATATACTAAAGCCCCGTACACACGTACCGATGGTCGGCTTACAAATGTTCCTCTTTTCTCCCCGGGATGTCGGTGTCTGCTGAAAAGTGCAAAGACAGCACAAGGACAGCACAAGAATTTTGTCCGCCGACTGCAGAAGTGATGTCATGTAATGGTTAACTTTCCCTGTGTTTTCTATTTTCTGAGCATGCCCAGTCTTGCAAATCTGCGGTCTGTCGGCCGAATTGTGTACTGACAGGCGAACAATCGTCCGTTCTGGTGTCGGCATACAAATATTTTCATGTTTGCACGAAAGACTTTTGTCCGCGGATTGTGCGCAGACATCTGTCGGAGGCACCATACTAACACGCGTACAATCGGCAGATCCTTCGTCCACCGACGTTTGTATGCCGACGATCGGTACGTGTGTACGGGCCTTAAAGCACAGCATGATCCCCTCCCTTCGGGGACTGGGCTGCAGGGCAGTCTTCCAACATAATGACCTCAAACACACCTCCAAGAAGACCACTGCCTTGCTAAAGAAGCTGAGGGTAAAGGTGATGGACTGGCCAAGCATGTCTCCAGACCTAAAGCCTATTGAGCATCTGTGGGGCATCCTCAAACGGAAGGTGGAGCATCTCTAGAAGGTCTCTAACATCCACCATCTCCGTGATGTCATGAAGGAGTGGAAGAGGACAATTGCAACCTGGGAAGCTCTGGGGAACTTCATGCCATAAAGCAGGGCTCGACAAACCCTGGGCGCCAGGTCGCATTTGCGACTAGAATTAGTGGCCTGGGGTGCCCTGCAGGAGGTATCCTGTCCCTTTTGCGCCCCCACCTCCTTCCCGAGTGCACGGACTAACGCGCCGTCCGAAAATTGAGGCCCCGGCTTTTCGGCCTTCTGTGAGAAAAGAGAGGCTTCCAATAGGGAACTGGCGCCCTCTTGTGGTGGCCGGGAGTAATGCTGTTTCCAATGCCTGTTCTCAGTGCATTCCCATCTCCTTCCTAAGAGGAGATGAGAGGGAAGTTTTTGCAGGCTTCATCTCCCTGTCCAGTTACCTTTGCTTAAAGGTAAGTGGACAGGGAGTGTGGTTATTATTATTAATTTTATTTTTTAAATTAAAAAAAAAAAAAATTTTTTTTTTCTAAATTAATAAAAAAATATATATTTTTTTTCCAATTATTATTAATCTCAAAGATTGCAGGAGCAATCCTCATGTGGCTGCACCTTCAGATCCTCTAAACGGCATTTTGATTAAATCTTTTAATCCCCAGTTGGGAATTTTTCCCTGAGGTCTAGCCCCATGGTTCCTATCCATTAGGAATGCCCAGGGGACCCTATATTGGTCCATACACCACATCTGTGCTACACCTCTTGAATGGACGCATAAAAAGTGCCTTTTGAAATCCAGTATACGGCAATAGAGCCATATATGACTCTTGCCAATCCTGGCAATGGGCTCTGTCTACAACGCTAGGAATACTCAGGATAACTGTTGTTACAGCACAAATTGGTATACACCCCTGAAGAAGCAGTTGGATAAAACTGCGAAACATGTCGGGTTTTTCCGGTATTTATATCGGACATACTAAACACTGAGAACTCCTCAATGTACTCCTGTATTTTATAATGTTTGGTTTGTGCATATTTTGTATACTATATTTAAAATTCTTGGATTAATAAAATCTACTTTTTAATCAATGTTTATACCCATGTGTCATTCTACCTGATAGAACAAGGTACCATTGAAAAATCCCAACAGCCCTCCTATTTTCTCTTTTCTTCCTTTACTCGTCTATGTGTTTCTTGGAGGGTCCCCTCCTATCTCTTAGGCAGACAGGCTCCATCACCTGGGCCTGCCTTCCTTTTTTCTTTTTTGGGTCTCTTTCCCATAAATTTACCATATGATTACAAGGGATGTCGGTACCATTTATAAATAAATTAGTATTACAAACACACTTCTACTACAGCTTGATTATATATAATCTATCTTTTTTTTTTTTTTTTTCCTCATCGCCATGCCACAGCCGAAGGCTCCTTTCACACGGGCTGTCTGATCAGGTCCGCCTGTCAGTTTTTCAGGCAGACCTGATCGGACCCTTCATTCTCCTCTATGGAGCAGTAATCTGCCGCCATCTGATCCTGTTCCGCCAAAAACAGACGGATGGTGGTTCTATATTCTATCCATCCCGTGGATCGGATCAGATGGCATCGGATGGAAAGAGACAGACAGTCTGTTTCCATCAAATTGCGCTATAGAGGAGAGTGGGGTTCTAGTCGTATTTGTGTAAATTTAGTATCCGTTTTATTAAAGCTTGGTTGTTCGTTTAAAAAAAAAAAAAAAAAAAAAACTGGCTCCTAGATTTCAGGCAAATTTGTCAAGCCCTGCCATAAAGGGTTAGGGCAGTGCTGGAAATAAATGGTGGCCACGCAAAATATTGACACTTTGGGCCCAATTTGGACATTTTCACTTAGGGGTGTACTCACTTTTGTTGCCAGCGGTTTAGACATTAATGGCTGTGTGTTGAGTTATTGAGGGAACAGTAAATTTACACTGTTATAAAAGCTGTACACTCACTACTCTACATTGTAGCAAAGTGTAATTTCTTCAGTGTTGTCACATGAAAAGATATATAATAAAATATTTATTATATGGGGTGTACTCACTTTTGTAACATACTGTATGTAAAGGGATTTTTTTTTTTCAATGATTGGAGTTTATTCTGTTAGCGAAGGCAATACTCTGGAATAAAAACGATAGACAAACGCAAGGGCGCACCGGCCTAGTGCATTATCCTTTTAAGCAGGTTTATTAAAAGTAATAGAATAAAAATACTCACAAACGAGTTCTTGATAAAAGCACATCAAACAAAGTTTAAAATCCTCAGCATCGAGATCGTGATTGGCTCGTCCCCCGAAGCTGTATAGAATTACACGTTTCGAGGCAGTGCCTCTTCTTCAGAGCCTAGAGAGCATGTCTAAGCCCATGCTTTAAATAGTGGACAATGACTCAGAGAACCAGATAAAATTGGATAGGGACCCTACCTCTCCAGGGCGCACTATTGCAATTGCGGGAAACTGCGCAATTCCTGTGCGGGTTCCCAAGTAGCATGTCTCTTGAAGGCAGGTCACGCTGCCCTATGCAAAGTTAATGACACCTCCAGATCGGTTCGCAGATCCCATTGCCAACTGTCAAATGGTGCAGGAATCGGATCGCTTTGTTGTAAATACCCATATGATCCGATTCCAGTGTGGTCCAAAAAAAATGGTCATACTCCATTTTTGGCCGATCTACAATCTGTATGGGTAAATTTTGCAATGTGGTGCGACCATCACATGCATTGTCTGACATCGCAATAGTGTGAACTTAGCCTAAGACATTGTTACATATTTTAATATGACGGCTGCCACTGCTGACGCCCATCTGAAAATGCTCATCGTCTAGCCGCCTCTCAATAGCCATTGACCCCAAACAAACATGAAACTAGTTAAATGAAAGGCAAGTCAACTCCCAATGAACAAATGTATTTTTGATCATTCCCTAAAAGATTGGTGTTACAGCCAGTCACCAGCATTTACCTGACAACTAAAACTACAAAAGGAATGTAAATGGTTAACTCATAACAGTTTGCTTTCAGATTCTCTTACTTTAAAATCTAGCCCATGCAACAGTCTTTTTGCACATAGGACACAAACCCACCACTTTTTCTGGCTATTTAAAAATGTTCTGCTTTCTGCGAGTGAGGGTGAGGCAGGGCTGAGCCATACTGTCTGTGTCTTTGGGCACAGGCAGCGTGGCTCAGAAGTGAGCCTGCAAGTGGGCTCCTCTAGGAGGTGCCTTCTTGTGGGGCCACCAAGAAAAGTAGGAGCGGAGAGCTCTGCCAGTGGGAGCAAGAAGTAGTTCGGGGCCATTCTGGGCAATACCATTGCACAGAGCAGGTAAGCATAACCTGTTTAACCACTTGCTGACCACAATACGTTGCAATTTACCATGGTTGTGGTTGAAGCTATATGCAATAATCTTTGTATATTTATACATTTTTTTTTTTTTTTTTTGGTTGGCGACTGGCTTTTTCATGAAAGTGGTCAGAGCGGCTAATTAGCCGCTGGATTGCTTTCAGAAGCAGCGGGAGTTGATGTCCGCCCCAACCAGAAACAATCTGACTTGTTGCGATCCTGGCCATAGAGGCTACCGGAGACCAGATCATTTTGAAGGACCAGAGCAACCACTTCCAGTCTAAGGCGAAAGTAAACCCTTCTTTTTATTTTTTTTAATCTTTTGCTTTTCAGTGTAGAGGAGAGATTTGGGGTCTTATTGATCCCAGATCTCTCCTTTTAAAGAGGACCTGTCGTCTTTTTTTTTTTTTTTTCTTTTACAAGGGATGTTTACATTCTTTGTAATTGGAATAAAAGTGATCGAAAAATTAAATTGACAGTATGGAGAAAAAAAAAAAAATGTAGGGCACCCCTCCATGCTTGTGTGCAGAATGGAGCTGGGTACAATCATGCATGGTTCGAATCTTGGCTGCTCCCTGCTGAACTGTCTCTATAAGGGCTTAAGGCTGCCTATCACTTTAAGCAACTATAACTGCAATGACACTGCAATGACAGGCTAATCTCCCATTATTTATTTTTAAGTGTGTACCTAAATTGGTACCTAAATTGGTTGAGGGTACCTATGGCTCTGGGGCTCTAATGCACTGCAAATGCATTTTATTTTCAGTGTGTTTCCAATATCGAGTTTCTGAAAAATAGACTTTTTTTAAAGCTGAACTCCAGGAAAACTGACCCATTCATAAAAGCTATACTATGGCTTCCATCAGTGAAAAGCAATCTCTGAATTGCAGACCCCTCTAAATCTGCAGACTTGTTCATTGACTTTAAAAATGCTGAAGTCAGAGGATCAGCTTAACAGCCAGGCAGCTAGCATTCTCAGGTAGACAATGGTAGCTTACTTCTAGATAATGGAGGCCTGGTTCCTGATCCATCAGTGTTTAAGGGAGCTGTACACTGCACATTATTCTATTGTACTTGTAGCTTAGATTTTGAAGTCTCCAATAATTGCCTTAGCGGTGACCTACTATATTGTGTTTCTATATTAACAGTTTCTTTTTTTTTTTTGTTTTTTTTAAAGTAGTCAAACCAACGGTTCTCATCGGCCTAATCAAAGTATTTTGGATTCGACCAAGGCTTCTCATGGTGGACCGTTTCGAGATGATAAGGTAGAAGATGTAAAAGCCCTTGTGAAGATAATACCAGTCTTTTTGGCCCTAATTCCTTACTGGACTGTGTATTTCCAGGTTAGTATTTTCTTGATTAGGCCATATATTGTAATACTCCATGTTTCTGGGGCCCCTTCCTATCCGCCAACCACACTTACTACTATTATTATTACCAAAGCAGAGACGAAGGCACTTCTAAATGCAGTAATAAAACATTTTGACCACTTGCTTACTGGGCACATATACCCTCCTCCTGCCCAAGCCAATTTTCATCTTTTAGCGCTGTCCCTCTTTGAATGAGCATTGTGTGGTCATGCAACACTGTATCCATATGAAATATTTTTATAATTTATTTTTATTTTTTTAATACATATAGAGCTTTTTTTTTTTTTTTTTTTTGTGGTATTTAATTACTGCTGGGTTTTTAATTTCTTTCTAAATTAACAAAAAAAGACTGAAAAGTTTGAAAAAAAAAAAACCCCTGTTTTCTTCATTTGTTATATAATTTTGTAAACCGGTAATTTCTCCTTCACTGATGTGCGCTGATAAAGGCGGCACTGATGGGCACTAGCTAGCAGCACTGGCGGTCTGTGTGGGATTGATGTCTCTTTTTTCTCCTCATCAAGAAGTGGGTGATCAGAGCTGGGGCTCGCGGGCAGCGGGAGGACATCTATGTACGCCCTCCTGGCAATTTAGTAGTTAATGACAAGGAAGGGTTAAAAACACTTATAAGATAGAAGTGAAAAACAGGCATATTGAATCCATAATATCCAGCAGGATGCCTGCTGGGAGTAAAGACAGCTGGAGGTGGAAATTGCAGCCGACCAGCGGTGGAAAACACTGAGTCTCTTATCTAGGAAGGAGAGCCGTGCTGTCAGGGCCAGCATGGAATATAGACAACTGGAAGTGAGGTCCGAGCGGGCAGGACATGTTTCAGAGCATGCCCAGTCACTCCTTCTTCAAACCAATAGAGTAATGCAAGAGGAAGCGGTTTATGTGTCAGTAGCGGGACAAATGGGCAGGGAGTGGGCAAGACTGATAATGTCTGCCAGATCATTATATGGCAGTATGCAATGGAATAAAATACAGTAAAATAAAGTAGAAAAAGTAAAAAAAAAAAAACTTGCTGCAGTGAAGGTAGAGATACACAAGACAAGCACTGACTGGGACAGAACTGCAACAAGTAGAACATAGATAAATTCCGATATTTAGACACTCAAGGTGTGCAGCATGGAACTACAAGTGTCAGCAACACCATAAATGGGGGAAATATGACAACTAGTATAATAACGGTAACTGTACAGATGTAAATACTGTGCAGCAGGGGACAGCAAGTTTCTGTAACATCACAGGTAAGGAAAACCATATATAAAAAATGCAATACAATATGGTCTTTGCTGTGAGCGTATGATACGCCAGGGACAATATAAGTGCGGTGGATGGGTTGATATATCCAGAGGGCACTCCTATAGAGCGTGCTTCCCTCTTCTGAAATACTGCTGTGGTGCATTAATCACATTTTAAGAGGCAGTCATGTACTGTTTAAGTCTCCTTGTTATCCAGAGCGCCCTTTTCTCCATACTACTATTAGTAGTAGTTTAACTCTAATCCAATAAAAATGGCCAGCTTGCCTTAACCTACCACATCCAAGGCTTGGCATTATTACCATTGCTGATTGGGATTGAATCTGTGCCAGAACTTGCCTAATAGTGCTGCAAATGAGGAACCAGCATGGATTATAGTGATGGCAGGTTAATACTACCCTAAATAACTCATGTCATTCTTCCTGCTACCCCATGTACTAGCAGAAAAAAAAAACGTCTTCGCCATTAAGCAAAAGAGAAATGAGGTCATTTTTGTCTAGGCAAACTTTCTGTACATGACCTTTCTGCTTCAGACTTGTGTATTTCCCCTTTTTTTCTTTTTGTTCTAAATTCACAGAGTTTACAGTTCCGTTTTTGTTTTGGGATTGCTAATGAGCTATGGCATGAAGGAGAGAGCAATAATGAGCTTACAGCAGCATCTATGGGCACGTTATATTAACCACTTCCAGCCCACGGCTGTCATACGACGTCCCGGACTTTGAGTGGAGATATCTAGATAATGGATGCAGCCACAGGCATCCTTCAGATATAATTTTCTGCCGGTGAATCCCTACACCGTAAGAAACGTTTTTACAGGTGGCGGGAGGGGACGTTTCATAAAGGGGACCTGTTAGGCCCTATTCATATTACAAGGGATGTTTACATTCCTTGTAATAGGACTAAAATTGCTCAAAGAAATAAATAAAAAGGGAAAGTGTAAAAATAAAATAAACCATTAAAAAAAAAAAGAAAAACAATTTAAAGCACCCCCCATCACCGCATGCTCGGACGCAGAAGCGAATGTATGTGTGTTGCGCCCACATATGTAAATGGCGCTTAACCGCTTCCCAACCACCCGCCGCCTTTTTACTGCGGCAGGGTGGCTCTCCTGCGCAAACCGACATAGTCGGTCGTGCACGGGAAGCTAGGGGGCGAGCGCGCGCTGGCAGCGGCGCACTTCCGCCCCCCCCCCCCCCCCCGGCAGCGGGGAAGCCGATGCATGGGTCGGACGGCTCCAATTGCCGCCTGACACCCGCGATCGCTCCCCGCTGAGAGAGAACGGTCAGCTGTTGTAAACACAGCCGACCGTTCTTCTCCCTGCAATGATCGGAGTTAATGTAATCCTTCTATATAGGATCACATGTCTCTGTCTTCATTTCAGAAGCCACGCCCCCCACAGTTAGAAGCACTCCCCTAGGCTCCCATTCAACCCCTTGATCCACCCACAGGGTTAACCCCTTCCCTACCAATGACATTATTACAGTAACAGTGCATATTTTTAGCACTGATTACTGTAGTAATGTCACTGGTACCCCCAAAAGTGTCAAATGTTAGTTAGGGGTCCGATCTGTCTGCTGCAATGTCGCAGTCCCACAAAAAATTGCAGATCACTGCCATTACTAGTTAAAAAAAAAAAAAAAAAAAACCCAATAAAAATGACCTAAATCTTTCCCGTAGTTAGTAGACGCAATAACTTTTGCGCAAACCAATCAAAATACGCTTATTGCGAGGAGTACCAGAATAGGCCCAGTATAGAAGAGGTTAAATGGCATGGGTCACTTCTATACCCCTGTTTTTATACGTGTGACCTATTTTAATGTGCTTTTTACAGCCTGTGCTTTACATCAAGTAAGTAAATGGATTTCATGTACAGCATAAGGTGTGTGCCATTATCTATTCCAAATTTTCAACATAAGCATCCTCCTGAGATTGGGACCCTTTTTATCATATTGTAAGTGTGCATGCACTAAATTAACACCTGCATACACCCTTGATTATCTGTAGAACAGCATGAGAGCATTCTGCTGCTGACCGCTACAGGTCAGTTGTTCGAATCTTGGCTGGTCCCAGAGATTCGAACTGTCTATGCTTAAGGTTGCCTATCCCATTAAGCAACCACAACTTTAATGGCATTGACTTCTAGCTGAATAAAAGGGTACCCTACATTTTCAGGAAACTCAAGATGATTTGGGCCGTATGCAGAAAAACTGTATATGCCTGGATTTTTGCTCTGTGCCATAAGGTGTTTATTGATCAAAAATCCATTTAGTTCAGCTGAGTTAATTTATTAAAACTACTGGCAAACCATTCAGTTGCATGTATATGACCATCATAAGGGGATTGTGAATTGTAAACTGAACTTTGTTTAGCAAATATGCAATGTAGTGTTGTCTGACATAAAGCCTTCACTATATTTACTAAAGTATGGTTGGAAGTATAAAAAAATGTTTTCTATTGTAGATGCAAACCACATACGTCCTTCAGAGCCTCCATTTGTTAATCCCACGGATATTTGAAAGTGAAGATCATACGGTAAGCTTTTATTTATATAATGCAGAGTGGCATACTATAATCAATATGTGGTTTTCATTCAACCCTGTTTTTGTTGATTTCTTTACATTTCTCGCTTCCATTGTGCCCCTTATTTCCGTCTTTTCAACGAAATTTTCCCCCCTTGGTGATGAATACAGCACCGCTTTTGTTCACCTTCAGCTGTTGTTTCTAATAGGAAGCTTTTATATACAAAAGTGCCAATTCCACCAAACATTGAATATTGTGTTTGTTATTATTGCTCTTCGCTAGTACTTTCAATGAAAGGATCAACTGTCTCCAAAAAATGTTGCTATCCTCCCTTTCTGATGTAACTACCATGGTGTTCTTCTTCCTTCTTTTTTTTTTTTTTTTTCTTCATGTGATACTGCTTAAAGTGGAAGTAAACCCTCCTATTGTTTTCAGCCAAGGAAGCTTCCATCTTGGGCTCTGTTTAATCTTCATCTGCCATGATGCTGAACATGTCATCAGTTATGACTCCAGCCATTGGATGGTTTGACAGTTTGGTTGAGAGCACAACCAATGTGACAGCATTTTCTGCAGGCCGGAAATGTAACAGTTTTTTCAAGCCAATAAAGTGATCGGTTTACTTCCTCTTTAACCACTTGCCGACCGCCGCACGACTATTTACTGCGGCGGTCAGCCACTCCTGGGCAAACCGACGTAGGGCTACGTCAGTCGGCCAGGAGCCTGTATGGGGCGAGCGTACACCGCCGGAGGCGCGCTACCGCCCCGCTCGTTCACAGTGATCCCCGCGTGTGTGACCGGCGGCTCCGATGTCCGCCGGTCATTCGCGATCTCCCGCAGGAGAGGGAGAAAGGCAGACGGCTGATGTAAACACAGCCGTCTGTCATTCTCCCTGGTGTAACAGCAGAGACTATACGATCCTGCTACGTAGGATCGTATGTCTCTGTGGTTACATCACAAGCCACACCCCCCCCCCCCCCCCCCACAGTTAGAATCACGCCTAGGGATACATTTAACCCACTGATCACCAATAAATTTAACCCCTTCCCTGCCAGTGTAATTTTTACAGTAACAGTGCATATTTATAGCACTGATTACTGTAGTAATGTCACTGGTACTCCCAAAAGTGTCATAAATGTCAGTCAGGCGTCCGATCTGTCCGCCGCAATGTCGCAGTCCCGCAAAAAAAAATCGCAGATCGCCGCCATTACTAGTTAAAAAAACAAAACAATAAAAATTACATAAATCTTTCCCGTAGTTAGTAAACGCAATAACTTTTGCGCAAACCAATCCAAAAATGCTTATTGCGTGTTTTTTTTTTTTTTTACCAAAAATATGTAGCAAAAAACAAATTGGCCTAAAATGTTAAATTTTTTGATTTTTTTATTTATTTTTTTTTTTTTTTGAGAATTTAATTTTAAAAAATTTGAAAAATATTATTTTTTCAAAATTGTCGCTCTTTTCTTGTTTATAGCGCAGAAAATAAAAATTACACAGGTGATCAAATACCACCAAAAGAAAGCTCTGTTTGTGGGGAAACAAAAGGACGTCCATTTCATTTGGGTACAGCGTCGCACGACAGCGCAATTGTCCGTTAAAGTCACGCCTTGCCGAATCGCAAAATAGGGCCTGGTCTTTGAGCAGCCAAATCCTCCGGGGCTTAAGTAGTTAAGTGCCTGTGTGCATTTCAAATGCTGCTTGCATTTCTATACAAGTTTACAGGAAAGCAAAACCCACTTGAAGCATATCAAATACCAGTCAGGAGTTTCACTGCAGGTCAGATGCACCTGTTGATGAGTTCTGAATGATCTCAGAAGTGTCTCAGAGGAATACCACTGACACAGGTATTCAAGTGGAAGTTCACCAAAAACTAAATCTGCAGGCAGCCACATTCTAAGACTAATCTATCTAACCCTGTGAAGCAAGAATCTCTATACATACCTTTTCTGAAGCCGATCCGGTCTGGTCTCCAGTGGTGGATGCTGTGTAGAAGAGACAGCCGACAATGGCTGGGAAGTGACATCACCCATAGTTACTATCGGACTTCGGTTGTCGGCTGCCTCTCCTGCACATGCCTACACAGAGAAGGCTGACGGCTCACCGTGGGACTGGACTGGATCGGCTGCACAAAATGTATGTATACTGATTTTTGCTTTACAGGGTTAGATTAGTCTTAGAATGTGGCTGCCAGTAGATTTAGAATTCGTTTTTTGGCTAAACTTCTACTTTAAGGAAAATTAACAATGTAAATTGTATTTTGGCCCCTCCAGCAGCATGGACCTACCTTCACATCACTTATATTCTGCTCTGTTTTGGCTTCTGGGCACAAAGAAATTACACACTTCTTCTAGGTAAAGGGGTAGGTGTGCGACATATGACAGTGCTGGTGCTTGGTCGCTCAAGTACTTAGTGCTATTACATGGGACTGGGAGATACATCATTAGCCCTGTGTAAGTTCTGTGTTCTGAATTGTGGTTTACATAGGGCTACCTCTCTTTGCCACTGGGGGAGCAAAAAAAAAGTTATGTACATTCTATGTGCAACCTGGTCTGCTTTCAAGTAAGCATGTTTGGTTTGTTCTGCATGGGAAAAGCACAGGTTCACTTTAATGCTGTGCTGTAGCTGATATTCGGCTACAGTGCAGCTCTCCAGTTCTGGGTGGGAGTCCTTTCCGAGAAAGTGCCTCGGGCGGACATCGGGAAGTGTCTGTGATCACTTTATTTTACTTAATACTTTTAATGTGTTCCTTTACCACAGGGGTTCACAGATCGGGGTAATGGGCCAATCACAGCAGCCCTTTACCATATGATTAGCTGTGTCCAATCATCATAGCTGGTCACATTTATACAGACTCTTGAGTTAAGTCAATCTATCAGGGCATGGTGAGTACAGCAAATGATAATCAGTGCAAATGATAATCCGTGCGAAATCAGTGCAAATGATAATCAGTGCTGCCTTGTCAGTGCCTCCTCATCATTGCCCATTAATGCAGCTCATCTGTGCTGCCTCAGTGCCCATAAGTGAAGAAGAAGAATTGCTTATTTGCAAAATGTTATAACCAATTAAGAAAAACTTGTTTTTTCTTTCGTTCATTGATGCACAGCTCCTGATTCTTCTTAAACCATTGGGTTATACTGCCCTCTACAGGAGTAGGACACTAGGTAAGAAAAAGCTTGACTATACCTATGGGCAGTCCCAGGGGGTACACACCCACTCTCAGCTATAGGCACTCAGTTTTTATTTTTCTTTATGCCTAATCAGGAGTAAGGACATAGTTCCTTTCTGGGATCTCTGGTCCTCGCATTTTTTTTTTTCATTTTAAATGGAATTTTTTTCCTCTCTTCTTATTTTTGTTCCTGGGAGAACTACAATCAAGTGCCGGACTGGGCGACAAACTGTATAGTATTGATCCTTAGGGCCCCCCTAGTCTAGCCAGTGAGCGTGTGCAGACCGCAGCTCCGCACTAGGCCAGCTGTGACATAACCCCACTGGACTGGGGCTGGCCTGTGAGTTAAATATCTTACAAGGACACAAACTGTTTTTGGCCTGAGTCGCAGAATTTCCTTCTGGCCGACAGCACCCACATTACGATGGAGCGGTGTCCCGTCCGGAGCGGGGCCCACCCTGTTCCTGGTGTGGTAAGTAGCTGCCCTTCTAAAAATTTTGTCACTGTGGGTCTTTTGGCCAGGGTGAGGTGATTTGCTGGCTTTGCCACATGCTCTTAAGGGGAGCTGGTTGGAGTTGCTGCTGACCGGGTTTTCCTGCTGTGCACTGGGGGGGTTGAGCAGGGTTCCCTGCCATTCTGGGAGGGTTAGTGACTAGGGCAGGGATGTCCTCTGGGCTCCCCGCAGCGGTTGTTGGACTGGGGGAGCAGATGTTTTTTTACCATCCGCGGGTACGCACCTCACGCGGCCGGATCCAGCCAAAAATTTAGGCCGTGGCTTTACCTTCTCTTTGGGCATCCGCCTTCCCCTCTGCTGCCCATTGGTGGTCGGCTCAGCCTGGGCTTGCATCCTGGTGGCCGGGCGCCCTCAAAACTTTAGGCTGCGGCCTTCTAGGCCATGTGGCCAAGTTGGGCTCCGCCTTTAGCGGCGGCCCCAGTGCGTGTAGCTTAAGCCCCACTCTTCCTTTGGGCATCTGGCAGGCTGAGAATCCGTGCAATTGCGCCTGGGCTCCCACAAAAATTTAGGTCGCGGCTTGCTGCCTGTTGAGCCACATGGTCAACTTGGAACAGGTGGCGCTGTGGGGGCGCTTCATTTTTTAATGACAGTCTTGCCGCCATTTTTTGTGTGGGGCACCTGCCTTGTTTTAGCAAGGGTACCCTGCCCGCGCGTCCACGTTACGGCGGGCAGCCCCCTTTTTAAGGGGCTATGTCCTATTATGCCCTCTATGGAGGCACCCCCCCCCTTTGCTTTTTTGGGGAATCCGATAGGTGGTCCATTCGTGGACCCTTGGCCGACGTCCCCTTTGTGGGACCGAAGTCGGAAGCCTCCCCTGATGGTTTTGTTTTCGGGGTGAGCTCAGTATATAGCGACACTACTGGGTCTGCGTCCATGCACCCTGAGTGCTCAGATAGTGAAGATGATTCCTCCACTCCTCTAGCCATGCTTAAATAGGCGCTGGTGGATGCACTGTTTGTGTCAGTGCGGGAAACTTTAAAAATGGAGATTACCCACAGGCCCTCTAAAGCAGCGAGGGTGTTCCTCTTTCGGATTACCTTGACAACATTGTCACAAACAGTGGGGTTGTCCAAAACGCAGTGGTTGCTAGGCGTTTTTTGCTTGTGGTATCATGAGGATTTACTGTGTAAAAGGTGGACGATCCCACCTGTAGTGGACTCGCTGGTTTACAGGTCAAATTTGAGTTACCTTCATCCGGTTGAGAAGTTCCCAACCTTTTTACAGGTCCAGCTAATAAGAGGGCGGATGCTCTGGCTCACCATATGTGCGCTGTGGCTGGTTTGGCAATTAGGCCGGTAATTACTATTGCCCTGGTCTCATGAACTCTAAGTGGGCTAAGCTTTAATGCTGGGACCTGGAGGGAGAATTGTTTCCCCCTGTCTTTGTGGATCTGGTGGACCGGTTGGTCCAGGGGCTACAGCTTGTCTGTGATGCCTCTTTTGGATGTGGCTCCTATTGATTCAAGGCAGTGGTCCTTCGGCGTATTGTCTGGCTGAAATTCTGGTCTGCGGACTAGACTTCTAGGAAGGCCTTATCTGATTTCCCTCTTGTAGGGGGTCGCCTGTTTGGAGCTTCCTTGAATGACTTTGTAAAGGGCTCACAGGGGAAAAGAGTACTTTTCTTCCGCAGGCTACCAAGGGCAAGAAGCCTCGTTGTAGACGTGGGCCATTCCCCTCTGCTTCTAAGCGGCCTCTTCATTTCTCAGGATCGCAAGATTAGGTATCAAAAGTCAGGGCCTCCACCAGAGGTTCCAAGAGGACCTGGTCTGGCAAGCCACTAGTGTGCTCTTCCAAACCCGTGGACAAGGCTGCCTCTGCATGAAGGGGCACTCTTAACCCGTATCTGGGGTAGGGGGGATGTCTTCGCTTGTTTCTGGATCAATGGACCTCCCTGGTATAGGTCAAGTGGGTCCACAAAGTTATTTGGTCAGGCTACGAGATAGAGTTCGGTCTTGTCCTCCGGAAAGCTTTTTCCCTTCCAACCTGCACTTGTTCCCAGATCACTTACAGGGTCTCTTTGGGGAAGTGCAAGACATTGTTATGTCAAGGGGTAATTGTTCCGACTTCGGGAAATTTTCTAGGGTTTTTTTTTTTTTTTTTACTTAAATCTCTTTACAGTCCCAAAGAAGGAAGGCAAGAAACATCCAATTCTGGACCTCAGGGTGCTAAGCTGCTTTGTGCGAGTACAGAAGTTCCGCATGGAGTCCATTCACATGGTAGTGGCGTCCCTACATCAGGGGGATTTCTTCTCGCTTCTTTCGACATCAAGGACGCCTACCTGCACATTCTAATATGTGCTGGTCGCCAGTGCTTCCTCCATTTGTGCCATGGAAGAGGAGCATTATCAGTTTGTGGTGCTGACCTTTGGTCCCACCCCTGCACCATAGGTCAGGAGTGTTGGCTCCTGTGCTGACTTTTTTTTTTTTTTTTTTTGAGTCAGCGGGAGATGGTGGTACTGGGGTACCTGGACGATCTTCTTCTGGTGCTTAGTGTCTCCAGGGCTTCCTGTCTTCAAGCATCAGTAACGCAGGTTTTGCAAGGTGGCCACCTGGTTGTCGGTGCACACTTTTTTACAAAGTTTTTTGTAAAGTGGTTGTGTTGACATCTGCGGATGCTTCTTTTGGCCGCAAGGTTTTGCTGGCTGCTTTTTCCTGGTCGTCTTTGAGGGTGTATTGTTTTTCAGATGAGCTCCAGTTGTTTATGGTTGAACTGTTACCTGGTTGGCTGTGGTTAGGCTTGTGACTTTTTTTTTTTTTTTTCTGTTTTCCCCCCTCATGTTTAACACTGCTTTGGAATGTCCCAATGGTTAAAAAGAATCGGGAGCAGTGTCCGTCAATGAACGAAAGGAAAAATTGGATTTTTGACTTACCGTAAAATCCATTTCTCTGTTCATGGAAGGACACAGCACCCACCCCTCTGTGGAGTTGGCTTTCTTCTGACACTTCTTGTAACAAAACTGAGTGCCTATAGCTGAGAGTGGGTGTATACCACCTTGGGATTGCCCATAGGCGTAGTCAAGCTTTTTCCTGCCTAGTGTCCTACGTCTACATTTTTTTAAAACCTGCGGTGATTAAATACCACCAAAAGAAAACTTCATCTGTTAAAAAAATTATTTTTTTTTTTATTTATTTGGGTAGTGTTGCATGACCTTGAACTGTCATTCAAAGTGAGACCGCACTAAAATCTGAAAACAGAAAGAGGGTGAAAGTGCCCTGTATTGAGGTCAATTATCGGAAAGGACATTAGCTTGGACCCAAAGCATCATGGTCGTGAATCTTCTACGAATACTTGAGTCAACGCCGCGTCATTCACAAAAAATAACAATCAGGTATTCGAGGCATTTATAGTGAGTCAAGTGCTCGACTACAACCCCCCCTTCCTGCCCCAACAACCTCCAGCACTACCACCTCCTCCTGAAGTGTTACAAAATGTTGCTATAGTTTGCCCTGATGCGGCCCTTTCCAACACTTTGCATTTATTTTATAGCAATGAATTTTGTGTTGGCTGGCTTTCCCTTAGTACGTTAACTAATTTTCCTAAATGACCCAAGTCAAAGGAAAATCTAAGACATTTCTTAGACTAGTTATTGCAAGTATATTCAAGTGGCATTCCTATAAATAATCAACATGGCAATTGTTGCACCTTGCCATTCATAAATCTAAACATGTCAATTTTATTCTGGCAAATTAGGATTTTGCTGCAGTTTGTCTTTTCCAAAATCTATAGTCCAACATTTGAGCCATGTCAGCTTCTCTGTCAGAATATTGGTACACCTTGATAAGAGTCTGGGCATCAAGTGTCATTTAAATTAGGATAATTATTTTTTTCAGCGTCTAGACAAAATACTGTTTGTTTGAAAAATTACCCTGTACAAAAAGTTTTTTTTTTTTTTTTAATTTTAATCATTCCAACAATCTAACTTTCATTGATTTTAAGTTTTCAACACGGTGGGTTTCATCTAAGGCTGATACAATAGCTTTTAGCATAAGGGATCTTTTTTTTTTTTTTTTTTCCCCAGAAAGGGGGAGAATTACCTGAACATCAAATACCAGGATGCAGTGTGTGTGTGTGTGTGTGTGTGTGTGTGTGTGTGTGTGTGTGTGTATATATATAATGGTGCACAGTTTTCTTCCAATCAAATATTTTATTATAATGCAGTGAATATAGAGTGCATCTGGAAAGTATTCACAGCGCTTCACTTTTTCCACATTTTATGGTACAACCTTATTCCAAAATGGATTAAACTCATTATTTTCCTCAAAATTCTACAAACTATACCCCATAATGATAACATAAAAGAAGTTTGTTTGTACATTTACTAAAAATAAAAAAACAAAAAATGTCAGATGTACATAATTATTTAAAGCCTTTGCCATGACACACAAAATTAATTGTAGTCTACCTGTGGTAAATTCAGTTAAAGTGGAGTTCCACCCTAAATTTATACTTGCCTCCATCTTCTCGCTCCGGGTCACCTGAAAAACAAATGGATAATCGCAATCTTTTTTTTTTTTAACTTACCTCGTTTAGAAGAAAATATACTTACCTTATTTCCTTCTTCCTCCCCTCGGCGGCCACAGCCCGTCGTCACTTTCTGTCTTTGCAATGATTCCTGGGAGCTGAACGTCATCGCTCCCAGGAATCAATGCGCCTGCACCTGCCCCGACGTCAGTTCCGGTGCACGCGTCATTCCCTTCTAAACAGCTTCTGGGCATGCCCAGAAGCTGTGGAGGGATGCCGCGCGCGCACCGGAAGTGACGCCGGGGCCGGTGCAGTGAATCGTGGGACCGAAGAGGACGCAGAAGAGGATCGCGCTGGCTTCAAGCTGCCCACACCTGAGATGGCAGCGCTGGACAATAATTTTTCAAGGTAAGTATTTGTCCTAAAAGGTAAGTGCAACCCGGGACAGATCAGAGGCTAGCCATTGTGAAATGTACTAGCCCTGACTGTCCCGGGGGTATTTTTATTAAAAAAAAAAGTGTTCCCAGGATGGAACTCCGCTTTAGTTGGACATTATTTGGAAAGGCAAACACCTGTCTATATAAGGTCCCACAGTTAACAGCGCATGTCCGAGCACAAACCAAGCCATGAAGTCCAAGGAATTGTCTGTAGACCTCAGACAGGATCAAGGCATAGATTTTGGGAAGGGTACAGAAAAAAATTCTGCAGCATTGAAGGTCCCAATGAACACAGTGGCCTCCATCATCTGTAAATATAAAAAGTTTTTTGGAACCACCAGGACTCTTTCTAGAGCGGGCCGCCCAGCCAAACCAAGCGATCGGGGGAGAAGGGCTTTAGTCAGGAGTGTGACCAAGAACCGATGATCACTGACAGAGCTCCAGCGTTTCTCTGTGGAGAGAGGAGAACCTTCCAGAAGAACAGCCATCTCTGCAGCACTCCACCAGTCAGGCCTGTATGGTAGAGTGGAAAGACGGCAGCCACTCCTCAGTAAAAGGCACATGACAGCCCACCTGGAGTTTGCCAAAAGTCTCCAGAAGGCCTCTCAGACCATGAGAAACAAAATGGTCATCTCTGGTCTGATGAAACAAACTTTGAGGAAAATAATGAAATTATTCCATTTTGGAATAAGGTTGTAACAACATGTGGAAAAATTGAAGCACTGTGAAAACTTTTCCAGGTGCCCTGTAACATGAAGTTTAAAAACATTAAGTAATCCAGAAAAGGGAGGTATAGTGCAGTACCAGTGGTACATCTCAAGAGGCGGTAGTAGGTAATATGTCCAAACAGTAGAGGGATAGAACAGTGTTGGACTATTGTGGTCTACTCTGATTGCACTACTATGCACCATAGTCACATTATTGAGGACTGGGGAGGTAAGCAGCCCAGAAAATGCAGTCATGCGACCAGGGTTGTTGGGACTAGGAGGCCCTGGAAGTTTGAAGTGGGGGTGGTTAGGAGGTAAGGAAACTCTTCATTAGCGCTGTCCTCAGGTGTGCCTAAACCTATTAAGCAACCAGCTCTGTCTGTGATAGTATCGAGGTCTGCGAGGTACTGGGGGTTGGGGGAGCCTCTAAGATGAGGAGAGGACAAATACAGATGAAAGAGGGGTGAAATGATGCTGATCGCAGGTGCAATACTTTACAGCAGGGGTGTCAAACTCAATTTCATCACGGGCCGAATCAGGATTATGGTTGCCCTCAAAGTCCCTCACCCTCCCTTACATGACAGTGCGCCCCTGATTCTAGAGGAGGACCAGATAAGGGCTGGAGACCACTGAATGCTAAGACCAGGGGAAGTGGAGAGGAGAGGGTGCTATGGCTGCAAAGAGAGGCGCAGGATCTTTAGGAGGAGATCTGTCTTCCTCTCTGTTGTGGACTGCTGAGACGGTGAGAGGGGGGGGGGGGTAGATTCAAGCCTCTTTGGCTGCATGGAGTAGTATAGGATCTGGTGGATTTGTTTTGTCCTTTTCTCTGCTGCTGACAAGGTGGGGGCAACAATGAAGGGGTTGCCGCAGCTGCAGGAGAGGTGTGAGGGCCACATGAAATGGCTTGGAGGGTCGGATTTGGCCCTGGGGCCTTGTGTTTGACATGTGTGCTTTTACAGGCTCCTAGGAACCCCCCCCCCTATTTTTACTTTAAAAAAAAATGCATTTATTTATTTAAAGGTGAACTTCTCCTTTAATCTACACTCTTAACTTCACTAACTTAAAGTGGTTCTACCTCCAAAATGTTTGTTAATGCATTCCTTGCATTAAGGTAAAAAAAACGTTTTTTTGTTTTTCTGTCCTCCCTCTTCCCTCTGTGACGAGATCCAGCACTGTGCACACAGGCACTTGGGTGACAGCAGGACACATTAACTCCTGCATCTTTCAATCCGATGCATTGAAGAGGTAGCAGGGGTGGGTCATGTCCCTCTGTGTGTCTTTTGGAGTGCAGCTCTTTAGACACACACTGTGTGCCCCCATAGCAAGTGGCTTGGCTCGAATCAGCTTTCGGGTGCTGCCGCCACCATTCATAGTAAGGGAAACCGGCAGTGAAGCCTTTTTAGCTTCACAGCAAGTTCCTACTGCGTATGCGCAAAGTGCACTTTCTAACTGGGGCCAAACTTCCGAAGGACTTTGCTGCGGCAGAGTCTCATGGAGGCAGGGACGGGTATCTGTCAAAAACGGGTACCTGCCCCCCCCTCCCCCTGAAAGGTGCTAAATGTGGCACCAAAGTGGGGGAGAAAGCAGATAAGGGGAGCTTCCACTTTTGGGTGGAACTTGCTTTAATGTAATACTGAATTAGCTAGTCATTTAGACAACCTGTTTATCTTTGTAACCTGTTTTTGTGTTGCAGTTTCCGGCAGCATGGCTCACCATGTTTGATGCGGTTCTCATTCTGATCCTGATCCCGCTTAAAGATAAGGTAGTGGACCCAGTTTTGAAAAGAAAAGGCTTGTTACCATCGTCACTCAAGAGGATTGCTGTGGGAATGTTTTTTGTAACCTGTTCAGTCCTGGCTGCAGGTAAGAATGGAGTGCCTAGGTGTGTACAGGTCGCTTCCGTCCAGCATTATTACCTCTTGACTGCTGTAGGGCATTTTTCATATGACTAAAATGGTTGCTCTTTCACAAAATGCAAGTTTTTTTTTTTTTTTCTGTGATGGATTTAATGGCTGTAAATTTCTCACATCCAGTAGCAAAGATAATTTATATCCGCAAAAAAATTGTTACATTTTTACAGCACTGTACCAACTAAGGTTCTTTTCTAAAGTGTTTGTAAAGCCACAACTTTGTTCTTCTGAAAAGAGTGGAGGGGGGATTAGAACTTTTGTCTGTATGTGTGTCTTTGCTTTGTAGATTTGTCTCCTATTTATCAGAGAGAAAATGCTAATTTTACTGTTGTCACCAGAAAAAAGGGGAAATCTTCCAATGGGGAGGGGAGTTCCCCTGACTTGTAGAGCTTTCCCTCTCACTTCCTGTAGTGTGTCCAGGACAGGAAGTAAAAGAAAACTGCAGTAGCCAACAGACCACAAAAGAGAAATTTAATGGCTTTTAACCCTTTTCCTGCGTTATCCAATTTTTTATTTTTAGCGTTTGCTATACATACACTTTGAGGTGAAACTGACATGTCTATCAAACGGTGATCAGCTTATGTAGTTTCTGGCTCTGCTGTGCCTCTACCATTTCTTTCACTTCCCTATTAAAGCTCTTTCATACTTGTGGTGTCCTCTGAAGAGCGATTGCATTTGGTTTACTTTTCAGAAAGCATTTGACAGGGGGTGAGGAGTCTTATATTGCCCCTGTAATTGCCACACTACTGCACAGCAGTTGAGAGCATTGCACACAGTTGTGACACATTCCTATAGAACTCAATGTGTTTGAAAGGTGGTGGTGCCTCTCAAACTTGGCAGCTAGAGTTAAAAATGTAGAGGCCACTAAGCATTGCATCTCTGGCATGTGAACAGCCCTGTCTGACTGCATTGCTTGGATTCTGGTTGGGGAGGGCTGTCTTAAAATGCAGCTTTTAACTGGCCACCTGTGTGAAAGAGCACTAAGTGTATGAGTATAGTATGATTGGTCAAAGCCAAACACAGAAACCCATCACGGTGTCCATAACCGAGGAAATGATTTCTGAGTCCGAAGATGCGACATGGCATACCAGGCTCCTAGATGTATTTTATTTTTGACAGTGCATGTCACTGTTCTTCATTTTGGAGGCTTGTAGATTCAATTCACTTTAAAATAAACCGGTCATAAAAGAAATGTAAAATCACTGTCAGCCTCTGAAAATGCTGCACACCCGGCTGCCCTTACCCTCCTGTTTCAGTACTTTGAGCATTGATTTAGAGCAATACTGCTTATCTGGCTGTTGTCCCTATCCAATTGCTTCAACACTGAGTATTGACCTGGAACAGGTATGCCGTTATGGACTTGACTTCTCTCTCTGACTTTCTTGATCTACATACCTGTCCCAGGTCATTGATAATAAACCAGTGAGTCATTCAAGGCCAGATAACTAGTATTTTCAAAAAGGAAGTTGACAGTGGTAGTCTCCCATGTTATCTAACAGGACAGAGTTACCAGTCACCTGACCCTGACTCTTGATTCATGAAGAGTGGCGCAGGTTTGTGAATACCAACGTCCTAAACCACTCAAGCTTCAGATGTAGATTTCCTTAGAATGGTGAGCTTTGTGCAGATAAAAATGTGTACTGATTTCTTGACCATTATCTCCCCAAATAAAAGTGCATTGTGCTTACTTTGTTCTTGTGCTTGGTGCAGGTATTCTGGAAAGTAAAAGATTGGAGATTGTAAAACAAGGGGATATACAGACCCAAAAGATTGGACATGTCACATATTATGCTGCTAAACTCGCCATATGGTGGCAGCTACCTCAGTACCTTCTCATTGGAGTCAGTGAAATATTTGCAAGTATTGCAGGTAAGTAATTGGCAGTGTGTGTGTTCAATGTGAACTGAAACATGAAAAACTGGATGTGGCCTGGTCATGGGTGTGGAAGGGGAAAACCCTTTCCACTGGTAGCAAGTATCTGTGCTTTTATATTAATGCTTTAGCACGCCATGACTTTTTTTTTCCCCTTTTACTCTGCTTGCGTTAAAGCATGCATGAAACGGTTAAATAGAAGGTGAAGAGTTGGTGCTTCGCCTACTTGTTTGTACTTTGTCTTTGCTTGCAGACTGCTTTTGTGCTGTATTGTATTGCTGTCTGCAGGCTATGACTGGTACTGCAGTAGGGTCACCTAGTATTCAGTGCTGCATCATTGCCAGGATTCAAACTTGCTGCTAACAATAGATCTCCTGATTGTTACATTTTATGGGATTAAGTAGTAAATGACAGTATTAGTAATGACAATAAAATATGAAAAACTGGTATTTTTTAGAAAATTCCCCAGTGTAATAGTAATTGGTGTATTATTGGTGGAAAGCTAGTTCACATCAACAGTGGACAATGGCATATTACATAAACTAGAAAAGAAAATGCTAATTTTAGAAATGCATTAGTACTTTGTATATTGTAACTTGTGGTTTATTTTTATATTATACTCCTTAAGCTTACAAAAACGTTTTTGTTTGGGGAAAAAAAACAAATAAACTTTTCTATTGGTGTAGAATTGTTTTCTCAAATGTTAAATGAGCCCTTATAGGACCGTCTAACATGTTCAGTGTCAAAAGGGAGTGGTCTTTAACGCCAGCACACCGCAGGCATGCATCGCTGGGCAGCCAATGTTTTTGTGCTGAGAGCGTGAATACTGACCGCTTTCAGCACGTAGACTGCACTGTGAAAGACATAATTAATGATTAATGAGTGGCAGCCAGTGGGACTGGCTGTTAATCATGTGACAGCCAATCGCAGTTGTCACATGATCTTGGTGGATACAATTCACAACCTTGTTGCCCGTATCTGAAAAACGTGTTTTGTGTCTTTTTTTTTTTTTGCTTCCTATAGACTTTTTAATGGGAGAACCTTTTTAATAGGAAAAAAATTCTTACCTCTCCTTCTCCATTGGCTAAAACAAAATACTCAAGCCTGAAAACTACATGTACAAAATACACTCCAAAAACACCAGGTTGGCCTAAACAGATTATTTCCATGGCTGCTTTGTGTGCTATAATGGACTGTAATAGCATTATCTATATGTGGGGGGGGGGGGGGGGGGGGTCTTCAGGCAGCAGAAGGGAAGTCTCCTGTACTGCTGTGAGAATACAGCACCAACTACTGTATGTAGCTAATGCTATTACAGTCCATTATAGCACTTGTCCTTTATAGATGCCATCTGCCCAACTATCCACCTTGGCCAATCAGAGGCAAGTCTTTCTGAATGGTGAAGGACTAAGGCCGACTTTCCTTAATTTCGACAGCGGAAGGCAAGTCGCCCGTACTGGAACACAGGGTTGCTTTATTTGTATAGTATTCTACAGAACATATAGCAGCAATATAATTTAGGCTAGACTGCCCTATACAAAATATTTTATAGGTAATTGAAACCATAAATTCTACCTGTGTCAGGGCATTTGACTTTGGCGACGTGGTCGTTTTGCTGTAGCGTAAGCTGTGAGTGACCTCCTGTTTTTGTATCGGTGCCCCTCAGTGGCGGAGCTAGACTTTTTTAAAACAGGGGTGGCAAGGTATTATTTTGGGGGGTCAATATATTGCGATATTTTTTTGCTGCGGATCCTCTTCATCGCGCATTTTTTGTAGTGCAGAGTTACTACAGCGTGCTCCCATTCAATGTAGAGATACTACAGTGTGCCCCCATTAAATGCAGAGTTACTACAGTGTGCCCCCATTAAATGCAGAGTTACTACAGCGTGCCCCCATTAAATGCAGAGTTACTACAGCGTGCCCCCTATCAATGCAGTGACCAGCGTGCCCCCCATCAGTGACCAGCGTACCCCCCCCCCCCCATCAATGTAGTGACCAGGCCAGCATCCATCAATGTAGTGACCAGCGTACCCCCCCCATCAATGTAATGATCAGCATGCCGTGTCCCCTTCAATGCAGAGACCAGAGAGACTTACCTAAGGAGAAGAAGAACACAGCCTGATACATCCATCCCACATGTTCAGTCTGCCCAGCCCGCAGCTAGTTCTCTTGACCGAGCGGTGAGCGCGGCACAGCAAACCAATCATGTCGTGAGTAGCGGCACAGCGAACCAATCAGGTGTGCAGGCACGCGTGATTGGTTAGCTGTGCAGCTGCTCACGGCGCCACTGCTGCTCACCGCTCAGTCAGGAGAACTAGCTGCAGGCGCCCACACTCTATCGTTCAGCTAATGAGTGTAATGTTTTCAGTGAGCCGGGTGGCAACAGGGGTGGCAAGGACTTTGTCTGGGGTGGCAATTGCCACCCCAGCTAGCCCTCTGGCTCCGCCACTGGTACCCCTCTATAACATTACCTGCTGACCGGAAGCGGCTATGCAGTTAGAGACTCTTCAGGAATTGTATATCCATAAAAACATCCTCCTGCCTGTCACACGACAGTGCCAAGGCCCAATGATAGAGTTCACTGGTCCTTGCATCATTGTGGAGTTGAGGAATTTTCCTACAAAAGTAGGAGATCACAGCTCATGCTGTCAGCTAACATCTGCAGCTCTTGGCTTATATTATATCCATTGACCTACCCACAAGCTTCTTGTGCCATCCCCACCGCTTGCATTCCTATAATACACATGAAGCACAGGATGGATATCTCCAAATGGTTAATGGGGAGGGGAAAAAAAAAAAAAAAAAAATATATATAATTTCTAAATAGTGCAGTTATAGCCATTGGGACACTATACAGGAAATATATTGTTTTTATTTTTTCCCCTAGAAAAGCATAATGTGGTTAGCTGCATTCTTTTGGAATCTTAAAGTGGTAATAAACCCAAAAGCAAGCATTCACTATATTGCAGCTTACCAACTCCTAGATGTGGTGGCTGTATGAGTTTTTCTTTTTGTAGGCTTTCTTTCCTTTTCTCTTCATTCCTGGTCAGTAAAGTGGGGTACACACTAGTAGAAAATCTGCCGAAAATTCCCGTGCGAGGTAAAATCGTACGATTTTCGGATAGTGTGTACACAACTTATAGCAGCCGATGCCAACATTTTCAACGTAAAAAAAACGGAGGGACAAACATCAAAATTTTTATCGTCCGTCCCCAGATGACCAATTTTCGTTTAATGTGTATGCAGTACGTCTGAAAAATCGGATACGAAAGACCGCGCATGATCTGAAGTTGCTGACAACCCTGAAGTCTAGGAACAAATGTCCAAAAAAAAAAATTGGACGAGAAATTTCCTGAACATTATGCTCTGTCAACTAAAAATGGTTATGACCGCTGAGCATGAGAGAGAAAAATCGGAGGATATGTCCGATTTCCGTCAAGTGTGTACGGGCCTTAAGTCTGTCGCCTTTTCAATTGAGCATGCAGTCCTGCAAATGTATCAGTTAAAAGTTTTGAGACAAGCCATTTACCTCTGACGGACCTCTTTAGGTACACCTTTCTAGTACCAGGTTGTAGTTCAGAACTACCTTTTATTCTTTCTGTCCTCAATTCAACAATGTGTTGGAAACATTCCTCAGATATTTTGCTCCATAGTGACATGATCGCATCATGCAGTTATTGCAGATTTGTCGGCTGCACATCCATGATGTGAATATCCCGTTCCACCACATCGCAAAGATGCTCTATTGGATGAAATCTGGTGACTGTGGAGGCCATTGGAGTACAGTGACCTCATTGCCATGTTCAAGAAACCAGTTTGAGATGATTTGAGCTTTGTGACATGGTGCATTATCCTGCTGGAAGTTTCTATCAGAAGATGGGTACTCTGTAGTCATAAAGGGATGGACATGGTCAGCAACAATACTCGGGTAGGGCGTGGCATTTAAATGATGCTCAATTGGTACTAGGGGGCCCAAAGTGTGCCAAGAAAATATCCCCCACACCATTACACCCCTCCCCCCCCCCCCCCCCCCCAGTCTGAACCATTGATACAAGGCAGGATGGATCCATGCTTTCATGTTTACATCAAATTCTGACCCAACCATCTCAATGTCGCAGCTGAAATCGAAACTCTTCAGACCAGACAAAGTTTTTCCAGTGTTCTATTGTCCAATTTTGGGGAGCCTGTGTGAATTTAGCCCCCGTTTTCTGTTCTTAGCTGGTGTGGTCTTCTGCTGCTGTAGCCCATCTGCTTCTAGATTCGATGTGCATTCGGAGATGGTATTCTGCATACCTTGGTTGTAACGAGTGGTTATTGGAGTTACTGTTGCCTTTCTATCTTCTCGAACAGTCTGCCCATTCTCCTCTGACATCAACCAGGCTTTTTTTTTTTTTCGTCCACACAACTGCCACTCACTGGATATTTTCTCTTTTTCGGACCGTTCTCTGTAAACCCTAGAGATGGTTGTGCGTGAAATCCCAGTAGATCAGCAGTTTTTTAAAGACTCAGACCAGTCTGTTTGACACCAACAATCATGCCACGTTCAAAGTCCCTTAAATTCCCTTTCTTCCCCATTCTGATGCTCGATTTCAACTTCAGCAAGTTGTCTTCACCACGTCTAGATGCCTAAATGAATGGAGTTGCTGCTATGTGATTTGACTGAATAGCAATTTGTGTTACCAAGCAATTAAATAGCTGTACCTAGTCAAGTGGCTGGTGAGTGTATATACACTGAATGTAATACATTTAAAAAAAAAAAAAAAATACATGCATACAGTGTTCAGCATAAATGAGTACACCCCAGCAGATGTCAGAAAACCTTTACTTTCCTTTCAGAGTCAACAGACTATACTACAAAATACTCCCACAAATGTGGGCCATTGATTGCAAGCAGGATGTGTTAATTTGCACACACAAAAAATTATTTTTCCTAATAAATGCGTTCAAGACCATATTGCAAAAATGAAACACCCCAATGAAATTCTTAGGCGCAAAGTTAAATTTTTAGACCACAAAATCCTAATTAACAAGAATTCAATTACAGGGGATTCGAATTATTCATGAAACGGGTGTCCAAAAAGCTGCTGATTTGTAATGAACACACACTCGCCTGTCCCACAATCCAGCGATGCAGCCACCCGGAAACCTGGCTCCTCTCCCCCTCTTCTCTGCGGTGCCGGCATCACTAGTGTGGGCACCCGGCTGTGACCGCTTGCGGCTACACAACCGGGTGCACAATGCCCATGCACGAGTCGCACAGCGTAATGGCTGGGCAATCTTCTGGGACCTGTCTCGTGTCCCAGAACATTGCAGGGAGGGAGGGGGAGAGGAGAACTTTTGCTTGAGCCGCCTAGGCAGCCCGAGCGGAAGTGGGAGTGGGTAACTGTCAAATCTAGGCACCCCCCCCCCCCCCCCCAAAAAAAAAAAAAAATGACATGCCAAATGGTGCATGTCAGGGGGTCAGGAGCACTTAAATTGGAAGTTCCACTTTTGGGTGGAACTCCGCTTTAACAAAGAAAACCTATTCCCATTTCATGCTGTCTGCAACGGTGCCACATGGTAGGGAAATGTCACAGGCCTGAGAGAGAAATTTTTTCCTTTGCACAACAAAGGTGAAGGCTACAAGAAGATCAGCAAAGCTTTACTTATCAGTCAGAATAGTGTAGCAAAAGTGATACATAAAATTAAAGATAGAACTGTAACCATCTCACAGAGACGTCCACGGAAGTTCACACCTCGACAGGAGCATCCTCTGATTAGAAGGGTTGAAGAAAATCGCCATGCAAGTTCACTGCAGTTGGCTAAAGAAGTAGAAAGCCAAACAAGGGTGATTGTTTTCCACGACACAATACCACGTACACTGCAGAGGAATGGCATGCATGGGTGTTGTCCACAAAGGAAGCCTCTCTTATAGCCCATGCACAAAAAGCCCACCTAGAATTTGCCAGGGCCCATGCTGAAAAAGATGACTACTGGGATAAAGATAAATGTTTTTGGAACTGATGGCTTCAAAACTGTATGGCGTTGCAATGGTGAGGAGTACAAAGAAAAATGCATGGTGCCTACAGTGAAACGTGGTGGTAGTGTCCTGTGGGGCTGCATGAGTGCTGCTGATGTCGGGGAGAGGTAATTATTGATGGTATCATAAATTTATTGATGAACTGCTCTATATTGAAAGAGAAGATGCTACCATGCCCCTGGTTTGTCGTGTACTTTTCCAACATGACAATGATCCAAAACACACATCTAATGCCACTGTTGCATTTCTGAAGAAGAATAGTGTGAAAGTGATTCAGTGGCCAAGTACGTCTAAGGATCTGAACCCAATCGAACACCTATGGGGAATTCTGAAGAGACAAGTTGAACATCACTCTTCATCCAGCATCCAAATTCAAAAAGAGGTAGTTCTTGAAGAATAGAAAATAATGTTGCAATAAGTCGCCAACGTGTTCATTCCATGCCCAGAAGACTTTTTTTTCTGTCCTTATAAATCATGGAGGTCATACTAAGAGTCGGTTCACACTGGGGCGACACTACTACTTCGGGAACAACTTGTGCATTACAATGCACCACGACTTCGGAGCGACTGGCAGGGACTTCACATAATGGAAGTCTATGCAAGTCGCCCCGAAGTAGTACAGGACCCTTTTTCTAAGTCGGAGCGACTTGTGTTGCTCCTATTAGAACGGGTCCTGTAGCGGTCAATGGACCGCGAGGGAGCGCGACTTGTCAGGCTGACAAGTCGCCTGACAAGTCGCTCTAGTGTGAACCGGCTCTAAATGCTAGATGTAGTAGTTTTTGTTGTGGGGTGTATTCATTTTTGCATCAACGAATTGAGTAAAACTGAATAATTTGTAATCTAAGTTATATTAACCTTACTTTTCTATATTCAGCTAAACAAATGTTCTATAAGATGCAGTTTTGTCAAAATGTTGTAAATGTTTCAATTTTCTTTTGTGTTTATTGAGATGTTGATTAAAATCTTAGTTTTTATAAAGGGGTGTACCTATTTATGCTGAGCTGGGTGTGTATGTATGTGTGTATGTGTGTGTGTGTGTATTATATATATATATATATATATATATATATATATATATATATATATATATAAATAAATATATATAAATTTTATACACACACACACACTGGTCAAAATAATTAAAGGGAACACTTTGAAAACACTTTAGATCTCAACGGTGAAAAATCTCTTGCTGGATGTCTATAATGATATGGACTGGGCAATGTGTTAGGAATAAAAGGATGCCACATCGTTAGATGGAAATTAAAATTATCAACCTACCGACACCCCGAAAATCAAAGTGAAAAAATGATGCTGCAGGCTAGTCCATTTTGCTGAAATTTCATTGCAGCATCTCCTAATGGTATTCAGTAGTTTGTATTGCCCCCACGTGCTTGTATGCATGCCTGACAACATTGGGGCATGCTCCTAATGAGACGACAGATGGTGCCCTGTGGTATTTCCTCCCAGATCTGGACCAGGGCACCACTGAGCTCCTGAACAGACTAAGGTGCAACTTGGCGACGTCGGATGGACCGAAACATAATGTCCCAGAGGTGTTGTATTGATTTAGGTCAATCGAGCGTGGGGGCCATTCAATGGTATCCAGTCCTTCATCCTCCAGTAACTGGCTGCATACTCTCCACACATGAGGCCAGGCGTTGCTGTGCACCAGGAGGAACCCAGGACCCACGGCACCAGTGTAGGGTCAGACAATGGGTCCAGTCAGGGTGCCATTGTCTGACCTGTAGAGGTCTGTGTGTCCCTCCATGAATATGCCTGCCCAAACCATCACTGACCCACCACCAAACCGGTCAAGCTGAACAATGTTACAGGCAGCATAAGGTTCTCCACGGATTCTCCATTCCCTTTCACGTCTGTCACTCGGGGTGAACCTGCTCTCATATGTAAAAAGCACAGGTGGCGTACCTGGCAATTCTAGTGTTCAATGGCAAATGCCAATCGAGCTCCACAGTGTTGGGCAGTGAGCACAGGGCCCACTGGAGGATGTCGGGCCCACAGGCCACCATCTTGAAGCCTGATTCTGATTGTTTGGTCAGAGACATTCACACCAGTATCCTGCTGGAGGTCATTTTGTAGGGCTCTGGCAATGCTCATCCTTTTCCTCCTTGCACAAAGGAGCAGAATACCGGTCCTGCTGATGGGTAAAGGACCTTCTATGGCGCTGTCCAGCTTTCCTAGAGTAACTGTGCTGGGAGACACAGCAAACCTTCTGGCAATGGCACGTATTGATGTGCCATTCTGGAGGAGTTGAACTGCCTGTGCAACCTCTATAGCAGTGATGGTGAACCTTGGCACCCCAGATGTTTTGGAACTACGTTTTCCATGATGCTCATGTCCTCTGCAGTGTAGTTGAACATCATGGAAAATGTAGTTCCAAAACATCTGGTGTTCCAAGGTTCTTCATCTTCGCTCTATAGGGTCCAGATATCGCCTCATGCTACCAGTAGTGACACTGAACCTAGCCAAATGCAAAAGTAGTGAAAAACTGTCAGAAAAGATGAGTAGAAACAAATGTTAGTAGCCTTCGCCTGTAAAACCTTTCCTGTTTTGGAGATCGTCTCATTGTTGCCGATCTAGTGCACCTGTTAATTTAATTGACACTAAAGCAGCTGAAATTGGTTAACAACCCCCTCTGCTACCTAACTGACCAGATCAATATCCCAGGAGTTTAATTGACTTGATGCTATACTCTTTTGTTAAAATGATCCATATATATGTGTGTGTGTGTGTGTGTGTGTGTGTATATATGTGTATATATATATATATATATATATATATATATATATATATATATATACGAAAAGCAAACAATCATAAAGTTCATGTAGGAAATGTAAACATTGTGTAATTGCTTAGACGTCTTTAGTGACGTATTCTTGCCCTTGCTCAGGATCACATGCTAACAAATTGAAAGCCTAAGTTCACTTTGTTCAAAATTGTGGCCAAAATCTACTGAAAGTATGTAATGGCTAAGGAAGTGAAACTCGTGTACATAGTAGTTCTGCATATTTTATTATGTTCACTTTGTATTTCCTTTTGAAACCTGATGGGTTTTGCATAGGCCAGTTAGTAGCAGCTATCACTTAAACTGTAGGCATGAAATCTCTCACATGTGTAGCCGGTGAATTAACATTTGCCTAAAAATTATACAGTGTATTTATTTATTTTTTTTTACTGATTTCCAGCTCAGCACAAATATACAGATATAAATGTACCTCAAAGATCACAAAAGTTTCTCCCCACATCACCCAACCCGTGCACCCCCACCCTTCCACTCCCCCACTGCGCATCTACTCCTACCTCTCTGGCCAATCGCTCCCCTAATATACCCATACTTCTGTATATTTGTTGGTCTTTTTGAAGGAAAGCTCTCTGCCTGTTCCTCATCTCTGCTGCCTAAGTACTCCATGTTGTATATGTATTTGGCTCTTTTGAACTAGTGGGGCTTTATGCATCTAATTTTTTATACAGTGTATTATTAATGGCTCTTGTGTGAATCTTAGTGAGCCTAAAATGTACAGGTAGGAGTGCTGAAGGACAGGCAATTTGTGGTGCCTTCAAGTACTTGTGAAAATCTTCTTCAAATTGATCCCTGTGCAGTCTAAATTGATCCTAGATCCAGGGAAGTGGAAGCCTGAATCTTGACTTGAGCAGAAGTCGAATCTTCATGTACAATTTGAGCCTAGGACCCAGTGGCGCTCAATTCAGATTTGAAGACTACCATAGGTACTGTCGGCCAATACAATGAGGGGATTGTTTGCCACACACAGTTGCTCCAGATTATACTGCAGTTTTGATAAATTCCCCCAATGTGTAGTATACTGAAGACATTTAATTGATACACAGTTGTCTGTCAGTGGGCACCTACAGGGTTGTTGGAAACAGATTTCTTAAACAGGAGTCCTTTTAAAATCTTAAGCTGAACTGACGATTCCAGGAACATGCCTCTTCACCAAACAAAACCAAATAAAATTCCCAGCTCAACTTACCGACCAGTCTGCAGCCAACCACATTATCCTGTTTAACAGTATGCATTATAAACAGGGGTTTCATGTCATACTTTTGCAAATACATGTGTTGGCTGCAGAGCCACTTTCACAGCACCCCAGTATTGGCTGCAGTCCTAACTCTAAATTTTTGAGAGCCTCTACAGTGGAAGCACATGCATTATAATGGCTAGGCAAATGGCAAGAGAGCCTGGAGGGAGCCAACTCCTCCTTAACCACTTGCCGACTGCCTAACGCCGATCTACGTCGGCAGTCAGCCCCTCACAGGCAAAGTGACGTAGGGCTACGTCACTAGCTTGTGAGGGTCTAGGGAGCGAGCGCGCACCCCCGGAGGCGCGCTCCCGCGTGGTCACGGACCCCCCCCGCGCGTGTGACCAGCGGACCCGATGTCCGCCGGTCACTCGGCGATCGGCGGGGGAGAGGGAGAATGTCAGGCAGCTTGTGTAAACAAGCTGCCTGTCATTCTCCTCGCTGTAAAGACACTGATAAAACGGATCTAGTATGTAGATCCGTTGATCAGTGTCCTTACAGCTCAAGCCACAGCCAATCACAGTAGAAGGCACGCCCCTAGGGATACACACAGCCCCTCCCTTCCAAATAAAGTTAACCCCTTCACAACCAGTGTATTTTTACAGTAACAGTGCATATGTATAGCACTGATTACTGTAGAAATGTCACTGGTAACCCCAAAAGTGTCACAAATGTCAGTCAAGGGTCCGATCTGTCCGCCCCAATGTCGCAGTACCGCAAAAAAAAATCGCAGATCGCCACCATTACGCGTTAAAAAAAAAAACAAAAAAATGAAAAAAATCTTTCCCTTTGTTAGTAAACGCGATAACTTTTGCGCAAACCAATCAAAATACGCTTTTTGCGATTTTTTTTTTTTTTTTTTTTTTTTTTTTTTTTTACCAAACATATGTAGCATAAAACAAATTGGCCGAAAATTTAAAAAAATTTTGATTTTTACTTTTTTTTTTGGGGGGAATTTCATATAAAAAAATGTGAAAAATATTGTTATTTTTGCAAAATTGACGCTCTTTTTTTTTTGTTTATAGCGCGTGATCAAAAAATCGCACAGGTGATCAAATACCACCAAAAGAAAGCTCTGTTTGTGGGGAAAAAAAGGACGTCAAATTCGTTTAGGTACAGCGTCGCACGACCGCGCAATTGTCCGTTAAAGTCACGCAGTGCCGAATCGCAAAATACCCCCTGGTCAGGAAGGGGGTAAAATCTTCCGGGGCTTAAGTGGTTAAAGGCACAGGGGCGCACTGGACACATAGCACAATGACAGCGAAGGTGTCCAGTACATCCCCCTCATCAGTATTTCAACAATGCATACAAATAGCCACTGCCCCCATCTATAACTATTATAACTGTCCTTTGTAGGAAGGAGCACATGGAAGGGTGCTCCTTGCTGCAAAGGCCGTCTATTTGTACATGTCTCCACCACCCTTCAAAGACAAACCAAACTGCTTACCAGTGCCTTTTTGCCAAGGAAGTCTAAGGTCCCATTTACATTTAAGCGTAGCGAAACCTGCATTTCCACATGCATTTTTGTGCATTGGGCAGCCCTATGCATGACAGACATGCCAAAGATGCTCCAGAATCCATTTGGGTGTGGAGCATCGCACAGTTTTTCAACCTGTGTTTTGCCATGTTTGTAGCACGACAATGCACATCAAAACATGGGCCTGCTAACCGCACATGGGGTACCATAATTGATTGATTAATGGTTCTCCAAGTGCGACGTGTTTGTAGCGCAATATGTTTCCAGTAGTAAATGTGGCCAAACGGAGCAGAGGGACACAACTCAGCTTTCCACCCATTTCTGAGCTCCCCAGCACCGTGGTTTAGGATTCAATGAAACATGCTCTCGTCAAAGCAAAGAAAGGAAAAAGTGTTCTGGATTGTGCAGTTCACTCTGTGTTCACTCTGAATAAAAAATAGTCAGCAGCTGCAAATCCTGTAACTGCTGACTTTTAATAGACACTTACCTGTCCTGGGATCCAGGGCCATCCTCACCTGGGCTAGTTCTTCACTAGCCTTTGGGTTCCCGGTCCCAGCATCCTAACTGTGGGCAGCTAGCTATGCAGCTTTCGGCTTCACAGCTGCACATGTGGGAGTCACGCCGCGCTTTGGTCCCGCAGTTTTCTGACCTGTCACTTGTCCCAGAAGACTGTGGGAGAGGAAGTGGGAACAGGTAACTGTCACAATGAAGTACCCGCTCTTGAATTTTTATATGCCGCCCTCTTTTGAACTAGAGTGCTCCTGTAATAGGTGGAAACATGAGGCATGTGGGTGCTAAAAAAAGAAAAAAATGAATTTCTTCTTTCTTTCCTTTTTGACCGTGTTCACATTTACTGCAGTGACCTGCCTTTTACTGCACTGGAAAAATGCAGGTTACCATAAGGACACCTAGAAAATGCGACCTGAATGTGTTTCTCAAACTTAATTTTGAAAATTAGGTAACTTTAAGATTAGCCCACTAGGGATGTAACGATATCAAAATCTCACGGTATGATACAATTTCGATATTGACCTCACGGTACGATATTTATTGCGATATTGTGGAAAAGCTCACGGTATTGTTAAATAGCTCATGATCGTGTTTGTGATGATAATGGCGAAAAAATACCGACATTGAGCCTCGGTTCACATTTATGCAATGCGGGAAGGCTGCGAATCCGCAGCCTGTTCCCGCATCGCACACGCACCCCCGGCAGTTCACACTGCCATATGCGATACGCTGGGGGTGTCAATGTAATCTTAATGACACCCCCAGTTTGATCGCATATCGCAGTGCGATCTTGCAGTTCGCACAGGATCGGATCGCACAAAAAGGGTCCTGTGCGCGTTTGCTGCGGTGCGAATTTAGCCATACAAAGTGTATGGCTAAACTCGCACCGCACAGCCGATCGCATGTAATGAAGCAGCAGTGCGCTCCGACATTACTTGCGAACCCCGCACAAGTGTGAACCGGGGCTTATTCTGCTTTTGCCAGTCAACAGGCAATTTATTGTTGTATTTATGGATCCATGACAACATAAAACACTGATCACATAGTGTTTTTAAAGTGCAAGTTGTAGTCAGGAACATCAATATTCTGTATAGTAATATTTGGTTGCATAACTGATTCTTCTGTGCAATGTTCAAGTTAAGAAGCAGCTAGAACAATTGTAAACAAACAATAGGCAATTCCCTTTAAAGCGGTTGTAAACCCTATAAAAAAAAAAAAAAAAAAAAAACCTGCAAGACAAAGGCATAATGAGCTAGTATGCATCGCATACTAGCCCATTACGTTTAACTTACCTTAAAACGAAGCCCCGACACGGACCCCCGGACATCGATGCGGGCGCTGCCATGATCCCTCGTCGTCTCTTCCGGGTTCGGCGGCTCTGGCGCGCTGATTGGCCGGAAGAGACGGCTAAAGCGCGCTGATTGGCCGGAGCCGCGATGACGTCACTCCCGCGCATGCGCGCGGGAGTGATTTTTCCGGCAAGCTCCCGGCAAGTTAATTGAAGGTCCCCCCGGACCTTCGGAGCGCATGAGCTGCTCGCGCGAGCGGCTGCATGCACTGTAAATATCTCCTAAACCGTGCCGGTTTAGGAGATATTATTTGTACCTACAGGTAAACCTTATTATAGGCTTACCTGTAGGTAAAAGTGTCAAAAAGCGGGATACAACCGCTTTAAGTGCAAACAAAGATCAAGTTAAGTCAGGTTTAAATGTGCAAGGCAAATAAAGGCAGCCTTTTAAAACTGGTATTTAGGAACATAACTTAAACTTAAATAAAATAGTCAGTCAAAAAGCCTTTAAAAAAAACACTGACCTATCATTTAGCTTATGTTCACGTTTTTCATCAGAAAGATCAAAATATCTACATTGCAAGAAAAAAAAAAAAAAAAAAAACAGTAAAAAAAATCCTTAAACTCTGGTCTATGTAGTTAACAATGATTTGTTCCGCGGGACTGTGTTTATTCCTCTTGCTTTTTGACGGACACCTGTCCTTTTAATATTGTAACCCAACCACGACGATATCGGGACACGACCACGATGATATCGAGACACGTTTCCCACCGCAATATCGCAATATCGTCAATATCGTTACATCCCTATAGCCCACATATAGCCTCTCCGGGTTCCTTGACTTCCTATGTAAAAGTGAAGGTATACACAGTAGGGAGCACTGTTCTCAAATTTCTGGATTGAGAATATTTATGATCTACACTGGTGTGTAGAATAAGGACTGAGAATTATTAACCTTTTATATAGCATGTAACTGTTCATGTGGATAATGCTGGTTTATGAATAATATTTCTACCTGCTCATGTTTGTGTTATCTCATCTCATATCTGAATGTTTTTGCTTGTTTGCGTTTTTTCTTCTCCCCTGAAAAGAGGTTTATCCAATCTCTGTATAAAAAAAAAAAAGACATAAATTTGACATGTTTCTGCACATTTTAAAACCGAAAATGTAATGCTGTGAAGGTACTTGCAATTAATGTCAAAATGTCCATTAATTTTTCTGCAGTGTATATGCATGCAGCTCTTTATAATTAGTATTTCGCTGATACACTCCCTATAAACATGCCATTAGCTTGTTTCGGACACAAACAGCAGTTAATGGTGTGAAAACACTTAACGGAGTGACATTTTAGTGACAAATGGTAGCTGATTATCCTTTTTTTTTTTTTTTTCTTTATCCTGTAGCAGTGGCTTTATGCTTTGCAGTAATTTATGAACTATATTTGTTGGCAAGAACTGCGCTTCTCTTTATGGTGTATGAATATAGCTTACTTGACTTTGGTGATTTCTGATGATAACATGTCTTGTTGAATAAAATAGAAAAAGGAAACCAATGCAATGCAAATAACAAGCCAACAGCTTGGTCATGTGCTGGTCTACCTTCAATAAAAGGAATTCTCGTTGGTTGCTACTTGTTAATGAACTTTTATACTGTGTCTTACCTAAGCCAAAAGAACATATTAGTGATGTTCTATAGAAAAGATTCATATGTTTCTTTTGTTTTTCTACAGGGCTGGAATTTGCCTACTCTGCGGCACCTAAATCTATGCAGAGTGCTATTATGGGCCTTTTCTTTTTCTTTTCTGGTATTGGATCGTTTGTGGGCTCTGGCCTGCTAGCCTTAGTGTCGATACCCTCCATTGGATGGATGAGCAGTCATGTAGATCAAGGTAAGCCTTTGTTAAAGGTAACCCTAGAACAATACTAGTAAATTTTAGTTAACCTAGCACACCTCTCAGCCCCGCACTCGGTACGTAGCGCCCCTCTCAACCCCCTCACTCAGTACGTAGCGCCCCTCTCAACCCCACACTCAGTACGTAGCACCCCTCTCAACCCCGCACTCAGTACGTAGCACCCCTCTCAACCCCGCACTCAGTACGTAGCGCCCCTCTCAACCCCGCACTCAGTACGTAGCGCCCCTCTCAACCCCGCACTCAGTACGTAGCGCCCCTCTCAACCCCGCACTCAGTACGTAGCGCCCCTCTCAACCCCGCACTCAGTACGTAGCGCCCCTCTCAACCCCGCACTCAGTACGTAGCGCCCCTCTCAACCCCGCACTCAGTACGTAGCGCCCCTCTCAACCCCGCACTCAGTACGTAGCGCCCCTCTCAACCCCGCACTCAGTACGTAGCGCCCCTCTCAACCCCGCACTCAGTACGTAGCGCCCCTCTCAACCCCGCACTCAGTACGTAACGCCCCTCTCAATCCAGCGCTTGGTACGTAGCGTGCTCCTCAACCACTCACTCGGTACTTTTGCATAAAACATTTAACAGTGTCATTCCATGAGTTAATTTACAAGGGCCTATTTAGGGGCAGGCTAGGGATTGGGTGGGGCAACTTGTGGCGAGTAATTGTTAAGGCCTGGTTAGTAGTTCAGAACTTGACATTTTGAGGTGTGTGTGTAAATATATATAATTTCTCACAAAAGTGAGTACACCCCTCACATTTTTGTAAAATAATTATTTTCTCTTTCGTTCACTGACAGACACAGCTCTATATCTTCTTAGACCCTTGGACTTATGCTGCTCTCTTTTCAGGAGTAGAACTAGGCGGAAACAAATTTGGCTACGCCCCTTAGGCAGACCCAGGGGGTATACCCTCACTTCCTGTTATGAGTTTTTTCTGCCTAGTCAGGAGTAAGGACCTGGCTCCCTGCTAGGATCTGCAATCCTGACATTTTCCTTTTTTTTTTTTTTTTTATTGAATGTTTTTTTCTTCCTTTTTATTTTCTGTTCCTGTGGGAGCTACAATCAGCAGCCGGACTAGGTAATGCTTGGATATCGTAGATCCTTAAGCCCCGTACACACGTACTGATCGTCGGCCGAACGATCGGCCGTCTTTTGTTCAGGGCTGTCCTGTCTGTTGAAAACTGCAAAAGACTGCACACGAATTTTGTCGGCCAACAACAGCCGACTGCAGAAGTGATGTCATGTGATGGTTAACTTTCCTTGTCTTTTTTCTTCTCTGAGCATGCCCAGTCTTGCTAATCTGCTGTCTGTCGGCCGAAATCTGTACTGACTGGCGAACAATCGGCCGTTCTGGTGTTGGCCAACAAAAATTTTAATGCTTGCACGACAGATTCTGTTGCCGAAAATGCGCTGTCGGAAGCATCATACTAACAAGCCTACAATCGGCCGATCGGTCGTCGGCCGAATATTTACGGCCGACAATCGGTACGTGTGTACGGGGCTTTATGGTCTTCCCAGTCTGGCCCTGCAAGCGCAACCCAACTATAAGCTCCATGCTAGGTTGGCCATAACATAGCCCCCCTGGACACGGGGGCTGGCCGGCCAGTGAAACCCCACACGAGGATGCATAGCCCTGGTCACAACAATGGTCACGACCAGAATCGCAACGTACCTCTGGCCACAGCATCCCTCATTCCAAGATGGCGCAGAGGACTGCAAGGAGTGGTGCCCGCTTGGTTCCCAGGTGTGGTGAGTAGTGTCCCCCTCTCTTCTCTGGGGAATTCTGGGGTTGACGCGGGCTCTTCCTCGGGTTGGTAGGTCCCTTCTGTGCCCTTCCTTCCTTCATGATCCCCCCCCCCCCCCACATGGGTGGGGTTCGCCTGTAATGGTCACCCTTACCTACCCCCCCTCTCTCCCCCTTAGTCCCCCCTTGGGGGTACAAGGGCCTTTCTGGGTGAGGGGTGTCCCTGTTTTTTTGATGGGCTGGAGGGTGGTGGGAGCGCGCCAGTGGCGGCTCCTTTCTGATGTGCCTGCAGCAATGGCTGTGCGGGGGGTCCCTGTGGGGGCTTCCCCCCTGGTGGACTTAAAGTACCTCGGGGTCCTGGTTGCCGCGTGGCGCCGCCATTTTGTTGTGGATGGCTCGATCAGCCTCGGCAGCCATGTTTGTGTAGTCAGGCGGCCATGTTTTTGTAGTTTCCCATTATAGTCAATGCTGCGGCCAATTTCTTGAAACCTGGAGCGGTGACTTGCGGCGGGGGCCTCTAGTGACCGTGTCCAGCTATTCCTCTTCCTTTCTGATTGCAGCGTGGCAGGCAGTTTGGTGCTCTGTATCCAGTTCTGAATGTATGGTGGTGAGTCCCTGCGGGTATAAAGCCCCTTCTCTGCTATAGCAGCACCGCTGGTGCGCTGATACTTGTAGTACCGCAGTGGTAGCGGTATGAAGGGGGTTTTTTGCAGCAAAAAAAGCCAAAAAAAATGTTTTCTTTGTACGCAGTGCGACCTCGGATTTAAACATGGAGCATCTGGAACGAGTACCACCTTACCCACTCTCCGCAGCTCCGGGACCCTTTGGGACTCAGTCTGCTCTGGCGGCCCTGCAGTCACTTGTATCAAAGGTTGATATGGCCCTGCAAAAGTGGCATGGCCAGAAGGACCCCTCGCCTTCATGTGCATCCCCCGCCTCCTCAGTCTGAGGTGGATTTGGCTGCTGGGACACCAGTCAACCCACTGGGTCTGCATCCACGCACCCTTAGTGCTCTGAGAGTGAGGATGAATCCTCTTCCACTGCAGCCACGCATAAAAAGGAACCCAAGGTGACTAAGGTGTTTCCCTTTCCTGCCTATTTTGACCAGATTGTCACTAGCCAGTGGCGATCCCCGAAACGCATGGTTTTGGAATACCTAAGCGTTTCGCTAGGAGATATCCCTTTTGAGGAGTCTGTCTTGAAGAAGCTGACGGTTCCACTGACGGTAGACTCTAGGTTTCCAGGTTGAATAAGGCCACGCTTTTTTACAAGTAGAGGATTCCACGTCCTTTATGGACCCTTTGGACAAGAGAGCTGAGGCTCTGGTCCAAAACCTTTTTCATTGTGACAGGTTAAATTTTGAGGCCGGTGTTCACTATAACCTTGGTATCCCAGACTTTAACGGAATGGGCAAAAATCTTACGCCAGGATCTGGAAGGGAGTCACCATCTTCCTGAGCTGGCAGATCAGTTGAGTCAGGGGCTACAGAACATCTGTGACCTATCCTTGGATGTGGCCCCTTTGACTGACAGAGCATCTGTGATGGCGGTGATCCTTCGCCGCATGATATGATTGAAGTACTGGTTCGGCCGACCAGGCTTCTAAAAGGTATTGACTGATCTCCCTTTTGTAGGAGATCGTTTGTTTGGTGCCTCTATGGAGATCATTAAAGGTCTTACGGGAGGTAAGAGCACTTTGCTTTTGCAGGACGCTCCTTGGAAACTTCCTCTCAGAGAGAGGACCAATCTTCCATCCTGCTTTATGGTCGCTGGCTTTAACAGCATGGCTATTGAAAGCCAGGTGCTGATGGACAGAGGGCTGGGGGGGGGTTCTCCCTGTTTCTTTTGTGTCTCGCCTGCTGTAGTTTCTACAACTAGGTGTAGATCAACGTTTGGCTCTAGGCACCATCAAGGGCCATGTTTTTTTAAAGGCCGTTGGCTGCGAATTCCCTGATGCACACTTTGGTGCAGGGGGTTCGCAATTTCTTTCCTCAGGTGAGATCCCTAGTAACTCTGTGGGATCTCAATTTGTTACTTTCGGTACTTCAAAAGCCTACTTTTGAAGTACCGCTCAGCAGTATAGCCGCATAGTCCGAGCGCTCTGCTCCACACCCAGGGAGAAGTGCTCACACAGCTGTTAGCCGACCGACAGTGCAACATAATGACTCCCCGGCAATCGAAAAAACCCGTTCCACACTACGGTATGCGGACGAGTCGGCATGAACAGCGGATCGTCCAAAACCTGTCTGACTTCTTCCCCACGATGCAGAAGAAGCTACACCAAGATAGTGGCGGGAGCGACGCTCGCTCTCACACCTCTAAAGCCTGCCATTCTCCTACATGCTGCTGAGAACAGCAACAAAAGGATTCACAGAACAACCTGACTCCTCATCTGGCTCAAGCATGCCATCCACCAAGAGCCCCATGAAGTCCAGACCCCGCAGGAACACAGCAGAAAGGCAGGACATCATGGAACATAGAGATGGGCAACCCACAAGTGAGTACTCTCAATACACCACCCCACTCAGAACCCATAGCCCAATTTCCAACTACTGGACAACCAATCTCAGATGTCACTTAAAGATATGTTGTTGTCCCTGAGAGCCTAATTGCAAGCGGACATGGTCTCATCCATACAACAATGTGGAGCCGAAGCCCACGAGCTAGGGGACAGAGTACATCAGGTGGAAAATGAAATGTGAGAGATCACCTCTTCTTTCAATACCCTAGTCGATTTGCATACCTCACACCAAGATGAACTATCACGCATCAAATCCAAACTAGCTGATCTTGAGGATTGCTCCCTAAGAAATCTCAAGATGAGGGGCATTCGAGAATCTATTCTACTGCAATAAGTACCACATTATGTCCGCAGTCTATTCAAAGATCTGATCCCGTCCCTGACATCCGCAGACCTGACCATTGACAGGGTGCTCAGGATCCTTAAGCCTCCCTATCTACCTTCTGACATTCAGAGAGATGTTTTACTCAGGGTACATTTTTTTCAGGTCCAAGAACAAATTTTGGAAACATTCTGCAAAGCAGAGAACATCCCACCTCGTGTGACAAAACTGCAACTCTTCCCTGACTTTTCCAAATACACTCTCCAACAGCGCAAGAACCTCACGGCCATAACAAAGGCACTTCGGAACCACAACATTTAGCATAAATTGAAATATCCAGCCAAACTCATTATTACCCACAACGGTTTGACTTATCTCATAACAGCAGTAGAATCCTTCTGAAAGGATGAGGGCATCCTTGCGGCTGATCACATGCCCATCTCTGCCTCTCCAAGCACAGAACCACAATGTATCACTCCGGATTGGCAAGTGATATACCACAAGAAATCCACCATCAAGAAAAAAATGACTACTTATCCTGACGCTCCTATATTACAATACCCCTACGTTACCTTTGATTCCCTGGGTGTATAGAGGGGGTACACAACATCATACCCTAGTTCCCTCGCTACATGAGCAAAAATACACTGCACAGGTCCTGATCGGACCTTCCGTTTTACAATTGTTACTACTTGTTCTTTTTTTTTTTTCCCTTTCCTGGCAACAATACAAGGTTTCCATAAGTTTTTTTTTTTTTTTTTTTTTTTTATGGACAATCCCATCCCATACCTGGTTCTCTTATACCCTGCAATTTTACACAGTAAACAGTTCAACATCTTAAAAAAACACTACTGGACTAGATCCTCTGCTTCGATCCATCACGATATATCCACACGGATCCGCCCATTCTTGCAAACCCACATCTCTGATCTACCTACAAATAAAGCTGACCATATTTCATCCCATACTACAGGAACGTTCTCTCCCAGGACTACGAATCAACTTTTAACTCCTACCTACATCTTTCACAACCGAAATGCCATGGATCTTAAAATGTTTTCTTTAAATGCAAGAGGCCTGGTCAGATTCTGGCCTCTATTCTAGCCCTATACTCCCAACCCTCTGCACAAGTATACACCTCAGGATTCTTATCCAAAACCTTTAAAATCTCAAATGGTACACGGCAAGGATGCCCCCTATCACTGGCAATTTTCAACCTAATGATAGAACCACTCGCCGAGGCCATACGATCTCATCCACACATCAAAGGATTTCAAATTCTCCGCAGACCCCATGTGATTAATTTATTTGCAAATGATGTAATTCTATTACTGACTAATCCCGTTGTCTCCCTCCCCTTTGCTCGCGAGATCCTCAATCATTTCAGCAAACTGCCACACTATAAGGTTAACTTCAACAAATCACTTATCCTCGATTTTAGGAATAAATGAACACACTAAAAACTACCTATCCCACCATTTTCGGTACACATGGCTGACCACAGCATCCCATACCTAGGGGTCACGCTATCAGCCAAAATCTCTGAAATCATAGACCTCAAACCTCTTATCACCGAACTCCGCCAAGACCTTTCCCGCATAGGGAAACATGAACTGTCTTGGATAGGCAATTGAAAGAGATAAAGTGCGAGGACCATTATTGTGGTAACACACCGGGAGTGACCAATGGAGGAAGCCTTCAGCATTACTGAATAGGAGCCGCAGTAGGATTGCTTAAACGGAGACTACCTGGAATTAAAGCCATCGGAGGCCATACCTGTTCTATGACATTCTTACATCTGGTAAGAGTCCCATTAACACTTTTCCACGAGGTGAAAGATCAGGTTGTGGGAAGATTGCTTGCTGTATTACATCTATCCGTGCTATCTTTAAAGTGTACGCTATTTAATAGCTGGTAAGGGTACCATCGCCTCATTCACGTCACGTGGTGCTGTGGGGGATACAAGCTTGCGAACCAATATTGCACCTTTTCCATTTGCACTCTATTAACAAGAAGATTTAATTTGCACATTTGTGGACTTTTTTGGGACTTGATCATTTATATATCATTCACCACTTTGTTCATATTTTCATCTATTTTTTAACTACGTTATTTATTCTCTGCGTATGTTTTACATAGTGCACTTTTGTGTACCATTCACATGTATTTATCATTTTTAATGGTTTAAACACATTTTCTATCCAGTGTATTTCTTTTTGGAATTACATGTTTTTTTTTTTTGTTTTTTTTTTTTAAATCAAGAAAAAGCTTTATTGAGAAAAAAATTCACACCATTACATTCAATAAAAGAAACACTGTCGGATGGCAGCATCAAACCATAAACATTGCATAGTCCACACCATGCCACAGTCCCCCCAAGTTTATCACACATAGGTACAGTTCGATCCACAGAAAAGAGAACATAGTATATGGAAATGCAAGGAACTCCCCCACCCCAGACATTCGAACCAGAAATCAACAGAAGTACCACCCAAGGACTTACAATAACAAACGGTCCAGAACGAGATCATCAGGGGCCATGCCCGGACTGTTCAACCATATTCCCCATACCTTTGAGAATTTCTGAGGTACCCCCCCCCCCCCCCCCCCCGATGCTGGTTAATAACCTTCTCCATACGTAAAGTAGAACCCATCTGTTCCAGCCACATCCTATACGTAGGTGCTTCCTGTGCTATCCATTGTCTCAGTATGATTAAACGGGCCTGAAAGAGCGCCTGAGTGGCGGCCTCTCTCAGAAACCTATCCTCCACTATCGACTCCAGTATCCCAAGAATACAGTGTCTGGGATCCCTAGGGATATCCACCCCCACCAGAGCCCCATTAATGGCAGATATCACCGTGGACCAGTATCTGTGCAACTTTGGACATTTGGAATTACATGTTTGATTTTTTTCTATCACATATATCCAGCACACCCATAACACCATTTCCTGTCTTGGATAGGCAGACTTGCCTCTTTCAAAATGATATCCCTACCAAAAATTCTTTACGTGTTTAGAACACTACCACTCCCCATTAAAGCGGCATATATTACAGAATAAATACAATTATCAAAAATGTTATATGGCAGGGGAAGAAAGCGAGGTGTTCTATCAAACCTCTCACCAAACACAAATCAGTAGGAGCAGTAGGTTGGCCAGATATTGATGACTACTATATAGCCACTCAGCTAACACATATCAAACAGTGGTTCATGGATCCACTGGAAGCACTGTGGGTAGACATAGTCAACGACTGCACAGACCTCTAAACTATATCACCTCCTATTAGCCAATACTTGGAAACAGAACAACGTAACGACACTACCACCCACAACCAAAACATCGATTTCAGCATGGAGAAATCTTCTCCTTCAATCCAAACATAACCCTCACACAAACAATCTCATACCTTCCGAAAACTCTAGCACTACTTAATACAAAAATGGGTCCATAATGGTATACTTTGAAAAAATAAAATAGTCTGGTGCACTAAATTCAAATGATTACTGATAGGTGATAGACCACAAATGTAACAACCTGTGATAGAAATAATGCAATTTTCCAATTGGTGTAACATTGGTGTAACATTGGTGCTGCCCACAAACGATAAAAGATGGGTGTACTAACAACCAATAAATCAATAACACAATGTGCACAAATATTGTGCACACGGAGTGTGAAGAATCGCACAATCCCTCCTACTGCACAGGGAGTCATTACTCTTGGGGGGGGGGGGGTGGTTTTTTGCCCTTATATTTTCACTTGCTGGTAAAGGGTAAATCCTGAAGGTGGTGAGATACACGATATATGAATCAGTCACGTTTTTTGCTTTTGAATACTCGCCATAGAATTTCGTTTCATCACTTGAAGACATTAGTGTTTATCGTTTATCCAGAACCTTACGGTGTTGGACATTTAATTTGGGACACCACTCACTAGACTTTGATCACACCCCTCTTTTGGGGTATCTCATGCTTACATTTTGTTAGCGGGAATCACTTTAGTCAATATTTTGTTATATTGTGATATCCGTGCTAACATTGTGTTGATTTATTGATTGTTAGTACACCCTTTTTTGGGGGGTACTTCAGTCACTAGCTTTTATCGTTTGTGGGCAGCACCACTGTTACACCAATTGTTAAATTGCATTATTTCTATCACAGGTTGTTACATTTGTGGTCTATCACCTATCAGTAATCATTTGAATTTAGTGCACCAGACTATTTTTTTTATTTTTTCGTTCACATTTTCCAAATCCGGTATAATTTAATGGGAACGATACTCACAAATCAGTCACTGCTCTAATCGCAGAATATAATCTACCCTCTAACATTCTATACATATACCCGAAATAGGACTTTTCTACTCTGTTACCCCCCACCCACCCACTATAAATCTAAACACACAGGCTTGGGAATTCTTCACTGCAACACCAGAGGCAAAAAAAAAAAGGCATATCTCGCTCTAATAACCTACTCCAAACAAATATTGGGAAAAAACTCCACCAATGCTGCATTGGGAAATGGACCTTGGTAGAAATTTCACCCCCCAACAATGGTCAAATGCACTCTGATCCACCCATAAGGCATCCCATTGCACCAACCATTGGGACCTAACACAAAAAACTGTGGCAAGATGATATAGAACACCACAACAAATAGCAAATATTTTCCCTCCTACTCTCCTCTTTGCTAGAGGAGCTGCAGGCATCCAGCTAATATTTACCATAGACTATGGACCTGTAAGAGTCTCACAAGTTAAAGGAGGAAGATCTTTCAGATCCTTTCAGAAATTACGGGTATATTGGCACCACCATACCCAGCACTAGCAATTCTACACATCGGCATTGAAAAGTACCCCAACATCTTTAGGGCAATCATAACTCATATGCTGCTAGCAGCCAAACTAGTCATAACCAGGCATTGGAAAGATAACTCCCCAGATCCATCCGAAGTGTTGGCCCAGGTTGACCTTCATTACCAATACAAAAAATTATTGGCCTCCAGGAAAGCTTCTCGACACTCCACTCTTTTTGACAGATTGGAAGGCATGGATAGACAGGTACACTTTCGTGAACTTCCTCTGCTCATTCTTTCATAGAAGGTGGCCTTTTTGGTGGCTATTACTTCTGCGAGTAGGGTGTCTGAGTTGGCTGCGTTGTCCTGTCGGTCACCTTACCTGGTGGTTCACAGTGGTGTTATGACCCTGTCAGGCATTCCTGCCTAAGGTCGTCTCAGGGTTTCATTTAAATGAGGATACTGTGTTACCGTCTGTGTTCCAAGTTGTGTACCTGTCGGCGACTGAGTTGGTTCGTAAATCTGATTCTTTGTGTGTCCTTACGGATGGATCTCTTAAGGAGCCGGCTGCATCTGCTGCAACCATTTCCAGATGGATCAGACAGATGGTGTTGCAGGCCTTTTCTATTCAGGGTCAAGTTCCTCCTTTCCCTGTCAAGGCGCATTCTAAGAGGGCGCTTATTGCCTCCTGGGCCTTTTGTCTTCAGGCGTCAGTGGTTCAGGTGTGTAAAGCGGCTACGTGGTCGTCTGTGCACACATTCACGATGTTTTATAAAGTGGATGTCCTCGCATCTTAGGATGCTGCATTCGGCCTGCCTCTTGAGGGTGTATTGTTTCTTGGTTGTGAGCACCAGTTGTTCCTGGTTGAGCTACTGGTTTACCTGATTGGCTAGGTTTTAGCCCTTGTTGGGAATTATATCGTTTTTTTTCCCCACCCCTCATATTGACACTGCTTTGGGATGTCCCAAGGTTCTAAGAAGATATGGAGCTGTGTCCGTCAGTAAATGAAAGAGAAAACTGGATTTTTTTTTTCTTGCCGTAAAATCCTTTTCTCTGAGGTTCATTGATGGACACAGAACCCACCCCTCTGTTGGGTTGTTATGTATTCTGACACTGCTTGTTACAAACTGAAAGTCCTATAGCAGGAAGTGAGGGTATACCCCCCTGGAGACTGCCTCAGGAGTGTAGCCAAATTTGTTTCTTCCTAGTCCTACTCTTGAAGAGAGAGCAGCATAAGCCCAAGGGTCTAAGAAGATATGGAGCTGTGTCTGTCAGTAAACCTCCAAAAAAAAAGGATTTGATGGGTAGACAAAAACTCAGTTATCTTTTAATGTAAGAACACAGAAGAAATTATACTTTGCTACAATGTAAATTAGTGTGTGTACAGCTTGTATAACAGTGTAAATTTGCTGTCCCCTCAAAATAACTCAACACACAGCCATTCGTTTCGAAACCGCTGGCAACAAAAGTGAGTACACCCCTAAGAGTAAATATCCAAATTGGGCCCAAAGTGTCAATATTTTGTGTGGCCACCATTTCTTTTTCCAGCACAGCCTTAACCCTCTTGGGCATGGAATTCACCAGAGCTTCACAGGTTGCCACTGGAGTCCCCTTTCACTCTCCATGAGGGCATCAGGGAGCTGGTTGTACCGGGATGATGCCTGCAGCCTGAGGCATCAATCTGGTGCCGTTTTTTAGAGCTGAGGGTCGGTTTTCAGGAGAGAACAGCCGATGCGGCTTGGCAGCTGCTATCCCAGCGAGCAGTAGGGGACGTCCCGTCCCCCTCCTGCCGCGGCTTTGCCCGGGTCTCCTGTCCCACCGGGAGACCTGAGCAACCAGCCAGCACGTCCACCAGCTGGTTGAAGTCCTGAACAAAGTCGCATTTGGGTTTTATTGGGTCTCCGATGTAGTAACCCGGAAGCAACATCACTTCCAGTTTTTACTCGGCTGCTAATGGCTAAAAAAAAAAAAATGTCAGTATTCAAAAATGCAGATTTCGGCATTCTGAATACTTTGAAGTAAACTGGAGGGGTCTGGGGTCTCTTAGACCCTCGATCCCTCCATAAAGAGTACTTGTCACTGCCTATTACTGTTACAAGGGTTTACATTCCTTGTGACAGCAATAAAAGGGATCAGATTTATATATTTTTAAACCGTGCTAAAAATAAAAAGTTAAATAAAATAAATAGGAATATTTTTTTTAAAGCCCCCCCCCATCACCGCGAACTTGCGCACAAAAGAAAACGCATACTTAAGTCGCGCCCGCAAATGAAAACGGTGTTCCAACCACACCTGTGAGATAGTGAGATTTTAAACTGTAACATGTTTGGTATCTATTTACTCGCCATGATCTCTTTTTTACCATATACAAAAAAAATTGGCCTAACTTTACTGTTTAGTTTTTTTAAATGCAGTGAAATTTTATTTTTTCCCAAAAATTCCATTCTTCCAGAAGCGCATTTGTGAGGGCAGGCAATGATGTGAATGAGAAGGCCTAGCTCGCAGTCTCTGCTTAAATTCATTCCCAAGGTGTGAGGTTTGGGGTTGAGGTCAGGACTCTGTGCAGGTCAGTCAAATTCCTTCACCCCAAACACGTTCGTCTATATCTTTATGGACCTTGCTTTGTGCACTGATGCACAGTCATGTTGGAACAGGAAGGGGCCATTCCCAAACTGTTCCCACAAAGTTGGGAACATGAAATTGTTCAAAATGTCTTCGGTATGCTGATGCCTTAAAGCTGGATACACATTATACAACGTTTGTTGTTAGATTTCCTTTAGATTTACCTTCAACATTGTAGTGCAAGGGGGCCTGCCTGGTTACATACAAATTTAAAGTATTTAGATTTGACCTCCTATTATGTAGTTTTGGTAAATCTAAAGGAAAAAATCAAGACAATTGTATAGTGTGTATGCCCATTAGAGTTCCCTTCACTGGAACTAAGGGGCCAAGCCCAACCCCTGAAAAACAAACCCACACCATAATCCCCCCCCCCCCCCCACCAAATGATTTAGGCCAGTGCACAAAGCAAGGTCCATAAAGACATGGATGAGAGCATTTTGGGTGGAGGAACACCATCCCATTGAGAACTTGTGGGCTTTAATGGTATCCCAGTCTTAAGCTGGATACACACTATCAACTTTTGTGGTTAGATTTCCTTCAGTTTTACCTTTTCTATGTAGTGCAAGGACCTGCCAGATTGCATACAAATTGAAAGTGTTTAGGTTTGACCTCCATATTATATGGTTTTGGTAAGTCTCTAAAGGAAAAAGTCTTCAGAAAATCTTATAGTGTGTATGGCCCTTTAGTCTGTAGGTTTCAATATTGAGTTGGCCCACCCTTTGCAGCTATACCAGCTTCAACTCTTCTGGGAAGGCTGTCCACAGGGTTTAGGAGTGTGTCTATGGGAATGTTTGACCATTCTTCCAGAAGCACATTTGTCAAGGCAGGCACTGATGTGCACAAGAAGGCCTGGCTCATGCAGTCTCCGCTCTAATTCATCCCAAAGGTGTTCTCTCTGGTTGAGGTCAGGACACTATGCAGGCCAGTCAAGTTACTCCACCTCAGGGCACTGTTGATCACTCTAGGTAGTTCTTGAGCGTCCTGTCTGAGTATAACTCCCTCCCTGTATCGGAGGTACACGCAGACAGTTGCAGGACTGTGGCATTACATCCACAATCTACTGACCGTGGGTGAAAAAGCTTTATAGGGTCCTAAGAAAATTTAAAATCTATGCATAATTTTTTTTTTTTTTTTTTCCCTGCAAAAAAAAATAAAAAATTGTGCTATTATAATTATTATTATTAATAATATTTTTTTATTTTTTGGGGATGGGGGGGAAGTGATCCTTTTTAGGTTTAGTTATAATCAAACCTTAAAACATGCAGTTGGCCAGAGGAAATTAGGACGTGTAAACATCTGGTTTCATGTTAAATCAATAAACCTGATCTTTAAGTTCCATTTTATACTAAATGGGTTTGTATAAATGTTGCTAACTTTTTCTATTCTTTTAATTCCAGGTAACATCAATGACTGTCATCTGAACTATTATTTCTTCCTGCTGGCTGCTGTGCAGGCAGTGACACTCCTACTCTTTCTCATCATTTCTGTGAAATATGAGCGCCAACAGAGCAAAGCAAATGGAAAGCTGTGAGCTTGTTTGTGAGAAGCTAAACCATATGGAGCACGTGTTAGTGGGCAGCTTTACCTTAAAAAGTGCCTGCAGTTTTCTTCCTAGTATGTGTGATGTCCATGTTTAGTGTACATAGTTCCAAGTGCCCTTTTTGAAAGTGGAGACTATTTTCAAGGTCACTTACTTTGCACTACTTGGATACTGCAGGACTGTTCCAAGCCTCCAGAAAGCACTGAAAATGTTTGCAGCCCTGCAAGTATCTACAAAGCTGTCTTTTGGAATGATCTGTGTTGACATTACAATATCTTGTGTGTTTATTGTATCCTATTCTACTACTGGGCCGTTGGATTACTGAATTAGAATTGGTGAAGTCTGAGATGAGATTAATGCATAACTGGTGAAGTCTGAAATAATGCAGTGGTTGGGAATTTGCACAGCTGGTTTGTAGCCATGTTCATGGTTTTTGACACTTTGTTTTGTTAATAATAAAATCCTTGTCTTTTTTTAATCTTTTATCCTAATCCAAATCCTTGGATGTAGAAGCTCTTCTCTACACCATCCTTACTCTGCTACCTCTGACCCATGATATAGTGGTATGTCAATTTTAGAAGTGCTTTGGATGAACCAAGATCATATAATTCATCCATGGCAATATCCCACTCCCATATCCATATCATATTATTCATCCATGGCAATATCCCACTCCCATATCCATATCATATTATTCATCCATGGCAATATCGCACTCCCATATCATATTATTCATCCATGGCAATATCGCACTCCCATATCATATTATTCATCCATGGCAATATCGCACTCCCATATCCATATCCTATTATTCATCCATGGCAATATCCCACTCCCATATCCATATCCTATTATTCATCCATGGCAATATCGCACTCCCATATCATATTATTCATCCATGGCAATATCGCACTCCCATATCCATATCCTATTATTCATCCATGGCAATATCGCACTCCCATATCCATATCATATTATTCATCCATGGCAATATCGCACTCCCATATCCATATCATATTATTCATCCATGGCAATATCGCACTCCCATATCATATTATTCATCCATGGCAATATCGCACTCCCATACCATATTATTCATCCATGGCAATATCGCACTCCCATATCCTATTATTCATCCATGGCAATATCGCACTCCCATATCATATTATTCATCCATGGCAATATCGCACTCCCATACCATATTATTCATCCATGGCAATATCACACTCCCACAATTATGTTGGAAGGCACAGCTTTGGACCTCCAATAATTGCAATTCATCACTCTTCATAACATTCTGGAGTATATGCAAATTTCCATCATAAAAACTGAGGCAGCTGACTGAAAATTAATATTTGTGTCATTCTCAAAACTTTTGGCCACGGCTGTACTATTAATCTGAAATCTAAACCACAGCCCATTTCAGGTTGCCTTTTGAATAGAAGTATTCTCAGATTAGCATAAATGACTTTGTGCTTCTTGCAGCTGTCTAGTAACATTAGTTTTGTCTGTCACCTATATAGTCGCACTCAGCGCCAATATATCTTCTATTATTGTTGCTAGCAGAGCGCAGTTTCACTGTGCTATTTGGAAAAACATATACCTTTTTTAAAGGTCCATTTCTATCCTTTTAGGATTAAATATCTAAATATTTGCAGCAGTTAATCTATAAGTTGAGTTTGAGAAAAAATGTCCCATTCATTGTGTTTTGTTCCATTCACATAGTATGCAACCCACCCATGTACATATCAGTTCAAAGTTTTGGGGAAAACTGTTCTCTATTAAAACCTTATATTCAGCATAGGGAGATAATCTTTCCATTTGATGTTTAACCATTCTTCACCCTAATCTTCTACCTTTTTTATGATGTAGTTTTTTTCTGTACTGCATAAACGTTGCAAAATGAATTTATTCATGGGGATTTGGGGATAATGGTTGTACCTAAACTCTTGTAAGTCCGCATTCTCTACATGTGGGTTCCGTCTACAATTGCTGTATGACTTGTATTCTTATAATGGCTGTACTTTGCAAGGTGTTCTATATACTGACTTGAAGCAGTTACTCCATCTTTATTTAGCAGACTTTTTTGTGGTTAAATGCTGATCTTGTCTCAATCATGTATTGGTTTATTTTGATCATCCTTAATAACCTGGTTTATGCTTATCGTAGATTATTCATGGTACTGTTTAGTATTCTGGCAATGTAAATATATGTCTAGTGTTGCTCGTGCATAACCTGGTTATTCAAAAAGGAAAAAAGAACCATGTACAAAGTACAAATTCAGATTTCTATTGATCAGTTTTGGTGATCTGATATCGAAACGGTTGTCATCAATTCGATATAGTTTGAACATTCTCTTTGTGCTTGCGTTGAATTTGTGAATTAACCAGTTGGTGTGCACTAATGCTGCTATGATGACACTTGCGCTTTGTACGTTTAGCTATACCAAGTTGGGTTTCATGGAACCCTGCAGAGAAATTGCAAGGCAATTCACACAGCATCCAAAGTGAGAGCTGAATGGTACAGTGCACCCCAACCAATGGAACATGGGTATGTGCACCACCAATGCTCCCCTAAAATACACTTCTCGTTTTATCCACCTGTTACTTCATGGGGTTGGTGTCTGGTTCAGCATCACTCTACTCCTCAGGAGCGAGTCCTTGGACTAAGCATGAACAACAATTAACGTTTTGTCATATTATTTATTCTTTGGTCACGGTTCATTTCTCTATTACAGAGTGATGTTCCTCCATACTGCAAGTAGCTTATTAATGTAAAAATGAATAGTTCTCGTAATGTTTCAGTTTCTTTGTAGCAATGGTATGCAATTTTTTTTTATTCACTAAATGTATTTTAAAATTAACCATAATCAGGAAATGAAATGTGACCCGCGCTAGACAAATTATAGTAGGCACACATAATTTTGAAAGGGCTTTTCTTGGCTTTTAATGAGGCTGGCCAGAAATGAGCTACCATCCTCCCCAGATTGCCACCTTGTAATTGGGTTTTGTTGGTGCTTTTTAAACTAAATTTGTGCCAGGAAAAAGCTGGTGATTCTTCAAAAAAAAAAAAAAACTATGGCTAAATGTCTGCTTTTTTCACCTAATTAATAAATACAGTTGAATGCACCAAACAAATTGGGATGTATTGTCTCAGTGATGGTCTGAGAACGGTGCATTTCTGCTGCACACTGATGGTAGAAACGTCTAAAAGGCAGACTATCACGAAAAAACAGAAATTCTATATTGTGGATCAATATATTTCTACAATTGGCATAGGAAAAAGGTGTCCGAACCAGGGCTAAGATCCTTTTTTGTATTCTTGAAATATGAATCTGTAATGTTTTTTTTTTTTTTTCTTCCTAATGCATATTAAAATGTAAAATATTGCTGGCTCCATCATGTGATCTTTTTGCAGTTATGAATATGAACTTGTTGAACACTTATTAACAATAAACAGTAATCATTTGTAAGTTTGATTCAATTAATGCTGAATGTCAGGGTTTTAACGTAATAGATTTGCTTAAGTCTCTTTTGCACAAAATATAAACTGAGAAATGTTTTTTTTTATTGCTTGGATATTTATATAGAAATATATATACTGGTATTTTGTTTTACATTGTTTCTTGCCTTTTTTGAGTAGTGACCTTCTTTTTTTTAATGTATTGTCAAAAAATAAAATTATTTTCATTTGTAAGCATTTTGTCTTATTACAATATTTTTAAAAGAACATGTGAGGGAACAAGATTTGAAGTGTGTGTGTGTGTGTGTGTGTTTATATTTTTTCCGGTAGCAGGGATGGTACTTACAATGACTTTGCGTGCTGGTGGCTGCCTCTTCATTGAAACCTTTCCTTCATATGCCCTCTATTCCTAGAGCTCCTTTCATTACAGGAAACAATATTTTACAATTTTTATGAATGGAGAAGTTGGGCAGACATAGGTGGCACTTTTGAGGCGTGCCTGTGACCCGTCCATTCGCTTGTAATAACCTCGCAGCACCAAAATATCACAGCAGCGGGGGTTTCTCAGGTGGGGGGGGGGGGGGCAGAGGCATGAAGATTTAAATGGAACATAGCAGGCACCAGCGCAAGGTACACTTCTCATTCATTGTAAATACCTGGCAAATTAAAAACAAAAAAAAAAGGGCCTTAATTAAAACAAGTTTTACATTTTATTTTTTCCCCCTTAACTCATTTTAGACTCTTTTTCTATGAGCTTTTAGGGAGGGGGATTTGAGGATTTTGGAAGTAGCAAGTTTTCTCATAATATGTCAAAATGCTAGAAGGTCTATTTGTAGGCATTTTCACACAATGATCGCCCGGATTCCCACATTTTTTCCAGCTAAATCAAAATAGAAAAAACATGTATGAATCCTTGGTAAAAGTTATGTAAAAAGTATAAAAATGGACTCCTTGGTGCTCTTCACATGCAAAGACTAAGAACTTTAGGACTATCACAACAAGAACAGCTTTAGGCCTCATGTACACTGCTGCGCCTAAACTCAGGTTAAGGAGCTTTTTGGCATTTTTTTTTGCCAAAGCCCCTGAATGCAGCTCAATAAAACTTTGTTTCCATGTACAAATAGGCTTTTACCAGCATTTAGGAGTAGCAGGGTTTAAAAGCAGTCAAAGCTCCTCTCCTGAACGCAAAAGAATTGCGTTCAGAAGGTGGAACTTTTGGGCTTAAAAAAACTGAGCATGCCTAAACGCTAGGCGTGTTTAACACTTTAGAGTTTTTTTAGTTAAATGGCCAGAATTTGAATTAAAATGCTGGCCAATTAAATAACCTTCCAAACACCAAATGCTGTTAAACTCTGCTAACCTGGTTTGAAAAAAATGCACCTTCGGTGAGCTTTTTAACGTGGATTTTCTCTTGTCAGGTGACAGAGCATTTACAATAAACCAGTGTGCATGAAGCCTTCTATGTCTTATTCAGAACATCTTGGTTTTATTGTGATCATCCCAATTATTTTTTTTTTTTTTTTAAATGGATGCTGATGGTTGGGTGAGGTTTGTATGCAGCTGTTTTAAAAAGTCTGAGGTTTAGAGAGACACGGGCTCTCATCCCAGTTCTAGCTGCTCTGCTAGCTACAGAAAATAAAATTTTCAAAAGACCTCTAAACTTCTCATTTTTTGTTATAACACCTCCGTCTCCTCTGTCTCCTCTTCTGAATGAGGCTATGTAGATAACTGAGAATGACTGATAACGCACAGGCAGAGAATGTAGAAAATTGTAAACTGGCAGGATTTAGGGCTTGTTTACATTTATGTTAGGGAGTGGTAAAAACTCCTTGATTGAGTAGCATTTTACCACACCTGTCATGATGCTTTGCTTCACTGCTGCAGCAGGAATTTTACTGTCTGCTGAGCACGACCCATTCACGTCCCCTGGCACGGGATGCATTGCAAATATGCCCAGCGCTCATGGCTTTCTGGTGGGAGGGTAAAGCAGGCCGTGAGAAAGCAATTACTCCGCTGAGAGCAAAGTAGGTGTAAATGAGACCTAAAAGGTTAAAAAAAAAAAAAATAATGGTTTATATAAAACACCAAATAATGGACCATACACACTATACTATTGTCTTTAGATTTTTTTTCCTTTTTAGATTTACCAAAACCATATAATATGAGGTCAAACCTAAACACTTTCAATTTGTATGCAATCTGGCAGGGCCTTGCACTACATAGTTGAAGGTAAATCTAAAGGAAATCTAACAACAAAAGTTGTATAGTGTGTATCCAGCTTAAGAGACAGACCACATAACGTGGTGTGGATCTGTCATCCCACATATCCCAAATGAAACAAAGAAAGCCTCTTCAGGTGAGTGAGTCTCTAGTTAATCCCAGCATACACTAGTTGGATGTTGTGCATCATAAAGCAAATGATTCTGGATGGCTGCACTTCCAATAAGCCTTTTTATTGAAACTTTATATGACAGATGGAGCAAGGGACAAGGAGGTAGATCGGTTCTGCGCAATTGTTAGTGCTTAGTTATTACCACGATGGTAATGACTAAGCGCTAACGGTTGAGCGAAACGTGTCTACCTCCTTATTCCTTGCTCTATCTGTTAAGCACCTGTTATTTGAAGCTTCAATAAAAGGGATTAGTGGAAGTGCAGCCATGTGGAATCACTTGCTTTAGGATTCCCACATATCCCCCTTAACGTTGATTTCCAGACAAAGGACCTACAACTCAATCAACTTCTATACATTTGACACCTGTTCCAGGCCTAATCCAGCAGCAACTCTTCAGGTTCTGGATGATGATAGCACTAATGTGCCACCCTGCCATGGTAAGCGCATATACACTCACCAGCCACTTTATTAGGTACACCTTGCTAGTACTGGGTTGGACCCCCTTTTGCCTTCAGAACTGCCTTAATTCTTCATGGCATAGATTCAACAAGGTGTTGGAAACATTCCTCAGAGATTTTTGTCCATATCGACATGATGGCATCACGCAGTTACTGAAGATTTATTGGCTGCACATCCATGATGCAAATCTCCCGTTTCACCACATCCCAAAGGTGCTCTATTGGATTGAGGTCTGGTGACTGTGGAGGCCATTGGAGTACAGTGAACTCCTTGTTCAATTCAAGAAACCAGTTTAAGCTGATTTGAGCTTTGTGACATGGTGCACTATCCTGCTGGAAGTAGCCATCAGAAGATGGGTACACAGTAGGCATTAAGGGATGGACATGGTCAGCAACAATACTCAGGCAGGCTCTGGCGTTTAAACGATGCTCAATTGGTACAAAGTGTGCCATGAAAATATCCCCTACACCACCTCTTGCCTGAACCATTGACACAAGGCAGGATGCTTTCATATTGTTTACGTCAAATTCTGACCCTACCATCTGAATGTCGCAGCTGAAATCGAGGCTCATCAGACCAGGCACCATTTTCCCAATCTTCTGTTTTCCAATGTTGGTAAGCTTTTTGTGAGTTGTAGCCTCAGTTTCCTGTTCTTGGCTGATAAGAATGGCACCTGGTGGGGTTTTTACCTGCTGTCGCTCATCTGCTTCAAAGTTTGATGTGTTGTGTGTTTTTCCTCATACCCTGGTAGTAACGAGTGGTTATTTGTTTACTGCTGCGTTTCTATCATCTCAAATCAGTCTGCCCATTCTCCTCTGACATCAAGTCCTTTTTGACCACACAAGTTCTGCTCATTGAATATTTTTTTTTCGGACCATTTATGTAATCCCTAGAGATGGTTATGCGTGAAAATCCCAGTAGATCAGCAGTTTTTTTTTTTTAAATACTCAGACCAGCCTGTCTGTCACAAACAACCATTCTGATGCTCGGTTTGAACTTCAGCAACTTGTCTTCACCATGTTTAGAAGCTGAAATACATTGAGTTGCTGCCATGTGATTGGCTGATTAGCCATTTGTTTCCAAGCAATTGAACAGGTGTACCTAATAAAGTGGCCGGTGGGTTTATATATCTGAAGTCAAGTCCCAGGCTAAAGCAGTTAGGTTAGTAAGTAGTACAGCTGATTTAATTGCAGGTTCTGTGTGATCAGTGGGGCAATTTTAAATTTATGTGACTGATTATAATGTTGAAACTATTAGCACTTTTAATCTTTACAGGCAACAGATGCCTATAAACTCCAGATTCCAGCCTTTAAAACCCTGTAATGCACAGGTTGTTATACGCAAGCATCCTAGTCAATGTTGCATGGGTTAAAATATTAAACATTACTGTAAACATACAGATAAAATTGGCATCTTTATGCTTAAATAGAAATGTGCAGTGCTCATAAATAATTAACATATGGTAATCAGTGAAAATTCATAACGTGAAAAATACATATACAAGCAAATATATAATAAAAAAAAAGAGTGAATAAGGGCAAAAAGTCCTTTTGAATGAAGTGAAAAATCTTCAAACGTGTATTCCAGAAGTGAATAACTGAAAATTTGCTGTGACCCCATCCACCACATATATATATATATATATATATATATATATATATATATATACACACACACACACACACATAAATAAGGAGGCTTACCGGAGTGAGTGGACTCAGTTTGGCGTATACCTAGTGAGTCAACTCATGCATTGGGTGTATATATACCCAATAGGCTAGTCACCTTTGTATTTTCTTTGGAAAAAAATCACATAAACCATCAGTAATCCAAATGAATGTAGACCTCAAGATGAATACTCTCCCATGACAGATGAATCATCAAAGAAAGGAAGCAAAAGGCTCCATATAGTGTAAAACCATAAGCAAAGGGTAGTTATTAAAAGGTCAGAACACTTACAGTGAGGTAGAAAAAAGGCGCTTAAATCAGGATCTGTAAATCGCATCAACAAGTGGTAGCATGGACAGAAGTCAACCCATCCTTTCTTTGATTATTCATCCATTATGGGAGAGTGTTCATCTTGACCTCTACATTCTCTGCATTCATCTGGATTACTGATGATTTATGCGATTTTTCCAAAGAAAATACAAAGGCGACTGGTGTCCTTCCTGGCCTATTGCTTGTATATACACCAATGCAGGAGTTGATTGACGCCAAACTGAGTTCACTCATTCCGGTAAGCCTCCATATATATATATATATATATATATATATATAAGAAAAAGTATGTGAACCCTTTGGAATGATATGGATTTCTGCACAAATTGCCATGTTTTTATTGAACACCATGTAAACATTCACAGTGCAGGTGGAAAAAGTATGTGAACCCCTAGACTGACATCTCCAAGAGCTAATTGGAGTGAGATGTCAGCCAATTGGAGTCCAATCAATGAGATGAGATTGGAGGTGTTGGTTACAGCTGCCCTGCCCTATAAAAAAAACACACCAGTTCTGGGTTTGCTTTTCACAAGAAGCATTGCCTGATGTGAATGATGCCTTGCACAAAAGAGCTCTCAGAAGTCCTACGATTGATGCCCCGTACACAAGTGCAGATTATCTGAAGACTTTTGTCTTCAGATTTACCTTTTCTATGTAGTGCAAGGGCCTGCCGGATTGCATACAAATTGAAAGTGTTTAGGTTTGACCTCATATTATATGGTTTTGGTAAGTCTGCAGACAAAAGTCTTCAGATAATCTGCACGTGTGTACGGGGCATAAGAGTTGTTGACTTGCATAAAGCTGGAAAGGGTTATAAAAGTATCTCCAAAAGCCTTGCTGTTCATCAGTCCATGGTAAGACAAATTGTCTATAAATGGAGAAAGTTTAGCACTGCTGCTACTCTCCCTAGGAGTGGCCGTCCTGTAAAGTTGACTGTAAGAGCACAGCGCAGACTGCTCAATGAGGTGAAGAAGAATCCTACAGTGTCAGCTAAAGACTTACAAAAGTCACTGGCAAATGCTAACATCCCTGTTAGCGAATCTACAATACGTAAAACACTAAACAAGAATGGATTTCATGGGAGGATACCACAGAGGAAGCCACTGCTGTCCAAACAAAACATTGCTGCACGTTTACAGTTTGCACAAGAGCACCTGGATGTTCCACAGCAGTACTGGCAAAATATTCTCAACAGGTGAAACCAAAGTTGAGTTGTTTGGAAGAAACACACAACACTATGTGTGGAGAAAAAGAGGCACAGCACACCAACATCAAAACCTCATCCCAACCGTGAAGTATGGTGGTGGGGCATCATGGTTTGGGGCTGCTTTGCTGCGTCAGGGCCTGGACCGATTGCTATCATTGAAGGAAAAATGAATTCCCAAGTTTATCAAGACATTTTACAGGAGAACTTAAGGCCATCTGTCTACCAGCTGAAGCTCAACAGAAGATGGGTGTTGCAACAGGACAATGACCCAAAGCATAGAAGTAAATCAAAACAGAATGGCTTAAACAGAAGAAAATACACTTCTGAAGTGGCCCAGTCGTAGTCCTGACTTCAACCCGATTGAGATGCTGTGGCATGACCTCAAGAAAGCAATTCACACCAGAGATCCCAAGAATATTGCTGAACTGAAACAGTTCTGAAAAGAGGAGTGGTCAAGGATTACTCCTGACCGTTGTGCACGTCTGATCTGCAACTACAGGAAATGTTTGGTTGAAGTTATTGCTGCCAAAGGAGGTTCAACCAGTTATATCCAAGGGTTCCCATACTTTTTCCACCTGCACTGTGAATGTTTAATAAAAACATGGCAACATTTCATTCTTTGTGTGTTATTAGTTTAAGCAGACTGTGATTGTCTATTGTTGTGACTTAGATGATGATCAGATCACATTTTATGACCAATTTGTGCAGAAATCCATACCATTCCAAAGGGTTCACATACTTTTTCTTGCAGCTGTATATTGTTGGTAGAAGGTGTCACAGCAAATTTTTAGTTATTCGCTTCTGGAATACACGTTTGAAGATTTATCACTTGATTCAAAAGGACTTTTTGCCCTTATTCACTTTTTCTTTTTTTTTTTTATTATTATTGTATATTTGTAAATTTATTTTTCACAATGTTATGAATTATCACTGATTATCATATGTTAATTATCTATGAGCGCTGCACATTTCTATATCTATACATTGTTTATACTGGTTCAAGTGTTGTGCTGGCTGCTGTCCTTTCCCTTTGCACGCAAGCGCAGTAATTTTTTTTGTATCTTTATGCTTCAAGCTAAACTCCAGGATTTTATTGGTCCAGCTTAGACCAATACAAGTATACATATTCCATACCTGTAGGGCTGCTATGAAAGTGGATAATCAATACAGTAATTGGTGCTACTCCAACAATTGCCATGGTCTCCTTGATCCTGTGTTTCGAGACTGTGGCATTACCACCCCACCTCATAAGTTTTGCTGCATAAAAACAGACAAAACCAATAAAAACAGTGTAAATCTACATCTAGTATACCTAAAAATTCTGCCTGCATTGCAAGTATTAACGGATTGGTCCATTGTCAGAACTTACATTAACCTATGCTCTGACAGTGGACTGTGCCTTAAAATCCTCACATGCAATGCAGGGCTATCAACCCTGCATAGGTCTGTAAAGTCAGAGGAACCTTGATCAGCAAAACATAGGGGAAAAGAGGCTACAGGCGCAGAGGATGGGGAAAGTCTGCTTTTCCAAATCCCCTAGACAGGAACAAGCAGTTAACCCTAAAGCACCGTACACACGATAAGAAATTCGGCCGGGAAATTTCATCCGACGACCGATCTGACGATTTTCGGCTTGTTAGTATGGTGCTTTCGACAGCCGACTCCTATTGAACCTGAAACCAGACAATGTTTCTAAATTTCGACATAAGTTATTCCTGCAGGTCACCACAGAGGCCAAACAAACCATAGCGAAAGCTTGGAAGACGTCCCATTTGCCTTTACCAGAACTCAAGCATAGAGTCACCAACGCGATGATCCATGCAAAAATAGAAGCGATCTTAACTGACAAGGTTGAGAAGTTTGATAAACTTTGGCACCCCTGGGTGACCCATTATCTGCCCCCCAACTTTGACGAAGCCTTGTTGCTTCCTTAATCGGCTTCCAAGCTATGCATGAGCTCACACCGCTTATTTCTGGTTTCCCCCCCCGGCGACCTGCCTTTCACCCCTCCCTCTCTCTCTCTCCCACCCCTCTCCCACCCTCCTCTTTCCTTCCCAGCCCTGTTCCCCCCTCCCCCCCCCTCTCTTTTTCATTACTGCTATCAGTTGACCCCTTATCTTTTCCCTTTTTTTTTTTCTCTCTCATTTTCTTTTTTGACAACGTATTTGTCTGGATCAACTACTATTGTTCAACCACTGGTCATGTAGTAACGGAGAGCTATGTTTCCCCCTGTTTACTAATCGTAACCTCATGTTCCAGCTGTCTTGGGTCCCTGCCCGGGACGGCCCTATTTGTCCCATGCTTCCCTCCTCCGGGATCTGATTACCCTCTTGCAGTTGCCTCATCACTCGGTGAGTGCTTGTTGGCCGCGCCTCTCCTCCTGGGCACAGCTTGTTCCCTTTATGGGGTGCCTGGGGGACGGGTTCCTTCTACCTTTCTCCATCCCCAGATCCCCCATTGGTTCATTGCCTTTGTTGTCACCTACTGAGGTTTTCCTGAGGTTACGACTGTTAGTTACTTTATTGTTTGCTCTCTATACTCTATAGGTTATTAGTTGTATCTCTGTAATTCTCCAGTGCAAGTTAAACGTTGTACTACATTTGTTAACTCCAATAAAAACTTTGAAACAGAAAGCAATCCAACACATGACATCACTTCTGAAGTAGAATTCTGTCGTACGGGAAAATTTGTGTGTAGTCTAGAGAACATTCCAACCAACAGACACGCACTCTGGACAAAAGACGGACGACCGGTTGGTGGAAATTCGTTGCGTGTGTACGAGGCTTTAAATTTAGGGTACCACTGCACTGTACTGGAGAATTTTTAGGTTTCCTGGAGTTTATCTTTAAAGTCTTGGGAAATAAGATTGCTAATAATTTGGGACTCTAAGGGAACATACCGGGAACATACCAGTTCTTATGTCTGTGGTTGAACTCTACACACAGAAAGACAATTTAGATTGTTGCCAAGCATAATAATGGATTTATTATTTGTTTTGTCTTTCCCCCAAAAAATCTTTTTCTGAGTTTATTGAGTGACACAGCCTTTGATTTAGAACCAGTGAGTTATAATGTCATCTACAGGAGTAGGATGCTAGGTGCACAAAAACTAAGTTTTATAATCACTTCTAATAGTGTTTTATCCTGAATGGTACTGGGAGGGACATTAATTTACTTCACCTTTACTAGGTCTGCTTCCTTTTCATGGCTTATGACATTTTCTTTTCAGCTGCAAGACCCATTCTACCGGTGAGGAGACAAAGATAAAGCCTTAATCCAGCCAAAAATAAGGATTTGCTTTGGATGGGAAATGGAAGAGTTGGGGCCTCTGTCAAGTAATTATAGTGGTATGTGTCTTTATTGTAACAATTCCCCCCCACTTCCTTTTCTATCAGGACAAAGTAATAAGAAATATCTCCAAAGGGGAAAGAACAAGAAAGAAAAACACTTCTAGTAGGTTGGGTAAGGGTTTGGATACCTGACAATTTTTTCATTGCTGTCCGTTCTTTCCTCTCCCTGAGATGACTGCACTCATTTCTTGTACAGACATCATGGAGAAAGGAGGTGTGGAAAATCCCCCACCCAAAAAAAAATTAATAAATGACCGAAATCAAAAGTCTTTTCGTCTCTATCCAAAACATTTAAAAAATATATTTTTTTGGACTGGAGTCAGGTTTACTTTGCCCAAAAACAGATGATGTATTCAGGATACCACACTGTGGCATGGTTGTCGATGTAAGTTTGGACAGTTCTGAGGGTCAAATGGGGATATCCTGTTTTTGGTAGCTATCCTTACATCCTCCCTCTGCATGTATGCAATGTTTGTGGTTAAAGAATATTTTTTCTGACCTTTTCCTCAGAGCAAATTCTCAATTTGTGATTTATCATGATTCATTTCCTATGTCTTGGCCTGCTTCCATGTGCAAGCCGATATGAAAGTTTTATGAAGATTAATTCTGCACTTCAATTTCAAGCAAAAAGACACATTTTGTTGTGCTAAGCTTTTGCTTAATCTCTTTCCAGTTCCTAAACTGCACACCAGTGATTCAAGAAAATTGGGAACAATCAAATCCCTTCCTGTGTAAGCAGTTAAAGTAATTGCTAGAGCACCTGAACTTAGTGCTCTAGAAGACAACATATGCTTCTTCATTACTGTAGGTTGAACTCTTAACTTTTTTAATAGTTAAACCAATGTATTGAGCAAGATAATGAAGAAAGTAAAGGTGGAACTATCCCAAAAATGACTACATTAAAAAAACAAAAAAGAAAAAACAGAAAAGTGACGACAGAAAAAAGACTGAGTGGTCCATTGAGTATGCCTGCCTTGTTTTTTTCTTACTTTTTTGAGTATTGATCTATGTTTGTCCCAATCATGTTTGGAGCCATTTACTGGCTTACTACCTCTGCTGAAAGTTTATTCCATGCATCAACTACCTTTTCAGTAAAATACTTTCTAAGATTAGTTTTGCACTTTCCTCCAGTTAGTTTGAGATCATGTCCCAGTGTTCTTGATTTGGTTTCATATTGAAAATACAGCCCTCTTGAACCTTATTTACACCCTTGATGTATTTAAAGGTTTTAATCATGTCTCACATTTCCCTTCTTTCCTCCAGACTGTACATATTAAGTTCCTGAAGTCGTTCTTGATATATTTTATGCTGAAAACCCCTTCACCATTTTTGTTACCCATCCCCAGACTTGTTCTATCTTATCAATATCTTTTTGTAAGTGAGGTCTACAGAACTGGACACAGTATTCTAAATGTGGTCTCACTAAAGATCTATATAGGCAAATCAGGACCTCTTATTGCAGGCTTTCTCAACCTTTTCAACACAGAGGGATCCTGGAAATAACTGCTCCTTACACATATGGTCATTGGGAAGAATTTCCCCCTTACAAATATTTAAAAAGATCAAAGGTGTCAGTGGGATCTTATCTAGAAGGCATAAATTGGTTATTTCTCAAAAAAACCCTAGCAACCTTTGGAAGAACCCTAGTTGAGAAACCCTGTCCTATATAGATCTTTAGTAAGACCCCATTTAGAATACTTGGGGTGGGGGAGGGGGTTACTAAGAATGGAGAATGCAAAATCTGGTGCAGCTCTGCATCGAAAACAATCAGCTTCCTTGTTTTATCGTCAAAGCTTAATTGAACAAACTGAAGTTAGTATCTGATTGGCTACCAGACACAGCTGAACCTGATTTTGAGTGCTCCAGTTTTAGTAAATCTCCCCCACTTTGTGCTGTTCTGGAGACCTCACTTACAAAAAGATATTAATCAGATAGAACAAGTTGTAGGGGACACATTTATGGACTGTTATGAGATGGAAATGATGTGGCTTTAAGATGATGTCATGGAGTGGTCTCCAAATCGGGCATCTTGTAGACCTTAGAACTAGTTATATTTATTGGAGGTCCTACAGTGGTATGTGGCTTTAGGGTGTCCAGAAAAACAGTCTTAAGTGGACATACTGTCTAAAGCCTGTTATTATTTCAAAGGAAAACAAAGGAATTCACCATCTCTGACCTTGCTTGGAAAAAACACAATGCCTCGATGCCACATTTGGCATTGGCAGCTTTGGCAATAATCAGAAGTCATGACAATGTATCATTCAGTCTCCTGCTATTATGTTGTCTGAAAATGCTTCTATATTAGGAACTATCTCTATATTTCTAAGGCTTCATGTACACTAGCAGCTCCTAAATTTGAGTTTAGGAGCTTTTGATGTTTTTTTGCCAAAGCACCTAAACTTAACTCAATAAAAGCCTATTTGTCAATGTACACATAGGCTTTTAGGAGAGTTTAGGAGCTGCTGCAGTTAGGTGGGGATAGGAAGGTTTTGACCGCCGGCCGCAGGAAATTGCGGGAAAATTGCACCGTGATTTTGCCACATTTTGTGTTTTCCCGCAGCCATGGTAATGATGGCCAAGTGTACATGAAGCCTGAGCAAAGATGCATAATTGATTTATCTTTAACTTAACCCTTCAAGCAGCATATACTTACCTTTCCTTTTCTCCCACCACTGCTGCTCCATTCAGCTGTAGGAACAAAGGAAAACTCTGTAAAAGCTACAAGTCACTGGAGTCTGGCTATGGATTCCCTATTTGACAGCACTGCTTGATAACATTCTTATCTATACCTGTATGTACTGGGTATCTTCTTCTTTATCTCCTGAGGCTGGACAAAGAAGCAGGAGAGCAAAGGTAAGTATGTGCTGAGGAGGAGTGGGGGATTAAAGCAAATATGATGCTTTGCCTTGAATAGTCAAATCATAGATTTGTGTTAAAGGACAATATGTAGTCAGACCCTCATCCCCTGAGTGTAGCCTGCCTGGTAATATGCTTATCCTCCTCCCCATTTGAACAAGCTGCACTGTGCGGTTAAGCACAGCCTTTCCAAAGAAAACATCCTGTCCAAGTCCTCTTCTTATTCCACCCATCCCTGTGCAATCCTATTGATGAGCCATAACTCCATGTATGGCTGGAGGCTGCCATGGGTATGGTTTACTCACAGGAATGAATCAGATAGTTGTGCATAGTAGAAAGATGATTTTCTTTTTTCTTTTCTTTTTTTTTTTTGTGCCAAGGCTGCATGTTGCACAGAAAAAATGACAGGACTAGCAAGTAAGGTACGTATTTTACCAGACAGGCTGCTTCCAAGCGTTTGGACATTTTATTTAAAGAACAACTGTACCCAGTGCTTTTGCTCTGGGTAGAATTCATGCTCTAATCCTAGTTAATACTTCAAATTTAATGAAAAAAAAAATAAAAAAAAAAAAAATATATATATATATATATATATATATACCGTATTTATCGACGTATAACACGCGCCGGCGTATAACACGCACCTCAGTATTTAGAGAGAAATTTCAGGAAAAAAGCTTAAAATAAACAGCTTTGAACTCAGAACATTTTTTTTTTTTTTTAAATCAAATGACATCTCACCAGTGCCCATGAATGCAGCCTCATCAGTAGTATCAAGCAATGCAGCCTCATCAGCAGTGTCCATACTGTATATGCAGCCTCATCAACAGTGTCCATACTGTATATGCAGCCTCCTCAGCAGTGTCCATACTGTATATGCAGACTCATCAGCAGTGTCCATACTGTATATGCAGCCTCGCAAGCGCAGTGTCAATATATGCAGCCTCACAAGCGCCATTGGAACTATCCAAATCTGTTTTTAAAAAAGGCCGGAAGCAGCGCCGAGAGCAGAAGGGGCGGGCCGGCCGAGGAGAAGGAAGGACGAGCTGTCATAAGAGCAGAAGGGGGCGGGCCGGGCCGAGGAGAAGGGCGAACGAGCGAGCGCAGTCATCCGAAGTCCCGCCTCCTCTGCCAAGACATGTGACGTCTGTCATAGGCGGGACTTCCGATGACTGCGCTCACTCGTTCTCCCTTCTCCTCGGCCCGGCCCGCCCCCCTTCTGCTCTGATGATAGCTCGTCCTTCCTTCTCCTTGGCCCGGCCCGCCCCTTCTGCTCTTGGCGCTGCTTCCCGGCCTTTTTTTTTTTTTTTTTTAATATCGGCGTATAACACGCACTGCTGCTTTTTACTCAATTTTTAGGAGGAAAAAGTGCGTGTTATACGCCTATAAATACGGTATATACACGACAGGTAAAATAAGTATTGAACGTGTCACTATTTTTCTAGGTAAATAAGGTGCTATTGACATGAGATTTTAACCACATGTCGGTAATAACTCATGCAAACCATACCTACAAAGAAACCAAAAGAAATAAGTTCAGAAATTAAGTTATGTGTAAAAAAAAATGGAATGACACAGGCATTCACTTTTTTTCAATTTTGTTATGTTGCAGCCTGATACAGTTGTTTAAATTCATTTTTTTTATCATTAATCTACACTCCTTACCACATAATGACAAAGTGATAACAGAATTTTAGAAATGTCTGTGAATTTATTAAAAAACTGAAAAATCACGTGCTTAAGTGTTTAGAATCTCTAATCAGTACTTTGTTGAAGCACAGACATTACAGTCTCGAGTCCTTTTGGGTATGATGCATCAAGCTTTGCACAAATGGATTTGGGGATTTTATGCCATTCTTCTTTGCAAATCCTCTCAAGCTCAGTCAGGTTGAATGGGGACCCTCGGTGGACAGCCATTTTCAGATCTCTCCAGAGATGTTTAATATGGTTCAAGTCAGGGCTCTGGCTGGACCACTCTAAGACATTCACAGAATTGTCCCTAAACCACTCCTGCATATTCTTGGCTGTGTCCTTAGGAATATTGCAATGTTGGAAGGTGAACCTTTGGCCCAGTCTAGGGTCCTGAGATGAGGATATTGCTGTACTTTGCTATATTCAGCTTTCCCTTAACCCTGAGCAGTGAGCATGATGCTGCCACCACTATGCTTCACTGTTGGGATGGTATTGGGAGGTGATGAGCAATGCCTGGTTCCTTCCAGACATTAAGTCCAAACAATTCAATCTTGATTTGATCAGACCAGAGAATCTTGTTCCTCATAGTCTGAGAGTCCTTCAGGTGCTTTTTTTTTGCAAACTCCAAACATGCTTGCATATGTTTTGCACTGAGGATAGGCTTCCGTCTAGCCATTCTGCTGTAAAGCCCAGACCGGTGGAGGGCTGCAGTGAGGGTTGTCCTTCTTGACCTCGGTCCCATCTCCACACAGGATCTCTGGTCACCTCTCTCTTTACTGAGGCCCTTCTCCCTAGAGTCCTCAGTTTGGCCAGGCGATCAGCTCTTGGAAGAGCCATGGTTGTGCCATTGGAGAATTATGGAGTCCACTGTGCTCTTGGGAGCCTTCAGTCCAGCATAATTTTTTTGTAGCCTACCCCAGATCTGTGGCTTGCAAATATCCTGTCTCTGAGCTCTGCAGGCAGTTCTTTTGACCTCATGGCTTTTGCCCTGATACAGTATGCATTTCAGCTGTGCGGCCTTTTGTAGAGGGGTGTGTGCCTTTCTAAATCATGTCCAGACAGTTCACATAATTTACCACAGGTGGACTCAAATCAAGGTGTACAAACATCTCTGCAATGAGCAAGAGAAATGGAAGGCACCTGAGCTACATTTCAAGTGTTGTTGCAAAGGGTCTAAATACTTATGCCAATGTGATATTTCAGTTTTTTTTTTTTTTAAAATCCAGACATTTCTAAATTTCTGTTTTCACTTTGGCATTATGGGGTACTGAGTGTAGATTAATGAGGAAAAAATGCATTTAAACAACTGTAATATCAGGCTGCAACATAACAAAATTATAGCATAACCCCACTTTTGTTGAAAAAAAAAATATTCCCCTCTGGGTGATTTATGTACATTACAAGGGTTTTAACAAACTTTGTTGCAGATTCCTACCTTTCATTATTCTGAAGAAATCCCTCTATGTTCCTCTGTGCTGATTGGGCCTAATGGGAGTGGTTTCATAATTATCAGTCAGCTGTGGTAGCTGCAGAGCTCTAATGAGTAAATCTGCTGGGTCTGCATCCCTTTTAGACGTGTCCCTATTGGAAGTATCTCACCAAAAATGACATTTTTGTTGCAGGGGATGCCAGAAATCTGACTTTTATCTTAGTGCAGACTTCTGGGAAAATTGGTGAGCCAATCACATAAGCAGGAAATTATGTTTCTGGGGTGTGGTCAGTATACATTCTGTGTACAGAACAGCTCCAGGTAGCCATATTGCATTGCATTTTCAGAACATTACAACAGCTGCAGATTGAAAAGGAAAGGTAATTTTTAATAACATTCAATTACAATATGTTTTGTGTCGCAAGTGTATACGCTATATTGTTTTTTTCTTTATTTGCTATTTTTATTCCCCCACAAAAGTGCAGTTACCCTTTAACCACTTAAGCCCCGGAAGATTTTACCCCCTTCCTGACCAGGGGGTATTTTAAGACTCGGCACTTCGTGACTTTAACTGACAATTGTGCGGTCATGCAATGTGGTACCCAAACAAAATTTACGTCCTTTTTTTCCCACAAACAGAGCTTTCTTTTGGTGGTATTTGATCACCTCTGCGCTTTTTATTTTTTGCGATATTAATAAAAAAAGAGCGAAAATTTTGCAAAAAAATGACATTTTCAACTTTGTCTTTTAAAAAATATCCAATATACTCAATTTATGTATTTTTTTTTTGGCCAAAATATATTTAGCTACATGTCTTTGACAAAAAAATTCAATGAGCGTATTTTTATTGGTTTGCGCAAAAGTTATAGCGTCTACAAACTATGGTGTAAATACTGAAATTTACGCAGCTTTAATTTCTGACTGCCTATCTCATTTCATGAAGTGCTAAAATGGCAGGGCAGTACAAAACCCCCCCAAACTACCACTTTTTGGAAAGTAGACATCCTAAGGAATGTTCTGAGAGGCATGTTGAGCTCATTGAATATTTCATTTTTTTGTTTTTGTTTTTTTACACAAAGTTGTCATTGAAATGATATATTGCTCACACATGCCATGGGTATATGTGTAATTACACCCCAAAATATATTCTGCTGCTTCTCCTGAGTACAGGGATACCACATATGTGGGACTTTTTGGGAGTCTAGCTGTGTACGGGTCCCCAAAAACAAATCACCGCCATCAGAATTTCAAAGGGAGTACATTTTTCATTGCGGTTTAGGAGGCCCTGAAATGTCAAGATACCATAAAACCCCCCCAAATGACCCCATTTTGGAAAGTAGACACCCCAAGCTGTTTGCTGAGAGGCATGGTGAGTCCATGGAATATTTTATATTTTACCACAAGTTTTGGGAAAATTACTATTTTTTTTTTTATTTTTTTATTTTTACACAACGTTGTCACTAAAAGATAAATTTCTCACACATGACATGGGTATATGTGGAATGACACCCCAAAATACATTCTGCCACTTCTCCTGAGTATGGGGATGCCCCATGTGTGAGACTTTTTGGGAGCCTAGCTGTGTACAGGACCGCGAAAACCAATCAACACTCTCAGGTTTTCTAATGGCGTAAATTGTGCATGTCACCTCTGCACTACCTGTCACAGTTTCGGAGGCCCTAAAATTCCAAGACAGCACAAACCCCCCCCCCCCAAATGACCCCATTTTGGAAAGTAGACACCCCAAGCTATTTGCTGAGAGGCATGGTGAGTCCATGGAATATTTTATATTTTGCCACAAGTTCCGGGAAATATATATATATATATATTTTTTTTTTTTTCACAAAGTTGTCAGAAAATGAAATATTCCTCACACATGCCATGGGTATATGTGAAATGACACCCCAAAATACATTCTGCTGCTTCTCCTGAGTACAGGGATACCCCATGTGTGAGACTTTTTTGCAGTCTAGCCGAGTACAGGTCCCCGAAAACCAGTCCCCGCTTTCAGGCTTTCCAAGGGCGTAAATTGTTGATTTCACTCCTGACTACCTATCACAGTTTCGGAGGCCCTAAAATTCCAAGATAGCACAAAACCCCCCCAAATGACCCCATTTTGGAAAGTAGACACCCCAAGCTATTTGCTGAGAGGCATGGTGAGTCCATGGAATATTTTATATTTTGCCACAAGTTCCGGGAAATATATTATTATTTTTTTTTTTTTTGTTTTTTTTACACAAAGTTGTCAGTAAATGATATATTGCTCACACATGCCATGGGTATATGTGAACTGACACCCCAAAATACATTCTGCTGCTTCTCCTGAGTACAGGGATACCCCATGTGTGAGACTTTTTTGCAGTCTAGCCGAGTACAGGACCCCGAAAACCAATCATCGCCTTCAGGCTTTCCAAGGGCGTAAATTGTTGATTTCACTCCTGACTACCTATCACAGTTTTGGAGGCCATGAAATGCCAAGACAGCACAACCCCCCCCCCCCCCCCCCAAATGACCCCTTTTCGGAAAGTAGACACCCTGAGCTATTTGCAGAGAGGCCTGTTGAGTGTTTTGCAGATCTCACTTTTTGTCACAAAGTTTTGGAAATTGAAAAAAGAGGAAAAAAAATGCATTTTCCTGTTTTTACTTCATTTTCCAAAAAAAATGAGAGCTGCAAAATACTCACCATGCCTCTCAGCAAATAGATTGGAGTGTCTACTTTGCAAAATGGGGTCATTTGGGGGGGTTTGTGTCATCTTGGCTTTTTATGGACTTCAAAAGTGTGATAGGTAGTAAGGAGTGAGATCAACAATTTACGCCCTTAGAAAGCCAAAAGGTGCGCATTGGTTTTCCGGGTCCTGTACGCGGCTAGACTGGCAAAAAGTCTCACACATGGGGTATCGATGTACTCAGGAGAAGCAGCAGAATGTATTTTGGGGTGTCATTTCACATATACCCATGGCCTGTGTGAGCAATATATCATTTACTGAAAACTTTGTGTAAAAAAAATAAAAAAAAATAAAAAAATTTTTTTTTCCCGAAACTTGTGGCAAAATATAAACTATTCCATGGACTCACCATGCTTCTCAGCCAGTAGCTTGGAGTGTCTACTTTGCAAAATGGGGTCATTTGGGGGGGTTTTGTGCTATCTTGATATTTCAGGGCCTCTGAAACTGTGACAGGTAGTCAGGGGTAAAATCAGCAATTTACGCCATTAAAAAACCTGAAGATGTGGACTGGTTGTCGGGGTCGCGTACACAGCTAGGCTCCCAAAAAGTCTCACACATGTGGTATCCCTGTACTCAGGAGAAGCAAAAGAATGTATTTTGGGGTGTCATTTCACATATTCCCATGGCATGCATGAGCAATATATCATTTAGTGACAACTTTCTGTAAAAAAACAAAAAAAAAAAAAAAATAATAATTTTCCCAAAACTTGTGGCAAAATATAAAATACTCCATGGACTCACCATGCCTCTCAGAAAAAAGCTTTGGGTGTCTACTTTTCAAAAAGGGGTCATTTGGGGGGTGTTTGAACTGTCCCGGCATTTTATGCTCAATCTTAGCCACACATCACCCACTCTTCTAACCACTTGAAAACCAAGCCTTTTCTGTGCCTTTTTGTTTACATGAAAAAATATTTTTTTTTTTACTAGAAAATTACTTTGAACCCCCAAACATTATATATTTCTTTAAAGCAGAGGCTGTTGCAAATTTTTTTGTGTCACGGTATTTGCGCACAGATTTTCCAAACGCAATTTTTGCGAAAAAAATACATTTTTTTTAATTTATTGCACAAATACACTATATAATTCCAATTGTTTTGGTAAAATTTAAAAGATGATCTTATGCCGAGTTCATAGACACCTAACATGACATGCTTTAAAAATTGCGCATGCCTGCGCAGCGGCAAAAACATACGTATATTTTTAAAAACCTTTAAAAGTCTCTACAGGTTACCACTTTAGACTTACAGAGGAGGTCTACTGCAAGAATTACTGCACTCGATCTAACGATCGCGTCGATACCTCACATGTATGCTGCAATTGCGGTTTACATATGACACTAGACCAACGCTTGCGTGCGCCATTGCGCGCAAGCACGGGGGGAAAGGGGGGGGGCTCAATTTTTTTTTTCTTTTTTCTTTTGCTTTTTTATGTTATTTTGACACCTTTCCTTTCATTTTTTTTTTTTTAAATCATTTTTATTGTTATCACAGTGAATTTAAATATCCCCTATAATAGCAATCTGTAGTGACAGGTACTCTTTTTAAAAAAAATTGGGGTCTTTTATACTCTAGATCTTTCCTCTGACCTTAACGCATCTGACCACGCCAAAATTGGTGTGATAAAATACTTTCCCAATTTCCCAATGGCCCTGTTTATTTCTGGCGAAACAGAAGTCATAAAATGCTCGTAGCCTCCGGCATCTTAGGCCATAGAGATTATTGGAGCCATTCTCATCTCCAATTAGCTCTATGGTTAGATAATTGAACCACCGGCTGCACTCTCGGGTTAACCGGTGGGACAGGAGAGCCCGAGAAAAACCACGGAAGGCTGCGGAAGGCGGCGGTGGGGGGGGGGAGGCCCCTCCCACTGCATGTAAAAGCAGTCTAGCGGCCAATTACCTGCTAGGATTGCTTTTACATGTAAGCCGACCGCTGGCTGTAAAAAACGATACCAAGATGATGCCTAAATCTGCAGGCATCATCCTGGTATAACCACTCAAAGTCCAGCAACGTACCAGTACATTGCTGGTCCTTGTTTGGCATATAGGTTTTTTTTTTTTTCATGCAGCCTGTGGGCTGAATGGAAAAAAAGAGAACCTATCAGAAATCAGCACAGGAATAATGCGTAGTATTACTCATCATTAACCGCCCAAACAACCACCCACTGAATTTAATGATGGGTATACACGGCACTATCCACGTATACCAAAATAGGATTTTAACTGCAGTGCTGAAATCAGAAAATCACCACAGCTGCTATCAGCAAAGGTATCCATATATGCTGAGCGCAAACACCGTTTGTGTCAGAATATATAAAATCAATGCGTGGTAGCCGACGAGTACCTGCAAGAGAAACAGGTCACAAAAGAATGAAAAAACAAACAAAGTACATTAAAGAAAGCACATTAGGAAGAGTAGAAGGACATATAAAATGACTGACAACAGTTTTTGGATTCTCATCATTAACCGCCCAAACAACCACCCACTGAATTTAATGATGGGTATACACGGCACTATCCACGTATACCAAAATAGGATTTTAACTGCAGTGCTGAAATCAGAAAATCACCACAGCTGCTATCAGCAAAGGTATCCATATATGCTGAGCGCAAACACTGTTTGTGTCAGAATATATAAAATAAATGCGTGGTAGCCGACGAGTACCTGCAAGAGAAACAGGTCACAAAAGAATGAAAAAACAAACAAAGGACATTGAAAAAAGTACAGTAGGAAGGAGTAGAAGGACATATAAAATTACTGACACAACAACAGTTTTTGGATCCTTTTATTTTTCTTTCTAACTGTTGTTCCTTGATTTGGGACTGCGATCTTCTGCGATCTTCTCTTCCAGCTTGGGTCTCTCAAAATGTCGATGGACATCCAACATCCTTCGAGACCCTGTGTTTGTGTGCCCTACACTATGTCGTGCTGTACCCTACACTAATACTCCACTAGTGTATGGTAGCGCTCAAAACATTCCCCGATGCAGAGACCAGGTTGGTCAGGACATTTGGCACAATAATAGCGGGTGTCATGCCTAAATCCGCGCCTGCTACAGACATGACATCGTCTTTGGGGTCGTATTTGGGTAGGGGTACGCGGGATGGCATAAGGAAAATGCCTCTCATGCAGCCGGCTCACTGCATCTGGAAGGGGAAGTTGGGCAGGCATGCCTCCTGGGTACAGGTAGGCAAGGATGACCGCTTCCTGGAATTCCTGGAAGGGTCCAGTTTGTCCTGACGCCCTGTATAGGACAAAGGCGTTCAGCATAGCCAATTGGAAAAGGTAAACAGACACTTTTTTGTACCAGCGTCTGGCTTCACGGGCAACTAAATACGGCTCCAAAAGCTGGTCGTTAAGGTCCACCCCTCCCATATTAAGGTTATATTCGTGGACACAGAGGGGTTTCTCTATAACGCCAGTTGCCGTAGGGATTTGGACTGTCGTGTCTGCGTGAAGGGAGGACAGAACATAAACATTCCGTGTATCCTTCCACTTCACCGCAAGCAATTTGTCCGTTTTCAAGCAGGCTCTCGCCCCCCGACTAAGACGGGAATTTACAAGCCGTTGGGGGAAGCCCCGGCGATTAGGTCGCACGGTGCCACATGCGCCAATTTGTAATTCAAACAGGTGACTAAATAGTGGCACGCTTGTATAAAAGTTTCCACGTACAAATGGTACCCTTTTCCGGATAAGGGTGACACCAGGTCCCAAACGATCTTACCGCTGCTCCCTATGTAGTCCCTATGTAGTCTGGGTTCGGGGGCTCCACACAGCTATCTTTTCCCTCATAGACCCGGAAACTAACTGTATAGCCTGTGGCCCTGTCACAGAGCTTGTACAGCTTGACCCCGTACTTGGCACGCTTGCTGGGGAGGTACTGTTTCATAGCAAGACGGCCAGTAAATTTAATCAGGGACTCGTCAACGCAGACAACTTGTTCAGGGGTAAACAAGGCTGCAAACCGCTGATTGAAGTGGTCTATGAGGGGCCGAATTTTGTGGAGCCGATCATATGCAGGGTCTCCCCGAGGACGACAGATTTCATTGTCATTGAAATGCATAAATCGCAGAATTTGCTCGTATCTCCCCCTGGACATGGAGGCAGAGTACATGCGCATATGGTGAGCTGGGCTAGTGGACCAATATAGCCGCAATTCACTTTGTTTAGTTATGCCCATGTGGAGGGAAAGGCCCAGAAAGATTTTAAAATCGGAAACCGTTATAGGATTCCAGCCGAATGGTCTGGCAAGGGGCGAATTTGGGTTGGCGGCGATAAATTGTTGTGCATATAAATTTGATTGATCCACAATAGATCTGAAAAGATCTTCCGTGAAGAACAGCTCAAAAAAGTTCAGGGGCGTAAAACCAGCTGTCTCCACGTGGATTCCAGGTTGGGCGGTGAATGGGGGAAGTACTGGCGCTGTAGAATCAGTGGGTTGCCAATTAGGAAATGCCAGCGCATCAGGGAGGGCACTATGGGCTCTACGGGCCTGTCTACGAATACGCGGTGGCTGCGGGCCACTACTTGTGCTAGCCACCGCATCAGCTTCAACTGCACTTAGGGGACTCGCCACGTCACCAGGTGTTACTGCAGTGCTGGTTGTACTAGGTCCAGGGTGTACTAGGCCGCTGGCGCTTGCCAGGTCGCCAGAAAAATGAGCGGCACTAGTAACCACACTCTGCTCCATACGAGCACCCTGCGATTCCTGCATCTCAACAACTCCAGAATGGGGTCAGGTACGCCTGGGTCTAACAGGGACCCATCTGTCGTCGGAGCTATCTGTCAGGGAGCCGCTGCCGTCATCTGGTTCGTATACTGACCCTGATTCTGCTGGCGAGGCTTCCCCATCGCTCTCACCTGACATGGTCATTATACTATAAATAGCTTCATCACTGTACGAACGTTTAGACATTTTGGTAACTAAATTTACCTGTACAGTGATGCGACTCACAGGTAATAAAAGCACCTGGTTGTCGAAGACTATTTTAAGCGCTACCAAAAAAACTGCTAATGCTAGCAGGGATCAGGCCTGACTCTGCTAACACAGCGGTTTTGTGTCTTGTGTTTTTTTGTAAGTGACAGTAATCTGTTGATTACTACACTTACCTGGATGAAAGGGTTAAACGCAGGTGCTGGCAGGAATCAGTGCTGACCGTGCAAACACCGCGTTTTGGGAACCCTAAACTATGGGTGATCAAAGGGGGATCAGGGGGTTAAATCTTTATTGGGCAGGTGGCGGGGACCCTAAACATCCTTGGGACAGAAACTTAGTCGCCTGCGCTAATTCTGATCACAATGACACTAATACAAAAATACAAAAACACCGTATATTGCGTTTGCATTAGTGCTGATGTGACAGAGGGTGTAGGGGTTAACGGCGGTGATCAGGGGGGGGGGGCAGGGGGGATCAGTGGGTTAAATCTTTATTAGGGGGGGTAATTTAAGTGGAAAAGGGGGGGTCGCAAGCGCTACACCTGACCACAAATCACACGTATACAGGTATATAGGAAAATGCTATATGCTGTATACAGTGTGTGTTGTGTCAGGGACTGTAGGGGTTAATCGGGGGGGCGATCGGGGGTGAAATGTGCCTATCTACCTGTGTGTGGGTGTGCTTGGTGCAATACTCACAGTAAGATGTGCTCTCCTCTCACGCTGGATCCAAAAAGACCGTTGGGAGGGGAGGGCACATCTCCTCTAAGCCTGTGTTTACATTTCACAGGCTTAGAGTGACATTTGATTGGGCAGGACCGATCAACAGGTCCAGACCAAAAATGATTGGCCTGGACCTGATGACTGATCGGTTCTGAACCCAATCGAGTCATCGGCGGGACCGCGGGTGCGCGCGCGCGCGCACCAGAGCGGCGAAGGCTAGTGACGTACCGATACGTCACTCTGCCTGGCCGGGGCTGACCGCCGCAGTATATAGTCTATATATGAATACTTTATGAATGCACTATATGTATGTATAGATATATATATATTATATCTATCATATAAGCATCCTATACAATTGGTCAGGGGAGATTTCCAACATTAAATTGGGTCCTAATTGGTTCTGAGCTGCAAAAAAATGCATCTATAGCATTAAAGAACCAACTGATTTTCACAAAAGGCTCATTTTGCAGCAAATGGCTTATTATCCAAATCACATTAGCCTAACTTTTATAACTGCTCAGAATATGGTGTTTATTTTTTTGTAAGGTTTGACAGCAATATTTGCAGTAATCTGCTGCTGACATTAGACATTCAAATATCATTCTTGATACTTTAAGCATTGAAGTACATTAGGAATACAACCCTTTTCTGACTGTAGCCTTTGTGCAAATTCATCTTTACTCCCTATGCAGATGACTGGTGTCACAGATACAAATAGTGAGGGAAAAATCTCTCAAGCAAGAAAACAAAAAGGCAATACAAAACTAAAGAGGTTCTAACCCTTCTGTGCTTTACCCCAAACTAATCAGAATGTTTTAGCTGGAGTTTAAATTTTTTTTTTTTTTTTTTTAGCAGTTCATTCTCCAATACAAGAGAGGTCCTCTGGTGCTTCATATAGTGCACTGCACCATTTCCATCATACAAAAGATTTGTAATGGAAGACGATCTATTTCTGACAGATTCACCTATGATTCAGCGGGCAGAATGGTATATCTAAGAACAGCTATGTGATCCAATGGCTTATAACGGCAAATATTTCAAATTAAGAGCTCACTTTCCTTGGCTTCTACAAAGAAACTTAGCTAGTACGTTTTTCTTGCCATGTTTAAATGACAAAAAAGGTCAAACATTAATGGCACAAATCAGAAAAGCCTGTATTTTTTTCAATAATATTGCTTTATACCTCCATCATTAGGGATTTGCTGTTATACTATTTGCAGTTTGGCCAAGGAAAAGACTATGAATCTAAAACAGACATATGGTTTATTGGGGAATATAACTTTAGCCATTATCTTTTGGAAACTATAGCAGGAGTAAATCCTTGTATTTAGTTTATAGCCCACAGTCATTACTTCCCTCATTGACCAAATATTTAAAGTGTCTGAAATATTTAAACCCAGTTTAATCATTTTAAAATTGCGGTGTATATCACCAAGGAACTTCACATTTAAAATAAAGAAGCAATAAAAGTTTGATGTGAAGCATATTAAATTTCTCCAGTCGTATCTGGCTCTCTGAATCCTGTTCTCAGGGATTTAGGCAAAATATGTAAGGGATGCTCATGTAATAGACCTTGTGCACTTATTAAAGCGGAGTTCCACCTAAAAAACAAAAAAATACATAAAAATACCCCCGGGACAGTCAGGGCTAGTGCATTCCACAATGGATAGCCTCTGAACTGTCCAGGGTCGCACTTACCTGCAAGAAGAAATACTTACCTTGAAAATGTCTTCTCCAGCGCTGCCATCTCAGGTGTGGGCAGCTTGAAGCCAGCGCGATCCTCTTCTGCGTCCTCTTCCGTCCTCTTCGGTCCCACGATGCACTGCACCGGCCCCGCCGTCACTTCCGGGGCTGCAGCGTCATCCCTGCACAGCTTATGGGCATGCCCAGAAGCTGTTTAGCAAGGTATGACGGGGCCTGCACCGGAACTGACGTCGGGGCCGGTGCAGGCGCATTGATTCCTGGGAGCGATGACATTCAGCTCCCAGGAATCATTGCAAGCCAGGAAGTGACGACTTGCCGTGGCTGCCGAGGGGAGGAAGAGGAAGTAAGGTAAGTATATTATCTTCTAAACAAGGTAAGTAAAAAAAAAAAAAAAAATTGCGATTATCCATTTGTTTTTCAGGTGACCCCGACCAAGAAGATGGAACGAACTTTCATTTTCGGGTGGAACTCCGCTTTAAATATCTTTGCAGGGTATAAGGAAGCAATGTTGCTTTAAATTTGGAGAGAAATTTTTCTGTAGTTGTAAATCGTAACTGAATGACATTTAGTCTGCTAAAACACTGTGTATTATAAACAAGTGCCATTTTTCTTTTACAGTATAATAAAATATTTCTTTGAAACTTTTTTTATCCTTTGTTGCAGCTTGGCAGGAGAGCTGGAGCAATGAAGAGAGATAACACCGCTCAGACTAGTCAAAGTCCACGATTCAAGGTGGTGCTGAACTTCGGCTCGCCTCCAGGAGAAGCATGAAAGAAGAAAATGGTCGCACACCACCATGGAATCCAATGAAGAAAAGTTCTTTATTCACATAAGTGGTACAAGGTACAGCAGGGTAGGACAGTAGATGCGTTTCACACAACTGCTATGTGCTTGTTCACTACCTGTAGTTCACTACCATTTTCTTCTTTCAGGAGAGCTGGAGCCACTTCCTGCCCAAATAGATGCACTTAATTTATGGCTGCTGGTCTCCTGATTGTTACAGTAGTGGACCACTCCTGCACAATGTGTGTTGAAACTGTCTCTTGTAGTCTCTATTGCAGGTCCTCATAAGATTGTAAGCTCTAATGAGCAGGGCCCTCTGATTCCTTTTGTTCCAAATTGTATTGTAACTGTAATGTCTGCCTTCATTTTGTTAAGCGCTGCGCAAACTGTTGGCGCTATATAAATCCTGTATAATAATAATAATAGGGTGACAAAGTAGGAGAATAAATGAGAGACACCAATAACAGGAAGTTTGTGATTCGGAGCTGTGGGACTTTAACGGACAATTGCGCGGTTGTGCGATGCTATACCCAAATGAATTTGATGTCCTTTTTTTCCCACAAACAGAGCTTTCTTTTGGTGGTATTTGATCACCTGTGCGATTTTAACTTTTTGCGCTATAAACGAAAAAAGAGCAACAATTTTGAAAAAATAACAATATTTTTCACATTTTTTTATATGAAATTCTCAAAAAAAATGTAAAAATCAAAATGTAACATTTTAGGCCAATTTGTTTTCTGCTACATATTTTTGGTAAAAAAAAATTGCAATAAGCGTATTTTGATTGGTTTGTGCAAAAGTCATTGCGTTTTTATTGTTTTTTTTTTTAACTAGTAATGGCGGCGATCTGCGATTTTTTTTCTTTTTGCGGGACTGCGACATTGCGGCGGACAGATCGGACCCTTGACTGACATTTTTGACATTTTTGGGGGTACCAGTGACATTACTACAGTAATCAGTGCTATCAATATGCACTGTTACTGTAAAAATGACACTGGCAGGGAAGGGGTTAATTGTATTAGTGATCAAGGGGTTAAGTGTGTCCCTAGGGGCGTGATTCTAACTTTCAAGGGGCGTGGCTTGTTAGATAATAACAGAGACATACGATCCTACATAGCAGGATCGCATAGCCTCTGTCATGATCTAAGGGAGAATGACAGATGACTGTGTTTACATCAGCTGTCTGTCTTTCTCCCTCTCCTGCGGGAGATCACGAGTGACCGGCGGACATCGGAAGCCGCCGGTCACACCCGTGGGGATGGCAGGGAACGAGCGGTGGCGGGAGCGCGCATCTGGCGGCGCGTGCTCGCCCCTTAGAGGCTCTTGGGCGGGTGACGTACCCCTACGTCACTTTGCCCAGGAAGGGCTGGCCACCGCCGTAGATAGTCGGTCGGCAAGTGGTTAAAATTCTGCTGTTGCAGATCTCCAGCCACCTCTGGCATCTCGCACATCTGGATATGTTGAATACCAACTTCCCTGCCACTTGCTGTGGTTCCTCTTGCCAGCTCCCACATCACTACAGGACATAGACGGCAGAACCAAAGTGTTTAGCGGGGAGCAGGTATTCGACATACCTGAAAGTCTGGGGTATTTGCAGATGCCAGAGATCTACAATGCAGTGGAGTTTCAAGATATCTCTGAAGTAAAAACTATAATCCTGACACTGTATAAAACTCTGGTTCAGCCACATCTGGAGTATTCCATCCAGCTCTGGTCACCAAACCTCAGTAAGGATGTGCTGGAACTGGAGAGAGTCCAGAGAAGGGCAACACAAATCATTTCTGTGCCCATATGCAGTTTGTCAGGAACCTGTGATAGTGAGCCCTTTTAGTTGGCCATCTCAGGGTTTCCCTGGGTGTGGACTCTAAGTCCCATCCTGCTTCTTCACCAGGGCCCCTGATGGTGGGGATGGACTTGCAGCAATCTGGAACCCCCCAGGTCATGGCCCCCAGGTATGCCCAGCTGAGAATGTGTTGACCTCTTAGCGTGTGCAGAGTACAACAGCAGGAGACTGAAGGAAAAAGGCAAGGTCGGTACATGAGTAGTCAGATAGGATACATGAAGTAGTAAGCAAATGAGAGCTCAGTACTTTGAAGTTGCTCAGGCAACAAGGGCTGGACTGAGCACATATGAATATATAGGGAAGCAAACTGGAAGGCAGGCCAGGAAGTGATGGAAGAGAAGGAAATATAAACCCAGAGAAAAGCAGGCGACACCCATAGGTGAGTACAGAAGCCAACCATATGTGAAGGCTATCAGAGGACTAGGAGAAGCACAGCAGCAAGGAGGTAAGAAATACACAGGCAGGAAAACTGCAGGCTAAATTGTAACACGGGTATGTATGTCAACAGTTCCAGTGCTGTAAGGTGATCCTGTAACTACTCTTAATAATACTACAGATGATACCACTATTCATAAAATAAGTGTTCATGCATAGCAAATTCACCACACCGTGATTAACAAATCATTAGGGCTCCACCTCGTGCAAAATGCCTGCTTACCTCTATAATAGACCCATATGTTCATATACAGTGAAGAAAATAATTATTTCATCCCCTGCAGATTTTGCAAGTTTGCCCGCTTAAAAAGAAATGAAGGGTCTATCATTTTTATCATAGGTGTAATTTAAATGATAGAGACAGAATATCAACCAAAAATACAGAAAGAAACATTATACAAATGTTATAAATTGAGTTGCACACTTTTCAGATATTTATTTGTAAAAAATTTTGAAAACCATTTATCATTTTCCTTCCACTACACAATTATGTGCCACTTTGTGTCGGTCTATCACATAAAATCCCAATAAAATACATTTACGTTTTGTTGTAACATTGCAAAATGTGGAAAATTTCAAAGGGGTATGAATACTTTTTCAAGGCACTGTACAGCAGGACTTTGACAGCACCATAGGATAATCCGCTCAGATTGGGCCAACATGACCATGGATTACAACCATCTAATGATGGGGGTGTAACATTGAAATTGTCTTTTCGGAGACTGGAATATCTGATGGCTAAAGAGATTAGATCCTTCTGGGAGGTCAGCACGCTCACCGAATATCTTACATTACAGAGATGTGTGTAGTGAGTCCTGCGCTGTCTGGGGGCCCTGTTGTGTGGGCTGCTAAGGGTGGGTCGGCTCCCTATCCCTCTCCAGGTCCCCAGCGGTCCCCAGCGGATCTCAAATTAAAGAGGCTTGTGATGGTGCAAGTATTGTCACAAATAAAGGTGCTTTTATTCACATTCAGTTAAAGACTCACATTTGCCAAGAGAAAATAGCGCAAGGTAAGTATTCCAAGTGGGATCGCGGTCCTCACTTCCGCGTGTGTGCGTCACTTCCGGTCTAGCGTCCCTACGCGTTACGCCACTTCCGCATCACGTGGCTTTTCTCTTGGCAAATGTGAGTCTTTAACTGAATGTGAATAAAAGCACCTTTATTTGTGACAATACTTGCACCATCTCGAGCCTCTTTAATTTGAGATCCGCTGGGGACCGCTGGGGACCTGGAGAGGGATAGGGAGCCGACCCACCCTTAGCAGCCCACACAACAGGCCCTATTGGGAAGCAGAGCAGGATTGGAGAGGAGCCCCCTGGATATCGGTTAAGGCCTATATACTCAGACCTTGAGGTGAGCGGTTAGCACACATAGAGGGGTTTAGGAGAAGCACCCCACCACCTTAAGCACGGTGTTAGGTGAAGGAGCATCACCTTTGGAATTTTCTCACCTGGATACACAATTCTTGGACTTTTTACCCAAATCCCCCTTATTGTTTGGAGCACAAAGGACACTTTAGCTATTCATTATATTTATTTATGCACCAGAGTATGCACTCAGCACTTTACCTGTCACCAACTGCATCTTAGGCACTTTTAAGCGGTGTTGCACATCTTGTCTTATTTATTTATATTTCTCCACTTTATGTACAATTTTTAGAGTATTTGCATTTATAGCACCTTGATTGATTTTTTAATGTGATTACTGTTTACACATATGTGATTGAAGGACGGACAATTCCTACACTTGATTTATTTATTATTTAATTATTATCCGCTTTAACACGTATTTATTTATTTATTTTGCCCTATTCACAGTTTTATACACTTTTATTTGAGTATATTTATAGGAGTATATTTATAGGAGATTCATTAACAATATCCCAGAAGCGCAGTATCCCCTACCCTTGAATATCTTACATTGGAGCAAATTCCGCTTGGTCTAAGGATCAAGAAATTTCCAACTTTTGATTTATTTGAAGACAGCTTCAAAAAAGAATGGACAGACACTTTGTTTGCTTGTTCTTCGAAATTGATACAGATTTTTATGAGCTCCAAAAAGAAGGAATTAGAGAAGTTACAGGGCGAGATATCCATTATACAGAAGGATTTATCAGCCTTATAAAATCACACCAGCTTTTCAGATCTTGATAGCCATTTGAATAAAAAATTGGACAAGCTGGGAAAAGGAGGTGATTGCCATAAAAAAAGGACAAATACCAGAGATTGTCTGGATTACAAGAGTGATAGTGTATATTATACATGGAGGAAACCTTTTTTCTCTGGTCATCTACGTAAAGCCTCCTTAAAGAAACGGGTTAGCTTTTCAGCTTTTTTTAGGCTCTTTACCGAGATCGAAGATGCGGTGTGTCTGTGCTCTGCGCCCTCGGGGGGCGCAGAGCGCATTTTTCTGCACGATGTCATATGACGGCGTGTCAGGATAATGCAACCACCTTCCTGCCGTCAATTGCCTATAGGGCGGGCGGGAAGTGGTTAAAGGGATATGTTCATTCCAGAAGCCCCTATCATGCTAATATCCCACCATTTGCCAAAGGTCCACAAAGGGTTAAATCTATTGACAAGTAGACCCATTGTAGTGGGCATTGAGTCTCTGATTAAATGTTTGGGCCAATGGCTGGATTACCAGTTACAGCCCCTTGTTGATTTACCAGGTTCCCTTATGGCGCTTTTCCACTGCATGGAACCGTACCGGTTCGGCACGCTTTTGTGCTTTTCCACTGCTGGTACCGCATGGTATAGGGTCGTAACGGTTCGGTACGGTACGGTATAGGTTTGCTTTTCCACTGCATGGAACCGAACGGTACGGTGCGGTACGGCTCTGAAATAACAGTACCTACTCGATTGTGGTTCCAACAGGTACCAAACTGGTACCATATCCCACAATCCTTTGCATGCAGTCACTACTAGCCAGTGATTGGTCAGAGAATCCCACCCACCCCGTTGTTATCCCACCCACTTAACTTTAGTACTACTTTAGTGGAAAAGCAAACCTATACCGTACTGTACCGAACCGTTCCGACACTATACCATGTGGTACCAGCAGTGGAAAAGCAAACCGGGCCAAGCAGGGCCGAGTAGAGCCGAGCCGGTACGAGCCGGTACTTGCAGTGGAAAAGTGCCATTAGTAACTAAACAGTAACTAAGCAACTAAACAGTTGCTGGTGAAGCTTCAAGAATGCAAATGGCATCCAGGATATAAATGGATTACATGTGATGGGACAGACTCTTGTACTCCTCCATCCCCCATTCACTAGGTTTACAAGCGGTTGCCTTTTTTAGCAGCTATTCTCTTGTTCACCAGAAAATAATTTTACAGAGCTTGGAATATTTATTGACTCATAATTTTTTTATGTTCGACAGGGACTACTACCTCCAGAAGTCTGGGGCGTTCATGGGAGCGAAGTTCTCCCCTTCCCTAGCCAATCTGGGATGGTGGCAAAGATCCCACATTTTTGGATCGGGTTGTCCCCATTGTTCAGATATTCCGTTTTTTTTGTCACTATATAGACGATCTGCTTTTTTTGTTTTTAGCAAAGTGAGAAGGTATGTAAGTGATAACAACCTATATTTTCATTTCACAGGACATATGAATCCAAAATCCATTGAATTCCTGGGTGTCATGTTAATAGGTGAGAAGAACAGGGTAGTTTCTAAGCTCTATAGGAAATTGTCCTCTGGAAACTCACTATAAGGGCTGATTCTGGCCATCCTAGGCACACTATAAAAAGTATACCTGTAGGACAATTCCTGAGACTGAAGCCTTGTACACATGCACCAATTGTTGGCCGTGAATTTTCGGCCAACGTCCGATCGGCCGATTGTCGGCTTGTTAGTATGATGCTTCCGACAACCGACTGCGACTTTTCGGCCGAACAAAATCTGGTGTGCATGCTATAAAATTTTTGTTGGCCGATTGTTCGTCAGTCAGTACAGATTTCGGCAGACAAAAATCAGATGAGCAAGACTGGGCATGCTCAGAGAAGAAAAACACATGGAAAGTAAACCAGAACATGACATCACTTCTGCAGTTGGTTGTTGTTTGCCGATAAAATTCGTGTGCAGTCTAGAGCACATTTCAACCAACACAACAACACTGGACAAAAGACGGCCGACCGGTCGGCCAACAATCGGTGCGTGTGTACGAGGCATTAAACGTTTTTGTAGTGAGGATGTAGATTTAGAAAGCGAAACGACATGAGACGATGTTTTGAGGACAGGGGTTATTCTAGGTCCATTCTCAGTAGAGCCATCAATATTGCTAGTGATGCCCCACAAAGTAATCTGTTACAAGACAGGAAATTGACTTTTCAGCATACACATATTCATGTGTTCTTTACTCCCTTCAGTGCTGGTTTGGGAAAATTGAAAATACCATTCCAAAATATTTTCCAGTTTTGTATAATGACCCCATCTATGCAAAGATCTTATCGAAGAAAGTGAGGACAGTTTCCTGTAGAGCCCCCACTCTGGGTAGAACTTTATCTCCAGGTTTATATACCAGCAAAAAATCCCCTTCACATTGGTTACAATTTAAGGGATCCTTTTGGTGTGGCAGGAATAGATGTACTTGCTGCCCTCATGTAAAAAGATGGGACACGATCCATTCTGCCACAACCAATAAACAGTTTAAAATGTTCTTTATTAATTGCAATACCAGATATCTAGTATACACTAGTATACGCTCTGATCCCAGCTGAAGCCTGATAGGGAGAAATGGATCGGGGGGAGTAGCCACGCCGTCACGCCACACCACGTGTTCCGCACTGCAGGCGGTCACGTTCGGTACACTTGGAACCATTGATCATGCCCAGTTCCTTCCATTTGCCATGTAAGTGTGTTTCTTTTTTAATAAAGTTTTTTTAAAAGGATAATGCACTATTGGCACTTTCTATCTTTTGTTATGGGGGAGATACATTAGAGTACAGTATTGCCAGCCACATCTGTGAGTTGGATATGGTGGAGTGGAGAAACATTCAGCCCACCCATTGAAACTGCAATTGGATACCCTCTATCTGGTGCATCCGTATAAACAACAGTGGTTTATACCTACCCTCTACATACTTCTGGTAAGAAGTTTGCACTACCACCGAGGTTTCACCTCACTTGATTTCATTTGTTCACGTGTGGAAAGTGCCTATTCACCAATAAGGCTCATTGTTTAGTGTTATCTGGTAAGAGGCTATTTCTTCTATTTTACCCTCACATATCAGTTTAAGATAAGCAAGATCCACTATTGATGGAAGCTTGATCTGTGGCTATTTGAGATTATCTGGATCAATTGGAGGACTTATATATATTTTTATATATTTTTTCATGATTGTTATAAATTATATGTTTTTGCATAAAGAATTTTCACATATGGTTTTTCACACTGTATGAAGATCACCATATAATTTGGGTCATCCCAGATGTCATATGTTTAATATTTATGATTGTGTTGAGCGCACTATACCTTTTTTCACATTTATTTTCCCCATTTCAGTGCTGCCGCATAATTGTATGGTTAGCGCACCCTATTTTCTTTCACATAGTATACACAATTACCTGCAAGTCTTGTTCGATCCAATATGTGGGTGGAACGACCCACAGGTTAAAGGAACGACTTCATGATCATCTATATGACATAGAACAAAATCACTCAACCCATGTGGCGAAACATTGGAATGAGCATCATGCTAAAAATGTGTCTAGCATCGCCTCAGCTCCCAGAGTGTTTAACAAGGTCTTAGCACCGGTATTGGCATTGCTGTTCCAGCGGGGGATTGCGGTACTGGGGTATCTAGACGATCTCTTGTTGAGAGCGGACTCTCCTTCAGTCTTGTTGGGGGATCTGATGGTCACAGTCAGAACTCTGCAGGATTTCGGTTGAAACATCAATTTCAAGAAATCCACTCTGACACCTGTCTTGAGACTGGATTGTCTGGGCTTGACTCTGGATTCAACCTTGGACAAGGTGTTTCTTTCCCCGGAAAAGCTGCAAAAGTTGCAGGAGGCGATTCGGTTGTTGTTGGCGAATAACCTGTCCTCTCTTCAAGTTTGAATGCGGGCCTTGGGTCTGATGGTATCAACCTTCGAGGCGGTTCCATTTGCTCAGTTCCATACCAGACCTTTGCAAAGGGAGATTATTGCCGATCTTGGTATGCTGACCTAGTAAGGTTGGTCGCCGATGCTCCTTGGAGACTTCCTCTCAAGGAAGATCTGCCGTCTCAAGGTCCAATCTTCCATCCTGCTTTACAGTCACTGGCTTTAATGGCATGGCAGTTGAAAGCCCGGTGTTGAGAGATAGTGGTATTTCTGACTCCTAGGCTATTGAAGGCTAGGAAGTCGATTTTTATAAAGATATATAATCGTACGTGGAAATCATATATATTTCATGGTGTGAATCACTGAAGGTGCACTCTCGCTTGTTTTTGATAGCTAGGGTCTTGGCTTTGCAGAAAGAAGTTGATCAGCGGTTGGCTTTGGGCACTATCAAAGGCTAAGTGTTGGCTTTGGCTATATATTTCCCATTAGCTACCCATGTTTTGATTGGTACTTTTATACAGGGAGTGCACCATATGACTCCTCAGAGAAGGTCCCCGCTACCTCCGTGGGACCTCAATCTGGTATGATCTGTTCTTCAAAAACCTCCAGGTTTCTCTGCTCTCGTTGTCCCAGAAGGTTGCCTTCTTGGTGACTATCACTTCTGCTCACAGAGTATCTGAATTGGCGGTGTTGTCCTGCCGCTCACCTTATCTGGTGATACATAGAGATAAAGTGGTACTTCGACCTAATCAGTTGTTTCTTCCTAAGGTTGTTTCTGATTTTCATCTGAATGAAGACATTGTGTTTCTTTCACTCTGCCCTAAGTCTAAACATTCTAAGGAATTTGCGTTGCACTCTTTGGATGTGGTTCGGGCGATCAAGGTCTATCTGAAAACCACTGAGTGATCTGAAGACCACTGGGTGAATGTGATTCCTAGGTCTGTTTACCATTTAGTGTAAGGGAGAGATTTATCAAAACTCAGTTTATCTTGGAAAATATTATAAAAAGGGAAATGCCCTTCGTGGGTGGAGGAGTGGTATGATAGAATCTCTAAACCGTCTCCGGGAGAGAGACGTTGTCCACTCTAGTGGATCCCAGGAGGTGAGATATGCGTATATACAGTAGGTACATGGTCTGACCACGAAATTGAGTGGTTAGAGGAGAGGAAACATAAGCAGGAGGAGCTTCTAGTCCTCTGCTGCTGGTCACATGTTCAAAATAAAAATAAAAAACAGCCTTTGGAATTCAGAGTAAAAATAAATAATATAATTAAACTGCTTTAAATTGTCATACAAATATATATTTGAAATAAAATCTTTATTATTTTTTGGCAATACCATGGATTTCTGCCAGTCACAGGCTGTGTCACGCCCCTCTAGCCTGTGTTTAGAATAAAAGGGGAAGCCTCCATTAATTTACATGTAATATCCCACCCCAATTGTGTTTAGCTGTTTAGTGGGCATGGAGGAGGAGGGAGGGAGTGGGCTGCCATTTACCACTGTGTATGAACCCACATGTGTGACTTTATAGTCACATGAGCTGCTCAGATGTGATAGGGAGAAAATCTTCAGCATAGAAACTCACTGAAAACTGAGCATGTGCAGAGCTGCCAACACTGCTCTGCAAAATCCCCAACAGCCTTGGGGACTTGGACAGAAGGGACAGATAGAGAGCAGCAAAATCAACCCATTTTTTGTTGCAGAAAACAAATCTCATAGTGACTGAGTGAGTATGAAGAGCATGTAATACAGCATTTATTAATAGTTTTTTATGATTTGGGATTAGTGACACTTTAAAGCCACGGCTTAACATAAATAATTGTAATAACGACAGATGGTATACATGTTTTTTTTTTTTTTCTTTTTCTTTAAGTTATGCAAATTAGTATTTACAATAACCAATATTAAGCAGTTTTTTTCTGTTCAGTTTTCTTTTTTTAATTTTGTTTCTTAGTTTGCCTATGTAAGTAATGGTAAAAGAAGAGATATTCTAATTCTGCCTTAAGTAAATTTTGCTTTCTCCCTTTTACCATCTATTTCTAGTTTTTCATGCTGATTGCAAAGATTGGGAAACTTGTCTAAAACACTTGATTGATGTACTCTATTTAAGACGTATGCAGGCTGCCACATCATTGGCCTCCCTGCAGGGAACCTACTTTCAGCCTGGAGAATAATTTGTGCACATGTAACTCACTTCAGAGTACTGTGTATGAAAACTGATGGGTAATCCAGTTACAGCCCATGAAGAAGATTTGTTAGTTTGATGCCGCAGAGTACCGAAGAACGCAATTCTCTGCAGTTCTTCATTTTGATAATAGCTCACTTTAACTAACCAAGGTCTCTGAAGAGGGAACCATTGTACAAAGCAAATGGATAACCATCTAACTGACGGGTATTGGGAATAAGAACAGAAAATAGTCTGCTGTTTGTTTTCAACTGTCCAAATATTGACTATATTTATTAGGGAAAGAGCTGTGGTAATAGCATTGGGGACCTGGCGAACGCTTTGGACCAGGAATATGAGTGCTGTGTGGCATAATAAATAATGCACATTTTTATGATGCACTTTATTAAAGAACAAGTAAGATGGATACAGCTTTATGAATGAAAGACTACTAATTCAATTGTGGATCAGTTCCTCTGTGTCTGGGAGATAATTTGCTTTATATTGGCATGGTATTTATAATGGTCATAATTCTCATTACTACATTGTACAGTGTATAGTCCTAAATTATTAGCCATGTAAGGCTAGTTTAAGATTATCAGAAGTTGCCTAAATTTCCTTTAAATGGTTACAGGAAAAAAAAGCAGGAACAAAAACAGTAGAAAAAAAAAAGCATGTAAAGATTGACTGAACAAATATAAAGTCAGACAAAACAATATGCAATAAAACCTTTGCATCTAGTGCAGGCAAACACAGCCCTTCACACAGATGTATGCTTAAGTACCCCCCCATATGAATGAGGCCCTAGAAGAAGGATTCAGTTATTTTACATCGCTGGATTTAAAGTGGGTGTAAACCCACTTTAAAGTCTTTTGACTATTAGTAAGCCTATATTAAGGCTTACCTATGGGTGCTATAAATATCTCCTAAACATGCACAGTTTAGGAGATATTTACAGTGCATGCAGCCGATGACATCATCGGCGCATGCACTCTGGAAGAAACGGCTCCCCGTGCCGTTCCTTCAGAGCCCTATGCCGTAAGTGTGGGAGTGATGTAATCGCACCTCTGGCCAATCAGATGGCCGGAGGATGCAAACAAGGCAGGGTGGCCGGACATTTTGGCCGCCCTGCCGCTGAGCGGGCGGCACTGTGAGGGCTTCGTTTTAAGGTAAGTATTTCATAATGAGCTAATATGTGATGCATACTAGCTCATTATGCCTTTGTCTTTTACAGGTGTTTTTTTTTTTTTCTCATTTTTTTTTATGAGGGTTTACTTCCTCTTTAAAGTGGCACCCCAGTACTGTTTTTTTTGGAGCTGGCGATCAGCACTTTTGTTATAGCACTCCTAGTGGCTTACTAGCCACTGGATTGTTTTTACAAGCAGCAGGAGGGGATAGCTCCCCTACCGTCACCTTCCACCACTTTCTCAGCCTCTCCCATCCCACGGACGGCTGATTGGAGAACTGAACAAAGCCATTATTGGATACCTCATCCTGATTGCCTGAAAGGCAAACCCCAAGCCATTGGCTGAGAAGGAGGCGGGAGGCCTGAGGAGACGCGGGGAGCCGGGGACTGAAGAGAAGCTGCCGTGACCGTGAGGTAAGTGCACGGGTCTCGCGGGGGGGGGGGGTGTCTCGCGGGGGGAACGCTGGCATCTCTGCATTGATCGGGGGCAATGCTGTGGGCATCTCTGCATTGATTGGGGGCAATGCTGTGGGCACTCTGCATTGATTGGGGGCAATGCTGTGGGCACTCTGCATTGATTGGGGGCAATGATGTGGGCACTCTACATTGATTGGGGGCAATGCTGTGGGCACTCTGCATTGATTGGGGGCAATGCTGTGGCACTCTGCATTGATTGGGTGCACGCTGGTCACTCTGCATTGACGTCCCACAGAAAAATTATCAAACGTTGACCGGTCCGTGGTGATAAAAAGGTTGGGGAGCACTGCGCTCAGAAATTTTTTTATTTGCTCAGCACAGTAAAAAATTAGAGGGAACATTGGTCTCTGCTTTAAAAAAAGTATATAATGTTTGAGGGTTTTAGGTAATTTTCTAGCAAAAATAACTGGTTGTTAAATGTAAACAAAAAGTGCCAGAACAGGTATAATATAATTAACATATGTTAAGAAGTGAAAGAACCTTATTTCTATGTACAATATGTAATTGTTAATATTAATATTATTAAACAGTGCTTTTTTATAGTGGCAACAGTTTGTGCCGCAGTTTGCAATATAAAGGGAGGCAGTACAGTTACAATGCAAAAGGTTTAGTAGGATCCTTCTTGTGAGAGCTTATGAATCGATCTAACAGCTGGGGAGTTGCTACGATGGTAAAAGACTCAGAGGACCCCTAGTTACACTAATGAATGTAGCTCTGTGGAGAATACAACACCTTAACAGCAGGCAGCTTTAGAAGAAATCCCCTCCCACCCCCTTTCCTTTTTTTCCAACCCCCTATCCCCTTTTTCCTTTTATGCTGGGTTCTCACCAGAAAACATACTCACCTGCCCAGAAAATACAGCATTGTCCTGCTGAGATTGGCCAATCCACTGCCACAGCCCAGGTCCGGTGCTGTCATCTTCTTCTCTGATGTTATTGAACCCAGCTCTCTTTTTTGGGATTCTGCAACCAACCCCAAATGATGTGTGACCAGGTTGAAGACCCGAAGAAGCTGTGGAAACGGGGACATGTCATTCTCACCTAAGCAAAAATGGTAACGGGGAAGCAGAGCTAGTCAAAAAAAAAAGGAATCAAAAAATGTTGTCACTTTATATTGTGGAAGAGAGTAAAGAGAGCTAATGAAGGGTTGGGTGTGAAGGTGTGCTTGAAATAAAAATGGGTTGTGATATCTTTTTAGTGCTAGTTTTCTAGTTGCCTGGTTGTCTTTGGCAGGCAACCATGGGTTGCATCAAAGAAATTCACACGATTCCCCCATCAACACAGAGAGTGTTGACAGGGGAATCCCTCCTGCAGGGAATTTGTCTTCTCCCAATGGGGTAGGGGCTGGAGTGGCAAGAAGGGGAGAAGACAGTGATTATCGCTATCCCATAGATGTTATACTTACCAGCCATACATGTTACACTTACCAGTCTACCTCTTCAACTCTGTATGGAAACCTTTTTAAACATATCTGCAAGTTATTACTTGCTTTTTTTAATATATAAACTTAGCTGTTAGTTGGATTTGTTGCCTTTTTAACTAAAGTTAGTTGTGCAATTCCAGGGAGAAGCAGCAAAATCTTCAGCAGAGTATACAACCCCAGAAAGCTATATAATTATTAACCACTGGGTTAAATTGACACTGATTAGCATATTAGCTACACGTGATGAATACTATATTGCGGCTGCAGGGAAAGACTTCAACTGCGAATATTAGGTGAGACAGAACAAGGCCACCATTGCCCACCAAAGTTCTCTTACTTATTAGCATGATGCTGGAAAAGAGCCCTGGAGTGACAAATTGCTGTACAGACAGCGAGCGTGGCGTGGCCTTGACAGAAAATTATGCAGTGTTGTATGTTTTGGATTCATGTGTTTTATTCTTTTTGTCTCTGGCACATATTTCTATTCTCAACAAGGTTAATATAAATGAAGGATACAATATACAGGGCTAGCAAATGTGTACAAGGCATATTATATTTTCTTTGCAAAACATCTTTTTTCTTTAACCCAATCAAGACATTTAAAATTAAACATAATCTGTACCGTTATTGCTGCACAATAATGTTGTTATTGGAAGAACAATTTTCCTATTGCCCCCCAAATCCAACAGTGATCCTAGTTGTATCATTTTCCTGGTGGCCCTTTAGTCATTTATGTCTTGTGAGAGTTATCTGTACTGTAGAATTTAACTGCTTACACATATGAGAGACACAAGAGAGGCAACAGACACCACACTTGCCTCAGACACTCTCTTATTATACAGTAAGAGCCTTTGTCAATGGGTGTTTGTGTCAGAACTACCTCTCCCCATACAAGTCTATAGGAATATGAAGCAACTTGAAACAGGACAAATGCAAGTCAGAAGCAGGTTAACTTCAGTTCAAATGCAGCTACCAAATGAATTCTGAATTATTTCACTTTCTCAAATTGGTGTAGAAAGCAAGCTCATTGACACAGCCCTGCCAACACTGGTCCTAACACATGGGGTTTTCTAGAAGAAAAAATAGACAACATAAGAACTGCATATAGTCTTGTGATGGAAGCTGAACTGAGGCTATGATGCTAAGTTGTTCTATTAAATAAACCATTAAAAGTGTTATGTTATGTCAGTTTTATAAGCGTAAAATCATACCTGTTTGTCTTACCAACAATCTTGTGAGCCTTTAAATTCTTGTGCCTCGCTGACTGTGTTATGTTATTTTTTCTTCCTGTGGGCTATAAGACACCACCACCTTTTGTTACAGAGAAGAAAGGAAGGTGTTCTGTAGTCTTAACATACTTTCTGTCCAAGGGTGAAACTGTTGCTCCACCATAGATACTGTACAGCGAGTTAGGATTGTCGCCCTAGGACAGGTAGCATGTTACGGGATTAGCAGTTAAAAAATAAGCATGAAAAAGATAAACCATGCAACCACCCCATCTAAGGGTAGTGAAATATATTTGAATTTTGCTCTTGGATTTCAATACACATTAAGCCATCATGCTGTCTACTTCCAAAGCTCCGTTCACATATTGGTGTCTCGGATCGCGGGCAGAATCACGGCGATTCTGCCTGCAATCCCGAATTATTGCAAATTGCGGGATGCCCGTGCGATTCCCGTGACCTGCAATGACACCCCAAATGTGGCACGATTTTGCCGCAATTGTCCCCCGACGAATCGCAGTAAAATCGCCCAAACAGAATCGCAGGATGCCTGTTGCCCAAAAAAAGTACAAGAATTTATTTTGGGCGATAGGCATCCCACGATTCTGTTTGCATGATTTTGCTGCGATTCTGCCCACAATCTGAGACGCCATTATTTTAATGGAGCCTTACAATGAGTCATCTCTAGGAATTATAAGCAAATATCTGCCTTGGTCATCTGAAAACATATGTTTGTTGCATTTGATATGAAAAAATAAATATTTCAGAAAATTGTGAATTCCAGGTTTTGTTTGTTGAGTTGTCATGCTTGAGCATGTATGGGCTTTGGATGTATAGTTCAAGTAAAACCTTCAAGCCAAATTTATTTATGGATTTGTTTTAATAATAAAAAAGTTGCTGGTTAGCGGGGTGTATATATTATCATGGGATGCATCATCTTCTGTATAAATTGAGTAATACAACTATAAATTGCTGTTGCAATATTCATGACCACTGTCCTCTAGCAAAGTCCACATTTCCAATGACAGTAAACTGTCACATATTATTTGCTAGGGTGGCAGAGTTCAAGACTGTATTTCTCATATAAAAAGAACAACTGCAAATTCCTACTGTATTAATATATGTTTTTTGTCAAAGTGGCAAACTAACAAATGCAGACGTGCGAAAAATTAAGATTGGGGTGAGCCAGGCAGGCAGATGTGGAAGTCAGGGGTTAAGGAGAATCAGGCTTGTTCTGATCTGCCCATCATTTCCGGAGAGAATATTTATCCAAAGGATGATCTGATTGCATAAAAATAAATATTAATGATTTACTTGTGACATGTTACTATAACCTTAGCAGACTCCCTATTTAAACTAAGTCTGTCAGTGGTATTGCTTTATAATTCACTTCCACCTTCAAAAAGAATTATTGGAGAAGAATTGCACATTATTCTAAGAAATCTGTTCCATAGTTGTAACAAATATTTTAACATTGTAATAGAGATATGCTAGAAATTGCACATTGCTTCAGTTAGTAACACGCATTTGGGTTTGTTAAACAAGGACAGGAACCTGTGGTAACCAAATGGTTTTATCATTTCTAAATTCTTCCTAGTGAAAGATAAATTTGGTTTGGTTATTTTTGGTTATCACACTTTGCTTTTTAAAATAAACCTAATTACATAGATACTGTACAAGCTAAAAAAACATTAATTTCAATGGGTTCATCTCCTTCCCCTGCAACATAAAAAGCCTTTCATTTTCAGAATCCTAAACCTAGAGCCAAGGTGGAAAAAAAAAAAGTAAAATGTCGAGAAATATGCTCTGATGGAAAATACTATTTGTTGGTCCTCAAAGCCAATCTGATATTTCCCTAAATCAACATCCTACGATTTTATTTCTTATAAAGATAAGCAGACATTTATATTTTGTGCTTTTAGAAACACATCCAGAAAAATTTCAATCTACTAAAATTACTAGAACCATTTCCTGCAGAAAACTAACTCACATAATCACAGCTTCTACAATAAAAAAAAAAAAGAAATTACAAGGTTGAGGCTCACCCGGTTGCAAAGAAAGCCTTTGTAGTAACCCTGAAGTTCTCAACTTTATTGAGTTTACTATGTGCCTGAATAAGTTCAAAAAAAAAAAAAAAGGGTATTAAGGTATATAAAAAAAATATAAGGTCAGTGTTCATTGTAGATGCTCTCGGTGCGACTGTGGTCACCTCATCTCAATAACTGAGTTTGAAGTCTTTGGTGAAGTGAAGTCTAAGTACATTCTACTACATTGACCAAGGCAGCAGAGTGAAAAGGAACAGCAACAAGCCATAACAATTACAAATTGTAGTATCTTTTATTGATTTGATCTCTTTGGACACTTGTGGATTAATTCCACAAAAGAATATAGCAGCTAAGAAAATAAGTCACAAGTCTTGAGCCATAGGAAAGTGTGTGGGCATTATAGTGTCTGACTGATTAGCACTCTTGCCTTCTAGTGGTGGGATTCTGGTATCTCCCTTTCTGACTGATCAAAGTTGTTTGAGGCTTTGGACTGAACTTTTCAATAAGGAATGAGCCACTCCTATGACTCTTTTAGTTCAGTGTGTAAATTTAAGGTTTATCTAGTGATCTCTGTAAAAGGCTATTTACTGTACAATGCCAATGTAATGCACATGAAAAGAAACCACATGTGGCTGAATACAAGACTACATAATGTTCACGTACAATATTTATTTAACAGATTGGTGGAAAACCACTGTACTTTCCTCTTAAGTAAGATATAAGAGATATAGGACTCCATAATAGCCCACCTGGTTCTTAGATTTTGGACCCCATACTTCTCTTGCTATAGAGTAAATATGCCACTATTTTTTTATGTTATACCTTTAAAGCCCATCCCCGATCTTCTGCCTCAACCCTACAAGATGTATTTTTAAAAAAACTTCTGCAAATACATACTTTAATTCCAGATCTTCCAGCTAGTCTGGTGATGACACGGTTCCTTCATCTTTTGCACCAGTGGCAGTGGGCAGTCCTAAGTGCAGTTACGAACATTGGCTCATGTAATGATAGTACTGCTGCCCAGGCCAGTATGACAGCATTGATTTACAGAAAGGGACTGGATGACCCTGGAGGCGTGACATCTACTAGAAGACATGACTTTATGAGGGGGACAATACCAGATTAAAGGATATTTTATGATTACCTGAAATTCTGCTTTATTATACATTTTTATAATAATAAATACATTTAAATGTTTTTTTTTTCCTTTAAACAAATCAATAGCGTTTAAAACACTGAAATAAAGAAGTGAATTGCTTCAGCATTTCTTTTCTGGAAAGAGCTAAAAGCTCAGCGTCAAGTGTATTTTATGCCACCATTGACTTCCAGATTATATATTTCTCACTATAAAGCATACTACTGCGTCCGTGGCGTCAGAACAATGTCTTTAGAAGCACGTAATAAACTTCCAAATAAAAATCATGGATTTTAATCAATTGCCTACAATATAAACAACCACAAGCACCTTTTCTAATAAAAGTAGTAAACAAACTTAAAGTTCTCGATGGAAGCTGAACTCTGCTCCTTCTAGCGTGAAGTGTTCATTACCAGAAAATAAACACTGAGCTCTCGCTAGTAAGAAATGATGATGATAATTTCAAAATCACATTTGCAGCAGTAAACAGTTCCTAGCTGCATAACTGTAGCTTAAAATGTGATCTTCCAACTCCACTAAGCTTTCTAGTGCCAGGAATTTCTAAACACTTTAACTGTGCACACATTTTAAGAGAATGGAGGCTACTGTTGTTGTCAGAGTTATTTAACAATTTGTCACAAGCTAGTGTGTGACAAAGCCAGCACTACATTCACAGGCCATTACATTTAAAGCAGAAACAAGATAGCAGGCCATATATTGTTCCAATCCACCCAAAAAAATATATTTTAGTTATAGGTGGAGGTCAGTGGGCTGGGACAATCTTGGTTTTCCTTATATCTTGGATAGTACAACAATGAGCTCTCCCTAATTTACAGCTCTGTTCTTCCTATCCACCTGGGAGTTTTGGGCGGTGTGACCCGCTTTGTGTGTTCCAGATCTTGCTGTTGCTTTTTTCAAAAAATAAAATTATTAATTGTTAAAAAAAAAAATCAATAAGAATCCACCTCATACAATAAATAGGGATACATTTTGAGTTTGATGCTACCATAGGTTCTTCGTGAATCCTGTGGGTTTGGAATTTGTTCTCCTGGTGAATTCCTCTGCAGGGAGATTTTAGTTATTTATTTAACTATGATGCCCTGTTTGTCCTTTGAATTATGGCTAGCAGGTTTGGAAGGGCCAATAAGGGGATAAGCAAACTCTAGAAAGTGGGACACAGGACACCCATAGTGTTAGCAGCTACTGTGGGGAAAGTACAGGGAAATGTAAAAACTGCTAAAGTAGGAGATTAGAGTCAGTTAGGAAACTGTACATAAATTCTAATGGGCATTCACCTACTTTGCTGTTTTTGTGTTCCTAATACTATAGGCTCCGCCGCTTAGTTATTTAGGAACTGTAAGACGGTGGAACTGGCACACAGTAGGAGCCATCGGTAGGAGTGGACCATATTATTTTATTTTTCCGGGTCGCTTGTGGCATCGGGTATCGTGATTGATGATGTATTTACTTTCGGAACTTCCTTTTTTTTTTAAATAAAAACCCCACCCTGTTTTTTCCCCAATTTATTTCTTGCCGGCAATTCTTTTTTTTACATTCATCTGTCAGCGGGGAATCCCACTGATAGCTGATCACTCATTGGTTGTTAAAGCGGAGTTCCGGCCTATTTTGCAACTTTAATGATTCCTGGAGTGCTCGCTATGCTGATCAACAATTGGGCATTTTTTGGGGGGGTCCCTTACCTTATTTTGAGGGCATTTTTGATTGTACTTCCTCCTTCTCCCTGCTCTGTGGCCGCGGCCACCAACATCATTTCCGCCTTTGCATTGCATCCTGGGAGCTGTTTGTCAATACTTCCAGGAGGCTGGAATCAGGAAGAACTCCCAGAACACTTCCTGGAATCAGAAAGAAGGACACAGCAGATTACACTGCCGCTTCAAATACCCACATCCAAGATGGCCGCGCCAAGGCAGCGTTTTTTAAAGGTAAGATTTTGACTAAAATCCAATACCGTACACCTTGTAAGTATGAGAATAGCGGTTCTGTAAAGGGCAATGGATTAGTATTATAGGGGTATTTTTAGTTAACCGGTTGCCGACCACCGCAAGTACATATACTGCGGCGGTCAGCCCCGGCCAGGCAAAGTGACGTATGGGTACGTCACTAGCCTGTCACTTGCTTGTGAGCCAATAGCGGGCGACCGGGCGCCCGCCCACCCTGGCTCGTTCCCTGGGAAGTCCGTGCGTGTGACCAGCGGACCCGATGTCCGCCGGTCACTTGCGATCGTCCGCCGTGAAGGGAGAAAGGCAGGCGGCTAATGTAAACAAGCCGCCTGTCATTCTCCCCTGTGTATGAATACGGTTCTACTATGTAGGACCGTTGATCATTGTTCCTACACCAGAAGCCATGTCCAATCACAGTTAGAAGCATGCCCCTAGGGACACACTTAACCCCTCCTTCCCCAATAAAGTTAACCCCTTCCCTGCCAGTGTCATTTTGCAGTAACAGTGCATATGTATAGCAATGATTACTGTAGTAATGTCACTGGTAACCCCAAAAGTGTCAAAAATGTCAGTCAAGGGTCCGATCTGTCCGCCGCAATGTCGCAGTACTGCAAGAAAATCGCAGATCGCCGCCATTACGCGTTAAAAAAAACACCAATGCATTTTGTATACTGTGTTTTCTTTGATATTTCAATAAAGTTGAATTTGAAAAAAAAAAAACACCAAAAATGACAGAAATCTTTCCCTTAGTTAGTAAACGCAATAACTTTTGTGCAAACTAATCAAAATACGCTTTTTGCGATTTTTTTTTACCAAACATATGTAGCATAAAACAAATTGGCCTAAAATGTTAAAAAATTTAGATTTTTAAATTTTTTGGGGAATTTCATATAAAAAAAAGTGAAAAATATTGTTATTTTTGCAAAATTGACGCTCTTTTTTTGTTTATAGCGCAAAAAGTAAAAATTGCACAGGTGATCAAATACCACCAAAAGAAAGCTCTGTTTGTGGGAAAAAAAGGACTTTAAATTTGTTTAGGTACAGCAATGCACGACCGCGCAATTGTCTGTTAAAGTCACGCAGTGCCGAATCACAAAATAGGCCCTGGTCAGGAAGGGGGTGAAATCTTCCGGGGCTTAAGTGGTTAAAAAAGGTATTTGAGGCTGGAACTCCACTTTAAGGACGCGTTGGCTCCTTTACAATCTGCTATTCAATTTGTAAAGAAGAGAAATAAAAAAAAACACAAAATTCATGAAATCTGCATGCAAAAACGCAACAAAATTGCGGGTTCTAAAACACAAAATGTGCCAGAAATTGCATCAACCACAAGTGCCTAGATGTGAACCTGGGGCAGTGATGGCAAACCTTGGCACCCCAGATGTTTTGAAACTACATTTCCCATGATGCTTAACTACACTGCAGAGTGCATGAGCATCATTGGAAATGTAGTTCCAAAACATCTGGTGTGCCAAGGTTCGCCATCACTGACCTAGGGTAAACCACTTTAGATTGTATCACTCACATCCATCATACTTGCATACAATGGTCAGGCATAGTATCTATGATTTATTGGTTCTAAATCTATGCGACCTTTTAGGCACCAAAATATACAAATTGTCTAAAAAATGAGTTTTTATCACATATAGATTAAAATACATAGTACAAATTAAAATTCTTGTGATATACTACTCAGGATACCACATAAACATCACCATAACCACTAATATGGTAGCTCCATAACCATGTAAATATGCCAAAAAATACAGCTGTCAAAATCTAAACGGGCCTGGTGTAGGTTGGTGTGTGGGGAAGGGAAGCTCTACATGTTTTGCGAGGATGCGCTTGAAGTAGGTATTCTGAGTAAGATAAAGATATGG